>NC_069372.1:80107857-80765000 GCF_021730395.1 Mercenaria mercenaria
AGCAACATAAACACAAAACAAAGTCATGTGACCTTTAACCTCTAAGTGTGACCTTTACCTTGAAGCGAGCTATGTGCTCTGCACGTCGTCTCAATGTGGTGAACATTTGTGCCAAGTTTTTTTTAAATCCTTCAAGCAGTTTAAGAGTTACACATCGCATTCGAAACAAAGTTATATGACCTTTGACCCCTAAGACGGACACACAGACAGACAGACGGTCAGACGAACACCAAAATACGTTCCTTCGGGCGTATAATAACAACAAAGGAATGGAGACGCAAGATATTACGTTTTCTACAGTTTTCACAATGTTTTACCTGCTGACCTACATTTTCATCCCAGCTAACCCAGTTAAGATTTATTTTCATTTCGGACGACGACGAGGATGGAATACGGATACATTGCGAACAGATAAGCTCATCTTTTCAACTTTGTCGCAGATGCGCAACTTATAATATTGAAGAACCTTTCGGGAAAGTGTTATGACGCTAGATCAAATACTTTTCGCGATATGCATAACAAAACACCTCTCTGGCGAACAGACAGACGGACAGACAAATCCAAATCTTATCCTATGCGGTAACATAATAAGCCAGACCTTACCATCATTATTGGAATGTTTTCCTACCACACATAAATTAAAATTATCATGTTGTGACGGTCCCCTTGAAAAATCGATCGTCTTAGGTGTTCACAGTCCATGTAGACTTAATTCGTAAAGGTCTATTAAGACGAAGTGAAGTGGGAACACCTAGGATGATTGATTTTTTAAGGGGGTCATCTCAACATAATTTGATTATATTATGCGCGTTAGGAAAAACAGCCTTTAACGACTATAAGGTTTGGGTTATTATATCATTACTATGCGGTAGGCGATATAAATTTGGATTTGCCTGTTTTTCCGTGTTTCTGTTCATCAGAGAAAAGCTGTGTTACACATATCGCCAAAAGTATTAAACGATAGTAACGGTCATAAAATTGTATAGGAATTTTATTAAACATTAGAGTTGCACATCCGACATTTTAGATCATCTGAGTGCTCAAGTTTTACTGTGTCCGTCGTCCGTTGTCATCCGTCGTCATCCGCCTTACACAATTTCACTGTTAACACCAAATCGCAATGAAACTTATGCATAATGGTTTGAGTTAACAAATTCTCGACAAAGTTTGAAATCGGGTCATCTTGGCTTAAACACTAGTCAACTAGGTTTAGATCAAAGAAAAGCTTTGTAAATATTCTTGATTCCAATTTTTATGCCCCCGGAAGTGTGTGTGTGGGGGGGGGGGGGGGCATATAGTCGACACCTTGCCCGTCCGTCCGTCACATCTCTTATCCAGAGGATAACTCAAAAAGTGTTGAAGTTGTTACTTAATACAATGGTAGAGTTCATTGATAGGAAATAGAATGACAAGGAATCATAACTCCCATTTTTTTAATTATCTCCTATTTTTTGCGAACCTTGTCTGGGACATAACTCGTATACTATGCAAGATATTTACTTGATACTTTAAAAACTGATAGAAGTCAGTGAGGAGTGAAGTGACAAGGAACCATAACTCTAGATGGTCCCAGTTTTAAATTATCTCCCTTATTTGAAAATCTTGTCCGGGGCATAATTTGAAAGGTATTTTCATATTTTACGTATTTATAAAGGTCAATGAGATGGTGCTCATGACAAGATATTATAACTATGTGGTCCCACTTTTGAATTATCTCCTATTTTGACACTTCTTGTCGGCAGGATAAACTAAAATGTATTGAAGATACCAAGTCGTAACTTTATGCAATGATAGACCTCATTGAGTGGAAGTGTAGTGACAAGGAACCATAACTCTAGTTGGTCCCATTTTTTAATAATCTCCATTCTTTTAAAAACGATTCTCTGGGGCGTAACTCGAATACTATGCAAGATAGATTTCATACTTTACCAACTGATAGAAGTCAGTGAGAAGGAGTGTACTGAAAAGGAACCATAAATCTAGGTGGTCCCAATTTTTTAATTATCTCCCTTTTTAAAACTTCATACTTACATATTCAAAGATACCGGTGGGAGGAGTACCACAACTCTTGCTGATCACATTTCTCCTTACGTACCCTCCATGACTGAATAGCCCTTAAAGCTACAGTAATTTCGGAGAGATCCATCGGTGTTAACGATCGCCTTGTTTCCTATATTGCTTTTTTCTTTTGGATCTTTGATAGACCGGGGCAGAATATTTGTCTCTCTATAAATCTATATCAAGTATAAAACTGGATTATTTAGGGTCAAAAATTAATGTCACAAGGCGAAGTTAAAGACATTGTTAACACACTTCAAGGCATGATATAATATTCAATCTTAATGATACCTGATTTGAGTGAGTGAGTGAGTGAGTTGGGTTTTACGGCGAATCGACACAAAATGGTCATATATAGCCGGGAAGAAGTCATATTTCAAACGCCAACAGTAAAGCATAAACATTGATGTAAAAATGTAAAGCATACCCAAAAAACATCTATGTAAAAATGTAAAGAACACTATGAGTAATGTAAAACATGTCTAAAAACATCCATGTAGAAATGTAAAGCATATCTAAAAACAGTTATGTAAAAATGCATATACGTGTGTTAAAATATCAGCTGCAAACATAATAATATTGCAAGATGTAAACAAAAATATGAACCTGATTTGAATGTTTGACGTTATAAAATTTAGCTTCAAGCTAGATTATCTGGGATTAAAAATTGGGTCACAAGGTTATATATCATAGAGAAAAAAACAAACAAATGTAGGTTAACTTTGAAATTTGGTCTAAAAGGTTACTAATCCAAAACTGAATAGTTATGATGTTAATAAAATATGGGTAAAGTCTGAAACTTGGTCATATACGAGGTAGGTAAGTAACCTTAAGCAAAACAAAGCCATATGACCTTGACCCCTAAGTGTGACCTTGACCTTACAGCGATCCATCCGAAACAGGCGTACTGCACGTCGTCTTGATGTGGTGAACATTTGTGTCATGTTTGTTTGAAATCCTTCAAGGGGTTCAAAAATTATAGAGCGGACACGAAATTGCTAATGAACAGACGGACAGACAGACAGACGGCCAGATGGATACCGGGGGTATATTAAAATACGATCCTTCGGGCATATAATAACAACAAAGGGATGAAGACGCAAGCTATTAAGTTTTCTACAGTTTTGACAATGTTTTACCTGCTGACCTACATTTTGATCATAGCTGACCAAGTTTAGATTTGTTTTTCATGTCGGACGACGACGACGGATGCATTGCGATTACACTAGCTCATCTTTTCAACTTTAAACGTTAGATCAATTACTTTTTATTCGATATGTGTAACAAAACATTTCTCTAACGAACAGACGGACGGACAGTCAAATCCAAATATTATCCTGTGCGGTGGCATAATAAGCCAATCATTTCTATCATTATAGGAATGTTTTCCTACCACACATAAATTAATTAAATCATGTTTCAGACGGTCCCCTTGAAAATTCGATCGTCTTAGGTATCCGCAGTCCACGTACACTTAATTCGCAAATGTCTAATATGACTGAAAGATTGTTGAAATATATGCTCAACCCGACCACAAACACACACTCATTGATGTGTTTAGTGCAATTGTCTACCACCCACATATCCATTTATTGACTGCTGTATGTTATTTGACTTGGTGGGGTTACATTTTTGGAACTTGGTTAATCCTATTAGATGATCTTTGTCATTATTTTGAAAATGGCAGAAGCTTATATTATATAAAAGGAAAAAGACAAAATTGATACCCGTGCTGCAACAGACAGGAATTAACATATCCATAGAGAAAAAAAAAACCTTTTAAATGAAACCTTTTAATTAAGAACGAATTAAAACGATGATTACATAGTTTAAAAAAAAACAAAAAAAAAAAAACAAACATTAGTTGAGTTACGCCAAAATGTTCCAAAGCATGCATATACAAGGATGCAACATAAAAATCAGACGGAAACTTGCAAGATAAACGTACAGGTAGAAAATGAAGCATTTTTGTAAAGGAGTTGGTCAATTTAATGCATGTGTTGAAGTAGACAAGGGGGGGAAAGGATAATTTAGAAAGTTAATGTACTATAATATAACATATGGAGGTATAGCGGACGATCTAAATTGGCTTTTTCATCTTTATGCTGCTGAGTTATTATAGTACATCTGTTCACGTTGGACTCATGATCATTTTGAATAGTGGTAAAAATAAATATTTTCCTAAAATATGTAAAAGAAAAGTATAGATAGAAAAGATCGACATCTAGATTAAGAAAAGTGAAATAAGAAGTATAAAAATCAAAGTCGATGTGATGCAAGTTCTTCAGTGGTCCGCTTTATAGAAGACAGGTAGATTTGACTTGATATGTATGGCAACATAACAGATGCAGAAAAAGAACATGACACGGAAAGATCTATGTACCAAACTGATATATTCGAAATGATGCAAGTGCAGAGGAGAACTTTGATACTAGTATGCTGAACCAGTATAAAAGTATATAATAAGAGTAACTCATAATTTATTATGGTAAATGATCAATTTAAATAAACAACCGGCATGAATAGAGGTTAAAATTTGGAGGAAAATGTAGCAAATAACAATACATGTGAAGTCCAATCAGGTAAACTAAAGCCAAATTATGGCCTAGATATAAAAATGACATTTTTAACAAGCTGAAATTGATTGTTGTCTTGTAACAAATATAACCATATGTACCAGCTTTCTTTCCGGTAATAAAAGTCATCCTTAAATAGTTCTTTTTTCAGTATAATGATGTACATTAACCGGCGTCTTAATATCAAATATTTTTACTCTTTTAATCTTTTTATTTTCATATTGATGAGTTATACCAGTTTTGTAATGGGATGCGTTGATGCATTAATATACCCGGTGCCTTGTTTTGATGTGGTTTCTTGTGTTTTAGAAACAATACACCATATCATTTTAAGAAAGATTTTTGGGTCTGTTGGGAAGTACAATTATGTTGCTCTTCAGCTAACCATAACATAGTTTTTCATATACATTGCATCTATCTAAAAACATTGACCAATAGTTTTCACAGGCAGAAGAGGGGAAAATTAGTTTGTTTGTTTTGGTTTTAGCGCCGTTTTTCAACAGTATTTCAGTTATGTAACGGTGGGGAGGGGGAAAGTTTAAATGATAATAAAGTCATTTAAAATTATAGAACGGAATGAAACCTTCGATGTACGTGAAAAGCAATAATCGAAGTATGGAAGTTTACGATTTATATATACATGAAAGCAGAAGTTATTGAAGACAAAGGTATACTTAAAGTGAGTTTACATTTCTAAACAGTCTCTCAGGAACAGACAATAGTTTACTCCAAACTGTAACTATTTAACATGACGAGTGTCAATCTGTTATGATAAAATGGACGTTTTTGATAATCGTGATTACTGTAAACTTTCAAACAATTATGATAAGCATTACTATAAAGATTATCTTTAATGCAAATAATTTGTTGATAAAACCTTTACATCTTAAAGTATTACTCTAATATACATGGCATTGCAATAACATCACGTCTTTTAAAAAGTTTGTATTTTTTGTTTATAGAGCACTGCTGATTTTTAATGGGGTTCTACCCTTCGCGTTACATAACTAATCACGGATATGCTTGAAAAATAGAAGAGGTAGGTACTTAATTATTTACTTGAAAATTCAATTTTGCTAATGTTACAGGGCAAATGGACGGATTCAAGAAACATATTGACTAATCAGTATATTTCCTGGCTATTTGAGAGTTGTAACTGTAAAGAACCTAAATTCTGTTACCAACCAGCTGGCCATATCATAACGGATAACTTTAAGACTTTTAATGATAAAAGAATCAGAAATATTTTCTCCAAAGGTCCAAAACATAGAATTCCCTTGTCTATTAAAATTGAAAAATGTCTCTCTGAAATAACTCAGTCTATTGATGACTATTACAAAAATGGTGTCGGAAAGAAAATACAGATTAGAACGCTCTCACTGAATGGAAAAATAATTTAAAATCATAAAACTCGAGTTAAATTATATGAATCATATCCTTCCTTTTTTCCTCTTAGACCCAAGTTTTTAACTCCGAAGTTAAAAAAAAAGATTTATCACGAATTTTGTTTCAACTCCTGCAGACAAAGCTTCAAATAATATTATTATTATATGGCGAATTTACTAGACAGAAATATTACAAAATAAACTGAAACATACAAAAACTTACCAGTTAACACTACAAGATGAGAATAACAATGTAAAACGTCATGTAAATCAATGTATAAATTTCAATGTCGGAATTGACGACAATCGGATGAAGATCCCTACGCTTTATTGGATCCCGAAGCTCCACAAAACTCAATATATAGCTCGATTTATTACAAATTCTACCTTATGCTCTACAAAAAAGCATGCAACTTCTTGTCTAACTGCAATAAAAGACCACGTTCAGAAGTATTGCTCCAAGGTATATGAGAACAAGGAAGAACATCCAACAGGGAAAGCCACGTTAAAAAAAACACAGCCTCCCCAAAGACACACACGAACAACTCTCGTACACCACACACAAAAACGGACACAAAAGGACAAAACAAACAAATACAGGAACACAGTGGGGCACCGCCTTGGAACGGTCAGTAGCAAAACCACCACTGGGGAGTTTAAACCGGTTTATGGTGCACCTAACCTCACTCTTACCCCCACCATGTTCCAAAGTCACAAGACAGTGTAAATAAAAGTAATTCCCGCCAGGTGAAACCCTAACATACGTAAAGGCAACAGAAGGTATGTAATGTAAAACACAAAGATGCCCTTGTAGATATAATATAAAAATGCAATCCTTAAGAACCTTAAACGCATGTACTCAATGCCTTTGCAGAAGACAGAGTAACAAGGGAA
Source organism: Mercenaria mercenaria (assembly GCF_021730395.1). Classification (NCBI taxonomy): domain Eukaryota; kingdom Metazoa; phylum Mollusca; class Bivalvia; order Venerida; family Veneridae; genus Mercenaria; species Mercenaria mercenaria. The sequence goes on from NC_069372.1 coordinate 80,114,771, forward strand.
ACACCCTTAAGGGCCCGACGAAACAGGCCAGAAGACGGAAATCAAAATAGCTCAGTCCTGGTGGGATTTAAGATCTACTAATCCTCCACCTGATCCATCAGACACAATCAAAGAGGAAAGTGTAGCGTCCAACTGTAAAAGGGTTGATCACCAAACATGCGGTGTGTCTCAAAACAGTTGGGTCATAACCTCTTTTCATAAAACGTTTAATTACTTTACTAAATACAATTGGAAAATTGCCATGACCCAAAATCTTACGAAGTTTGTAAACTACATCCCCATAAAAAGCGGGTTTTGATATAACGTCTCGCAGAAGTGATTTTAAATTGCTATTGTATTTTAAAATCAAATCTGAATTACGATAGTAAAATTTGGAAAAATATTTACGTAAATTATAATAACGGTAGCCCTGTTGAAGAAGCTTATTTGTAATAAATAAGTTACGTTCATTGAAATCTTCAACATGACTACACGCTCCTGCAAACCGAATTAACTGAGAAATATATACTCCATAAGATGTAGCCCGGGGTACATCTCCATCCAGATGGGGGAGATGTACAATACTGAAATTAAAATCATCCCTCTTGTCATAAATTTTGATATGTATGAAATTGTCGTAAATAGAGAGATGTAAATCTAGAAATGAAGTAGTATTTTCGGAGTTGTTAGTTTTATTTAACTGCAGCTCCCTGGGATATATATTTTCCACTAACTGATCAAAAAACGGATTATCCATATTAAGTATATCATCCAGATAGCGTGATGTATTATTAAATGCAGTTATAATGTCTGCCTGTTTATCTTGAGAAAGGCTCAACATAAAATCTCTTTCATAACAATATAAAAACAAATCTGCAACAAGGGGTGCACAATTTGTACCCATGGGAATACAAATTACTTGTCTGAAAACTGCATTCCCAAACCTGGCGTAAATATTGTTCAATAAAAAGGAAAGGGCTTTACAAACTTCGGCACAGGTCCACATAGTAAAATTATTTACAATGCAACTAGTAAAAAATGCTTTATCGAAATGGCAAGCGAGAAAAGTAGCATTTTCCCTGGCAAAAGTCTTTTGAATAAGGGCAGTAAGTTTTTCATTTATTAAGTTATGAGGTAGAGTCGTATAAATTGTGGAAAAATCGTAAGTACTGACTGAAGACACCTTGTAATTTTTAATTCTAAATTTATCCAGGATTTCGCCAGAATTTTTTACCGACCAAAATAAGTTTTTACCAGAGTTTTCGTATACTTTGTCACAATATCTCTACAGGTTGTATCTCAATATCTCAACTCAACTTAATCTGTTTTGATCCATCAAGAACTCTGGAGATGGTTTCGAAAAGCTGATAAACAAACACCTCATATGTTCCAGTATAAGACTTTATTATGACATTTCTATTTTTTATACTTATTTACCACACAATCTTATTAAAGAAGAACAGGTAGTTTTAACTGAAATAAAAACATTTAACTGAGAAACATTTGCAAGAAAAAACTTTAATTATCTGGCATGCAATGGAACTAGAGAATCATTTTCTAACAGTAAATTTCAGAGATACAACCTGTAGAGATGTGACCAGATTTGTGAAGCTCTAAGGTTTCTATTAGATAACGTATTTATCTAATTTCGAAATAAAACTTACAGACAAGTAATTGGTATCCCGTTGTGAACCAACTGTGCCCCACTCATTGCCGATTTGTTCTTATATTGTTATGAACAAGATTTCATGTTTAGTTTATCCACTGAGACACAATTTGAAATCACTGCAGCTTTTAATGGAACCTCAAGGTGTATAGATGATATTTTAAATGAACAACCTATATTTCTCAGAAATGGTGAAACGCATTTACCCCAAAGAGTAACAGCTTAACAAGGCCAAAAATTTCAGATTTAGAAGCGTCATTTTTGGATTTAAATTGAACAACTATGAATAATAACTTAGAAATGATAAAAGAGACGATTTTAATTTTGAAATTATCAGCTTCCCCCACTTTGATGTAGATGTCCCTCGAGCAACATCAAAACTTCTTCGTTTTGCAAGAGCTTGCTCAAAGATTTGATTTTAATGATAGAAATCTTCATATTACAAAAAATATTACGACAGGGTAACCGTTATCATAAGGTAAGAAAAGCTTTCAGTAAATTTCACAACAGGTCGTCCGAACTGTTGAAAAAAAACTTGGACTTACACACTCGGAGTACTATTGAGATGCAGTTTATAAAATTCGGAAAAGTAAAAATAGTCCTTATTTTAATCAGATATTTGTAAAATGTGTTAAAAAGTTTAATCAAAAGAGGATACGATGCGAAAATCGTGAAGCACAGTGATTGTTTAGTGATTGACCCATATACACTTAATCGTTACGCTTTCCTATTTGATGGTGGGATGACTAATAAAGTGTAAGACTCCGTGATGCTAAGTCCCATCCTGTATACTAAAGCCAAATTATGGCCTAGATATAAAAATGACATTCTAAACAAGCTAAAATTGAATGTTGTCTTGTAAGAAATATAATCAGGTGTTCTAGCTTTCTTTCTGGTGATAAAAGTCATTCTTAAATCGTTCTTATTTCAATATAAATGATGAACATTAACCGGCTTTTTAATAACTAAGATTTTTACTATCTTAATCAGTTTTCTTTTCATATTAATGAAGTATACCATTTCTGTAATAGGATGCGTTGACGAATTAATATATCCGGTGCCTAGTTTTGATGTGGTTTCTTGTGTTTTAGAAACAATATGCTATATATTTTTAAGAAAGATTTTTGGGTCTGTTGGGAAGCATATGTTGCTCTTTAACTAACCATAACAAAATCTTGCACATACATTGCACCTATCTACAAATATTGAGCAAAAGCAGGGAAAATAGGTTGTTTTTGTTTTGATTTTTTCGCCTTTTTTTAACAGTATTTCAGTTATGTAACGGCGGGGGTTAGGGAGAGAATTGGTAGTCTCTAAAATTAAGACTGAACCTTTAAAAGGTCCCACCACTATCCTGATAGTCATTTAAAAATTAAGCGGAAATTCTGGACAAAAGGTAATTCTTTTCGCAATTTTATAACAATAATGACATTTAAAAGAATTGCAATAGATAGAGTCTTGAATCCAAATATTATGGTATTATTAAGTTTAGGATTTATATATATACAGTAGACTTTCAATTTAGAAAGCAGAATTTAGTGAAGACAAAGATATATTTAATGTGAGTTTGCATTTCCAAACAGTCTCTCAGAAACAGACAGATGTTTACATCAAAATTTAACTCTTTCTCATGACGATCATGATCTTTATGATCGTTCGATACGGATACGCAAACTTCAAAAATGTGACTATAAATATCTTAATGCAAATGATTGTGATAAATTTACACAAGTTACTTATCATGGACTCTAGATACAAACTTCTTTAAGATTTCATGGGACACTGTGATTTTAGAGATTCTGCCTACGTTGCTTACTATCATGGATATGCTTGAAATTAAGAGTTACTATTGATTACTTAATTCAAACGCTAGTGTTTAGGGCAGACGAATTACAAGGCCAGGGTCCGACACTGACCTTTGTGGCTATTCTATCTTGAATTGTTATAAATAAATATTGTACAATATGTTTATGAACGTGACACTTTACTCAGGTATAATATGCATTTTTTAAAGTTAATTTACTTTGTTTGCATATTGTACGTTTCCATAAATAATTGTAAAATCAAAATATTGTTACTAAGAAATGTTCAAATGATACTCAAAGCCATTAATAATATTCTGCAAATATATAATATGTAACACAACTGAAATATTCTGAAACAGGGCCCAAAGGAAACAAGGACGTCAAGGTATTACAGAACAAGACTTGTTTAGATCTTTGACCTCTGAATGTGAAACAACCTGCCAAATAACATTAGCGCCGATTGCTTTTTCAGACTGTTTCGCATTTGGAAAGAACGAACACGTAAGTAGGTATACGAATGCTGCTTCTTTTGCCTTAATGCTTTTTGTGTTAAAACAATTCAGGATTTGTTTATACTCCGTGATAGACATTTTTCAAAGCAGGAGCTTGTCTGTTTTAAATCTCCTCTTGAGACCTGATTCATCTGATTTTTATTTGCGTTTCTCTATTGTAATGCGAATTGCGAAGGTAGCGATTGCTTGCTCTTAAATTAGGCTTGATTGATATGTTTGATTACTTGTGTTGATGGTTAACCAGGCGGGAATAGGGAAACTTTTATTTACAATAGCCTGTGATATCTTTACATAGTGGGGGTAACTAGTAGGTTTATATTGACCCCATAGACTCATCTTAAGTTTCTTTACCATTGACCACTCCGAGCCGGAACACATCAATATGTCTTTTTCTTGTATTGTTCTCGGTCTGTGATTATCTGACCATCGCGGCATTCTCGGACCATCACGGCATTCTCGGACCATCTCGGCATCTCGGGCAATTGCGGAATCCTCGGACTATCATGGTGATTTCGGACCATCGCGGCATCTCAGGCAATCGCGGAATGCTCAGACTATTGAGGTATTCTCGGACAATCACAGCACTCTTGTACCATCGCGGCATTCTGGAACCCTGGCAATGCTGTTGGTTGATATTCATGGTTTTGTTTTTAATACAGTATAATGTGCACTATTTAGTACACAAAACAGTATACAGAATATGATTGAATCGGTTGACAACAATATGATATATCAATATATCTGCATTTGTGTAAATCTAAGAAACTAATTGATAGAGCCACATTTTATGGTCGATATGCTATGTGTGTAGTATCATTTGCTAATGAAAAATGAGTGTATCAGCTATACTGTTATTGCTATTGCTCAGTGCAAGCTGTAATCTCGTTTTGATAACTGCACTTGTTTTTAAAATGTTAAAACATGTTAGAAGTAATATTAAGGTATTCCATCCATATTAAGTAATGTTTGTAATTTTTAGAAGCTAACAAAGAATAGGACTTTTATATTTAGAAACAAATGTTTTCAAACATTTGTTTAAACAATACTGAACGATTTAATTTTCATATATACTCTATCCATCATTTCGACCTCCAGCACCGAAAATCAGCAAATCAATCAATACAACATTTATGTATAACATATTTTACTTAGTATTATAATTATTTTCTAATTATTTACCACCTAGGAGGATCAGATAAAGATATACGAAAAGGTAGTTAAACAATATTCCATCTTTACCTGGCGTAGAACGACTATTGCGAATCTCCAGTTTTGAAACACATCCTCCTCCTTAGCCGCTATTAAGAGGATTTATAATTTATCAAAATGTTCTTGTTATTGTAGACAAGGATGTTCAACTTCTGTTGTTTTGATAAATGTATTTAATTGTTACGAAGGATGTTCGGTTCTTGAGATGTTGACACCAACACGTGATGCTTTGAATTTCCATTTGAAAAGTAGTGCTTATCAAACCAGGCTATGTATTAAAGATAATGAGTTATTGCCAAAGTTATATTCAAAGGCAATATAAACATTCAGTTAGAAGCAAGATGAAGAATGCATGTAGGCTAGAAATAACGGAGACTGTGTACCTATTGCATTTTGTTGATAAGGTTAAGATGCACTCTTTAAATAATTATTGCCATAAAGGATGTCTAAAATCTAGGTCAGGCTTTACAGCAAACAATGAAAAAAGAAATAAAGAGAAACATAATGGGGAATGTCATGAGTTGTTAGATCTTAATATTCGAGATATCATTTAGGTACAAATGTATATCTTTTTCCTAAAGAAATGACGTTTCTAATGCGAAACAAATATATTGTCTTACTTTTCATGCAGTAAGTACAATTTGCACAGTTATTCACAATATGGTGGTGAGCAATCATAAAAATGAAACGAAGTCCGTGTTAACATTATTTCTGAAACAAGTAGCTCTTTTCTCAAAGGTTGCAACAAGAAATTCAAAATCATTATACAATTAAAGCAAATTAAATCTCTGCGATAATATGTTGGGAACATTCAATGCATCGCTCATAATAGGTTATGAAACGTGCAAAATCTTTCCTGGTCACTTCTCCTCATAGAGACTTTTACATTATTCTTATGAGACATTTACGAAACGAATTGAAGTGATATCAAATCAGATCATACTTCGGGTATATTCAAGAGTCTCTAACCGTTTCGAAATATTGAATTCAATTAATCGAAGATATTTGGTAAATTAACTGAGCTGTCATTTTTGATAAACTTAAGCTAAACAGTTTGATAAAGTTAGTTTACGTTCATGAGGTTTATCTTCATGTATGGTACCGTAGCATGTATCCTTCATGTCATGTTTTAATGTCCGGAGCAATACATATCTTGTGGCTCGGACTTAGGTTTTAGTGTCTGGAGACAGAAAGAGAATTAGAGCTACTTTGCCATTTATGCGACGAGCTTATGTCTCTAAAGCGCTGTTTACACTATTATCTTGTTTAATACGATGTGCATATATGAAATAACTAGAATGTGTCTGTAGGACACAGGGTGTGCCCCCACTGGTACATTTGTCGCCAATAAGGGACAATAATTCAAATGTTTGCAGTCTTAAGGGGTTATAACCTCAACAAACATTTTATAAAAGAGATTCATTATTAATGATCATGTACTTTAGAGCTATGAGCATCAGAAACACACACAAAATAACAGCATTACTTTGGCTTCTTCAAGGGTCATAACTCTAATAAGCACTAAGATTCCCAAGACGAATGCCAAGTGTGCAAGGTCACATCATGATAAAGACCCAAGCAAGGCTTCATTAATCTACATTAAAAACTGTTTGAGCTAGGCACATTATCAGGTAAAATGTGCATTTTTGACTATTTCAGCGGCCATAACTTTAAAGATAGGATGTGGAACCAGGCAAAGTAATAAAGGTGCACACGTTTGTATCATGATGAATACTCATGCAAGTTTTCATCCGTTTATATCATATACATTTTGAGCTAGGTGCGTCACAAGGTGAAAATGTGCATGTTGACTATTTCAGGGACCATGATTTTAAAAATAAGGGGAGAAACCAGCTAATTAAAAGGAGGTGCTCAAGTTTGTATCTTTATATAGACTAATGCAAGTTTTCATCCATCTATATCATATGCTTTTCAAGCTAGGTACGTCACAAGGTGAAAATGTGCATTTTGACTATTTCAGGGGCAATAACACTTGAAATAGTGGGTGGATGGAGTCTAAAACTAGGAGGTGTGCAAGTTCATATCATGATAAAGACTCATGCAAATTTCAATTAAAATTATATAAAATACTTTTTGAGTTAGGCATGTCAGATTGTGAAAATGTGCGTTTGTGACTATTTCAGGGGTTATAACTCTAGAAATAGGGAGCGGACCCAGGTGAAAAATAAGAGGTGCTTAAGTTCATATCATGATAAAGAGTCACGCAAGGTGTAATTAATTTATATTAAATGGTTTTGAAGAAGGCGCGTCACAAGATGAAAAACTCTACTTTTGACGATTTCAGGGACCATAACTCTGAAAATAGGGGGAGGTTCTCAAGATTATATCATGATTAAGACTCATGCAAGGTTTCATGAATCTATATCAAATAATTTTTGAGCTAGGAGTGTAACAATATGAACATTTTCATTATTGACTATTTCACGGACAATAACTCTGGAAATAGGTGTAGCCAGATAAAAATAAGAGGTTTGCAAGCTCATATCATGATAAAGACTCATGCAAGGTTTCATCAATTTATATCAAATACTTTTGGAGCTAGGCGCGTCATGAACTTCGGACGGACGCACGGCCGCCCGGACGAACGGACGTATGGACGGACGGACACACGGACAAGACAAAATCTATATGCCCCCGCCACTCATGGAACCAGCAGCCAAGTTTATGACAAACCAAGGCGGTTTTACAATTTTAGTCGAATGAATGAATGACTTCGAAGTTGCGGCGGATCGATTCGAAAAAAAAACGCTCATGTTTAAGCTCTTATGGAGGGAAATTTTCATTGTAGTAACCGAATTTGAATTTTGGTGTAAAGTTCCGAAATCCCGAGCGAGTTGCTCTTGTATCAATTTCACATTGATATGTGCTTTTAGCTCGACTATACGAAGTATGGAGAGCTGTCCTACTCGACCCGGTGTCGGCGTCGTCGTCTTTCCGCGTCCGCACTTTGCTTAACGTTTTGATGCACTTAATCTTTATCTCTGTAATTACTTAATGGATTTGTTTCAAACTTACAATAGTTATTTCTTATCTTCACCACCATCATATGGCACAAATGCCATAACTCTTGCACCAATATTTCATGAAATATTAACTCTTTTGACTTTTCAGGTTAAAGTTTTTATGCACTTTAATTCTGTCTCAGTTATTACTAAATGGATTTGATTCAAACTTAGGATAATTATTTCACATCATCTCCCACATCAAATGTCAACGGGTCCATAACTCTGGAACCATTTTGTCATGAATTATGCCTCCTTTTTACTTTCAAATTTATGCTTAAGTTTTGGTGCACTTTCACTTATCTCACTTATTAAGAAATGGATTTGAATCAGATTTAAAGTAGTTGTTTCACATAATCACCCACATCATATGACACAGGGACCATAAGCCTTGCACCAATATTTCATGAATTGTCCTCCTTTAGACTTAGAATTTCACTTTAAAGTTTTAGTTCACTTTCACTCTAATTCTGTTATTACTAAATGGATTTGATTCAACTTTAAAGTAGTTGTTCCACCTTATCACACACATTGTATGACACAAGGTCCATAACTCATGCATCAAGATTTCATGAGTAATGCATTTTTTAATTAGGATTTAAGGTTAATTTTGACACATTTTCACTGTATCTCTGTTATTACAGACAAGATTTGATTCAAACTCAAAATAGTTGCTCGGTATCATCATTCACACCATTTAACACAAGACCCATAACTCTAGCACAAGTATTTCATGAAATATCTTCCGTTTTGACATAGAATTTCAGGTTAAAGTTTTTGTGCACTTTAACGCTATCGTGGTTATTACAAAATGGATTTGATTCCAACTAAAAGTAATTGTTACACATCGTCATCAACATCCAATGACACAAGATGCATCACTCTTGCACAATATTTCATGAGTTATATCCCCCTTTTTGCTTAGAATTATACTGTTTAATGTTCTGATATCTTTATCTCTCTTATTACTTGATTCATTTGACACAAACATATATATGCTATTGACCAATACCTACATCCGCATTGGAGTCATCTAACACTCCAGTGACTGCTCCAGCTTCCTCTGATATGCCAATTTTCACTATTCAGCATCAACATGTCGAGCGCGCTGTCTCATGTGACAGCTCGTGTTCTAGTAGGACTTTCGTCAGTAAAGCAAAAAGTTTTCAGAAATACGTGCATATTGGTGCACATGCCCTAAACGTGCAAAATATGCTATAATGGCCAAAACGCTTAATGCGGTTACGTTGGCCGTGAGTCGGACATAAATAAATCTTTAATTAGATGCAGTACTTAATCAATCAGATCGGTATGTGAAATTCCTTATAAATACATGCATTTTTAACAAAATAGTAATATAATATAAACTGATTGATTAGGAATTCTGTTGAGAGAACATACCTTACCTATAATCTTACCGTCGTTCGAAAAAAAAACCCATTAAGAACCTTAACGCCAATACTACTTACCCTTTTCTGAGAACGAACCTTTTTAGGAACCTCTCTTATCAAGCGTTAACATACTGCTAGGACCTTATTCATCCAAACGTCTGAGGATAGCTGTATACCACCAAGGTTTATCTTCCTTACCCTGTGAATAAACCTTACACGTAAGCCTTTACTAATGCCACCTCCGAAGTATATCCTGAATAGAAACGTAACAATGTAGCGCAAGATATTTCAAAGAATCTCGAAAACAGAATTCACTTATGTGAATGCTGCAGACTTTTTAAAATGACATTTGAAAGGAAATTTCTTCTGTTTTATTTCCTGTAAGACAAGATTGTTCCACAGTTTCATCTTTTTTCTACTGAAAAAAAATACGGTAACGTGTAATTAGAACGGTAAATGTTAAATATATTAACATATTCAATAAAACAAAATGTCATTCGATTTCTACCCATGTTTCACTGATAAACTAAAGTAAAGTATTTCTTGTGTAGTTTTGTGTAGTTTGATACTTTCTGAATTGTTTTGCCTCATTTGTTTCACCAGTTTTTATTGTTTGTTGATCATAATGATCAAAGTTTATTTAAACTTGTCCCAGTCTGATTATTTGCATCCAAATCTATATTTTTTATGTAATTAGTGTGTCTGAAACAATTTTAAAGAAACGCATCAATGTCAACTTATCACGTAAGGAACAATGCTAAGTTCCCCTGAGTGTATTCAACTGAGAGAAAACAAATGTACATAATTAAGCAATTTTACATGCACAAGTTTTGAAAGCCAATGGAGTTTTAGTTCAACCCATACATAACATCTGGTGCTATAAATCCCACCTTCCGCCTTATTCCAACCCGACCCCATCATAACCCCACCACCATTTGCGGTTTCATCTGACACTTGAGCACGAACATCTATTCAACATTGTACCAGCTCTGTTTCAAATTGACCTCTTAGTACATGCATTCAATAATATTTCAATTTCTATTCCTTCATTCAATAAATAACCTCTAATTACCTATATTTATTTAACAATTTACTTTTTAACCTCCTTCTATTACACTTTCTGAATTTCAATGACCTCTTAAGCATGTGAAAAATGTAAATGCATTGCAAAAGATACATTTATATATTCTTTATTATCTATCCTATTGAAATACCTATAAAGATTAGTTTCATTTTTACTTTTCATATTGAATAAGAAAATCTTCGGTACGTGAAGAACTAGTTTAACGATTTTCAAGAATTCACCAAAACCTTTGCGGGTTTGGCTTTGTTAACAATTGAGCCAGGCTTAAAATATGACGTCGACTTATATATTGACGAAGGTAATTGACCTTTTTTCACTGTCGGACGTTCCTAAATTTTTGTAACGGTCATGCATGATTGAATTCTAGCATATAGTAGAAATAATGGAGACTGTGTACCCATTGCAGTGTGTTAATAATGTTAAGATGTACACTTAAAACTTGAAAGTTTGCTATACTATTTTAAATTGCGTTTTTTTTTTATATAACTAATATGTGTACGTTTAATATTATCTTTCAACCTAAAGTTTTTTGAAATTGACATGTAAAAATATCTTATACAATTGACTTTCTTCATTTACCGGCGGCAAGGCCTTACAGGAACCATTATTCTGGTTTCAACGTAGTACCATAATCATTTAGAATATAACTGACTATACACTGTATGTGTACAGCGCATGATTTGTTATTGTACGTTGTAGCCCACTTATTGTTTTTTTAAAAAAACTTTATGATAAATGATGTATCCAGTTTTCTTTTAGTTTTAATATATATCAGAGACGCACATTTTAAAAAGCAAAATCTAAAAGATTAAAATCAATCGGAATTGACAAAAATAATAGAAAGAACCTCATATAAATTTGAGCAAAATCCTCGAAAAACCAGACTCCTCTCCAAACCTGACTTTTGACTTCATACGGAAAGTGCCCGGTTTTCAGGGTTTTTATCGTATATATTGTGTGAACCGATGTATTGTTACGTTGACCAAAAGACTGCTTTTGTCATTGTGAAAACAGGTGCAATCCTGCAGATATTATTTCGTACTCAAAGGGCCTGCTGTTTGTACCTATATACTGCGGTAGTTTACATATATGTCTACGTTTAGCTGTACACCACAGAAGGGCTTGTCAATTTAAAAGTTCAAATAGATGACATGAAATAACTTTTCGTTACTAACTTATATAGTCAATCAAACAAAGCTCAGTCCAGTACTTACTTCAGACGTTACACCACTACTGATATGTTTTATTTTGTTAACGCTATGTTTTACTGCTGTTAAAATCCTGCTAAGAAAATAAAGTGATTTCAATAAATCTATTTACAGCTGCCATTGTAAGCCATTATTCATTGTGGTTTTGTGACTGAATTTATCTTAGTTTTGAGAATACACTAGCCTGACAAAGTAATTTCTATTCCCAGGTGCAGTTATTTTGCACCAACTGGCCTGTCCTAAATTTGTTTTTGTATCATAAAAATGAGTATTTATGTTAAATATATTTAATGCCCAATTTGCACCAAAATATTTTATTTTCAGATATTAATTCAAAAGTAGAACATCCTCAACAAACGTATATTTTTGCCACGCATTTGAATTATTCGTATTTATAGAGCTACATTCACAATTACATTCCATGTAATAACAGAAGCTTGTGTGTTTCTTGACATGTATTGTATTTACTATTTTAAACCTAATGCGTATTATTATTATTAAACATACCTGGTATTGCTGCAATTAATATTCAGAGTAACGTATGTTCCAGTTCATTATATTCTTTATAAATGCCATATAAACATCAATATACCACTGGCGTGTTCCAAACAAATCGTGCAGAGTTGGTTAGTATGTACATCTGCCTCTAAGCATTTACGATGAATATATCCTGTTTCAAAAAAATGTCCCTTCTGTTCTTGCAAATAGTCTAACATATCACGACTATATTTCTGATATATGTTGCACATTGATTTTTTAATGTGTCTGCTTGTTAAGTGATGAAATATGCGTAACCGAAATTAGAAAAAGGTACGGTAGTTACTAAAATTATTGTTTATAAACAATTCCATAACGACGTTAACTATATGAAACTGTTTAAATACATCATTATTTTCTTTAAAATGAATTAGTTTTCTGTTTTTATTAACAATTTCAAAAGATTCATATTGACAGTTTAGTAAGAACCCAGGTTTGACAACAATTATACTGCAACCAAAATATATAAAAGGAATCTCCTCTATGTTTTTCATTTAAGAAATTTAATATGATAATATGATTGCGCAAATAAATAATTCCGCCCCACAGTATAAGTGATATTTACAAAGAAACAGATCTATCCAAAGAGACGTATTTTAAAAAGAAGTAACATTTGTTTTACAACTCATGTTATATCGGTAAATGCACGATGTACTATAAAAACAGAATGTGCAGTGATTATTTTCAACAGGATTTTTTTTATAAATAATACATAAACACCGACAATTTCCATAAATAGTAAATCTTCACTTCTATTAAATAGCAAAATACATTGAAAATTAAAAAGCCACTGTATTGAAGTCGCCACAGAACAACGAAACACATAAACTATCATAGCTTTAGTGTAAATTAACGCTCCGTGTCATCTTTGTAACGTATTTTTCATAATACATGTTCCATTTAATCTTTGTAATGGAATAACAAAATAGGTGTATGCAATGCTAGTGAGCATGGATTATGCATCAGTCAGGCAGAATAATGTACTAGATATGTAACTGAATATATCACTTGAAAAACCTGGGTAGCATATGTTTGATTCTTAGATATCCTCATGTTCATTCTTTGTTTTATATGAAAGTCGAAAACTTTCAGACTGCTCACAAATATGTAAACTTTAATTGAACAAGAAACAGCGACTACATGTTAGTCTATATACTTAAAAATATACTAAAGAGGCATTATTGTTTTACTGTAGTTTGTAGACATCCGATAACATAGTATAGTAACATGGTAAAGTCCAACAATTATCACTGTCACGCATGCATGTTTAGAAAACGTTTTATTTAAATAAAAACCGTGTAAATGCAGTCGTAATGTGTTTTCAATGTTGCTAGTTCTAGACGGAAAATTGGATTGAAAACAGTTACGTATGTTAATTTTAATACATCTTTATTCGCTTAAAGTCCGAATTATACAGACTATTTAATTCTTTAAACTTGATAACGCACTTTCATATCTTTTCTGTCTTGAATCATAAATTTTGGGTCTTAACTTTTACTTGTGGAACGACATGCACTGAGTTCTTATTTTAGTGCCGGAAATCATGCAATTTAAGGGAGCGACTTTGGGAAATTGCTTAAAATTTAACAGTAATTTTTGCTGTGTTTAACGTTATTATTTGTTTGTTACATAAATGTTCGGTTATGACCATTAAATCATATTACACAGAAGTCGAACTGTAAGGTAAAGACTAATATTTTCATTTTAATATGCCAGTAATCGTGGTTTTTAATAAAGCGAGCAATGGGCGGAGGAATTTACAAATTCGTAAATCATGAATAACGAAAAGTGTTTTCACATAATAATTGCGTTTAACAGGTTTTATTGGTGGCAGAATACATAAGATATTAGGTTTAAGCCTTTCTGAATTTGATTTTATCAAGCTCGACACCGGAATATTTATCCCTTTCGACAGAGCATCGGAGAGGACAAAACTTTCTGCAACTTGCTGGATAAGGTCAGAAAGACAGTAACCTAATATTCTCTATGTCTACCGCCATATATGAAGACTCAACACCATGCTTAATATATACTTAGTTCAATACGGAGAGCGCAGATATACGGATAGCGCCGTTGTGAGTTTGATACCGGTGTTGGGTACATGTTCTCCGTGACGATTTGATAAAATACACTGTATCTAAAATCATTCTGTTCCCCATCTCTGATTCATATGGAAATGTCGGCAATTACTTGCAAAGAACAGGCTTGTACGGGTATAGAATACACTGATAAGGCTTACTGGCCGCTTTTAAATGGCTGAAACTGTTGAAAACGGTGTTAAACCGAAACCAAACAAGTCAACACCAGATAAAACGTAAATCAATTACCATACATAATTGTAGATTCTATCTGTAATAAGCAGCATTATCTTTTCAGCAAATGCATCTATTTTTGTTCATATTATGTTTGTACATTCTTAACATACTGGTTACCCGTTTAAGAGCTATCTTAGATACGGTCTATAATTTATTTTGATATAACTATTCTATATCTTTCTGAGCCAGTCCACTTGGCTCAAAGGGCGGATCTACGGATCTCCGGATCGCGAGGTCGTGATTTAGATTACCAGGCGAGGCGTTTTTTTTTTTACTATGACGAATTGATAAATAACAAATTGTGTCCGAAGTCATTTTGTCCTCCACCATTGGTTGAGGCGGAAAAATTTGCAGCTACTTACGGAGAGTAAACGGTTAATACTCGTATAGAATTCAGGAACTTTGGTTAGGTTAACTGTCAACCGTTTAATCTTTAAAATAATGTTCAAAAACGGAGCTAAACACCAACAAATGTAATTTATCTGTTTTTGTACCGAGTTTATTTGCCCGTTTTGTATTTAAATGAAATCAGTTTGTCCATTTATTCAGCCAATATTATTGTATACTTACCTTGAAATATCAGTTTTAATTTCAATGTCCTCGTCATCACTTGTATTAATAATTCCCACTTCCTTGATATACTTTTAACAATGTCATGAATCTTGTTTAATATATACATACCCGCTGAAGTGCATACACTCATTTGACCAGTTCATGTTTAAATCTCTTTTAACCTTTGCTTCCATGCTTTCATTTTCTTATTGAAAAACAAGATCGCTTATACTTTCAATCAATGCAAATTGATATCATTCTGTTAATGAGATATGAACATACGCCTTATAATTGCTCATTAGTACAAAAGGCCACCGCTGTTTTATATCTCCCAATATATCTCCATATGTGACACTCTCAGATATTGACATGGGGAGTTCAATTGAGAAGTTCATCTAAGTTATTTTTTATGATGTTGACGAAAGCATACAATACGTGCAGTTTCTCAATGTGCATAGGACCCATTCACCGAACCGCGCGCTTTTGAGAACGTTGAAAACGTATTAACGCTTTTATATATTATGTCATCCTTTTGAAATTTCAAATTGAAATAAGTTCTATCATTTTACTTTTATGTAAAATTATTTTCTTTCTGACCACCTGTCCGGTTCATTACCAATATAAGAAAGAACAGTCTAATTGTATATATCTTTAAACATTTTATTTTTCCTGTTCTATAAGCAGGTACATCATTTTTATCATTTAAATTTCACACATAATTTTAGTCCTGCCCTTGGTACACTTATCGGCAGGGAAAGAAATATTTCATTAACTTTCGCATTTCATGTTTATAAATTTTCTTTCAACTATATATCGCAAGGCGACTTTTTTGAGTCGACAAGGCAACAACAAATAAACATAAGCATAAGCTCTCATGAGCTTTTACAACCGACTGTAAAGTACAAAGGAAGACATTATCAACATAAAAAGTAAAATGAGTTGTAAGAGATTATACATACATGATTGATTAAGTAAAAACAATTTAGAAAACATTTATCATTGTAGGGAAGAGAACATTGTTTAATATTTATATATAGGAGTAAGATATTTAAATGCACTGAATTATCAATAAAAACAAAACAAAATATACATACTTATTGAGCTTAAGAATAGCCACTAGGCTTAAGACATGCTATTCTATTCATTAACAAAATGTTTAATAAGAATTCATTCTAAAAGAATCAGTTTTCAGTAATTAGCATCTTCAAGCGTTTAAGATTAGATAAAAAGCAAATTAAGACAGGTAAATCTTCGTGCATCGCAAAGCACACAACATCAAAGCAGTCAAGCATTATAATTAAAACATGAAGCAGCAGTAGATGATAGTAAGAATATATAGTACCGACTGCAAGCACACACAGAGTTTAGCAAAATATACAAGTTAGGACATATGCAAATATGGTTTTCAGGCAAGTCCTAATTTATCACAAAAGTATGTAAGGTTGGGATTACATTGCCAAGATCAAATACAAACAATGTATCAATGAAACAAAGGCGATAAAGTGACAAGGAATGATGCACACAGAGTGTAGCCATGTCAAAAGGTTGGGCAATCCCAATTTGTAAGGCACCGACTACAACTGGGGTACATTCACAAAAATAGCCATTTACAGAAGGAGGTACGTTCGTACTGAACTTTTAGATAAACGTTTAAAAACATTCTAACACTTGCCGAACAGAAACAACAAATTCACTGAGCAGACGTATGTACAAAACTAACTTTATAAGCAAAAAGAAGAACTTTCCTGTGCTGTGATAATTTAAATGCACATTGATAATCTTGCATTTACATATACTGGATAAGAACTATTGATCTGCAGGCTTTTATTCAACTTTTGTGAAAGTATTAAAGAATAATAAATGGATAGTTTATTCAGTTTATTTAGATTTCTGCAAATTGTTAAAAGGATATTCAATTGCCGAGCTACTTATTTACATTTGTTACCAATGTGTACGTTCAAATTTAACTAGTAGTCTATATCTACTCCAAGCAACTTTACAACTTCTTCACAATTTATACTAGCAGACAAAATGTTGAAGACTGGATTCTTTGAAAATGTTTTCTTGCCTATGTCTTGCCTACTGCAATTGCCTGAAATTTATCAGGGTTTGCCTGCATACAGTTAAAATAAAACCACTCGATTAGAACTTTATTTTCTTGCTGTAAAACATTGACTACTTTATTAAAATCAGGCGAATAAAAAGAAAGAGTGTTGTCATCTGCATAATTGTAAAGCGTTACTCTTTAAATAAAACATTGTCATTGATAAAAGTATTGAAAAGAAGAGGACAAAGTATAGAGCCATTTGATACTACTTTTTAATATTTACCCATTACTTACTACATTTCCAATTTTAATTTGCTGTTTCCTACCAGATAATAATGAACAGAGGAGATTTTTTGATGATTTTGATAATCCGTATGCAGACAGATTACTCAGTAAATATTTTGTGGCAAACAGTCAAAGGGTTTTGATAAATTCATTAAAACGGCAGCTAAAAATTGTTATTATCTAAAGCATCCAGTCTTCTATGACAGTAAAGTATTTTGGCAGCCATGACCCTTTCTAAATGCACATAAAAATCATTAAAAGCATTGTCGAAATAATCTGAAAGCTAAACGGACATAACCCTTTTTTAAAGATTTTTGAAGTGACCGGCAAGATGCTAACTGGCCTGTAATTTTATTTAGACATTGTGTCATTTTTCTTGTGGAGAGGAGTAACCTGTGCCTCTTTTAACTTATCTGGAAAAGTACTTTAGAATCTGGTAAATAATCGCATATTCGAATATAAGCGCATATCAAAAGAAAGCGCATACCGTTATTCCGTATAGGGGAAAAAATCGCATGTCATGGCCTTACCGTAATTTTGTCTCGAAAGTAAATGCATTTCCGAAGACTGGTAAGCAATCAACATTTGCAGCAAAAAGACCTAATTAACGGTATTACATCGTCATAATTGTTTATTATGAATAGAGGTGACAAGTGTTCTTACCTGCTGAATAGCCGATGTGTGTTAAACGATTTCTTCTTTTTCTTCTTTTATGATAATGGCCTCGTTCAATGCTGATACATTTCATCAGTTTCCCAAGCTACTCAAGGCACCTAGTACTCCCTGACAGTTGGTGATAAAAAAGATGCAAAAACCTAACACCTTATAGCCCTAAGTGTAAGACATGTACATACATAAGCTGTTGTGCAGGAAAAGAGAAATATTATTAGGGTTAAAAACAGGATAAAAGCAAGTATATATAATAATTAATGTTGGAACATCGATGCAGCCAATGCTGATTTGAATCCGAAGATTGTTTCAGCACTGACTACATGAGATGGTAAGACGTTCCGCTCTACCACAGTTCTGGGGAAGAATGAGTATTTGTAGTAGTCAACTGTGGTAGAACGTATTTGCAGAGCTAAGTGATGGTAATGTCTAGATTGTCTAGTAATTGGAGCGAGATATTCTTTTGGATCAATATCAACATGATTATAAACCATTTCATAAAATAAAACCAACCTACTATACTTCCTTCTGGACTGGAGGGAATTCCAACTTAAACTGGTTAGGATATTTGTGACCGTGCCCGGGGTCTTGCTGTAATTATTTACTACAAATCTCGCAGCTTGCCTCTGAGTATTTTCTAATTTATCTATATCCTTCTGATGGTACCGATCCCAAACACTGGAACTACACACTAAATTTGGTCTATTAATGGTGTTATAGGCATATTTTTTGTTACTACATTTAGCAGAATGTACATTACGTTTTAAGAAACCAAGACTTTGACATGCTTTACTAGATAGTTTGTTTATATGAGGGGACCAAGATAAGTTAGATGTTACTTCTACACCTAGGTAAGTAGCTTGACTGACAACAGACAGAGGCTGATCATGTAAGGTATAGACAGTATTTACTAGTTCTCTGGATCTAGAAACATGCATAATATGACATTTGCTCACGTTAAAGGACATCTTCCATTTCTGCTCCCATAATGACAGACTGTTAAGGTCCTGTTGCAGCTGAGCTGAATCTGCCTGTGACTTAATTGTTCTGTAGATAACACAGTCATCTGCAAAAAGACGCACATTGGAAGATACAGAAACCGGTAGGTCATTTAAGTAGAACAGAAATAGTAGAGGTCCCAGGACGGACCCCTGTGGGACGCCTGATATAACAGAAGCCAAGCCAAATGTTGCCCCATCTACAACCACCCTTCGTGTTCTATGTCCTAGGAAAGCTTTGATCCAGGAATGTGCAGAGTCCCTGATGCCATAATGATCCAATTTTGATAAGAGCCGACCATGGTAAACTACATCAAACGCCTTACTAAAGTCCATGATGGCAACATCAACTTGACTTCGCTGTACTGATTTAGCTATGTCATGAATAAAACTCACAAGCCGGGCACGAAAACCATGCTGGTTATCCACCAGGATGTTAAATTTGTCTAAGTGATCCAAGATATTACTGACCACAATGTGTTCTAATAGTTTGCAAGTTTGAAGCTTTTCTCCTTTTTTAAAGATTGGTGTTACATAAGCCTCAGACCAATCTGAGGGAACAATACCACTATCAAGAGATTTGTTAAACAATATTGTAAAGATTCTATGTTTGATTTGGTCTGGACCTGCTGCTGTGTACGGGTTTAAATTTTCAAATAATTTCTTAACACCAATTGCAGTTATTTTTATTCTGGGCATGCTAGCAAATGGGCTAGGACCAAGATTTGGTAAGCTTGGACTGGGGTCATTCATAAATACTGAAGAAAACTGTTTATTTAAAATTTCTGACTTATCCTTGGCATTAGATTTCAAAACACCATTTTCTCTCAGAGGAGCAACACCACATGAGTCTGGGCTACAAACAATATTATTCATGTAGTCCCAGTATGAATTACGTGTTTTCTTTTGGATAAGAGTTTAAATCCTTTTACGTTTAGAAAACAATTAGACATTTTTCTTTTTCTTTATTTTACTATAAAGCCTGTCACGTTTTTTCATTAGTTTTTAATTTCAGAGTTTACCCATGGAAGGTAATGTCTATCCGAGACAGTTTTGTTTGGTACATGACTTGATACTAGCCCATCTAATTTCTGTTTAAAGCTATGCCACAATTCTTGAACACCCAAGTTTTGAGAGTGGTTTAGGGAGAAAAAGTTAACTAAACTTTTTTTAAATTTCTGACCAATTTGATTTATCAAATACATGTAGTAAAACTTTGTGCTTACTTTTTAGATTAATTCTTGCTGATGGTAAAAGGTCAACAAATAGTGCGCAATGGTCATTAAAACCAGGAATGACCTTCACAGTTTCTGCCAAAGTGGGACTGGACAATAGTATGATATCAAGGCAATTACTAGAAGTGTCTGCAATTCTAGTTGGTTCATTTACTCATTGTGTGAGACAGTATGCATCTACAAAATCCAGAAGTTTATTACATTCTTCTGGATGATGGGCACCTTTTTCAGTTTGATCCATTAATTAAACTAACGAGTCCCCATCACGTTTGCTATCATTGCAGTAAGGCAAGTTACTCAGTTCATCTATGCACTGAATTTTGTTGGCCTTATCATACAACAAGCAAGTTTTTTTTTGCCTCATTTTATATGCCATATATTCAAGTCAACTCTGTCACGAAGAAACTTTAATTTTTAAGAACAAAATAAAACACCACATCCTGTCTACCTTTCATCATCCATAAACATCAAAATCAGAGGAAAACTTCAGAGTTTTTATTTAGGTTTTAGCCAGATAATTTCAAGGACCACATCTGGTTTCACAGTGGCTAGCATAGATAAGAAACCTAAGTTTTTCTTTTTTACAGACAATTGACAGAGACAATTTTCAAATGATTTACATAGCGATATTTAAAACTGTTTGGCTTTGGTTGACT
Organism: Mercenaria mercenaria; assembly: GCF_021730395.1. NCBI lineage: Eukaryota > Metazoa > Mollusca > Bivalvia > Venerida > Veneridae > Mercenaria > Mercenaria mercenaria. The sequence goes on from NC_069372.1 coordinate 80,135,942, forward strand.
GCTGCTGGAGTTTGTACTGTGAGGTGTGCTGACTGGTGTGCTACAGTGTAGTGGCCTAGAATGTGGTACACCACATGTTGATTGTATAGATGAATTGTCTGTACTAACAGATGAACATGTTTGATCTAAGTCTAGTGATTTCTTATGATCAAAAAAGGAAGAATCCAAGTGTGGTACTCCACAATTTGTGCATTGTCATGGTTCATTTGAATGATCTGCATGAAATTGATACAGTATACTACCCATACCCTGACATTCAGCATGAAACCAGGTATCACAATCCTCACAGAATATGCCTCTACCCGTATGCCATTTTACCTCTAAATTACATGTTCCACAAAGTTCAGTCCTGTCTGGACCTGGATTTGACCCGGTATCAAAAGCTAACAAAATAGAATCAAACATATATATACGAGTGTGAGCCTGTTCTTGCTAAAAGGTTTTTTTCCGATGGCGGGTGATCAGACCCGACCACAGTCCAAAATAAACAGGTAACTTATTGCTGGTGAAGGGTTGACCAACAATACTGCCCTGCAAAACGGTAAGGTTCGCTCAAAAATTTTTGACCAGAGTTTTCGTGTAGGTCTGACACAAGTTTCATTTAAATGAGAACTCCATGCAAGCTCAGCACTAATAATATGAAGAGCTGCGAGCAAAAGCCCCACCACACACAGAGTATACGTGTACATATCTCACCTAAAGGACTAATTTTGAAATGTAAACAAAGAAATTTAGGTCGCGAAAATATGTGACAAAACTATGTGGTCCAATAACAAATTTATAAAAGGAAAATTTATAGGGAAAAATTACAACACTCTTTGTAAGATGACTCTTTCCACTTAATCAATCACCTGAGATGACAATACAAGGTGGAAGATGTTAGTAAAAGTGCATTTTTTCCTACGATTTGAAAGGTGAAACCCCATGCAATTTCAACCTCGATTTTAACGTCTATTGAGTATAATTATGTATAAATACGATATGCAATAAAAGGAAGTATTTCACAGCGCATGCACCGAAATAACACAAAATAGCCGTCTCTAATTCACGCTCCGAAATCGTGAGTTTCTATTTCGGAGAAGAACTCAGGTGTTTTACCTAGAAACGCTTGTAAAATAATATAACTGATATACTATTGAGTATATTGCACATCAAACGAATGCTGATACATCATCATAATATTTTTAATTTATTTCTGGTTTTCCGTACAGTGACAAATGAAGACATCGTATCTAGGTAAAATAACATTTTCGAGAAATACCGGTATTGCTTTTCATTCAGTGCAATTAATTGTCCAGGAAATAAATTAATTTTTCCAATATTAAATATTATCGAAAGACAGGGTGAATAGAAATATCTGAAGTTCCCATGCCCCTCCCCACTGACGCACCCCCCTTTTCACATATAATTTCAATCCGATAAATACAGATTTAAAAGGTAAAGACGCTTCATAAAAATGTAAACTGACCAAATTACTTAGTACTAAGTTTGTTTGTTTGTTTTGGGTTTACCGCCATTTTCCAACAGTATTTCAGTCACTTAGTACTAAGCGAGTGAAAAAACGGTATGGATGTTGAGATACAAATTTAGAAAACAGTGAAAACAAGTGAATGAAGTATTACCATGCAATACAAAGTCCCCTACTGGAAGGCACCTAATTTTCTCTACTGCAGTATAACATAATGAACTGATATCTGTCAATGATGTATAAACAATATTGTACTACATATACAATATGTTATAACAACACACTTGGATTAAAATGTGCATATATAAAAACCCACAGTTGTTTTCATATTGAATTTTTTTGGCTGAATATAAAAATGTTATCATGTAAGTTATTTACAGTAACAACAAAGGGAAATTAATCTTTAAAAAAATATATATATATATATATATATATATAATAAATATAAGTCCACAAGAAACTCTTTACCAGGTAGAGATAGGTCAAAGTACACCTAAAAATTGGATGTAACATGCATGCTGTACCACAGAAAAGTGGTCTCGATTTTTCTCTACCGCCAGTAATAAAAAGTTACAATAAAATCTATTTATAGTAAAAACAAAGGGACGTAATTCTAAAAACATGGGTGCCTCGTGGTGGTGAACATTTGGTCCAAGTTATATCAAAATCCCTCCATGCATGAAGAAGAAATGTTCCGTACAAAGTCATTCTTGAATTTGACCTTTGACCTCTAAATATGACCTTGACCTTAGACATAGGGACCTGGTTCTTGCGCATGACATGTTGTCTTATCCAGGGAATATTTGTGCCAACTGATATCTAAATCCTTCTTTGCATGACAAAGTTATAGACCGGACAGGAATAAAATCCTCTTGACTTTTGATCTCAAAGTGTGACCTTGACCTTTGAGCTAAGGGTCTGGGCTTTGCGCATGACATGTTGTCTCATCATGGGGAACATTTGTGCCAAGTAATATTAAAATCCCTTCATGGATGGCAGAGTTATGGACGGGACAGGAAAACAACTCTGTTGACCTTTGACCCCCAATCGTGACCTTGACCTTTGAGCTAGGGGTCCGGGATTTGCACATGACACATCGTCTCATCATGGGGAACACTTGTGCTAAGTGATATTAAAATCCCTAAATGAATGTCAGAGTTATGGACCGGACACGAAACAGACCCTGTTCATGCTATGTTAACATTTGACTGCTAAGTGTGACCTTGACCTTTGAGCTAGGGGTCTGAAAGTTGTGGTCGACACATCGTCTTATTATGAGGTACATTTGTGCCAAGTAATATTAAAATCCCTTCTTGGATGGGAGAGTTATGGACCGGACATGAAAAAAGCCTTGTTGACCATTGACCTCTAATTGTGACCTTGACCTTTAAGCTAGGGGTCAAGGTTTTGCGCATGACACGTCGTCTCCGCATACGAAACATTTGTGCCAAGTAATATTAAAATCTCTTCATAGATGGGAGAGTTATGAACCGGACAGGAAAAAAGCACTGTTGACACTTGATCTCCAATTGTGACCTTGACCTTTGAGCTAGGGGTCCGGGATTTGCGCATGACACGTCAACTCATTATGGGGAACATTTATGCCAAGTAATACTAAAATCCCTTCAAGGATGGGAGAGTTGTGGACCGGACAGGAAAAAAGCCCTGTTGACATTTGACCTCAAATTGTGACCTTGACCTTTGAGCTAGGGGTCCGGGTTTTGCGCATGACACGTGGTCTCATCATGGGGAACATTTGTGTCAAGTAATATTAAAATCCCTTCATGGATGACAGAGTTATGGGCCGGACACGAAATTGCGGACGGACGGACGGACAGACGGACGGACGGAATGACGGAAAAGTGCATTCCTATAGTCCCCGAAACTGGTTTTCAACCAGTAGGGGACTAATAATACGACACTCTTTGACCATACACTTTGGGAAGGTTCATGATCAATCTCCAGTTGCTTTCCACATTACATTGTTGGAGGCAAATCTAAACTTACAAAACAAATTGATGTTAATAAATCGTTATATAACCACCACTTACTTTGAAATAAGGTAAAGATAAGATGGCGAAATGAAAGCTTGTATACGTAATTTAATCCTCGTTTCTGTTTCTTACAAAACAATATTCAATTTCAGAGAGTCCTAAATATAATTTCCATATCCCGTAACACATGCGGTATTAAATATACACTACGTGATTTCTCATGTATTGTACTGACTATTGTTCTCCAGAAAACTTACAACAATTTAAATAAATTTTCGTACTTGATTTTCATTCTTCTCTATTTTAAGTGAACTCTGAGTTGCAATGAATTAATAATTCTAATTTTATACTTTTTTCTTCCCGTTCGGTATTTAGATGATACATTGTATCAGCGAAAGCATTTATTCAATCACTTAGTTTCTTTATAATTACTGATCATACCTGTTTTGTATCTAAATGTTCTATTTAACGTTTGCATCTATTTTCTTTCATATAACTTTTGAATATCACCATTTGAAAAAAGTGAATGCAAATAGTGACAGTTTCAGTAAATTATTTCACCTAGTGCGATATTCGAGGAATAAATCACGGGATTATGATTACCATATGAAAATGTTATGGTCGGTTGCCCTCATGCCCTTGTTGTTCAATTGCAATGAATGCGAATATAATACTTTTCCATTCAAGATTCTCAAAATGTAACATTTTGCAGATTAAAACCAGAAGTGCTGAATTTAGTCAGAATATTATTAAAAAACAATACACACAACAGTACTGAACATTTTTACACTGCGGTATATATTATGCTCTTTTTCTTCCCCTTTTTTACACTGGAAAACAAAGGTCATTGACCACTAAATTACTTTTGGCATATCATAATGTTATGTTTTCGATAGATAATATTGACTCCTGTCGAGTTCTTTATTTCAAGGGTTTCAGTCCTCATGGATATGACCATGGTAAGGCTAGCCAAGTATCGAGTTCTTCGTAAAAATCAATATGAGTGTTACCCATTCTATTTTCCCAATTTTTGGTCCGGCATCGATGATCTTTGTCTGGTAGTTTCCTCATTTACTCTTTAACACTAATTGATTAGTCTTTATCAAATATGCACATACAAATACATCCTATTCATCCCCTTTTCATTTTTCCTCTTTCTGTGTTAATCTCATTTAATTAACCCAACAACTTAATAAATATCTATATATGCTTATCTCTCTTAAGTACTTAAAAACCTTTGTTTTCATTTTTCGCTCATTAATAAAGGCTCTATTACTACTTCTTTTTTTCGTATTGAAATATGCTATTTTAGAAAAGGTAATAAGCACTGCCATAACGTGTTTATTACAGTACTTCAGTATAGGAGAAAAACTTTATAAGCTTAAGCTTTCGGATCTAATTCTTTTTATGTTCTGTATTGCGTAATGTTATTTTGTATATGTTGTAACCATTGTTTGAAATAAAATTATGTTTAAACTAGAGTTCATGTTCATGATCGTAAGTTACAACGGGATCTTGCAATTTGTCTTCTTAATTATTCAAAATAGCTGATAAACTTTATTCATTCAGACTTCACATTAACATTCAGTGTGTTATGTTTAATTTTTCCGCAGCTCCACATTAACACATTTATGTGTACACGAGATAATTATCTCTACATTTACAACGTACTAAGCTTAACTGTGACTTTCCGAAATTACATACTGAACGGTATCAGGGGCAGATGATAGTGTTGTCACGTCTGGAAAAAAGCATTCATTTCGGTTTTTTCTTCAATCAGTTCTTTTGGTATTTCGCAATTTTTACGGTAACGTATTTTTCTATGTGCACAGACTCTTCAGACCTTAACCATACAGCTTTGAACATTATAAAACATATGAAAAATAAAGCTTATAGACTATAAGCTCACATACCAATGAACATAGTGCAGAAAGGCCTTAAAACTGTCGTGTTTATAGATATCCAATGTGCATCTTTCAATGAAATAGTTAACTTTAAGATATTATTTTAAATGTAGAAAATCCTCATCAAACAAATTTTACTTGACCAAATATATAAGCGTACTGTACCTGTACAGTTTCCTTCAAAATTAAATACCATATTCTACAGTCATTTGTTAGAAAGCAAACTTTTAGCTTATAAATGTAGTACAAACTATAATGTGCTTAGCTATACATTTATTAGGTGTGTACTATTTAAAAAAAAAAAAAGACAAATATCAAACAGGGAATGCCACGTACCAAAAACGCAGCCTCCCCAAAACAAAACCAACAGCACGCAGATGCACACCACACATAAAAAGCAAACACATGAGGATAAAACGAACAAACAAAGGAACACAGTGGGACACCGCCTTGGAACGGTCAGTGGCAAAAACACCACTGGGGAGCTTAAACCGGTTTATGGTGCGAACCCAGCCCTTTCCCCAACTATGTTCCAAAGACACGTGACAGTGTATATAAAAGTAATCCCTTCTTGGTGAATCTCTAACACACGTAATGGAAACAAAAATGCATGACATGTAAAACACAATAATGCTCGTGTAAAAATATATAAAAAGCAAAACTTAAGAACCTAGAATGTGTGTACTGAATGCCTTTTCAGAAGACAAAGCAACAATAGAAACACCCTTAAGGGCCCGACGAAACAGACCAGGATTCAGATATCAAAACAGTTCAGTCCTGGTTGGATTTAAAACTGCTTATCATAGAGTCCTCCCCCTCTTCCGTCAGACATAAAAAATACTGTTTACACACACACACACACACACACACACACATCTATATTTTGTATTAACATAGATGATTTGAAGTAATTATTCATATTTTTCAAAGATGACTTTGGGTCTTATCTATCTTTAAACCAATTGATTAGATATAAACCTATAAATCTATATCCCCACCATATTCCCGGTTAAAACACTATACATAAAAGTAATGCCCGACAGGCGAATCACTTCTACACAAATCGGTAATTATTTAAGTCAAGATATGTAAAACAAACAAAACTTAAAATCTCTGGTGTAAATAATTATATAAAAATCTTCATGTCCCTTGGGAGTCCATTTAGTTAGAATTTCGCTCAAACTGGTGTTTGAAGGACGTGAGGGTACAGCATATTTCATTACCCCTCAAGAACAACCCGATTCTTCTATTAAGTTTGCGTTAACGCGGACTATGCTTTCAAAACATTCTTAAAGATTTATTAACTAAATATTTGCCCACATTCTCCATGCCATTGAAGAAAGCAGAGCAACAGCAGAAAAAAGAACATTTAAGACCCGATGAAACAGGACAGCAGACTAATATCGAAGCCGCTGGTGTCCAATATGCTTTAAAACGGCCTATTTCGATTACATGAAACGTTTTGTTATTTTACCAAATACAATTGGAAAAATTGGCATGGCCTAGAATCATACAAAGACACCATAATGGTGATGTGTTTTTGCTCCATAAGGCATACAGACACTTAATAGGAAAATGGCGCGAAAAAAACACAAACAAATTAAACCATGAAATACTTCCAATAACAAGGATAACACAATCAATGTCCATTGAGTTCCTTATAGAATTTGTGGCATAGAGAGGCAGACTTAAACAACACTAACATTAGAATTTGATAACATCATAATTAATTTGCATATCACAGGTGAAAAGTAATTATCAAAGCTAATTGAATTTAATTGTTGTGAATTAATCATCATTTACCCATTAAACAAGAATCAGATATCCGCATGTCTGTACTTTTTTCGTATTTAAGTTAAACTAACATGTGCATATAGTATATTTATATTTTGTAATTGTATATCATATTTATTTTGCATAATTATGTTCTCTTCAGCACTTCCATCAAATCGGATATTTAAGTTCGATACTTTTAACAATATTATTCTTATCAAGTGAAATCTGCCTGTTTTCTATATTGCGTACTGCTGAATGACTTACATCACTTTGTCTTTGATTTTTGTAAACATCTTATTTCCCTATTCTCCATCTACATGCCTAACGTTGACTTTTTAATTTTTCCTTTACACATTTTAAGGAAACTATTGAACTGATTTGACCATTATCATCGGAGGTTTAATCAATTAGATACCGAAGTGAACATATGTGCTTTAATTACTCTTTAGAAAAAAGACGAAATGCCAATTTAGATCGTCCGATATATTTCCATATGTTAAATTAACTGATAATAACTTTCTAAATTGTCCTTTTTCCCCCTGTCTACTTCAACACATGTGTTAAATTGACCATTTTGTTAAACAAAAGTACTTTATTTCCTACCAGTACGTTAGTTTAGACCAGAAATTTATCTATTTTCTGTCTTCAATACATGCCCGTTTTTGAATATTTAAGAGTAAGTCATCTTTAGTTTTTATTATCTATCTAAATTATTTTCATTTTTCCATGTTTTCTATGTTGAAGTTATTTCCTGTCATTTTAGTTTCATACAATTTCATTTATTTTCTGTCTATAATTTTCCAAGAATGAACCATTTCCAAGCCAATAACCTGACAGCAGTTAACGTATGGATGTGTGGATTTTTCAGTCATATAAGTAACCTACCTTGTCTACATGACATCATATCCGTCCTAGTCACGTTATACAGACACCAGACTAACCAGTGCTAAAAATATCAAGGTAGTGCCAAACGAAGAAGCTTATCTTATTTGATATGACGCGCCCAGGAAGAGAACGCGAGCTCTGTAACACTAAGCTACCGGGGTTGTTCATCACATCGACGAAGTAAAGCATTGAACAATGTCACATTTAGATAAAACAAATATATGTCATAGAGACAATAAGTTAAAAAATTAAGGTTGGCACTGTGGATACCATTGATTTATCTGATTTACATCATTCTATTAACTATTATATTATTCGTACAACAATATTTACAAGGAGAGATAACTTTATTTCTTATATATCTAATCAATATTGCCTTACCATATCTTCTTGTGCTGATATTTCACAGCTACAAACACTTCCAACGTGTTTTTTATGCTGATACCATTACCTTGCGTAATATTACTACAACCAACGAGCACATTCAGTAGCGCTCCCGTTATCATAAACTATGTATATTTTATCGCTATAGATCGGAGTTATTCAATTTTAAAGTGATCGAAAGAATTTTTATGCGACCAAGTGATTTTTATTGAGATATTAGAGAGTTTGAGATTTCAACCTTCGCCTTCCCCTTTAACGTCTCTTGCGAAGTTAACGTATGAAGATGAAGTTCGATTAAAATTCCTTGAGATTTTAAATTTAGAATGAACCTTACTTCGTTTAGTCCGCCCTTTCAATTTATCCGTAATTATGATCGTTTTTTTCGTGCATTTTGATATACTTTTCAATTGTCCAACAGGGCAGGGCTTTTACAAAAGGTTTTAAAAATGAAAATTAAATAAAAACATTTCAATTAGTATAATTATCGCATGGATATTAGTGCAATTAACGAAAAAAAGCGAAACACTGTGAACAATGTAAAAACTCGTTGGTGTTGCTCCAAACATTTAGATTTTATATAAAATGAAGTCAGTATACAATGTACGATTGTAAATCATACATGAGAGGAAATAAAAATGATAATCATATCAACGTATTTTATTGTTGATGGTGTTCTTGAAAGATGATGCAGTTAATATTTTTCAAACAAAAATATGAAAAACTACTTATTACAAATGCATTTGTCGAAATACTTTGATATTAAGTTAAATATATGCGATAAAGCAAACACATAAGGCATGACCGTAAAATATAAAGAACAGATTCATCCGTCATGCTGTTGACTACTATTTCATAGTTTTTCTTAAAGTTTTATTTCACTTTGAATTTTTTTCAAAAAATTCCTTAAAAGACGCGTTTTACTTTTAGACACTCATAAACAATCTACGTGATGAAAATTTAACCCTTTAAAAGATATGCTGATAACATGAGCCAATATACACAAGTTATGAATACATTTAACAAACGAATTGAAACAAATGTAAGATACCCTCGTGATATCATACGTTTTGGCATCATGACACTCTGCATGACTCTGTATAATGCGAAACTCTCAGACAGCACAATATAATCGTGCCAAGTCACCATGTGACTAGCGAAACTGTCAAGAAATGTCAGGCGGAGACGGAAATTGTCGCACAAAATAACATGTGAACATACACATATATTTGTTTGAATATACTATTTTATAAGTAGAGCATGAACAGATCCAGAAATTTCGGTTAGGGGGACACCAACTTTAAAGAGGGGGTCACCCATTTCAGGGGCGGCTAGCGGGGTGGGGGGGGGGGTTGTCACACCGAGTTTCAATACCGATTTTCTTTGTAAAATGTAAGAATCAAAGGGGGGATTGACCCGCAATGCCCATCTGCCAGCTCTGGCTCCATGCATGTAAAGAATGGAGTTATCACATACGGCTAACAGGAAACTTCTCGCATCATGATATCATAGATCTGAAATTGTCTGATACTTCAGAAGAATTTTCCGTCTTACTAGTACCATTTTATGTTTATAATTAAAACGCAGCTGTCGTATAAAGTGTCAGACAGAAACGGATTGTTTTTATCTGGAAGTGAAAATAAAATGTTCCACCAAATGATCATCGCGCGAAATTATTTTTTTTCAAGTAAAATGACTGTCCTGCCATGTGCCTCCATCCAGATTTCAATCTTTGATGCTGAGTATGTGGACAGAGTAGATGAAAAAATACTGAAGTTTTGACTTTCGTGATATCACATCTTCGGACGTTCAAAACTTCACTTCATACGACAAAAAAGCCCATCTAGTATATTCGATATCGCCTGGGGACACAATTATGCCATAGAAGTTAAAGTTTGAACAAAATCTCAATGCTGCTCAAAATCAGTTGGTAACTACATACTTCCGAGTTCAGTTCAATGTATTTATTTAAAATTATTAGCCATACAAAACTTGATTATTCTAATACTTATTGATAGTGTTTCGCATCAAATTTAGTCTAATTACACATATGGATAATAGAATAACTTAATAAGCAGAAATCCTGAAACAAAGCCTTTCATTTCACATAGTAATAATGAGAAGTCTTAGGCTTACTTGATATTACATGGAAAACTTTAGTAGCAAGGTCTGATATATAAAACAAATAAACTCATATCGGTGACGTGTTACCCGAAATATATATGAGTGACGATGAAGGGGCAGGCGAAGGTTGAAATCTCAAACTCTCTATTAATTACAAACTTCTTAAAAGTTGCGGACACAACCACTTCCTACCATCAGTTAGTAAAATAATTTAAAGTATTATATAAAAAAACAATGACCGTATTGTTCTTACACACTTCATACTTGCTGATTATGGTCATTACGCTTTCATCATTGACGGTGCGAATACGGGACAGGTGGGGTACTCTCTTACAGTTTTCCCTAGCGACTGCCATGCTTAGTCATGCCATAAATGTTGTTTCTGTTGATGAGGTATATGCCAGTATGGTAGATTTCCCGGAAGCACAGAGCACAAAAAGTTTATATTTGTTTGCTGCTTAAGTAAACACATTTGTATTTTTGGTATACGTGCTTAGCCGCTGTGTATGTGAATACATTTACAATTTCTCCTATGTCCAGTTGTATGACCGGCTGCTTTTGTTGAAGATGTCTTTTCTGTTGGATTTCCGGTTATGATTAATCTTTATATAAAAATAATCTTGACGAAAAAAGAAAGGTTTACATATATAAGGTGGCTTGTATTTGAAACTTTTCGTCTATTTCATGTACTTTAAATTACTTAACTACACTTAGATGCAAAATAATAGAAATTATATGTAATCGGAAGTTCTCCACAAAATACATATCAATTAAGATACAAAACGTTAAGAAATGCTACAAAACTGACGCCATTAATTTTGAGCATTACGTTCCCTAGTTCACATGACGCTGCGCGGTAAATACTTGTATTAATTAGGAATAGATAGTAAGAAAACATGAAATTAAATACAGATGCATTAACTTGTTCATGCGGCCTCTTCTCTTTTTATAAATAAATTGCACGCTACGACAATTGTCTAAGAGCGATAACAGCACATTTACAGTAATTAAATATTTGTTGAATGTGTTACGTCTAAAGGAAACAATTGATTGTTACTTCAAATGATAAAAGTTTTGATTGGGTTTAACGTCATTTTCCAAAAGTATTTCAGTTATGTTACGGCAGGAAGTTAACATTACCAGTGTTCCTTGATTTTGTACCAGTAGTAACCTGTTCTCCGCAAGTGACTACCAACTTCCCCACATGAATCAGAGGTGGAGGGTGTATGACGTCAGGCACAATGTATTTTATAAAATCGTTACAAGGAACATACGAACCGCCCATGGATCGAACTGACAATCCCGCGATCCGTAGATCTGCGCTTTCCCTATTGAGCTAGTTTGCGGGTAAAAATAGTAAAAGTGAAAAAAATCAAATGCAGCAACTATAAACAAAACAAAGTACTTTTTTTTCCAAAAAAATGAAATACCTTAAATATATTAAGTAGCCGTTAAGTCCAATTCTAATACGCAAGAATAGTCAAAATCCTGTCATGGTTAGATTTAAATCCGATCAGTAATAATTACAAACTGCTCACCTAATTCAAAATCCGTCAAAGTTTTTAAATGTCCGAAGTGGTAATAACTTGAAATTAAAGTGGGAAAGTCTTTATTTTCTGCCCTGTACTCAGTTAGCTTCCAGTTTAAAGTATCATGGAAGGTTCCAGCACATTTATGTATCACCAAGAATAAAAAAGAAGATCATGGAGAAAACAGAAGATAAAAATATTGTAAACACCCTGTTGATTGAATCTTCTAGGAATATAAATAGCTTATTGTAATATATGATGTCTCAAAACTAGGACAGACTTTTAGTGCACTGCTGATTGTAATCCCGCTCCAAGGTAGTTGAGAAATATTGCCACAGATACCAAATTATTTCTGGATCTAAGACAAAATAACATACAGGTAGCATTTCTGAGGATCTCGAATGGATCAGAAAATTACGCCATCAATATGAAGACCGCTTATGAAAATAATACTGCAAATAATATCTGAAGAAATCAGCAAACAATCTTATAATATTAGATAGTGAAAGAAATATAACTTGGAGTAAGGGAATACAAGTTACCATTACCTGCTTTAGAAACGAAAATCCAGCACAAATCAATGTCGGGACAAACAGTTGTCTATACTTTAATCATAACATTATTTGCGAATTACATATAATCTGGAAAGTAGATCCCTCGAAAGCACCGAGAACAATGCAAACAGTGAAATTTGCAGACTCGGTTTGATTGAGTCTGTACATGAGCAGTAATGGAAAATGCAACACTGCCCACGCCCCCTAGCACCGGCTTAAACATGTCTTGTTTGAAATTCTAAATTGATCAAACTGAAGTATGATCAAGGCAACAATTAGGCCAGTAGAAGTTTAATAGAAATATTCAAATTAATGCAAGCGTTCATGACAGCCTTCTCAATTATTCAACATTTTTGATTCATTATATTCATTCAAACTTAACATTAACTCAGTGTTATACTAAATTCTTCTTCAGCTCAGCAATAACACACCTATCTGCACACAGTATTGTTTATTATTTCCTCATTTACAACCGTCATTGTTTAGCATGGACTTCCTGCTATTATATTTAACTAATTGCGGAAGGAAGGGCATCAGGGGCAGGTGGTACTGTTGGTGTGACTGGAACAAAGCAATCATTTCCTTTTCTTTCTTCCATCCTTTCTTCTTTGCAACTAAAAGTATATCTGTACAGATCCCATATGTTACTCCGATACTGTACAATTATCATGGTAAAGCAAGGTTCCATCAACGCAGGCTTTTTAAACCGTACCACTGCAGCAAGGCTTGTATAGGTTAGAACAAGAAATACATGAACAACGTAAAGCATATAGACGACAAACCCAAAAGGTTAAAGTAAAGGAACATAGTGCGGCAACGTCTTGGAACGGTCCGTTGGAAAATAACGTTTTTGTGTTTAAAACAATTAATTTGGCACAATATCTCACACTCTATACCATCACCATGTTCCAAGGTTATAGAACAGTAAGCATAACAGTATCCGCCTGACAACAGAATGCCTTATTAACGCAATGGGAACGTTAGGCCCGATATGTGAAACACAAACATACTGGTGTACATAATCATAAATAAAAAAATAGTCCATTTAATCATATCATACTAGAATTTCGCTTAAGCTGGTGCTAGAGGACATGAGGGGTATTTGGCATTTCAAACTCAAACAAACAACGTTTTCTATTATTTTGTTTTGTCGCATTCTATGTTTAAAAAGGGATCTTCTTAAAGCCTTGTTGTTGCTGTTTCTTTCTTTCCTCTTTCTCCTCACTACCCGGATCGGCCCCTCCCATCCTTTGCCCTTGCATTTGTATGTGTTTGTGTTTTGGGCGGTTCCCCACATTGTCGTTTTTTCTTACTTACTTGCGTTTATGTTGTGTTTGTCCGTGGATGTCTGCGCTGCTGTGGTTTACGTTGTAGAGTTACCTCGTTTAAGGAGTGAGGCTTTCACTTTTAAATATTCATTCATGCACAACTTTCCCAAAAATCTCTACCTTTTCTCTATTCCGTATCCCTTCTCACCCCTTTTTCTGTATTTTGCATATAGATGTTTGAAGAAACCAGTCAACAATATTTTCCGTTACAGCATCCTTTTGTTATGGGCCTATTTTGCGATGCTGGCTCAATGGCTGTGTTTTGCATGCTCTGTGCTTCCGGGAAATCTACCTTTACCTTTTATCTTTTATTAAAGAACAATTTACGCATGTACTCTCTGCTGTTGCAGAAGGCAGATCAATATTAAGGATCCGACGAATCAGGATAACAGAGAAATATCACAACAGCTCAGTACCAGAGGGCTTTAAAAATTGCCTATCATGGTGTCGTCTAACTCCTACGTTTGATACGCTAAAAGAGGAAATGTAGCATTCAGCTTTTAAAGGACTAAACACCACAAACTACCGATCGGGACATAACCGCTTATGATAAAACATATTATCATATTACCCAATACAACTGTGAAAATGTCACCGGAATTTGATAAATAAATACTGTTTTGATATACCTTGTAACGGAAGTTTCTTTAAAGTGTTATTGAATAAGTGTCTGAATAATGACAGTAACATTCTTGCAGCTGATAATAGCTGTAGTCATTCTAAAGAACATTTTGATCTTTGAGACGCTCTTGCAGAGATGTATTGGAAATTATATAATGGTAAATGTAAAGGTTTTTATTTAACGTCTCGCATATAACCAACAGAAAACACGAGCTACAAAGCTCCTGAGCAAGAAACAAGGTATCTAGTAACGGACACTTACCTGGGCTGATATATTTTATTGTATAGGGAACACTCGAATAAATCTGTTTACTTAAAACAATTTTAAATATGAAGATATGTCATCCCAACCAATGCAGTGTAGTCTTCGAATTATTAGTACATTTAACTGCACCTCCCTGGCATAAAAAGCATCAGCTATTCGACTATTCGAGCAACAACTGATCATCTATAACTGAAAACATCATCTAGAATACATAATATAGAAGCCATATCTTAATGTGTATTTTAAAAACAAGAAAGAATATCCAACAGGGAAAAACAATCTGGAAAGTAGATCCCTCGGAAGCACCGAGAACAAGGCAATCAGTGAAAATTGCAGACTCGGTTTTATTCAGTCTGTTCATAAGCAGTAATGGAAAATGCAACACTGCCCATGCCCCCTAGCACCGGCTTAAGCAGTATTCAATTTTCAAATCAAAATGAGTTGAAATTAATGATCCCGAATGACCACAAAATATAACAACACTGAGATGAAGTCGGGGCGAAGCCACGTTCCAAAAACGCAGCCTCCGTAAAGGCACACACGACCAACACACACACACACACACACCGCTCATAAACAAAACAAACATACAAGGACAAAACAAACAAATACAGGAACACAGTGGGGCAATCCCTTGGAAGGGTCAGTGGCAAAACCACCACATGGGAGTTTAAACCGATTTATGGTTTTGAATCATACAAACATCTCCAACAAGCTAGGGACAAGTAGTTCTTACGAAATACTAATTACCTCTCCAAAAATTGCATTTCCTAACCGGACACACATTGTGTTCAATAAAAAGTAAAGGGTTTTACAAACTGCGTCACAGGTTCACAAAGAAAAGTGTTTAAAATGTTACAAACAGAAAAAATGTTTACTGAAATTAGATGCACGAAAAGTTCTTTTAATCAAAGCAGTTTCTTTGCCATTTATTAGATTATTTAGTAAAGAGGTATAAAGGGTAAAGAAACGTTTTTTACTGACTGAACAAACTTTGTCATTGTTGCGTTTTTGTATGGCAAAATGTGGATAATAAGGCAACCGTTGACATTATTTCTTATGGTCGTAGTAAATAACCATCAATAAAGAAACTAAAGCGCAGTTTATCTTGGTGTACTGCTAAGGAAAATTTTAATGTACCTGCAAAACATATTCCAGGGAAGAAAAATGTTCCAAATAATAGTATGTTTCATTTTCCGATCTGCCAGTTCTGCAAAATAGCTCCCTCCAGATGCTGACCTGAACTATAAATTTATATAGATTGGCATAAAAACCTGATAGTAATGCTACACCACCACTAATCAGCGAACAAACACTAATATATTTTTTGGTTTTCTGTTCGGAAAACAATTTAAGATACAACACTATTAAACAATGTCTATCTGGAATACGGTATCATTACTTGAGATACAATGTTAAGTCTCCATTATCAAATTCGGCTGAACTTTTAAAATTACAAATAGTGTTCCGAGGTGTAAAGAAGTCACAGAATAACTTGCAAAAAGAACGCCATCCCATTACTGATGATATCTGGAAAGATATGATCACATTTTTGAAAAAAGGCTTTCTCGGCCAAAACGACAGTCTTATGCTAGCAGCAGCATGCAGTATGGCATTCTTTGGTTTTCTGCGATGTGCGTAGTTTACAGGTTCAGGAAATCTAATTAAAACAGCTACCTATCAATTGAAACTAAATGATGTCACGTTCGAATATGACAAATCTAATTAATTCTAAATCTTAAAAACTCTAAAGGAGATATTTTCAGGTCTAAGGTGAATGTGACAGTTGCCGCAACAGGATACATTACATGCCCGTTGCAACTGCTAGCTGAATGTATCAACTTGTGGTTCAAGTGCAGAGTCTCCAGATTTCTATTCTGGTCATAGTTTCAGAACTGGAGCCGCAATATCAGCGGCGAGAGTGGGTATAGAGGATAATCTACTAAACACTGGGAAGATGGACTTCAGGCTGCTACGCCAGATACATTAGAACAAATCGGAATTCCATACACCAAGCACAAAATGGCATGTGTACATTCTTTAAAGAATGTACATATGTATAAATATCAGTTGCAATCTATTCTCACGCAGAAGTTACGTGTTAGTTGGTCAAACATACGAATGCAATGTCTAGTCATTTAGTCAAAGCGTCCAGATGCACCAAAAGCACAGAGCACCAAAAACACAACCACAGAGCCACGCATCTGCCCACAAAAATAGAAGCTGTAATGGAAAACATTTCAGACGTGTTGAAACTAGAACTATCGATTCTCTTGGAAAGAGTTCAGACATTTGTCAGGTAGTACTCTTTTGTTGATGATAGTAGTATCCTTCAAATGTATAAGCGGATTCGTAAATAACAACTAGTTTATTCATGGCTACAGCCACACAGTTCGTTATCGTACCTTTATGGTATCTTTAAAGAACAATTGATATCTGATCTGTACATAATCTAACGATGAAGGCGTTAACTGACTCTTACGAACATTTGATATAAGTACACATAAATTAATGACTGTTACCCTTAGTTGTAGCAGCATTGAAATAAGGACGTTGTTCATACTGCCACCTACGATATACAGTATTATATTGGTGTATAATTCAACTCATATTTGTTAGAATTTTCTTTTAATGTGGTATGTTGAACAATTTACGTAAATATCTTAAGAATAGTTTATACAAGTACACATGAGTTAATGAATGTTACCCTTAGTTGTGGCAGCATTGACATATCATGATATTTTTCACACTCACGTCCGATATACAGTATTATGTCGGTGTATAATTCAACTCGTTTTTGCTAAGAATGCTCTTTTAATGTGATATGCTAAACAATTTTTGTAAATACCTTAAGAATATTTTATATAAGTGCACACGACTTAATGACTGTTACCCTCAGTTGTGGCAGTATAGACATCTTAATGACATTTTTGCATACTGCTGCGTTTGATATTCAGTGTTGTACTAGTGTATAATTCAACTTGTATTTGTCGTTTTTGTTAAGAAGAATATTTAATACAGGCGCACATGAGTTAATAAATGTAACCCTTAGTTGTGGCAGTATTGACATGATGACAATTTCCACATTTTCACCTTTAATATCAGTGTTACATGGTGTATAATTCAACTTGTTTTTTAATGTCGTATGTTAAACAATTTATGTAAATATATTTTACCTGTACAAGCGTGTAGAACCTGGGAATTATTTTCAAGAAGACTCTCGCTCAATCCATTCCCTACAATGAACCTCGTTTGACCATTATATAACTCAACGCCCCTAAATAAATCACTGAATAGAACCAAAAACCTAAACGTTCTCTGGAAAAGTTACTGAAAGGTTAATTCATTTTGAGTTTTCTTGATACTACTGTCCCATTGGTTCTACTTTGGGGGGTTGTTTATTCGAAGTCGGCTGCCGCTAACGCAATTAGGTTTGCATATAGAGACTGTCAAACAATTCTAAGCTAGTATGCCTACGACCATGACTGCTTGGAGTATTGTCGGATACTTGTATCCGATACAGTTTGTCGAATTGCCTCGATGAGTAATTATCGCCTTCGGTCATGGTCGCATGGGTTCTCTCGGATACTGCTATCCGATCACATGAATGAATGAATGACTTCAAAGTTGCGGCGGGTCGATTAAAAAACGCTCTTGTTTAAACTCCCATGAAGAAATAAGGGAAATTTTCATTGAAGTGACCGATTCCGACAGCCCAGGCGAGTTGCTCTTTTGGTAATTTCACCATAATATGTGCTTTTAGCTCGACAATACGAAGTATGGAGAGCTGTCCTACTCGACCCGGCGTCGGCGTCCTTCCGCGTCTGCACTCTGGTTAAAGCTTTGATGCACTTTCTCTTTACCTCTGTAATTACTTAATGGATTTGTTTCAAACTTAAAAGAGTTATTCCTTATCATCACCCTCATCATATGGCACAAGGGACATAACTCTTGCACCAATTTTTCGTGAATTATCCCCCTTTTGACTTAGAATTTCAGGTTAAAGTTTTGGTGCACTTTCACTCTATCTCAGTTATTACTAAATGGATTTGATTCAAACTTAAAAGAGTTGTTTCACATCATCTCCCACATCAAATGACATAAGGTCAATAACTCTAGAACCAATATGTCATGAATTATGCCTCCTCTTAATTAGAATTTCAGCTAAAGTTTTGGTGCACTGTCACTCTATCTCAGTTATTACTGTACGGATTTGATTCAAACTTAAAATAGTTGTTCCACATCATCTCCCACATCAAATGACACAAGGTCCATAACTCTGGAACCCATTTTTCATGAATTATGTCTTCTCTTTACTTAGAATTTCAGGTTAAAGTTTTGGTGCACTTTCACTCTATCTCAGATATTACTAAATGGATTTGAATCAGATTTAAAATAGTTGTTTTACATCATCACCCACATCATATGACATAAAGGCCATAAGACTAACACCAATATTTTATGAATTATCCCCCTTTTGACTTAGGATTTCACTTTAAAGTTTTAGCGCACTTTCACTCTATCTCAGTTATAACTGAATGGATTTGATCCAAACTTAAAATATTGTCCCACCTTATCACCCACATCATATGACACAAGGTCCATAAATAAAGCCCCCTTTTTAATTAGAATTTGAGGTTAATTTTGACGCATTTTCACTATATCTCTGTCATTACAGAGAGAATTAATTCAACTTAAAACAGTTGTTCGGTGTCATCATTCACATCATATAACACAAGACCTATAACTCTAGTACAAGTATTTCATGAAATATCTCCCCTTTTGACATAGAATTTCAGGTTAAAGTTTAGGTGCACTTTCACTCTATCTCGGTTATTAGTAAATGTATTTGAATGAAACTAAAAGTAGTTGTTACATATCATCACCAACATCCAATGACACAAGATGCATCACTCTTGCACCAATATTTCATGAGTGATGCCCCCGCTTCATTTTGCTTAGACTTATACTTATTTAATGTTTTGATATTTTTATCTCTCTTATTACTTGATTCATTTGATACAAGCATATATATGCTATTGTCCAATACCTACATCCAATTGGAGTCATTAAACACTCCAGTGGCGGCTCCAGCTTCCTCAGATGTGCCAATTTTCACTATCCAGCATCGAAATAGTCGAGCGCGCTGTCTCATGTGACAGCTCTTGTTCTAGTAGGACTTTCGTCAGTAATGCAAAAAGTGTTCATGGATACGTGCATATTGGTACACATGCCCTGCATGTGCAAAATATGCTATATTGGTCTAAACGCTCAATGCGGTTACGTTGGACGTGAGTCGGCCAAAAATAAATCATAATTAGCTGCAGTACCTATTCAAATGTCGGTATGTGAAATTTCTTTAAAATACATGCATTCTTAACAAAATAGTAATACAATATAAATATCGACATAACTTACCTATAATCCTACCGACGTACGAAAAAACATTAAGCACCTTAGCGCCAATGCTACTTACCCTTTTCTGAGAACAAACCTTTCTAGGAACCTCTCTTATAAAGCTTTAAGATACTGCTAGCACTTTATTTATCCAAACGTCTTAGGATAGCTGTATTCCACAAAGGTTTATCTTCCTTACCCTGTGAATAAACCTTACACGTAAGTCTTTACTAATGCCACATATTGTGAATAGAAATGTAACAATGTAGCGCAAGATAAATCAAATAATCTCAAAAACAGTATTCACTTACGCGAATATTTGCAGACTTTTTAAAATGACATTTAAATGGAAGTTTGTTCTGTTTTGTTTTCTATAAGACAATGTTTTTTTCCATAGTTAATCATTTTTCTCTACTGAAAAAAAAAAAAAAAATAAGGTAACGTGTACTTAGAACGGTAAAAATTAACTATATTAACATATTCAATAAAACAAAATGTCATTCGATTTCTACCCATCGCACTCAATTATGGTTATCATAAATGTATGTTTCACTGATAAACTGAAGTAAAGTATTTCTTGTTTTGTTTTGATACTTTCTGAATTGTTTTGCCTCATTTGATTTACTCGTTTTTATTTTTTAATTATGATAATGATTAAAGTTTATGTAAACTTGTTCCAGTCTGATAATTTGCATCCAAATCTATTTCTTTTTATGTAATTAGTTTGTCTGAAGCATTAAAAACGCATCAATGTCAACTTATCACGTTAGGAACAATGCTACAAGTGTATTCAACCGAGAAAAATAAAATGTACATAATCAAGCAATTTACATTCACAAGTAGCCAATGGAGTTTTAGTTCAACCCATACCCATGCTTAATTTTTGGTGCTATAAATTCCAACTCCCGCCCCACCCCCACTCGACCTCTATCATAACCCCACCACAATTTGCGGTTTCATCTCACGGGGTATTTAGCACTTGAGCACGAACATCTATTCAACATTGTACCAGCTCTGTTTCAAATTGGTACATGCATTCAATAATTATTCAATTTCTATTCCTTCGTTCAATAATTGGCTCTTATGACTACTTATGGTAGAAATAATGGAGACTGTGTACCAATTGCGTTCTGTTTATAAGGTTAAAGGGTACACTTTAGATATGAAAGTTTGCTATACTATTTTAAATTGCGTTTTTGTGCATATAATTAACAAGTGTACGTTTAATTTTATCTTTCAGCCTAAAATTCTTTGAATTTGAAATGTGAAAATATCTTATACAAATGACTTCTTCATTTATCGGTGGTAATACAGGAGCCATTGTTCTGGTTTCAACGTTGTATCATAATCATTTAGAACATAATTATACACAGTATGTGTACAGCACCTGTCTTTATATGGTAAGTTGTAGCCCATTATTTGTTTGAAAAAAATACTTTTATGATAAATGATGTTTTCAGGTTTTCAGTTTTAATATATCCCAGAGACGTACCAAGCACATTTAAAAAATCTAAAAAATATAAGAAATAATACTGCAGATAAAAATCTATCGGAATTGACATAAATAATAGAAAGAATATCATATATATCTTAGCAAAATCCTCCAAAACCCAGACTCCTCTGCAAACCTGACTTTTGTTCGGTTTTCAGGGTTTTTATCATCTATATTGTGTGAATCGATGTATTGTTACGTTGACCAAACATGTTTGCACCCATATACTGCCGTATTGTTAACATATATTTCTACGTGTAGCTATTCATCCCAAAAGGGCTTTACACACTGCTTAAGCCGGTGCTAGGGGGCGTGGGCAGTGTTGCATTTTCCATTACTGCTCATGAACAGACACAATCAAACCGAGTCTGCAATTTTCACTGTTTGCCTTGTTCTCGGTGCTTCCGAGGGATCTACTTTTCAGATTTTATTTACAATTTCAAAGTTCGAATAGATGGCAAGAACTTATATAGCCAACCATACAAAGCTCAATCCTCAATAAATGTATATCTTTGCTACGTCTTTGAATTATTTGTTTTATAGAGGTACATTCACAATTACATTCTATGTAATAACAGAAGCTTGTCAAAAACCTTCCAGTTTTGTGTAGTAATATGTATTTTTACTGTGTTCTTCTAGACATGTATTGTGTTTACTATCTAAAACCTTATGCGTATTATTATTATTAAACATGCTTTGTACTGTTGTAATTAATATTCAGAGTGACGTATTTTCCAGTTCATTATATTCTTTATAAATATGTCATATAAATATCATTCTAACACGATCCGATTCATTTTCCTATTAAACAAAGAAGGTGAAAACAGTGAATAAGTATACCATAATTCACTATTCTGACGTCACAATTATTACGTCATAGCGTCAAACGGCATAACGGCGCGCTGCAAAAGAATCCTATGGAAAACGGGCAAATATTTAATAAATGCCGTCAAAGATGTACTTTAAAGTCCTTGGTTACGTGTAGGAATCGAAATAATATATCTCATTTAGTGATTTGCTCTTGAATAAAATCATTGTTTGTCGTTCAGATGCGTATTATAATATCACTCTGGCTGCGCCCTCGTGATATAATTCCTTCGCATCTGAACTCCAAACAATAATTTATTTAGCGACAAATCACTAAATGAGATATATTATTTTTTCATTATACTGTAACCAAAATATGAAAAATGAGTCTGTTTTTCATTAAGGAAATATAATATGATAATATGATTGCGCAAATCAATAATTCCGCCCCACAGAATAAGTGATATTTACAAATCAGTATATTATATTGTCAAAGAAACAGATCTATCTGAAGACACGTATTCAAAAAAGTTACATTTGTTTCTCAAACCATGTTGTACCTTTATATGCATGTTGTACTATAAAAACAAAATGTGCAGTGTTTATTTCCATCAGGAATTACATCAGCAATTTCAAATACATAATACTCGTACATAAAAACCGATAATTTCCATAAAGAATAAATCTTCCCTTCTATTAAGTAGCAAAATACAAACACATTGAAAATGCAAAAGCCACTGTATTGAAGTCGCCACAGAACAACGAAACACATAAACTATCCTAGCTTTAGTGTAAATTAACGTTCGGTGTCATCTTTGTATTGTATGTTTCACAGAACATATTTTAATTAATCTTTGTAATGCTGAAAAAATGAATAGGTGTTTTGCAATGTTACTGAACATTGATTATGCATTAGTCAGGCAGAATAATGTACGAGATATGTAACTGAATATGTCACTTTTAAAACCTAGGTAACGTATATTTGATTCTTAGATACCCTCATGCTCATTCTTTCTTTTATATGAAAGTGGAAAATATTCAGACTGCACACAAATATGTTAACTTTGTTTGAACCAGAAACAACGAACAACATTTTTTTTTTATAAAAAAGACTGAAAGAGGTATAATTGTTTTACCGTTGTTTGTTGACATCCGATATTATAGTAAAGTAACATGGTAAAGTCCAACAACAATTATCACTGCCACGCATGCATGCTTAGTATACATGTTTTATTCAAATCAGAACCGTGTAAATGCAATCGTAATGTGTTTTCTATGTTGCCAGTTCTCCAAGATGGAAAATTGGACTGACGACAGTTAAGTATGGAACATTTTAATGTATCTTTATTCGCTTAAAGTCACAATTATACAAACTATTCAATTCTTTAAAATTTATTGAATTCTTTAAAATTTATAACGCACTTTCATATTTTTCCTTTCTTGTATCATAGATTTTAGGTCTAAACCTTTTCTTGTGGAACGACATTCACTGAATTCTTATTGAAGTGCCGGAAATTGAGCAATTTAAGGGAGTGACTTTGGGAAATTGCTTAAAATTCAACAGATCAAAAGAATTTAAAATTACCAAGAGAACACATTCTTTACTTTTTTTACTAGTTTCGACTTTTATGTCTACGTCAGAAATAACAACTTACAATACAAACGACGTCACGTCCGTTTGGACGCGAACGTCAACGTGACAAAAAGCGCAAATATAGAATTATTTGTATTAATGTACATATAGATACGGATCATAATGATACGGCGGGTATATTTCTTCAATATGAATTAGAGAAAAAAAAAACAACAACATATCTACATGACAAAGTTTAAAGTATACATGTGAAGCATAAGCGAGAATTAACAATACTTATAATTATAATAGTAAATTAACATTAATTTAAAAGCTAATCACACTTATATAATTACAGAAACAATACAACAAATAAAAACGTAAAAACGAATTACGATTTAAAGAAAAAAATGAAGTCAAGCGGTGGAAAATTCAACAGTAATTTTTGCTTTGTTTAACGTTATTATTTGTTTTGTACATAAATGATCGGCTAGCACCATTAAATTATATTACACAGAAGTCAAACTGAAAGGTAAGGACTAATATTTTATTGTAATATGTCAGTAATCGCATTTTTTAAAGCGAGCAATGAGCGGAGGAAATGCGTAAAATATGAATACCGAAAAGCGTTTTGATAAAATAATTGTTTTAAACAGGTTTTATTGGTGAAAGGGTACATAAGATATTAGAGTTCAGCCTTTCTGAATTTAAACTTATCAAGCTCGTCACCGAAATGTTTTTTCCCTTTCGGCTGAGTATCGGGGTGGACAAAGCTTTCTACAAAATGTCAGAAAGACAGTAACCTAATATTTTCTATGTCCATACCGCCATATATGAAGACTCATCACCATGCCTATCCGCCTGGCTCAATACGGAGAGCGCAGATCTACGGATTGCGGCGTCGTGAGTTTCATCCCAGGATGGAGTACATGTCTCAGTTTGATGAAAGACAATGAATCTGAAATAATTTGTTGGCAATTACTTGCGAAGAACAGGCTTGTACTGGTATAGAATTACCATACATAATTGTAGTTTTTATAAGTAATATCTAAGCAGCATAATCTTTTCAGCACATGCATCCAATTTTATTCATGTAATGTTTGTGACCCAGTTAACAAGGCTTAAAGCGCGGATCTACGGATCTTCGGATCACGAGGTGGTGATTTAGATTACCAGGCGAGGCGTTCGTTCACTGACGATTTGATAAAAGACAAAATGTGTCCGAAGTCATTTCGTCCTCCACCGTTGACTGAGGCGGAAAGATTTGCAGTTATTTACGGAGAGTAAAAGTTAATACTCGCATAGAATTCAGGAACACTGGTTAGGTCAACTGCCCGCCGTTACATAATGAAAATAATGTTTAAAAATAGAGCTTAACACCAACAAATGTAATTTATCTATTTTTGTTCCGCGTTTTGATGCCCGTTTTATATTTAAATGACCTCAGTCTGTCCATTTTTTCAAACAATATAATTTTATACTTACCTTGAAATATCAGTTTTGATATCAATGTCCTCGTCTTCACTTGTATTAATTTGATAATATCATCTTAGTACATTCAGTTTTCGTATTCTCTTTTTCTTTCCCACTTCCTCAATATAATTTTAACAATGTCATATTTCCTGTTTTATATATACATACCCGCTGAAGCGCATACACTCATTTGACTTGTTCATGTTTAAATCTCATTAAACATTTTCTTTCATGCTTTCACTTTCTTATTGAAAACAAAGATCGCTTATAATTTCAATCAATGCAAAATGATTATATTTTGTTAATGAGATACCGAAATGAACAGATGCATGATAATTGCTCATTAGTACAAAAGGCCACCTCTGTTTTAGTTCTCCCAATATATCTCCATATGTTACACTCCCTGGTATTGACATGGTGAGTTCAATTCAGAAGTTCATCTAAGTTTTTTTTGTATGTTGACGAAAACATAAAATACGTGTAGTGTCTCTGCGATAAGAAATATTCAGATGATATGACTTGTGCACGATGGGAGATACATTATAACGTGTTCGATGTGCGTAGTACCCATTCACCAAACTGCGCGGTTTTTAAACCGTTGAAAACATTTATATGTTTTTATATCTAATGCCATCCTTTTGAAATTTCAAATAAAAATCAGTTCTATCATTTTATTTTTTTATATGATATTATTTTCTCTCTGTCTACATGTCCGGTTCATTACCGATATAAGAAAGAACATTCTAACTGTATAAATCTTTAAACATTTTAGTTTACCTGTTCTATAAACAGGTACATCATTTTTATCATTTAAATTTCACACACTATTTTATTCCTGTCCTTTATACACTTTTCGGCAGAGAAACAATAGCGTTAAGTTACCCATTTCATGTCTATAATTTTTTCTTACAATTATATGTCGTAAGGCGACTTTCCAGTTTTTGATGGTGGAGGACCACCCAAGGTAAAGATAAGATAAGATTTATTTTGAGTCGGCAAGACAACAACAAATAAACATAAGCTCTTATGAGCCTTTACAACCGACTATAAAGAACAAAGGTAAACATTATCAACATAAAAAGTAGAATGAGCTGTAAGAGATGATAAATATAATCTGGAAAATAGATAAATACATGAATGATTAAGTAAAAAAAAATTACAAACATTCATTATTCTAGGGAAGAGAACATTGTTTAGTTTTTACGTATATAGGAGTAAGATATTTGAAGGCACTGAATTATCCATAGAAAAGAAATGATACATACTAAGTGAGCTTAAGAATAGCTACAAGGCGTAAGACATACTATTCTTTTCAATAATAACATGATGAATAAGATTTCATTCTAAAATAATGAATTTTCTGTAATTAGCATCTTCAAGTGTTAAAGATTAGGTAAAAAAGCAAATTAAAACAGGTAAGTCGTCATGAATCACAAAGCACACAACATCAAAGCAGTCAAGCATAATAATTAGAACATGAAGCAGCAGTAGATGATAATGGGAATATACAGTATCGACTGCAAGCACAAACAGAGTTAAGCAAAATCTGCAAGTTCGCACATATACAACTATGGTTTTCAAGCAATTCCTAATTTATCACAAAAACACATTTTACAAAGGAGAACAATACAATGAACAAACATTGTGAAAGTTAACCTAAACCTGGCTGACAATGAATATGATATACAATATATAGGTACACACTAAAATGATGTAAGGTGGGGATTACAAAGGAGATACAGTGGCAAGGATGCACACAGAGTGTAGCCATGTCGAAAGGCGGGGCTATCCCAATCTGTAAGGCACCGACTATAACTGGGGTACATTCACAAAAATAGCACCTTACAGAAGGAGGTACTTACTGAACCTTTGGAGAAACGTTTAAAACATTTGAACACTTGCGAACCAGAAACAACAAATACACTGAGCAGACGTATGTACAAAGCTAACTTTAGAAGCAAACACAAATATACCTTCGTGTGCTGTGATAATTTAATTGCACGCTGATAAACTTATATTAACATTATACTGGATAAGAATGATTAATCTGCAGGTTTTTATTTAACTTTTACACACTAAGCATTTACAGTCCTTACCATTCCAGGAGGATATCAGAGTTTTAAACTGGTTAAATCTGGAGCATTTTCTAAAATTTTCTGGCAATGAATTCCACAGCACAAGAGCAGCATATCTAAATTAGTTCTTAACAAATTTTATAGAGTTCTCTTGAGGTGCCTGTTAAATATTTGAATCTCTAAATTTGTATCTGGAATGTCATTTTTGTATCAAATTGGACATAACAGGAGGAGAGATATCATTCAATAATTTAAAAGTTTCTATAGCCATTGTTCTCATGCGTTTAATATGCAAGCTAGGTAGATTTTCTTTAACATTAAGATCTTTACATGTCGATGACTAGTCATTATAGACAAATCTTAAAGCTCGTTACCTTCAGAACAAAAATGCCAGCTGATTGGGGAAAAATGAAAGTATTAAAGAATAATAAATGGATAGTTGATTCAGTTTATTTAGATTTCTGCAAATTGTTTAAAGGATATTCAATTGCCTAGCTACTTATTTACATTTGTTACCTATGTGTACGCTAAAATTTAACTGGTAGTCTATACCTACTCCAAGCAACTTTACAACATCTTCACAATTTATACTAGCAGACCCAATGTTGAAGACTGGATTCTTTGAAACTGTTTTCTTGCCTATTTATTGCCTACTGCAATAAAATTTATCAGGGTTTGCCTGCATACAATTAAAATTAAACCACTCAATAAGAAATATATTTATTTTCTTGCTGTAAAACATTGACTACTTTACTAAAATCAGGCGAATAAAAAGAAAGAGTGTTGTCGTTTGCATAATTGTAAAGCGTAACTCTTTAAATAAAACATTGTCATTGATAAAAACATTAAAAAGAAGAGGACCAAGTATAGAGCCATTTGGTACTCCTTTTTAATATTTGCCCATGTACTTACTACATTTACAATTTTAATTTGTTGTTTCCTACCTGATAAATATGAACAGAGGAGATTTGTTGATGATTTTGATAATCCGCAAGCAGACAGATTACTCAGTAAATATTGCGTGGCAAATAGTCAAAGGCTTTTGATAAAACCATTAGAACGGCAGCTAAAAAATTTTGTTATCTAAAGCATACTCCCAGTCTTCTATGAATTTAAGTAAAGTATTTTAGCAGCCATGACCCTTTCTAAATGCGCATAAAAATAATTAAAAACATTGCTGAAATAATCTGATGCTAAACGGACATAACCTTTTTAAAGATTTTTGAAGTGACCGGCAAGATGCTAACTGGCCTGTAATTTTATTTGGACATTGTGTCATTTTTCTTGTGGAGAGGAGTAACCTGTGCCTCTTTTAACTTTTATGGAAAAGTACTTTAGAATCTGGTAAATAATCGAATATTCGAATATAAGCGCATACGACCCTACCGTTATTCCGTATAGGGAAAATAAGCGCATGTCATGGCCTTACTATAATTTTGTCTCGAAAGTAAGCGCATATCCGATTACTGGTAAGCAATCAACAGATCATTTGCAGCAAAAAGACGTAATCAATGGTATAACACCGTGATAATTGTTTATTATGAGTTTTCTTACCTGCTGAATAGCCTATGGGTGTTAAACGATTTTAACGTCATTTGAGTATGATTATGTATAAATACGATAAAGTAAAAGGAAGTAGTTCACAGCGCATGCACCGAAATAACACAAAATAGCCGTCTCTGATTAACGCTCCGAAATCGTGAGTTTCTATTTCGGAATTGAACTCAGGTTTTTAATATAGAAACGCTTGTAAAATAATATAACTGATATACTGTTAAGTATATTGCACTCAAACGCCCGTACAGTGAGAAATGAAAACACAAGCTCTAGATGAAATAAAATTTTCGAAAATACTGATATTGCTTTTCATTCAGTGCAATTAATTGTCAAAGAACTAAATTAATTTTTCCAATATTAAATACTATCGAAAGACAAGTTGTATAGAAATATCTGAAGTTCCAATGCCCCTCCCCTCTAACGCCCGCCCCTTTTTCACATATGATTTTAATATGACCAATACAGGTTTTAAAGGTATGTACGCTTCATAAAAATGAAAACTGACCAAATTACTTAGTACTAAGCGAGTGATAAAAAAGTAAGGATGTTGAGATACAAATTTAGAAAACAATGAAAATATTACGAACCTTTATGACCATACACATTGCCAAAGGTTCATGATCAATCTCAAGTTGCTTGACACATTACATTGCTAGATGCAAATCTAAACTTACAAAACAAATTGATGTTAATAAATTGTTATATAACCACCACTTACTTGAAATAAGGTAAAGATAAGATGGCGAAATGAAAGCTTGTATACTTAATTTAATCCTCGATTCTGTTTCTTACAAAACAATATTCAATTTCAGACAGTCCTAAATATCATTTCCATATCCCGGTTCGCATGCGGTATTAAATGTACCCGACGAGATTTCTCATGTATTTTACTGACTATTATTCTTTCAGAATCTAAACACTTACAATAATTTAAATAAATTTTCATACTTTATTTTCATACTTCTGTATTTAAAGTAAGTACGTTGCAATGAATTAATAATTCTAATTTTATACATTTTTCTTCCCGTTCAGTATTTAGATGATACATTGTACCAGCAAAAGCATTTATTCAATCTTTATAATTACTGATCATACCTGTTTTGTATCTAAATGCTCACTTTACCGCTTGCATCTATTTTGTCATATAAAATTTGAATATCGGTTTTTCCATGCTCACTTCCTGTTCCATATCTGCTCCAAATCCACTTCCTGTTCCATGTCTGTTTAACTTTTAAATTTTCGAACATTCCAATTCCACTGTTCTCAATCCACAAGTTTAAATTTTTATTTTCTTTCTTTCTGCCACACATTTTTATCGTTAGAATGTCATTTAAATCAAAATAAAATGATCATATCTTAATGAAGGGGATACCGAAGTGAACAGATGCGCTATAATTATTCATTAGCATAGAGACAACTACGGTTTCAAATCTTCCGATATATCTCCATATTTTTCATTTTCCGATATCGAATTCCTAATTTGTTCTTTTTCTCAATGTCCACTCCGACATATGTGTTAATTTGACCTTTTCGTTGAACCAAAAATGTTTAATTTTCAACACTCTACCTATATTTCCGTATAAGCATTGGCTTATATCAACCAGATATTTATTGATACTAGCACGCTTTCGACTATTTAGATTTTTTTAGAATGTCTTAGTTATAGTTTTTTTTTAAAGTTTATAATTTGAACAATTCATATAATGTATATTTTCTACTTTTATACTCTCAATTATATTATTCATGCTTTGTGAAAACAAAATTACTATATTTTTGAAAAGTCCGATGTACTGCTTTCAAACATTGACTATCATTGTAGGATTGCTGAATCTGTGGTAGACATATGTGTCAAATGGTGCCGTCGAGAAAATGTATGGGCGGCGGTTACCGCCAAAAGGACTTCGGACACTATCATATGCTTCTAGCCTACATTTCAAATGCAAATTTCTCCTTAAGTATTTAAACAATACCCAAAGCGTCTCGAGTCAGTGATAAACCAATGTATTTGTTAATTTATCACAGCAGAAACTGATTTGTATCTGTTCCTATCAAGATGTTTTTCTTATTTTATCTGGGCCAGGGTATATTTTCTTGAAAAAATAAAATGTTTAAATTTCCGTGAAAATATAATGTCATCACTTTACGGAAGTTTTAAATATTTTAATTCCAGTCGAAAAAAGTGACAAAATCTGTTTATTTAAGGAAAAAATAACATTTTAAGATTAAAATCCTATAAATAAATAAAAAAGGGAACGATATTTTTCCAAACAACCTGTACTTGATTTATCTATACACTGTTCATAATGTAAAGTTATTGACGCATTACACTGTGTGAATAGGTATACATGTATAAGTGACCGGTCAGTTTTATTACAGTGGTTCAGGTAGTTATTTAAGTACATGTACATGTCTGTATAGCTCTGTTATAAGTGATGGCAGCTATTTGTGTGATGTATATCATTAATAATAAGAAAAGTCAGTAATCGTATCAAGGCCGTAGGGTGGGATTTTTTTAGGATAAGTACCAGTGGCACACATAATATTTGAGCCGCACCATGAGAAAACCAACATAGTGCAATTGCCACCAGCATTGATCGATCCTGACCAGCCTGCACATCTGCGCAGTCTAGTCAGGATCAGTGCTGTTCGCTAACGGTTTGTCTTATTCCAATAGACTTTGAAAGCAAACAGCATGGATCCTGACCAGACTACGCAGATGCTCAGGCTGGTCTGGATCCATGCTTGTCGCAAAGCCACTATGTTGGTTTTCTCATAGCACGGCTCATTTCGCTTAAACATGTAATAAAAATGTATCCGAAATGACAGTTCTATCTGAGGCTTGCCTAAGGAAGCTGGATCGGAAAAAGTTAAATCCGGATAAGTCTGACAACAACCCATCTATAGATAATGTTGTCTATTCAGGGCTGAAGTTGTGGGCAAAACATATTCGAAAAGTTGAAGCAGGTCGCTGCTTAAAAGTTCCACCTGAAACTCGGCTGGACCGTTTAGTACGTGTTTGCGTCTAGCCGTATTTCTATATGCCATCTGCATGGAAAGCGACTTGACACATCACTTTCGTGGCATCACACTGAATGTGAAACCGTCACTGATATGACCTGCCAAGAAACTACTGTTCTTGACCTATGCATCACAGGGATATTAATGCCAAGCTTTATTTCTGTTGGATAGACTATAGTCAGGATCAGATAAAATGCTGTGCACATATTGCCCCTTTTTTGTTGTGTTTAGGCCTAGTCCGCCGCAAAGAAAATCTTCAATTCAGTTTTTACTGAAGGAAGAACATGAAATGATGAATGCGTGTCACATGTAGTATGTGTCTAAAAGAAATAAATATAAATGCACAGAAAAAGATGAAGAAATAAAGAAATGAAAAATATATAAAAAATACAAAAAAAAAAAAATAAAAAATAATGATAAAAACAAAATGGAAAACAAATTACATCCTGGTATGCGCGTCGCGAGGAGGGCATGCAGAAGATTACCTGGTGTGTTGCTAGTATTTTACAACACACATTTGCCAATCTACTACAACAAACAAACAGGATATGAGGATGAAAATTTAACCCAATGAATAATAATGAATTAACAGTATTTGCTTCTCTCACTACTCTACATGTATAACATGCCTATATGTGCCCATTCAAACATTTGTATAGTATTTTAGTTACAAACAGATGTAAAAATATGTGACTATCAAAGTATTAAAAATGAATATAAAAAGTATTGGTTACTTTACATTTGGGAACACCCTGTAGTTATATTTTTTTTTGTTTAAAAGTACTGTTCCACCCCTTGCATCAACACAATAGTCACAGAAAATGTGTATAATTAATATCTACATATGCTTGTCAAATATGGTTTTGATGCACGGGGGGGAACAATGTTCTTTAAAGCAAAATAGCTTTTATATGTATATAACAGGGTACGTAATTCTATTTAGAGCAAAAATTACCATTTTATGAAAAAATATTGAAAATTTTGACTTTAAGAAATAATCTCAAATATGTATTTTGTTGGTATATGTAATTAAATACTTATTTCTTAGTGGTTTATTTTTCACTCTTGGAGTAGGCAAATTCATATAGAAAGTGTCCGAAGTCCTTAGTAAATATACAATCCATTCATAAACAAGTCAGCTAGTGCAGTGCATTTCAACGCCATCTAGTTTAAAAATCTATCCCGTCCAATAAATTTACATTCAACTCATTGTATTTAGAAACCATTTAATACAAAACTTCATTCCATCTTTTTAAACATGGAGCGATGCATTGAAAGACTTGTTGCGATGCACCGTACTATGAAATTATCCAACAAAACATGATACTATGCAGCTTAATGTGAAGCCGTTTAACACAACATGAGTACGTGCAGTGTATAATGAAATGCTATATTACAACTTGACGCCGTCTAATGCATATTAAAACCGCTTTTTGTTATTAAGAGCGGTGTATAAAAACTTGATGTCATGTAGTCCAATGTGAAGAAGTTTAACGCAACATGAGTTCGTGCAGTATAAAATGAAACGATTCATTAAAGCTTGGCGACGTCTAATGCATACTGAAACCGTGTTGTGTGATTTGGAGTGGCATATCAAAATTTCATGCAGCCAAATGTGAAGCCGTTTAACGAAAAACGAGTACGTGCATTGTAAAAGGTTAATAAGACTTTCAGTTCATAAGTTTGACCTGTTATAAATATAGATTCTGGATCAGTTTTATATATAAAAAAATCTAAAAAAGTCCTAAAACCGACCTTGTGGTAAAATTCTAACATTTAATTTTACACAGTTCCTGCGATTTATCTGACTATTTATTGGGACCTTATTTTCGAGAAACAAATTTCTTCTTAGTTTAAGCTTTGTCAGAAGTATGCTGGGTGATTCAGCAATAGAAATAATAATGACAAAATTAACAAACACTAAAAATCTCTCTAGTTGATTATCTCTCATATAAAATAAATGTTAACATGTTTATGTTTTTACACAATATGTCAAAATTACATGAACTTCACTGTACATTGCAATGTTGTTGTTTTTTCTTTCGGGGCTGAGGGTGGGGGTTGGGGGTGGGGGGCGGCGGAAGATCTTATGCCATTTTTAAACAGTATTTCATTTAAGTTGGACCTGTAAGGGGAATTGCGAACCGAGCTATCATGGCTTCGAACAACTCCTATGTTAGATATGATAAAAGAATAAACTGTAGCATCAAGCTTTAAAAGGATTGAACACCAAATATGCACAGTATCCCGAATAACCGATTGGGTCATAACCGCTTGTAATAAAACATTTTATCATTTTACCAAAAACAAGTGGGAAAATTTCCGTGCAATTTGATAAATAAATACTGTTTTGATATCCTTTAAAAAAAACCAAAAAGAAACACACACACACACACACACACACACAAATCTCATTAACGACAGTAGGATATTTATTGCAGCTGATTATAGCTGTAATCCTGCTAAAGAAAGACGCCCTTGCAAAAATATATTGAAAATAATACAATGGTAAAAATAAAGGTATTTTTTAACGTCTCGCATATGACCAACAGAAAACATGAGCTACAAAGCTCCTGTGCGACAAGCTTGGTACACTTACCTGGTCTGATATATGTCATTGTTAAGGGAACACTCGAGTAAATCTGAGTACTTAAATCAATTTTAAATATGGAGATATGCCATCCCAACCAATGCAGAAATGTAGTCTTCGAATTGTTAGTTTCATTTAACTGCACCTCCCTGGCATAAAATGTATCAACAATTCACGCTACAGCTAATTATCTATAACTGTAATCTTCATCCAGAATGCATGATTTAATGTTAATATAGTAGCCACATCTTTATGTGTATTTTGAATCATACAAAAAATCTCCGACAAGCTAGGAACAAGTACATCCCACGGAATACTATCTACCTCTCGAAAAACTGTATTCCTTAACCGGACATGAATTATATTCAATAAAAATAAGAGGGTTTTATAGATACGTCACAGGTTCACAAGGAAAATATGTTTAAAATATTATAATCTTAAAAAAATACTGAACTTAGATGCACGAAAAGTTTTTTAAATCAAAGCAGTTCCTTTGCCATTTATTAGATCATTTGGTAAATTGGTAAATAGGGTAAAGAAATTTATTTACCGGCTGAACAAACTCTTTCATTGTTGGATTTTATTTTTTTTTGCTATGATTCCGCAAGGTTTTATACTGACTACAAATGTTTTATCAGAGTTTGCATATACATTTGCGCAGTATCTGTTCACATGGGGATAAATAGCAGTTCGGTATGAAGTTATACTATAATATGCATTAGTAGTAATATAGGAGGTTAAATTTGCTATGAAACGAGCTTATTGTGATTGTTTATGCAATTAAGGAATAAAAAATAACCTTGCTGATCATCTATGCGAACTTTGAAAAGACAAGCTTCAGGCATGTGATTTAGAGACCGTACCTAAGTTTTTCAAATCATACGTATGAAGTTAAAAAGCTTTAAAATGAAGAAAATTGTCCATATATTTCTCAAAAATAGATAAATTGACAATGTTTTAACCAGAAGCATAGAGTTATGAGCACTTAATATTTTCATGTAAAAGAAAATTTTGTGATCAAGGAAATGTAACTCTTCTTCAACATGGTGAGCAGAAACATCAAAGGGACATAATATAGTGGATAGTTTGTAATTGGGTGCATTTGATTTAACATTCAACTGTGATCCATAATTTTGTGAGCTAAAATATAGAACATCTGGAACAGTCCTTTAATAGCAAAAACATGTTGTAGAAGAATGCAAATAGTTGAGCTCTAACCGGGACTCGATCCCTGGACTTCTCACACCTAAGGCAGACACTCTACCACTCCCCTATAACAGCAGTAGCTAAAGCTAGGCAGTTTAAGTGCACCGATTACATTACGTGACCTAAAACAGTTTTGTGACAATAACATCATAATCGGCGAACTCCGGATTATCGGCGTAATCGCTTTGTTACATGACGGCAATTTTCGTGTAAAGAAAAAATATATTCTAATGCTGCAAACGTTTTAATCGGTCAAAACTGCCAAAATTTCTCTGACGTGTTTTTTAGAGTATGAACTTACTAACTGGTAGTACCAGTGAAATATAACTTATACTACGTCTTAAATATTTGCCTTTTTAGCAGTTGGCGAACATCAATGACAGTGGGCTTTGTCCAAATATAAGCAATTACTTTACCAGTTTTGAGATGATATCATGGCCAGTAATATTTCCGTTCAAACCATATTCATAACTTCTGTTAGCAACTCTTAGTTTTCGTTTCTTCTGAGGGGGTATTGAACACTAGACCACAAACTTCTACGCTAGAGTTGTCTACTTCTTCCTCGTGACCTCCTCTTCGTCACTTTTTTCGACTGATAATTCTACTTCTATTCCTCCTTTGTTTTGTACATGTCATTTTCTATTATTTTTCATTCATATTTTTAATACTGTTGATTCATTGTTTACTGTAAAGCCTGTCCTACGTTTGAGAATTATTATTATTATTATTATACCAGATTTGTTGAGCGCCCTTTTCATATGTAATATACGTTCAAAGGCGCTTTACAATTAAACATGTGACACATCACAGATATGTAGGAAAATAACAAAAACATGACATATGCAATCACAAAACTGAAACTGAACAATTTGATTAAACGCCTTTTTTATAAATGATATTTTCAATGGCGTTGTACATCATAATAAAAAATAATAGTTATTACAACAATATCATAAATGAACAATAATAATATTTACAGCCTTATTGTAACAAACAGCCATGACCGCACCCCCCACCCCTGAGGTCGTTTTACCCCTATTGCCAATACCAGTGCTTTATACATCTGGTACGCCCAGACGGGCTGCATATAGTGGTTCAACCTCCCGGTAAATGGTGCCATCATGTACTGTTTTAGATAGAAATACCACACATTTCAAGTGAAACTCAAGTCTTGCGGAAAACACACACATAGAACGTCATATCCCTTAAAATGTGACATGATGAAATAAAAGATGGATTGTCAGTTTAGTTGATTACATGATGAATTGTACAGTTAAGAGACCTTCGTCAGCGACGAATGACTTGCTGTAGTTCTGTATTACAAAAATAACAATGGCATATTTATTACGAGTAGAAACAGTCACAGTTGGTATCTATGTGTTGTAGAAAATTTTGAAAAGGTGTGTTTTGAGAGCTCTTTTGAATGAATTAAGTAATGAATCTTTTCTGAGATTGTCAGGGAGAGAGTTCCATAGTTTTGCGACGGCAACCCTGAAACTTCTATCCCCGTAGGTAACCAGTGGACTTTTTTGTGGCACAAGGGTTGTTGCTGCATTTGCTGACCTCAAATTTCTAGTTGGCACGTACACCTCCGGTAAGTCTCTCATATACACCGGCGACTGTCCATGCAAGGCCTTGAATGTTTGAATGAGAATTTTGTATTTGATTCTATCTTGTATTTGAAGCCAATGAAGATCTTTAAGGATTGGTGTTATATGTTCAAAACGGGTTGTTTTCGTAATAAGACGTGCAGCTGTGTTTTGGACAATTTGCAGTTTGCTCGTTGTTGATTTTGGCACGCCGTACAAAAGAGCATTGCGATAATCTAATCGTGAGGTCACAAGCGAGTTTATCAGGGTTTTTGTGGCTTCAGTTATCAAATATGGTCGAATATGACCAACGTGTCGTATTTGGCCGTAGCATGTTCGAGTCACAGAATTAACATGATGGTCCATGTGCATGTTCGAATCAAGCGTAGCACCAAGGTTTCGAACAGTTTTTGATTGTCTTATGCTCGATTCGCCAACTTTCAGTTCTAGATTTTCAACATGTTTGAAGTGTTTTGACTCGAAAAAAGTATTACTTCAGTTTTGTCTGCATTCAATTTTAACTTGTTTGAATTCATTCATGAGGTGATTTCTTTTAGGCATTGTTCAACTCGTGTGATTGTGGCTGCCTTTGATGCTTGGTCAACTGGTTTAAACGATAGATAGAGTAAGTATAATAGAGACCAATTATTGAAATTATTGAAACATCATGTTGTCAATAACTTATTTGTATTCATAGAGGGTTTAATCAACAGAATGTTAACATTATTATTTGTCTATCTCATTCTGTTTTATTTTCCAGAATCTTTCTTGGTGATAATGAAAGTGCTGGAATCATCCATGATGCTTTAAACTGGAAGCTGTCTGGGGACTGGGCACACCACAAAGTAAGATCTTATTAAAAACTTTCCTGTAGTACGGACATTTAACAGTTAAAGGATTTGCATTAATGTTATTGATCTTAAACAATGGGTGTATATTTCTTCTTTATTCTGTGTGAAATTTGGAATTATTACTGTTTGGATTTAAAGATTTGGACTATTTTTTGCATATTAGAATTAGATTTTACGTCGATTTAATATTTTTAAGGCATTTAAATTGTTACTTTTGACAATAAACTTTGTTTTTGATAGTAAGCGCTGGTTTGTTTTTATGCTATTTTAAGTATTAAGAGTTGTTACCCTTAGACGTAACACTTTCAACAAATAACATCTAAAGCAGGTGCATCTATTTTTAAATCTACTTTTTACCCCATTTCGATACCCATTGTCTATTTTAATGCCCATTGTCTTTTTTAATGACCTGTTAAGCATGTGAAAATAGTAAATTAAAATTATAGTGTTCTATAACCGTGGAATATAGCGGGAATATAATGTTTATAAATATCGAATGATCTGGTTTAAATATATATGACCCAAAGTCATGCTTGAAAACTACGAATAATAACTTCAAATTATCTATGTAAATACAAAATATAAATGTTTGTATGTATAAACAGTACTATATGTAATGTTTAAAGTAGTACACACCTGATAAATTTATGGCTTAGCACAGCATATTTTGTACTACAGTTAAAAGCGGGAAGTTTGTTTTCTAACAAATGACTGTAGAACATGACGTTTAATTTTGAATGAAGCTCTACAGATACAGTACGCTTATATCTTTTGTCTAGTAAAATTCATTTGATGAGGATTTTCTACATTTAGAATAATATCTTAAAGATAACTATGTTTTTAAATTGACAGTTTCAAGGCATTTCTGCAACATATTCCTTGGTGTTTTGAACTTGTTGTCTATACGCTTTACTTTTATATGTTTTTATATTGTTCAAAGCTGTATTGTTGCGGTCTTAAGAGTTGGTGCCTCTAGAAAGATACTACTTTATTTATTTAAGCTTTTGTTTGACAATACTCTGCTAGCTGTTGTTAATAAATTTCCATATATTAGGTATTGTTTTCATATCAGGTGGTTCATTCTGCGAAACACACAAAAAAAAGCTAGCCGGTCAAGCGCAAAATGGTGTTTTTAAACTAAGAACATATTTAGTTTCTATTCATGTTTCTTATTCTCTTGAACAATTTTATAAACTGAGGAGTTCACCAATTTGAACTATGGGAGCAAAACGTGAGGATTCTGTCATGCTAATCAAATTGAGCGAGTTCATTTACAATATTGTAAGTCTCTTTTGAGGTTAAAACTACTACACAGAAACCATTTATGTGCGAGGAACTTGAAAGGTTGAAGTTTCAATCATACGATTAATATTTAAAATAATAAGATATTGGCTAAAAATTGTAAACACACCTGAAAGAAAATAAATTTCAATTACAAGCTAATGTTGAGAAAGCTTGATGTTTGTCAAAATAAGACAGACTGGGTTTCATTGGTTAGAGATACGCTTTCAATTATAGGCTTTTACAAAGTTTGGCTCGAACAAAATGTTGGTGATGTAACCATCTTTTTTTCAATTAAGAAAATAATAAAAAAAACTGTTACAATAGTGGACTAATAGGATTGGATAATCTGGCAGAGCATTATTTTATAGATCTTTTTCAACTTTTAATTATCAAATATTCCTAAGTAAAGTAAATATTAAGAAATATAGGATTGCACTTTCTAGATTTAGAGTTTCATCCCATAGGCTTAAAATAGAAACGGGAAGGTGGAATAATACACCATTTGAAAAAAGAATATGTCTTATCTGTAACAAACTAGAAGACGAATACCATTTTTTGCTACAAGGTGTTTTGTATAATGATTTAAGAAAGAAATATATTAGGTCATATTTATAAAAGACCGAGCATGCACAAAGCATTCGAATTATAAACACTCTAAAAAAATTAGCTACTTTCATGTATAGTGCCTTTGAAAAAAGAAAAGCCGGTAGATGGATTTCCAAGTGCGATCTCTCTAATGTTTAGGACGTCCAAATACATGGGAAATTGTCCGAGTGAAATCAATTTATACCAAGCCGGACTGCTATGAACGTATGGTACTCTAAAAACTAATACAACCATGGAGGTAGACAGACTGTGAAATCTTCAATTAATGTTTGATATTCAAAAATACAACTAATCATCTTAATGTTTCAACAGACATAAGAGAACATATGCATGCATCTTTTCCCTTTTCATTTGTTTGTTCATTTGATACATTATTGAAATACCTTTTCACGTCGGTCTTAACAGCAGTCATACGTGAAGTTATACGATTGAATAAATAAAAAGTAGCGTAAGAGATTGAATTAGCTGTGGAAGGAGCTTAATATGACTGATTAAGTAATTGAGGAATGATAGATAGATAGATAGATTTCGGGAAAGAAACCATACAATGGTTTACAAATATATATCATATAAAACGGCATTACTAAAATGGAATGAATATAAGTTTCAGTTGAGAACAAAAATAAACTATGATATACTTCCAATACCAAGGATAACACAATAAAGCGCCAGCGCGAATGCAATATGTATTGGGAAGTTTAATTTTGTTAATCACTCATGCGGATCTTAAGTACTGTAATTAGTGACTTAATCCTGTTCATTGGAAGAACCCAAGGTGTAGGATTTTAACACTATAAATTTCCTTCCGTAAAACATATATAGTGGAGACGTAAAATGATGATGATATCATTAATCGATTAGTCTGCTGGAACTAAAACATACACAGACAGCAATTATTTTGTATCTTTTCTAAGATGTTGTCAAAACTTTAAGAGATGATGTATATGCATTGGGTGTATTGATGTAAATAGGAGAATCGACATTATAATATGGTTTTCCGTTTCGAAGCTACTACTATTCTCTTATCTGTACCAATTAACAGAAATATTGCGATGAATTTAGTAGCAATCTAACGTTGTCGGCGCATTAACCTGGACTGAGGCAGTCATACAGAAATTATGGACATATAATGTCTACTATTATGCTCTTTGACAAAAGAAGTTATAGATAATCAGATTCTGTTTTTAAATATATTTGCTGCACAGTTAAACAGAAATGTGTTGAACTAGTAAATTTATTTTATCATTTTAGACCTCTGTTTTCTTCTTAGACATAGCATATATCACTTTTAACATCAAGCTTCTTTTATCTGCATGAAATATCATTATCTCCACTAAATATATCAATATTGTAATTATAACATATTTTGCGATGACGTAATTGTCTGGAATCATTCAGGAATCATCTTTTTGCTGGTTTTCTTTTTCTTATACCGCTATATTTATGACGGCATAAACTCTTCCAGTCGCTTGCCCGGAAAGAGATACATTGGAAATTTCGATTACTCACTTCAATCTACAAAATATTGGTCTCTATATCTCTCTTTTTTCTCACGTTATTTCATATCCCCGCAAACTGCAGTAAAGTATATTTAATGGAGACATGGAAAAAGAGAAAACCCAGTTTGCATAACATGGCAATAATGAAAATGTTACAGGCTTGGATTTATAGAACTTGTTCTTAGATGGTTGCGAAAATGTATACTGCTGTGTATGCCGTCTAACTACATTACATAGATAGATAGATTATTGGCAGATTTATTTCGGAATAGGAAACATACCATGGTTTTTAAACATATATAATAAAATATCGGCATTAATAAAATAGAATGAATGTAAGTTTCAGTTGAGAAAAAAAAACACAAACAAATTAAACCATGAAATTCTTCCAATACCAAGGATAACACAATAAAGCGCAAGCGCTTGTTTCCATTGAGATCCTTATATTATTGGTGGCATGACAGAGAGAGGCAAACTAAAAGAAAACACTGAAATAAGACTTTGGTAACGCCACAATTAATTTGCATATCACAGGTGAACTTTGAAATGTAACTATCACAGTTTTGAACTAATCATCATTTACACATTATACAAGTATCAGAAATCCGCATGTAAGTACACTTTTCGAATTTAAGTTAAACTAACATGTGTATTTAGTACATTTATCTTTTGTAGTTACATATCATATCTGTTTTGCATATCGAAGTTCTCTTCAGCTCTTGCATCAATTCCGACATTAAAATTTGATACATAGGTTTTCCATTTCCTTTTCCTATTCCATGTCTGCTATTGAACAATATTATTCTTATCAAGTCATATCTGTCAGTTTTCTATATTGCGTACCGCTGAATGACTTGCATCACTTTGATTTGTTTTAGACATCTAATTTCACTATTTTCCTTCTGCATGTCTAACTTTATATTTTTTCGTTTACATATTTTAAGGAAACTATTCAACTTATTTGACAATTATCATCGGAGGTTTAATCAATGAGATACCGAAGTGAACATATGCGCTATAATTACTCATTGGAATAAAGATGAAAAGCCAATTTAGATCGTCCGATATATTTCCATATGATAAATTAACTGATAATAACTTTCTAAATTGTCCTTTGTCCCCCTGTATACTTCAACACATGCATCAAATTAACCATTTTTTAAAAACAAAAATGCTTTATTTCCTACCAGTATGTTTGGACCAGATCTTTATATATTTTCCGTCTTCGATACATGCACGTTTTTGAATAAGAACGTTTTTTACTATAATTTTTAAGAGTAGGTCATCTTTAGTTTTTTTTATCTATCTAAATTATTCTCATTTCCCCATATTTTCTATGTTGAAGTCATTTAAGTCTCATACAGTTTCATTTGTTTTCTGTCTACAATTTTACAAGAATGAACCATCTCTGAGCCAATAGCTTGACAGCACTCAACGTATGTATCTGTGGATTTTTCAGTCGTAAAAGTAACTCTATCTACGTGACATCATATCCGTCTAAGTCACATTATGCTGACACCAAACTAACCGGTCCTTAAAATATGCAGGTAGTGCAAAACGAAGAAGTTATCGTATTTTGATATGTCGCGGCAAGAGAGAGAACTTTGTGGAAAATTTGGTGTTTTATTAAATAAAGCTGTTTCAGTTTCAGTTATCATAAACTATGTAGATTTTTTCGCTATAGATCGGAATTAGTTTTTCAATTTTAAAGTATTCGAAAGAATCTTTTGCGACCACGTGATTGTTATTGAGATCTTATTTACAAACTTCTTAAAAGCTGCGGACACAACCATTACCTACCATGAGTTAGTAAAACTATTTAAAGTATTATATCAAGAAACAATGACCGTATTTTTCTTACTCACACTTCATCCTTCCTGATGTTGGTCAATACGCTTTGATCTTTGATGGTGCGAATAGGGGACAGGTGGCGTACTTTCTTACAGTTTTCCCTAGCGACTGCCATGCTTTTTAATTCTATAAATTAATGTTGTTTCTCTTGGTGAGGTGTGCGCCAATAACCTAATTTAAACTCCCCAAACCTGTTTTTTCCCATTACTGTTCCAAAGATGTTTATTTACTGTGCTCTACTGTATTCCTTTTTATGTAAAAGATAAAAGGTAATGCTAGATTTCCTGGAAACACAGAGTACATTAAGTTTATGTTCGTTTGCTGCTAATTAAATGTTTAAACACATTTGTATCTGTGGTACTCGTGCTTAGCCGATGTGTATGTGAATATATTTACAAGTTCTCCTCTTTCCAATTGTATGGTCGGCTGTTTTTGTTGAAGGTGATTTTATTCTGTTGGATTTCCTGTTATGATTATTGTTTATATAAAAATAATGTTGACGAAAAACAGAAAGTTTTATATAGATAAGATGGATTTTATTTGAAACTTTCGTCTATTTCATGTACATTAAGTTACTTAACTAGACTTGGATGCAAAAGAATAGGAATTATATGTTATCGGAATTTCTCTACAAAATATACATCAATGATGACACAAAACGTTATATGTTGCTACAAAACTGACGCCATTAATATGAATATGACGTTCCTCGGCTCACGTGAAGTTGCGCGGTAAATACTTGCATTAATTAGGAAAGAAAAATAAAATGGTATGAAATAAGA
This sequence comes from Mercenaria mercenaria, assembly GCF_021730395.1. Lineage (NCBI taxonomy): Eukaryota > Metazoa > Mollusca > Bivalvia > Venerida > Veneridae > Mercenaria > Mercenaria mercenaria. The sequence goes on from NC_069372.1 coordinate 80,180,421, forward strand.
AGAAATGTGTTTGTTTTACAAATAAGATTAAAAACTCTTTAATTGAGTTCACAAAGAGTGTTATTTTTTCACTAGTGTTCATGAGGAAAAGATGCTTGCATACAAAGAAAAACATGTGAAAGTTTTATAGCATATCGTTAACCATAATGATATGAAATAAATCAGTTCTGATGTAAGAATTAAATGGAGATGCATTAACTTGCTAATGCACCCTCATAACTTTCTATAGATAAATTGCACGCTACAACAATTGTCTAGGAGCAATAACAGCACAGTTACAGGAAGTAAATATTTGTTGAAAGTGTTACGTCTAAAAGGAAACAATTGACTGTTACTCAAAATAATAAAAAAAAAATGAGTGGGTTTAACGCCGTTTTCCAACAGTATTTCAGTTATGTTACGGCGGTAAAGTTAACCTTACCAGTGTTCCTCGATTTTGTACCAGTACTTACCTGTTTTCCGCAAGTGACTACCAACTTCCCAACATGAATCAGAGGTGGAGAGCGAATGGCTTCAGGCACAATGTATTTTATCAAATCGTAACAGAGACCGCCCATGGATCGAACTCATGACCCCGCGATCCGTAGGTCTGAGCTTTCACCATGGCGGGTGAAAAATAGTAAAAGTAAAAGATATCCAATGCAGCAACTATAAACAACATAAAAGTAACAATTTAATTCTTTAGAAGTATAAACTAGCCGTTAAGTCAAATTTTAATACGCAAGAATAGTCCAAATCCTATCATGGTCAAATTTAAATCCGATCAGTAATGATTCCAAATTCTCTAATAAATAATCTAAAAATTGTTTAGTGTATTCATAAAGTATAAACCCATCCTTGGAAGATCCACAATGATAATGCTAATCCGTCAAATGTTAATGTCCGAAGATGTAATATTTTGTAATTAAAATGGGAAACTATTTATGTTCTGCCCTGTACTCAAACAGCTACCAGTTTAATGTACCATGGAAGTCATGTATCACCAAGGATATAAAGAAGATCCTTGAAAAAAAGAAAAAGAAGATAGACCTAAAATTAATCTAAACACCGGTTGATTGAATCTTCTAGGAATATAAATAACTTACTGACATACATGATATCACAAAACTAGGACAGGGTTTTAGTGCAGAGCTGATTGTAATCCCGGTCCAAAATAGTTGAGAAATATAGCCGCATATACCAGAGAATTTCTGGGTCTAAGACAAAATAATATAAATATATGTCTTCTGGAGATCGCTAATGGATAAGGAAATGAGGTCATCAATATGGCGACCGCTTTTGAAAATAATACTGCAAATAACACCTGAAGAAATCAGTAAAAGCTATGAACAAGTAGTTCTCACGGAATTTTAATTACCTCTCAAAACTGCATTCCCTAAGAGGATATTAATTGTGTTCAGTATCAAGGAGAAGATTTTACAAACTGCATCACTGATTCACAAGGAAAAAATGTTTACCAATGTTACAAATAGAAAAAGTTTTACTGAAATTAGATGCAAGAAAAGTTCTTTTAATCAAAGCAGTTCCTTTGACACTTATTAGACTACGGTCAAACCTGTGTAAAAGATGTAGGATCGAGGATAAAACATTTTATTTTATAGGGCATTTTCTCCACCCACTGTCTACGCAGTGCTTAATTTTTGTAAAATTGAAAAAAATGGTTGGAATGTAGGTTGATTCCTGTCTCAGACATCTGTAGATAAGTAATGATAGTTACCTGAGACTTTTTGTACAGCTTTCGGCTCCATCTTGGAACCTTCACCAGGGTGGACTGATGTCACGTGACGATCGATGATCACGTGACAGGACCTTCCTATACACCGGAGGGAGGTCATAGCCTTTATCAAAAAATCTGAATATTTGGCATTACAAGACCTGAAAAAAGACAATTCAGTGAAAATCTTGGCAGCAGATAAGGGGAGAGCCACGGACGTAATGAACGAGAAAGTCTATGAAAGTAAGATACAAGCTATGTTGAATGATGACAAAACTTCCATGAAATTAAAATCTGACCCTACCAACAAATATAAAAGTGAACTTGTGGAAAATCTTTGAGATTGGAAACGTTCCAATTTAATTGACAAGAAAACAAACGACCGCATTTATCCCACAACCGATGAAGTTCCGAAATTCTATGGGCTCCCAAAAATTCACAAGAAAAACACTCCACTTAGACCCATAGATTCGAGTATCGGGTGTATTACGTACGAGGCGTCACTGTATTTGGCTGATCAATTCCATCGATGAAGACATTAAATTCACCATCGAACCGTAGGAAAACGACCATCTCCCGTTCTTGGACACTGATATATACATTAACGATGACGGTTCAACTCGGGTTAAGATCTACCATAAACAGACATACACTGACCAATACTTAAACTTTGAGTGAAATCATCATTTACAACACAAGAGGTCAGTGGTAAGAACGTTTATGTACAGAGCAGAAAATGTGGTGAGTAAGGCTTAGGATATTTAGGAGGATGTTGATCATGTGAAGGATGCACTTAGGGCAAATGGTTACAAAGAATGGATGTTCAAGGTACCAAATAAACGGGAAATAAATGAGTTGGGTTTTACGGCGAATCGACACAAAAAGGACATATATCGCCAAGTAAATAAACGGGAAAAGACCAATAATAGTGAGAAAAGGGGTGAGAAAAAAAGAAAGATCTCATTGCCAATACCCTACGTGCAAGGTTTGTCAGAGAGATTGCAAAAAGTTTTCCAAAAGCATTGTGTGCAGTCTTACCATAAACCATATAATACCTTGAAATCCCAGCTAGTACATCCAAAAGACCTAATCCCACCAGAAAAGAAATGTGGTATGATATACAAAATCAGTCGTGAAGGTTGGGACTCAGATTACATAGGAGAAACAGCGAGAAGTCTGGGAAAACGGGTCAAGGAACTTATAAATGTGACACGCAGCAGATTAACCTCAGTGGGAGAACATTGTAAGGCTACTGGACACAGAGTCTCATGGGACAGTATCAAAGTCATGGGCAGAGAAGACAATACGACTCGGCGCAGGATCAGGGAGGCCTTTGAGATCATGGAGAGGGCCCTATCGCTGAAAGAAAATACAGTCTATGGCCTCCCTCCGGTGTATAGGAAGTTCATGTCACGTGATCATCGATCGTCATGTGACATAAGTCCGCCCTGATTAAGGTTCCAAGATGGAGCCGAAAGCTAGGCAAAGCTCAACAAAATGTCTCAGAGAGGTAACTATCATCACTTATCTGAAAAAATGGTGGTACTTTATAAAACATATAATGTCCCACTTAATTTTATAGGGATTTCAAGTCTTACAGGTTAATATGAATATACTGGGATGTCAGTAATATTTCTTTCGTTATTACATGCTGACGTAATTACCGCATCCGCTTTATTTTCAATGGGAAAAAACGTATTTAGATCCATAAAACAGTCTGACGTTAAGATTTTCAGAATAGTTTGCAGTTTTAATGACACACAAAAATGAGTGATTTTTATAGACAGGTTTGACTATATTTGGTAAATTGGTAAATATTGTAAAAGAAACTTATTTACCGACTTATTAAACTTTGTCTTTGTTTCTACGATTTTGCAAGATTTTATACTGACTACAAATGTTTTATCAGAGTTTGCATACACATTGCCGCAATGTCTTTACACATTGGTTTAAACAGCTTTTATGTATGAAGTTATACTATTAGATATATTAATAGTTGTACAGGAGGTTAAATTAGCTATTAAGCGAGCTTATCGTGATTATTTATGCAATTAAGGAATCCAACATAACTTTGAAAATATAAACTTACTTCAGAGATGTGATTAGAGACCAAATCTTGTTCAGTGAAGGATTCAAGATAAAAGGTTTCAGTACTAAAATTTTCATTATTTTAAAAATAAATATAGTTATGCGTTACACGATGATGACATCATTGCCCATGTAGTTTGCTGTGCAAAAAATACATAGAGAAAATATTTGATGATTGTTTTCCGAGATGTCTTCAAGTGAACTCAAATTTAGGGGGGAAGATTTATTAACTGGATTTATCTAATCTACACTATAAGATAGTTCACGTTTACATACTGTTTAACTTCATTCTCTCGACAGCAAATTTTAACAATATTTTTTCGATTGATTTGCCATTCTGACCACAATGTCGGCGCATAAACCTGACCTGACATATTCATTCAGAAAACAAGAGTATATAAATAATTATGATTATGCTATTGAATACAGAAGTGATAGATTTTCAGACAAAGTCTCATTATATCCCTAGAAACCGTCATGCTCTATTTAAAGTAACAATGTAATCATTATTCTTGATGATTCATTGTTTACTGTAAAGAACAAAGACAAATATCAAACAGGGAATGCCACGTACCAAAATCGCAGCCTCCCCAAAACGAAACCTACAGCACGCAGACGTGCACACCACAAACACACACACACACATACACGCGCACACACACAAAGTCAACACACGAGGACAAAATGAACAAATAAAGGAACACAGTGGGGCACCGCCTTGGAACGGTCAGTGGCAAAAACACCACTGGGGAACTTAAACCGGCTTAAGCCTGTCATAATTTTGAGACATCATGTATGTCAATAACTTATTTATATTCCTACAGGTCTTAATGAAAAAGTGTTATCAATATTATTTGTCTATCTTAATTAGTTTTTCTACAATCTTCTTTTTTATTTTTGGGGATGATAAAAGTACTGGAACCTCCCATGATACTTTAAATTTGAAGTTGTCTGTGGACAGGCAGAGCACAAAGTTAGACCTTATTAAAAAAAATCCGGTATTTCTTGAAAACAGAATATTGCATGTTTGGATTTTTAATATTGCCGGATTATCATTTACATTATGTATCAGAACAAATGGATTTATTTTGAAATCTGTGAAAATTTGGAATATTAACGATTGGATTTTTATTTTACAGTGGCAGGATTTGGAATTTTCTGGCATATTAGAATTGAACTTCATGTCTAGTTAATAATTCAAGGTATTTGAAATGTTACTTTTTAAAATAAACTTTTTTAATAATGTTAATAGTCGCTTGTTTGTTTATCTATTACTTTTATTATTTTAAGTATTAAGCTATTGTTACCCTTAGACGTAACACTTTCAACAAATCACCTCTATAGCACTTGTATTTATTTTTAAACCTACCTGTTACTCCTGTAACGCGGCGCTTTGCCACTGTCACAAGGGATCCGTCTGGGCCTGGCTTCTGGCTAAGTTGTATTATTAATGATATGGAAGGGAACTCATAATCGAGACATTTAACATTTAACAATTTTATTAACTGTAAAACTGTAACCAAATTCTATGTAAGTTTCAGATATATGTAAAGTCTTACAATGAGAATATATGTAATTTCATCAGGTACTTATGTAAATATGTTTGGTAAGTCTATGTTGGTAGTTAAATAATGATATTTTATCGAGGTAGTGTCAGTAAAGTTCTTGTACTGCTACAGTTTCAATTTCAGTAATAATTCTGATGTTTGGATGTTGTGGTATAATCATTCCTAAAATCTTATGAGTCTCTCACACTTTAAAATATCACACAATCTATCCAGTTCATGAAATCGTCTATTACTTTCTATAACACTTTTACGGTATACTCTGATATTATTGAGTAAAATGTCAATAAAGTCTTCAACGGTAGTTACGGTTTCAGGAACTCAAGTGTTTATGCCAATGGTGATTTTGGTTGCTATGGAAGTCCGTTACACAAGATATCAGGTTGTCCGGTTATTTATTGTTAGAAACGTCTTAAGCCTTATCAGCACCCAATGTGCTGACGAGAGTTCCAGTGGATTATAGACATCAATTAAAAGAGTCTAATGTACAGTTTTGTAACTATGCCATTACTGTCGCTGTAAGTTTAAATGGTACCACGCTTTGAGAAATTTGGGTAGTCCCTGACGGTAATAAATGACTGTTCAATAGCACTGAAGATACTAAAGTATAGACTGTTTGGTAAAAATGGCACAGTTCTTTGAAAGTTGGTGCAATGTCACTGACGGTGGTGTAGTTATGAGGATACAGTAGAATAACATAAACCCTTTATGTTATACTGACGGTGTTGTAGATCTGACTAAAGGTAGGATGGCACAGCTCTTTGGAAATAGGTGTAATCACTGACGGTGGTGTAGTGTGACACATCCGATGGTAAATGATTAAGGTTTTATAGCACTAACGGTTGTGTAGAATTGCATAGCTCTTTATCACTGACGGTATTTTAGAATGACACCAATACTATAAAGCACTGACGGTCTAGTACCAAAAGACAAAGACTATTATGATGGTTTGGTACCCAGACGGAGCTATAGGATATCACAACTCTTTTTAAACAAGTGTAATCACTTACGGTAATAAAGCACTGACGGCACTGGTTCTGTAGAATGACACATTTATGATATTACTGGCGGTAATAAACACAGCACACTGGAATATATTATTAACACTGACGGTAAGGTAGTACTGACGGTTCCGTAGAATGCCACTTGAGAACTTTTTATTACTGACGGTACTGTAGATGCATGGACACAAAACACTAGGAAAATATTACTGACGGTTTTGGTACACTGACGGTAAAGTAGCACTGACGGTATTTAACACTGACGGTAGAATAGGACAACAAGTTATTTAATACTGACGGTTTTGTACACTGACGGTTCCGTAGAATGACACTTGAGAACTTTTTATATTACTGACGGTACTGTAGATGCATGGACACAAAACACTTGGAAAATAATACTGACGGTTTTGGTACACTGACGGTAAAGTAGCACTGACGGTATTTAACACTGACGGTAGAATAGGACAACAAGTTATTTAATACTGACGGTTTTGTACACTGACGGTAAAGTAGCACTGACGGTATTTAACACTGACGGTAGAATAGAACAACAAGTTATTTAACACTGACGGTTCTGTACACTGACGGTATTTGACACTGACGGTAGAATAGAACAACAATTTATTTAACACTGACGGTTTTGTACACTGACGGTTCCGTAGAATGACACTTGAGAACGTTTATATTACTGACGGTACTGTAGAATTTCACACTCGCGGTTTTATTGTTGAACACAACCGCCTGTTGAAATAACTGACGGTAATTCACATGACGGTTTTGTAGCACTGACGGTTCTTTAGAAATTGCACAACCTTTTCACATTGACGGTAACAGCTGACGGTAGTGTAGGTCCACCGGCAGAGAGGAAACACAAAAACCGTAGGACCTTACGGTTTCGTACCGTCCACGGTTACGGTGCTATTGGTATTCAGCAGGAGACGGAGGGAGTTGGATGACGGTTGACGGTGGCTATGGTCGACGGTATATCCGAAAGACAGTAATTCTAGACGGAGACGGTAGTTGTTAATACCTGTACAGAGGTGTCCATCGTTGTTACGGTTCTGAACCACCCGAGATTCCAACTCGAAGTGACCTGTGGCTGCTTTCTGCCTTTTATAGTAGCTATCGCAGGCCGATTACGTCACAACAAGTGCGCTCATAGAATAGAGAGTATTTAGGTTTAGAGCTTATCCAAAATGGCGGCTTTTATTTCTTCCGTTATAGTTTTAAAGTTATTGAAGCTTATTTTGAAGATCATATGTTATGCAAAGCCAGTTTTTAGTATCAAATGATTATTTCACAACAGAAATAAGGGTAAGATGATGATAATTTACCCGTGAAATAAATTTTATGTCTGAAATTACAGGGACTAAGTTACGCCTTTGCTTGAAAAAGGTGGGTGGGGAATTAATCCAATACTCTTTCATCTGTATTTCAGCATTGCGCCAACCGATTTTGAAAAACAAGGTATCGTTGGACTCGTCTCCTTGCGTGCTAAAACCTCATGTATATTATCTTTCCTGATTTATATGCCAATGATTTTTAGAAAAAGAAATAGGTCAAATACAAGCAACAGTGGTCAATTTCTGCACACGCACACACAAAAAAATTATTGTCAGGTACAACGGTGGTGAGACTGAAAGGTCATTACACTCCCTTTCAATATCCGTCAACTTTTTCAATGGCCTCTTATGGATGTGAAAAGTGTACATGCTAGGCAAATGATTCATGTATATATATTCTCCTATGTATGTTGAAACACTAAGATGATAAATTGTATTTTTGAATATCAAAAATAGTTGAAGATTTTACAGTCTGTCTACCTTCATGGCTTTATTTAGTCTTTTAGAGTAACATACGTTCATAGACGTACAGCTTGATATCAATTGATTTCACTCGGACAAAGTCCAATATATTTGGATGTCCTAAACATTCAAAAGAAATGACATGGAAATCCGTCTACCGGCTTCGTGACGCAACTATAGAATGAAACAGACCATGATATACAATTCATTTATATATATGGCCCGTATAAAGATGACGGCAACATTTTTTAAATCACTTGGAGATTTTTTAATTGAAAACAGTGATAAAAAATTATCATTTGGGGGGATTTTAATAGAGTATTAGATGTTACAGAAGACAAACGAAATGGGAGACTCGACACTCAACTAAAATCAAGAAATAAACTTAAAGCTATTTTACAAGAATGTAGTGTAATTGATATATGGCGACTAATGAACAATTCATACTCCCGATATACATGGAACATAAACTCAACACCACGTATATACTGTAGACCCGATTATTTTTTTTAATATCTGAATACTCATGTAACTTGTCAAATAATTGTTGTATAAAGCAAGGCTTTAAGACTGGCCACTCATGAGTTAAGGTAGTTCTGCACGTTTTATAAACCAGAAGTGATGGCGTAACGTCATTTATCCGGAAAACGTGGAATAAACCCCTGAGTCAGCTTACGGAAATGAAAATCATTTCATGAATTGATAGCAATCTATGAGTAAATTTATTGCAATGGTACTGTTACTGTCTTTCTAAAGTTAAAATATGATATTAAAACATCTGACACGTTAAAACTTCAAAATAATGTCTTAGAATTAGCGTGAAAATGCGGTTTAATCATGGTCAAATATCTCAAAATTAAGCATACGGACCTATACATTTTATTTCACCACATTATAGGCCATATGCTTATTGCAACTGTGGGAAGTTTCATTAAGTTCTACGTTGTAGAAACATTTCTATTCGCGAAAACTTTATGAAAGTTATGATTTTTCCATAGACTTCCATTATGAAAAATTGCGTGAGGTCTAATTTTTTTCAAATCAGTCTAGCACAAAATCAAGCAAATGTGCATAACTACCATAATCTGCAAATAAACTTTGACAAATGTAAACGAGGTCCAGTTTATTTTAAGCTAAGCAACAGTATTCGTTTAGATGACAATTTTGAAACATTGATAAAAGGCAATATTAATAGAAACAGTTAGACATAACTCTGAAGCCGAACCTGATATTTTATTGGGAATCATCAAAGGTATTGTTAGAAATTCGGCAATTAAATATGCCACATACAAAAAGAAAATTGAAACAGATCATAAAAGTAAAGATCAGATGATAAAAATGATGCTAACTATTATGGAACATTATACGAAAACCATTAACTAAGTCAAACAAATATATTTTTTATCAAAACATAGGCAAATATCAAATGATGAAATGGAAGTATGTGAGGGTTTATTGATCGGAAACGAGTGTAAACGAGCACTACTTGATACAAAAAACAAAAAAAAAAAGCCCCGTTTCCGACGGACTAACAACAGGAAGTTGTAAGCTTTATTGGAACGGAATATAATTTTACTCCATAGAGTCATTAAATTTGTCGTAAAGAAAAGGCGAATTAACAGATTTACAAAAGCAAAATATGTGTCAGGACATGAGGTTTTTGGCCCAAATGCGATTTTGGTCGAAAATAGGGTTTTCAGCTAGTCTGACAGATTGTCATGTTCCAAGTAATAATTTGCTATTTGACAATAGAAATCAGCCGTTGATATGGAGAAATTACCGCTTTTCGGACACCATATTTTCGTCTAACTGTATCAAAATAGAGGCAGAATATCTTAATGCAGACGCCTTCTTAAAAAAAAATATGAAAAGAAAATGCATACTGAAATATCAAACACAACATGCAGTTTATTATATTTCTTTCTTTCTGTTTCTTTCGTTCATATAAGCACAAATTATTTTCTCCTAAAAATCGTTTCCATAGCAACACAGTTGTTAGATCCAATTTTAATAGTTCCTTGATAAATCCAGCCAAAATTACCATCTAGAAAGTGAAGTTGATACACCGTCAACTTTTCTAGTGTACAGACAGAGTTTAAAGATAACAGTTTTGTTGCAAAAATCTTATGGCTTTCTTTTGTACAAAAATAGGTTTAATGGATATCGAGTTAGATAACATGACAAAACTAGGATATATTAACCTTGTTGTTAGAACACTTGATTCATTGGCATATTTCTTTATAACTGTTAGACAGAAAATCAGGCAAACAGATATGATTATTAGAAATATTATAAACTGTGATTTGCTCAAAATAGTAGTACAGATCTCATACTGATCAGTGACTCGTTACCATGGCAACATTGATGTATTTTCTTACCAAAAGTACCATTTCTATCAAGGTCTTGAGATAATTGAGTATGTTAAAGTGTTTTTTAAAATACTATTTACATCGAAAGCTGTCTACTTTCATATTCAAAAGTAAGAATTCATGTAAGCTGATGTGACACTGTTTGGGATATACATAATTTTCTGATACACATGACACAGTTACAACTCTTGCTAGTTTAAAAACAAAGACAAATGTCAAACAGGGAACGCCACGTGAAATATTCAAGTCCAAATATAACGAAATCAAATCGGCTTACAAAGATCATTTTTCTATTTATACAGATGGTTCAAAAGATGATTCAAAGGTTGGATGTGCCGCCGTTAGCCATCTGCATCAATCAAAATTACGTTTACCAAATAACGCTACAATTTTTTCAACCGAGGCAAAAGCTATTAATTTGGCCCTTAATTTTATTTCAGAATATAATGAAGAAAAGTTTATCATCTTTTCCGACTCACTTTCTGTATTACAATCAATACACAACCGTAATACAGAAAATCTTCTCATTCAAAACATCTTCTCTGGGTTCATGAACTATCTTTTAAAAAGTCCATCATATTCTGTTGGATTCCTAGTCATGTTGGTATTTATGGAAATGAAGATGCTGATACTGCAGCAAAGAAATAACTATCATTAAATCAATCTAAATTGAAATTACCATATACTGATTTTAGGTCAAATATCAACAAATACATTTTAACTAAATGGCAGTCCTCATGGAACAATGCTTCGTTCAATAAATTTCGTGAAATTAAACCTACTTTAGGAGAATGGCACCAAGTGAATAGATCTGTTTGCAGGGAGGAAGTTGTTCTTTCTCGTTGAAGAATAGGTCATACTCGGTTGACTCATTCGTATTTGCTGAACAATGAAGATCAACCTGAATATATACCATGTCAAACACCACTTACTATTAAACCTATTTTAATCAACTGTATAGACTTCGATCCACAGCGCAACTCGTAATATAATGTTGACTCGTTAAAAGAGCTGTTCGAGCAAATTTCAGCCGACAAAATTTTACAATTTTTGAAACAAATAGGAATATATCATAAAATCTGAACCTTATTAGATTTTTATTCACCACTTTTATACAATTTGATGTTTGCATTTGATTTTTTACACTATTTATGCATATACGCTTTTACTTTAATAGTTTTATTTATGCTTTGCAATTAACGTAATCCATTTAACTTTTTCTCGGCGATATATGACCTTTTTGTGTCGATTCGCCGTAAAACCCAACTCATTCATTCATTGCCACGTACAAAAATCGCAGCCTCCCCAAAACGAAACCTACAGCACGCAGATGTGCACACCACAAACACAAACACATACACACATACACATACACGTGCACACACTCAAAGCCAACACACGAGGACAAAACGAACAAACAAAGGAACACACACACATAAACGCGCACACGCACAAAGCCTACACAAGAGGACAAAACGAACAAATAAAGGAACACCGTGGGGCACCGCCTTGGAACGGTTAGTGGCAAAAACACCACTGGGGAGCTTAAACCGGTTTATGGTGCGCACCCAACCTCACTCTTACCTCCACCATGTTCCAAAGACACGGGACAGTGTAAATAAAAGTAATCCCCTCCAGGTGAATCTCTAATACACGTAATGGAAACAAGCAGATTCATATGATAACATAATGTTTTGTTGATGCAGTTATTACTTAGAAAAGTTTATGACCTTACACACTTTTTTAACAAATGGAACATATAAACATGAAAGATGTTGTACAATAATTTATAGTCAAATTATTGTTTAATACCATAGAAACAATGTGTTATTTTCTTATAAAAATAGAAGTAGCATATATTATCATTTTTCTTGAAACTGTATGATTATTTAAAAAAAATGAGCACTCAAGATATTTTATGCATGGAGTATGAATTAAAAAATATTCTGTATTGCTTAAACATTTAATAAGACAGTTCTACTCTGACCACTTCACTGCTGTTCTGGCAACAAAACATACTTTTACCAAACATTTCTCATAGTTCAGTTAGTTTTACTTTTTTCTTGACTCCCATTTGTAGTTTTTATCAGCTTGATGAACTTTGTCAGAAAACATGACCATATTTTGTGCACTTCTGCGACAGTTGCACTTTATAACATTGACATACTTTCAACTGGATGGTCAGCAAATATATTAGTTCCTTGATTTTCATTTCCAATCACAACTTCATAAAGAATTTTTTTCTGGACATTCTTTCATCCTTCAGCCATTCTGCAAAACAAAAATACAACATAAGTATCAGTAACTTTAAGTAGAAAGTTAAAGATTAGAATACTGTGAAGCATTTTTTAAAAATAAAAGTGGTTTTTTGTATAATTTACATAAAAGCAAGACTACCAAGTATCCATCCATCCATTAATCTTATAATTTTCAAGAATACAAAAGCTAGCTAAGCTTCTGACATACTACTCATAAACTTAAAAGAATTAATTCATTCAATCTAACTAAATGAATACTCAAATACTGCAACAGTTTCTTGGGAAAATAATTTATGATTATATTCAATCATTATGTATATTTCCCCACTCTCCTCTTAATATGCTAGATATGTTTGTTGAAAGAATCTATTAGTAATAATTTCTTTCAAAATCTATTAATACAATCAGGGCTCAGTTGTTCGAAACTTTAACAGGGGATTAAGCTAACGGTTGATTAACTTTTAGGATTCGTTTTCGACATTTTAGAAGACTCAGAAAGTCAACTGTATGAATTAAGAGTTATGAAATTTAAAAATTCTTTGCAATAAAATAAAAAAATCATACTAGTGTTTCCCACCTAGACTAGAGTATTGAATCAAAATTTAACAAGCTGTTAGTTTAACAGCCGGTTAAAGTTTCGAACAACTGGTCCCAGGTCATTTATGTGTATGTTATTTTAAAGATGTTTTTAACTTACTTGTACTTATTTTAAGAGGAATTTATTTTTTATATATAGTTTTAAGATGTATTTATCTTTCTTACAATAGAAAACTGCTAGAAAATTACATATCCACAAACTCTTCCTGCATGTGGTATGTAGGCATGCCTTGAGAATTCCTTTTTCCGTCAAGATCATAACAATATGCCAGACGTTCCTCACTGAATCCTCAGTAATTGATCAATAGTTGATCTGTAAAAGTTAAAAATACTTTAAAAAAAGCTGAAATGTGAGATAAGATGGCCTAGCTAGTTACCTCAGTACATAAAACACAAAGATTTATATTAAGAGTGTAATATGTTTTAATCAAAAGCATGACTTTCTTAACAAATTGTCTATACAGTTTAAAATATATTCATTTAATGTGTATAAGTTGTTGGTAACTTGTAAAGAACATTATATAATGGTGAGGAATCCAACAATCAGGGTCAAGTGAACTGAATTCAAATTTACATGAAAAGCTATTTAGCATCTGTTTTATACAAAAAAAAAAACAAACCTCACTACTCTTTGTACTTTTATAATTAAAGTGAGTTAGACATGAATAAGAAATAATTTATTTACACTGACAAAAGATGTGATACAACTGTTCCTGTAAGTCACTACCTAAATATGGATAAGGCTGTGATTTTTTGCATACTGGCCTTTCATACTGATACACTGATCAGAAATAAGAGTGAAAACTGTTGTGGAAAAAGTTACCTTCCTGCCAGCCCCAACCCTCGTATTTGGAGGATATCGGAGCAGAGGCGAGGGGGGCGGACGGGTAATTTACAGATAAAAGAAACGGGGGAGGGGAAAGTCGGTGTATTTAGTTAATGAAATTATGTAGTGTGGGAGATATTTGGAGGAAGTTGATGGGGAGGGGGTAATTTGAGGTAACTTAGTTGTGGAATGGAGAAGGGAGTAAAATGTTTCCAGGAGTGGTGGGGTGTAATTTTCCTTTTTGAAAAAACTGTGAGTGTTCTGGCTGACATAACTTAACCGACGCTGTTTTCATTTTCTGAGTATTTTCCATTACCACAAGAGGTCCGTAACAATATAATTATAAACGTCTCTGTACTGAATAGTTTTAGCTAGAATTATAGCCCAACTGTCAATTCCGGGATATGTTTGAAGAAAACAACACGAACAACGGTCGATATGGATTTAATTAATATTTTTAAACTCTAAATTAAAATATTATTACTTACCTGTAAATCGCGCAATGCCATTCATTATCTCCTTTAAATTAATCGTCAAATTATTGTTTATAAGTTTCCTTTCTCCACGACGTTTCATGTTTACAAATGGCGTAACAATATAATTATAAACGTCTCTGTGCTGAATAGTTTTAGCTAGAATTATAGCCCAACTGTCAATTCCGGGATATGTTTGAAGAAAACAACACGAACAACGGTCGATATGGATTTAATTAATATTTTTAAACTCTAACTTTAAATATTATTACTTACCTGTAAATCGCGCAATGCCATTCATTATCTCCTTTAAATTAATCGTCAAATTACTGTTTATAAGTTTCCTTTCTCCACGACTTTTCATGTTTACAAATGGCGTGTTGATACAAAGGCGATAAATTGTCTGTTATTTGATAATGAAACGAAAATGAAATGACAAAACACGACTATGTCACAATACATGCCTAATAAATGACGTTTGTCTCTTCAGTTATGTATTATCCAAATAATGTAGTGTTAATAGATAAAATGAATTAATTGACGCGAAAACGTGTTGAACTCCACACATTTTTGTGACCTAACTTTAATCGTTTTTTTTTCTCGAATGACGTAACACCGCATTTGGGCCAAAAATCTCATGGCGCGACACATATATTGACATTAATACCAAAGAGAGAAAAAAGACCAATCATTACTTTCAAACTGGCGGCCTATCAGTCTTTTAAATATTGATTACAAAATTACTACCAAAACTATTGCCAATAGAATTTAAATTGTTTAGAT
This sequence comes from Mercenaria mercenaria, assembly GCF_021730395.1. Lineage (NCBI taxonomy): Eukaryota > Metazoa > Mollusca > Bivalvia > Venerida > Veneridae > Mercenaria > Mercenaria mercenaria. The sequence goes on from NC_069372.1 coordinate 80,195,900, forward strand.
AAAACAGTTACTCATGAAAAAACTGGTTTTATGCCGCTGTATTGGTGAAACCGTTCGCTTAATATATAAAATCATTGAATATCGTGAAGTAAATAATCGTTCTGGACTACTCTTTTTTTCTGACTACGAAAAATTGTTTGACAACTTAAATCACGGCTTTATAATGCAATGTCTCCATGATTTCAACTTTGGACCGTTTTTTTTTATTACATATGTTAAATTAATTATTCTCCACCAGAATAAACAGTACATTAATAAATAATGGGTATATGCCAGAAAGCTTCCAAATAAAAAAGGGGCTTAGGCAAGGGTGTCTCCTTTCATCTTCTTTGTTCATAATATGAATTCAATTACTGAGAAATGTTATTGGAATCTATAATAAAATAAAAGGAATAACAATAGACGATCCAGAAATTGAACAAACCTTGTTCGCAGATGATGATATAGAAATAATCTTTTGAACGACTTATAAAGGTTAAAAATGAATTTGGCAAAATATCCGGACTCACACTTAATACAACGAAATCTATAGTTCTAAAGGCTGGTTCACTTAAACATTGTTACTTATAATATGCAGATAACATGACTTTTGTTTGGAATTCTTAACAAGCTAAAACACTTTGAATGACATTTTACACAGATTTAGAATCAAATGATAAGTTTAATCTCGAACCTAAATTTCATCAATTCAAAAATTGTCTGAAACAAATGCAACATCGAAAACTATCCATTTTGGGTAAAGTGATTAAAAGGTATGCTCTGGTGTAACATGTTTATCTATTTACAGTTTTTAAAAACCCTACCGGAAGATACTACAAAGATATCAATTCATCTACTTTTAAATTTTTATGGGACTGTAAAAATGAAATATATATATATAAAGCGCAAAAACAATATAAAATGATTATTATCTGGGAGGACTAAAACTAACAGACATGGAAGCTTTCCTGTACTCAATCAAATCATGTTTGGTTAAAAGAATAATCTTTAATGAAAAGGTTTTTGGAAAGTCGTGATTTTTGTAAATGTGAAATGTACTATAGTATGTGTTGAATGTGTATTTGTTTGTATTGTTTGCAATTCATTCTGTAACGCACTTTTGAACGTGTACATGTTCATGAAAAGTGTGCTATATAGATGTGGTATAATAATAATGATAATAATATTAATAATAATAACAAGAGCTCGTAGAACACGAAATGCCCCCCTTGATGCATTCAGTAATTGCACAAGAAAGAGAAATTATTTGGTCACTGTACACAAAAGTTATATCCTTCTGGGGCAATGTGTCCTATTGACATCAAAATCAATAGGGTCATCTGCAAGTAATCGTTTGGAAACGGTGTAATTGTTCTGGGTCACTGTGACCTTGACCTCTGGTATCAAAATCAATATGGGTCATCTGCCGGTCATGACCAACCTCCTTATCAATTTTCATTATCCTACGCCCAAGCGTTCTCGGGTTATCCTCTGGAAACCGTTCAACTGTTCCGGGTCACTGTGAACTTGACCTTTGCTATACTGACCTCAAAATCAATAGGGTTCTTCTGATGTATCAACTGCCGTGATCCTAGGCCCAAGCGTTTTTGAGTTATCATCCGGAAACCGTTTATATGTTCCGGGTCACTGTGACCTTGACCTTTGACCTACTGATCTCAAAATCAAAAGCGGTCTTCAGCTGGTTACGACCAACATCACTATCAACTGTCCTGATCCGTGATCCAAGCGTTCTTGAGTTATCATCCGGAAACTGATTGATCTACAGACCGACCGACCGTCCGACCGACCGACCGACCGACCGACATCTGCAAAATAATAGTATTAGAAATACCGCAGCGAGCTCAATTTTGACCCCCCTGACCCCTTGACCCTATTCTAAAAAACCCAAAGTCAAACAATTAAAAAACAAAAAATAAACGAGTTTTCATAGTACTATATGAAAACCTATAGTAAAATATGATTAAACACTTCCACCAAATATTTGCCAAAATCCTGCCAAGTGGCAGCAATGTGGCAGTCGCTGCCAACTTGACAAACTTTTGGCAGAACGTTGGCAAACACAAATTCAACCAATCAAAAGTCTGCCATTTTTCTGCCAAGTGGCAGCAATGTGACAATGTCTGCCAACTTGGCAAACTTTTGGCAAACTTTTGGCAGATTATTTTTATTGATAAAATGTAACTTATTTGATCTTATTTTCAATTAGTAAGTATATTATTAGGGTACACATAGTAATTAAATGAAGTTTTAAATAATTTTTAATTAAGCTTTTAATTCAAAAGTTTGCTTATATCAGCACGTCCATCCGGTATAGATTCATCCGATATGTAGAATCTAATGTAACTATCCTTCATAAGTGAAAATGTTATTTCTGTAGATGTTGAATCGTCATAAGGATGAATGTCAAACATTGTCCCTTGTGTTAAATTAATTTTAATTTTTTTCTTATACATAGATATTAACTGATCAGTGTCAAAGTCCTCAGCTGCCTCAGCTGCTATATTTATTATATTACTGCTAAATTTACCAAAAAATAGATCATCAATACAATCCCGAAACCTATCATTCCACCACGTAAATATAAAATGTGATATTGGGCTTTTAATCGGTTTATCTGGTCCACCTATGGGCCTGGCCCCCGTTAATAAAATCTTAATATTTATTATATAAGTTCCGGTTTTTCTGGCTATAAACACACCTTTCAAAGTCACATCTAGTACATCTATTTTATATTCTTGGTTTGTGTTTATAAAATCTTTATAATCTACGATAATTCCAGGTCTTAATTGAAATATATTTAAATAGCCCAGACCGCCCAGATCTTCATATGTTGAATATATCCAAGCACCATGACGGTTAAAATACTTTTTCATTTTTACGTAATCATAAAAACTTTTATTATAGTATTCAAAGAGAAACACTTCATGTTTTACTTTTTCTAGTTTTTCTTCTATTTTCCTGTCTTTCTTTTTAAGTTTAAGAATTATTTCAGCTAAATCATCAACTCGTTTTGTTGTAGCAACTTCAGAAGCAGATAAATTGTCAACAACACCTTTTGTTCTAGCTAATTGTGTTTCTTGTTTTAAGAAAACATTTTTTACTTTTGTAATTTCTTCAGCATTAGTGGTAATTTCTTCAACATTAGCGGTTATTGCTTTAGTATTAGCAGTAATTACATGGGTATTAGCAGTGATTGATTCTCCTTGTTTATCTGATATTTTAACTACAGAGTCCAAATCATTTATTATTTTTTTAATTTTATCATTAATTTTATCATTAATTATCTTAATTGCTTCTTCTTGTTTAGCTGATATTTCAACTACATAGTCCAAATCATTTGTTATTTTTTTAATTTGATCATTAAATTCATTAATATCATCTTGTAATTTTTTGTAATATTACTTAATTCTGCATATTTTAAATTGTGACGGTTGTCAACAATACTAATCCAATTTCGAATTTGTTTTTTAAAGTCATCTATTTAGAATTAATTTCTTTTTTAAGGTTATCTAATGCTGTATCATGATCATCACCTCTTTGTGAAGCTGCCTTTTCCAATTCAGATTTATATCTGCAAATTTATTTGAAAATGTGTCGAGTAAATCTTGATTCCCTTTTGCCATTTCAGTATTTAGTTTATTTATTTCTGTTCTGATTTCTAACTGATACATATTTTGTAACTTTTTCTCAGCTTCAATAATCTTGTCTTTTAGTTCTTCATGTTTAATCATACTATCTTTTAATTCTTGAACTTGAGTGAATAAAATGTTTAAATTAACTCGAAATACTTCTTTTATGTTGTCATCTGTCAAATCAGATTTCTCTTCAAGTTCTTTAATAGAATCAGTCATAGCTTTCATTTCTTCTTCAATTTTACCTTGTAATTGATTAATTAATAATGAATTCTTTTTAAAATCTTTTGTTAATTCTTCAATATTCTTTACTTCTACTTCTAGTGTTTGTTTTATACTTTTGATGTCTTCAAGTTTATAGTCATCTATTACACTTTGAATTTTTTTATACACAAACCGTCTTGGAACTGCATCGTTGGGTTTATCTGGATTTCCTAGGTTGATTATTTCATTACCTCCCATATCTAATGCTCTATTCATTGTGTTATCAAGTTCCTTATTTCTGTGAAGATACGATTCCGTTTCCTTTTTAAGCTTTTTGAATTGTTTTTTAGTAGCATAATCACTTAAATCAATATCAAATTTAACTTTACTTATACTGTCAGGTTGATTAATTTGTTTTACATCATTAAAAACTCCCATTATATAATTATTATATATTACCAGTAAAGTTTTTTTTAAAAAACTTCCTTGGTTTGTCAATATATAAGAAATCATGTTTTTGATTTGTTGCATTAGCAAAAGTATCACGATCTATATTTTGTTCATCGCAAATCCTATTATTTTCCATTTTACCTGGACTTTCAAATAAAATATAATGTGAACAGTTAATTCGAATATCTTTTGGTGTTTTATAGTAAGACTGACTTAAATAAATAACACAACAGTTTTTGTGACGTCCTTGAATAAAGTATTTTGTTATTTCATTTTGAACCTTTTTATCTTCACATACAAAATCATCAAATATTACTACTTTTTGTTTTTCTGATTCAAGATTCTCACAAGGTTCAATTTGGTCGGGATCAGCTGAATATTCAAGTATTTCATTTGGATCTAATTTAATCTTTTTTGCAATTTGGTTTAAGTTGTTAATTAAATCTTGATATTTAGATTGTTCTAGGTTTTTAGCATATAAGTATAATTTATCATAGTATATAAGAGGTTTTCGAAGTATATGCATTAATGTATTTGTTTTTCCAGATCCTGACGATCCACATATTAACATTCTAAAACATGAATCTGGCATAAAAGGATAAAATTGTTTAAAGTTATTGGATTTATCATTTTTTGTATCATAATTTGGAATTTCCATTTATATAATATTACATTATTTTACAATATCTTACATTATCTTACATTATTTTACATTATTTTACATTATCTTACATTATTATATAAATGCAATCAAAACTTAATGAAATGATAATAAGAAAAAAAATAGTCGGACAAAAGATGAGAAATCTTAGAGAAGAAATAATGAGAGAAAAAATAAGAAAAGCTACAAATCGGGATATGTATACTGAAATTTATAAGCCAATTACTGAAAAAATAGAAAGTCAAAAAGAACAATTATCAAGTCAGTTAAAAGCATTACCTGGAATAAAACAACAATTAGCGTTATTAGGTGATGAAATGAAAGACATACAAACATACCAGGGTGTACCACAGCTATTCCAAGAACCACCATTACAACCATTACCACAACCATTCCGAGAACCAACACGATTATTACCGCCGGAAGATACTATGGGTTTGGAAGAACTATTCCGAGAACCAATACGATTATTACCACCAAAAGATCATATGGGTTTGGATGATGAAGATGATGTGTTTGAAGAATCAGAAGAATTGGGAGCAAGACCAAAAGAATTTACAGTTAATTTTAATAAAGATATTGATTTAGATCTTTTAGATAAAGAACAATATTATACACCGCAAGAAGTGTTTGATTTTTTTCACACTGAATCTGAAAATCCTGATGAAAAAATGACTAGAAAATAAGTAGAGGATATCATAGAAAATGTATCAGTGGATATAAAAAAATTGGGTAATGAATCTGGTGCAATATCCAGAATGAAAAATCCCACAGATCTTGATTTAAAGCAACAGAAAGCAATTAAAGCTAAGTCGAAAAATTATAACAAATATAGAGACGCAATCATTGATGTTCTAAAAACAGAAAAAATATACAGGAAAAGGAATAAGATATCATAACCCATATAAAGTTTCACCAAATGGACAATATGGTAATTTAATTATTAACTTAAATAAACTTTATGGTCAAAATAAGTTAATTGCTAAGGATAGAATAACTGGAAAAGAAGTAATTAACACTAAAGTTGATGATGATTTAATTGATTTGATTAATAAAAGATATAACAATAAGAAAAAGCATTCAATTCATTCAATAAAAATATTTAAAGAATTAACAGAAAAGTCAGGATTGTCTATCAATAAAAGATCTATGAAATTTAAAAAAGTAATTAGGGGACAAGGTTATGACGTTTGTCCATGTAATCCAAAAGAATTGGTTAATGACTTGGAGTTAATTTGTGGTTCAATTAATGCACGGCTACTAAACGCTAGCGCCACCACCAAATTGTGGTGATAAAGAAAAGAGCTATCGACATTTCCGTGGTGCAGCTATCGCCCGTTTCTACTTGTAAACACGTGAGTAAAATTTATATTTTATCTTATATTTTTTATTGATAGAACTTTTTTCGAAAATCGAGAATGTAGTTCCGTGTAACAACACTTTTACTACAGGTTGGCTGTAATTTCATTAAAATAATATGCAAATTGTGGTGTCAGGAGCTTTTCTCCCGAATCCGACAGTGGAACATTTTCATATCGGCCAGTATTCGAACACCATTCCGATGAATAAACACACTGTAAGAACATACCTTCGCATGCAAATGGTGTAGAAATGATAAATAATTATATACGCACACAACATGAATAATAGAATCTCGGGTTAGAAGAAATATACAAGGATTTTTAAAAGTGGTGGCGCTATAACTCTAGTGATGGCGCTATACTGTAGTGGTGGCGCTGTTACGGCATTCACTAATACGAACTGCGAGGGACATAAATAGATAGGGAATCCCTGTAATACATTATTCCTGGAACTGCTGACGCATCCGGAACAAAACAAACACCAATATTCTCTAAATGATAATTTTCCTGCAAGGAATTATGTTATTACAGAAAGAAAAGCACGATCATAGTTTATTTACCTTTATGAAACATTCTCTATCCAAGAAAAAAGAGCAAAATACTCACAGACCCTTGGGACTCTTGTAGTCAAAGTAAATATTTTCCCTTGTTTAAAATGTTAATGTAGAATTATTTCAAACCTTTAAATATTCTACTTAAATACAAACATAAGTGTACTTTAAATTCAGGTCAAGAAAAATAGTAGCAATACATTTATTTCAAACAAATATTTGTGTCCAGGAAATAATTTGAAGATATTGTAGAATTAATTTTTTTAAATTAAGATTCTGAAAGTTACTTCCCCTTGTTTTTATACATCGTTTGCATGTCATTGTAAACAAAAGACCTTACTTTCACAATTCTTTCTGAAAAGTGAGTACAGTGCATTTTCAATTCCAATAGATTAAATACGATTATCAATAGAGCTTAGATGTACAATCTGAATCCAAATGCATATAGATTATTTTACGATCATGTAGCGGTTACTACATGTATTTTGTATTTTTGTTGAGTAACGTAATTTGGGTATAGTGTGGGAAAGATTGATAACATCGATTATTGTAGAAATTTCCGTGGCTTGCAGACAGACATTTTCATATATATATAAATTGAATATATTACCCACTAATCATATACAACAGCGCCACCACTACTGTATAGCGCCACCACTAGAGTTATAGCGCCACCACTTTCAAAAATAGTCGTGTTTTAACTTTTAACTGTGTTTTCCTAATTCTTTGGTGTATGGGAATACGTGCAATTCATTTCTACACCATTTGCATGCGAAGGTATGTTCTTACAATGTGTCTATTCATCGGAATGGTGTTCGAATACTGGCCGATATGAAAATATGCCACTGTCAGATTCGGGAGAAAAGCTCCTGGCACCACAATTTGCATATTATTTTAATGAAATTACAGCCAAACTGAAGTAAAAGTGTTGTTACACGGAACTACATTCTCCGATTTTCGAAAAAAGTTCTATCAATAAAAATATAAGATAAAATATAAATTTTACTCACGTGTTTACAAGTAGAAATGGACGATAGCTGCACCACGGAAATGTCGATAGCTCTTTTCCTTATCACCACAATTTGGTGGTGGCGCTAGCGTTTAGTAGCCGTGTAATGCTGGAAATAATAATGAAGAACTAAAAAATGAAGGTATTAGAATAATTGATGAACTATTAAAAATGAATTCTCTTTTACCAGAACAACATGAAATGTTATATAAAAATTATTTTTCTTGAATTTAGATTTTAATTAAAAAGATATGTTTGATAATTATATAAATGGAACAAAAAATAGTATTAAGTTCTGAAACAGTTAAAGATAATAAAAATAAACCGAGTGATTTTACAATCAGATTTAGTCGTTCTTTAATTTTAGATAAAAATAAAACTTATGTTGTTGGTTTGGATAGTATTAACACTATGACCTACTCTTGGCATAATATTAGTGATGAATATGACAATAAAAGAATTCGTTATCATAATGGTAAGGATTGGAAAGATATTATATTTACAAATGGTTCTTACAGTTACACAGATATTAATAATTATATCAGGGAAACATTAATAAGTAATGGTGATTATGAATTTGATAAATCAGAAATTGCTCCAATAAGTTTGGAATTTGATTTAAGTAGTTTTAAGATTTTGATTTCAATTACAGATAATTTTAAGTTGGATTTGGAAATATCAAATTTTCATACATTGCTTGGATTTGAGAAAAAAAAAATAGACAAAACTGAATGGGGAACTAAAACACCAAATATAACTAACTCTGTGGATACAATTTACATTCATTGCGATCTTATTGATAATTCACTTGTTGATGGTAATTTCAGTGATATTATCTATGCTTTAAGTACTGCAGATTTAACAAGAGCTTATCCATTTACAAAAGAACCACAAAGAGTTGGATATTCTGAAATTAATAAATATATTATAAATTCAATTAGAATATATATTACAGATGTATTTGGTAGAATAATTAATTTTAATGAGGTTGAAACAAGTTTTACACTAATTTTAAAAGAAATTAATTAAAACTAAAGTTTTAAAACTTTTATTAAAATTTAGTTTTATATAATGTACAAGAAAGCTTATGACAAAAATAAAGGAATATTTATTTATGTTGATGCTCACACAGGAAAACAAAATCATACACGGGACAGGTATCTTTGACACTTTAACGAAATTAATTCAATCTTCAATTAGCACAGCTGGAAAAAAAGCTTTGGAAACAGCAGGAAAAGCAGCACTTGAAAGTGGAACAAAAAAGGTTGGAACAGAAGTTGGAAATTTAGCTGCAGCTAAAATTGTTGAAAAACTTAAAAAGAAACCTGCTCCAGCAGTTGGTAATTTAATTGCCAAGGAATTACAAGAAAAGAATAATAATAAAAATAATAATAAAAATAATAATGATAATGAGGAGGATATTCATATGAGAATAAATAGAATATTGTCAGGATCTGGACATAATGCTCGTGCTGGAACTTCAGCTCAACAAAAACGTATTAACAGATTAATTTATAAAAAATAAAGTTTTAACTTTAATAAAAAATAAAATAATATATAATATATACATGTTTAGAACAAAAGAATATTGTGAAAGATATGAATTAACTCCTATTCAATTAGATACAGCTTTAATATCTGTCCTGGGAAATAATGTTAAACAACAAAAAAACGGATATCACTTTACAATTAATGATAGAAGTTCATATTTTGATTGGTTTAATGCTTATTTTGAAGTAAGTTTTAAAGTAAATAAGCTTGCTAATGGTAATAATTATGGTGGTGCAGATCAAATTGCTTTAATTGATAATGCAGCTTCATTAATTGATCAGTTAGTGGTTAAACAGAATGGAAAAATTGTTTATGATTGTAATAATTTATATAAGGTAGTAAATGTAAAGAGTTTGGTTGAACTATCTGAAGATTATGCAAAATCAACTGGAACAAATGAATATATTTATTTAGATACTACTGCTACTGCTGCCGCTGATAATAATTTGGGTTTTGCTTCTAGGAAGTTATTAATCCAGGGTAATAAAGAGGTAAATGCTAAAATTCCATTAAATAATTATTCATTTTTTCAGGGTTTAGAAACTAATATTTTACCTCCAAGTCAAATTCAAATAACACTGCAGCTGACAGATGATGATGAATTAATTTTTAGTGCTAATGCTGATGATCCAGGTAGAGTAATTGTAACAAAATTAATTCTATGGGTTCCACGTTTGGTTTTTAATGAATTTGGGTTTGATCTAATTACTACTGAAAGTTTTAAAAAAGCAAGATGGTCATACCTTCGGGAAATGATGACGCAATCAACTGATACACAACAAAATAATATAACTTTTAGAATAACGGCTGGTGTAACAAAACCACAACATGTATTTGTTTATTTACAACGACCTGACAAAAGTAATTCACAAGAACATAACCCACATTTATTAGATACATTTCAAATTAATGCAGATAATGATAATTGCATTTTGAGCTCTTGACGTCTTGAAGTTGGTAATGGTGTTTTTTATCCAGAAACAGAATACACAAGTATATCAAGAATATATGATGATGTAATTAATTATTATTATAAACAAAATAATAAGACTACTGGAAGTCCCTTAAATCGATCAAATTTTAAAAGTTTGTTTGGATTTGTTCATTTTAACTTGGAATATAAAAAGGAAGTAACTACAGAAGATCCTAAGCATATTACATTAACAGCTAAATTAAATATTCCACCAGCACCTAATATTCGTGTTTACGCAATTGTATTATATGAGGAAACAGTTGAAATAAATACTATTGGAAATGAACTTGTTATTGTTTAAATAAAATAAATATAAATTAAAATAAATATAAAGTATATAATGACATCAAATTATATTGAATATAAAGTTAACCTTACAGATGGACAAAAGAAAAATTTAGCCCGAGCCTACAACAACAAAATTCCACATACTTTTAGATTAAAACATGAACAATTACATGGAAACTTCCCTTTACTTTTAACAAAAACACAAATTAATCAAATTAAAAAAGCTGTTGCAAATAATAAGGGATTAGAAATTACAATTTCAAAGAAACAAATGTCCAGTCAAGGTCAAAATGGTGGATTTTTAGGAGCTTTAGCTGGTTTGTTAGGAAAAACAATTCTTCCAATGGCAGCAAAAATAGCTCCAAAAATTTTAGCCCCTCTAGGCATTGGTGCTTTATCTGGGCTAGCCAGTACTGGTGTTAGTAAAATACTTGGAAATGGTATGATTTCAGTAGCTAATGATAAGAGAAATATGATATCACCATATCTTACACCTAATCAAAGAAAGCAATTAGTAGGATCTGGAGTGATTAAATTAACACAAAAACAAAAACAAGACGGTGGGTTTTTAGGTATGTTGGCTGCTAGTCTAGGAATACCTTTGATTACATCTTTGTTAAGTGGGAAAGGATTACAGATTGATTCACAACGGAGACCTTACAGACGAATTCCTATAGTAAAAAAAAAATAAAATTTATAAACAACCAATATCTAACTTTGAATTGAAACAATGGGTTAAAACAATTAAAAATTAAAACTTTTAGGGTGTATTTAGTAGAAATATTTATTAAAATTAAAAGAAAAGGACGAGTGTGGAATTATAAATTTGGATGACTCTGTTGGTCCTGGAACACATTGGGTTTGTTACTTAAATAACATGTACTTCGACCCATTTGGACTTCCTCCACCAAAAGAAGTAATTCAGTATATACCAAATGTAAAATACAACAATGTTCAATATCAAGACAAAACAAGTATGCTTTGCGGATATTATTGTTTATTTTTCATTAAAATGTTACAAGATAAAGTACCGTTGTATGATTTATTGTATAAAATACTAAAAATTCATAATCAAAGAGTAAATGAACAAACTATTATAAATTATTTTAATAAAAAAAGGACATTTATTTAACTGAAATTTAACTGGAATAATTAATATAATGGGAATATTCAATAATATAAATGAAAAAGTAAATAAAATAGAAAAACAAATAGAAAGACAATTAATAAGAAAACCTCCATTGTTTTTAACAAGTTATACCCAAGATACCGATGGTGGATTATTTCAATGGCAAACTGTAAATGCTAGTCCTGGTTTGGTTCAAAAAGGTAATAATGTAACAATTAATTTTAATTGCATCTTAATTATTCTTGTTGATGCAATTAAATTAGATAAAGGAGAAGCTAAATTACAATTAAAAAATAAAGAAAATGTAATTCTTCAAAGTTACGATGTAAAAAATAACAGAAAAAATGAATCTATTTCTATTAATTATGCTAATAAATTTAAAATAAATGATGTTATTTATATTAATTCTTTAAACGTTAAAAATATTCAGTTAACAATTTATGGTTCTATAATTTAAGAGTAAGCTAATGTATCAATACCATTATCAAGAATATATCTTTTATCGTCATAACATGATAAAGATGTTTTATTTATAACATAACTGGAAAGATTGTGTTTATCAGAACGAATAACTTTAAAAGTGTGATTACTTTGGGTTGAATTAAACAAAGTATCTTTGTAATTTTTATGAACTATTGTTTTCTTAACAACAAGTTTTTTAATTCCTTTACATTTTTTAACATTAACTTCGTTTTCTAATAAATATGAATACATTTTACTTCTTAATCCAACAAATTTAACAATTACTACACCAGCAGCTTCATCTTTAAATTTTCCAATTACTTTTTTATTATTATCAAAATAAAATTTTGAATTAATATCGTAATCACTATTATCAAATAAATCTTTGTCCTTATCAAAGTCTTTATACGCATCTTTGGTTTTAATTTCATAACATAATGAATCAGTGTCAGTAAACAATAATTTACAATTACTCTCGTACTTTTCCTTAATGTAATTATAATGAAAACATACATTAATATTTTGATAAATCTAGAATGCACATTCCAACATACAAGGTCTGTTTAATAACAAACTTTCTTTTATTTATGAATACAAAAGGTTAGAGTTAAACATCGTTGAACTAACAAATGAAGGTTTGGCTATGTATTTTAAAAAATATTTTCATCATGTGTTAATTTAATATTAACCCTCTTGCGTAAATTTTCCATCGTTTTACCGAATACAGAATTGTTCATTAACTTAAAAAAGTCTTTTCAAATGAATTCTTTGCTTTAGATCTTTTTGAGTATTAAAATCAATATACTTTTTAACCAAGGAGATGAATCAAAAGTTAATATTTTATGTATTTTTGTTACTTTTAACCCTAATTGTGTATAGAGTTCAAGATTTTTAAATGAACTACATAATTTTGTTTTTTCATTAAAGTTGGAAACCAACTTTTTTACATTACTTTTTCCTATTTCAAATTCGTTTTAATATTTTTACTATAATCAGAAAGCATTGATCTGGTATTTTAATTTTTTCAGGAGCTAAAGGATAATCATTGTGGGTTTTATGTAATTCTTTCGGATATTCAAGATCACATTCAACTATAAGTTATTTTTACCTTTTGCAATTAATTCTTAAATTGTTTTTCGGATATAAATTTTAAGTTTCCAGAGGGTAAAGGTTGACACATAGCCCAACCGTAAAGGTTATTGGCGTCGAGGTACATAATGTATTTGCTTTCTTCTTTTGAATTATAATCTTTCATATATTTATTGTTTGCTTTACTGTATCTGTTTGAAATATAACTATTCCTCCTCTTAGTCCCTTTTCAATAAATAGATACATATCAATATCAGTTATTAAATCTAACTTAATTCCAGTCATTTTTAACATTGCATCCCAAGCTAAACCAGGACTCTAAAATAATGACAAGGATCTAATTGTAGTACTCTAAACATAGTTTTCTAAAATTTTCGAATACATCAGCTAAAAGTAATACATCAGTTTTTAAATATAGATCATGATATTCTCCCATTGTTTTAATTTTAGATTTTTTCCAGATATTTTTAGCATGTTCGTATTCATTATCAGAAATATTAGTTTCATTTAAAATTGAATAAAAATCCTCTTTAGAAGGTAATTTTGTTTCTTTGAATTTTTTAAATGAATCCATGTAATCATATGGATAAACACCTTTTGTCTTTAATAATTCAACATTTTCACAATTAAATTCTTGAGATAAGTATTTAAATTCTGGAATATTTTTTACTAAGTTATCCAATGATTGAGACATAAATTGGAATGAATCAATAAAGACCAAGTCAGAAATCATAAATGCCATATATCTTTCCATATTGTTAGGAAAAACATTAATTTCTTTTTTAAATTTCCCTATTTGTTGCATAATAAAATGACCGTCATAACCTCTTAAATTATGAAAAATAACAGGAATTTTGTGTGTTAGTCTAAAATTAATATTACATTCTGAGTGAGCACTTCCTCTAAATTTTCCTGTTATATGACAATGGTCACGGACAGGATTTTCATTTTCCTTATATTCTTTTTTTCACAAATATGACAAAACTTTTGTTTTTTAAATTCGGTTGAATCATTTTTAGACATTCTTAGTTCTTTGTTAAAATGTTCTTTAAATATTTCTTTACAATATTCCTCTTCCTCAAGCATTTTTTCAATAAACTTATAAACTGCATTAGGGCCTCTATAAATCTGGGTTGGTTTAGTATATTTATCGTCATAACAACAAACAACTTTATAGCCGTAACCACAATCTATATGATTTTGATAAGGTTCAGTAAATGAAGATTCAGTTGATGGTAAAGCAGTTAAAACTTTTTAGTTATTGATTCAAAATCAGCATAAATTACCAAAGGTACTGCTAAACCTTGATGATAATTTTTAAATTGTACTTTACTTCCCTCTTTTGGCATTTTTACGCCTTGGATACCATTAATAGCTAAACAATTTGGTATGTGTTCATTTAATATTCTTTCTTGAGTAAAATTCTGTAAACATGATTTACAAAAATGTTTTTTATGTTGATCTTTGGTTTTATTAAACATTAATCTATTAAAGTCTTTTATCCAAACATAATGTTGGACTACAGTTCTTGAGGGTTTACAGTCATCATTAGTTATTTTATCATTTATTTTATCATTTATTTTATCATTAGTAATTAGCAACATGTCACAGTGTTCTTCGTATTGATATTTTGATATGTACAATGGATTAAATACTATTTTCTTCATAACCAAATATATAAATGATAATTTCATTTAAAACTTCTATTTTAGGTATTTGATTTAATGTAACAGGAAATTTAATTCCAGTATAATCAAGATCGTTTATATGTTTTTTATAATTTGAAACTCTTCAGAATTTTTTGTTACAGGAAATTTAATAAGCTAAATGACACCATCTAAAACATTCATTATCATCGTTCTTTATATTTATTAATCCTTTCATTGAATGTAATGGTTTTGGTAACTCTAAATAACTTGAAGCAGCCAATGGACTATACTTATATCTATTTATATAATGAGCATCAACTGACTCTATTCTCCAGCCACTTCTTCAGAAATCCAATTACCAATTCTATTATTATTTCATCAAAAGCTTGATGTAAAGTTTTTTTTATTTCATTTGTGTTAATAATTTCTAAAGCCTTTGATTGAAAATAAGCTGATTTATATATTGTATCAGTTTTATCCATTTTACAAAAGTTATTTTTAAAACAACATTTATTTTTATACCTTTTAAAGTTTTAAGTTCAGATTTAAGTATTTCATAAGAGTCGTTTATAGTTAAATATAATTGATTTTTTGGATCTTGTCTATATGTAATTTTAATTTCAAATTTCTTATATATTGTTTTGTAGATCTCTCGATTTCCATCTATATATTATATTTAGAAAAAAAATCACTAAGGAAAAAAAAAAAAAAGGATTAAAAAATATAAAATAAATAAAGTTTTAAATTATCTTTAAGAAAAACTAAAATATTTAAATTTATATCTTTTTCCGCTGGTTTTTGATATTCCACTTTAACTTGGTTTTTTCCTTTGCAGCACATTGTTATTAACCTGATTAATATTAAGGTCTTTGGATGCTGCATAAGTGCTTTTATATGTTTTTTCTTCATTAGTGTCACAATCGGTTGCAATAACTTTTTTAGGATTGTTTCGAATATTATTTGGTCTGGGACAATCACATAATCTTTCAGCATTTTCTTCTTCAGTTACCAGGCAACCGCAGTTCCATTCAAATTAATTATTTTTTAAAAGATAAGGATCTATAACATTTTGTAATTTATCAATGACATGATTTTTATATTCATCGCTAACTATTTGATTAAGTTTTGATTTAATAACATTTTTTCTTTTAAGAACTTTTTTATATGAATTTTTGTCTGGATTCATTATTTCTCCTAAAGTGCTAGATAATTTTGGTATAATCATTCTATCTACCTTTCTATTAACCATCTATATAATATACTTATAGAAAAAAAATCTCTAAAAACGCATGTAAAATTTAATACAGCTCTTCTTCTTTTTTACTTTTATATCCGTTAAGTTTAAATTCCTTCATATGCGTTTCAAGAGGTGTTGAATAATTTTTTTCTTTCTGCATTTCTAATAGTATTGTAAAAATATCCTGAATAACTTTATTTGGATCTTCTTTATTTACTTTTCCGATCCGTGCTTTTGTTATAAGTTGTTTTATTTTGTGGTGATGTGATTTAAAAAAAAAATTTCTTGTCGTCAAGTTTTAGTCTGTTAGTAAATATGGTAATTACTGATGGAACAGCACCAGCAACTGCTACAAATATAGGAATAGTTGGAACAAGTGCTAATGCAGCTGAGCAACGAAAAACACCTGCTGTAATATATAACCCAGTACTTACTCTCCCACAAAATTTATAACTTTTTCTGTAAGCAGCAGCTAGTTTAGTTAAGTGGATAATTAATTGATCTATTGTTTCTATTCCATTATTATTAGAAATTAGATTTTTATTGCTCATTTATATAATTAAACTTTTTATTTCTAAATTAAATTTTTCAAGATCGCTAAACGGACCCAACATTAAATTTTCATTGTAACCTTTCCATTTTACTAAAGCTTGTTTTTTCTTATAGTCTCGTCTAATAACTTTTTCTATTCTAAAATCTTCTTGTGTAGTAGGTAAAAGTTCTTGTTCATAAAATGAACCTTGAATTATTTCATCATTTAAATCTTTAATAGTGTATGTTCTGGGATTTGATTATTAATTTTATAAATTATAAATTTCCTCTGTCCAGTTTGGTGTATATCCTTTTTCAAAATGTCTTTTAAGTTTACTTAAGCGAACTCGATCACCAATTTTAAATTTTGCTTTCTCTTTGGTATCTTTAAATCACCATATAAATTAAAGTAAACAGTACCTTTATTTAAGTTTTTACTAGCTTCGGTTGGTGTATTTTTATACTAGAATGTTTTGTTTTGTTATATTTATCAACCATATCCTGCAAATTATCTAAATAAGTATAAGTATTATTTGCTGTAAAATATTTCCACATTATTCTTTTTAAACTTCTATTAAATCTTTCTATTACTACAGCCTTTCCTTCATTAATGTATGGTACATGTTAATCTTATTTTATTCAAAAATGATTCAAACTTTTTATTATAAAATTCTTTTCCTTCATCTACCCATAAATTTACTGGTAATCGTCCTTCAGAAATTATTTTTTCAAATGCTTCAGTAACAGATTCTCCAGTTTTATTCTTTAATGGAATAACCCAAGCATATTTACTAAATATATCAATAACGGTTAACAAGTACTTTACTCCTTTATTATATTTTGAAAAAGCTGCATGTCAACTAAATCAGCTGACCAAGTATCATCAATATCATTAACTATCACTCTTCGTTTCCTAAATTTTCTTTTAATTGGTTTGTGTAATTTCTTCTGCTATTCATCGCTCCAATTTATTATCGGGGGTATACTCTACCCCCTTTTCCCGTTTTTTGATTTTTGTTTTTGTCCCAACCCAAGTGTGTATTTCGTTTTAATTATAGGTTTCACAACTAAATGTTTAGCAATCTTTTCTCCAAATGTTTTTGATTTAGTTTTATTTAAATTGGAAAGCATTTGCTTATCACATGTACCCTTTTTTACATCGCTGTCATAGCAAAAATCATGGTCCATACATACTGCATCCAGTTCATTGACAGGGGGTCCATTATCTAGGGGATTTCCTGGCCCACAATAATTATATCCTGGAAGTGTTAAACCTTTCTTAGGTAATAAAGGTAACATTGCTTTGTGAATATCTAAATTACCCCCTGTACTTTTAACAAACTTTGATTTCATTTTCCCACAAGATGAACAAGTAGCCCTATACATTTTTCTCCGTTTTTTGTTGTAACATAATGAGGATTTATATTATCAGTAAATTTTCTTTCTTTCAAACAAATATATTTATTCTGTAAACTCATCTATATCAAATGTATTTAAAATTATTTAAGACTAATAATGTAGTTATTAATTCAAAATAAATTTAAATACCTTTACATTTTACCAATAAAAAAAATCTGCCAAAAGTTTGCCAAAAGTTTGCCAAGTTGGCAGACATTGTCACATTGCTGCCACTTGGCAGAAAAATGGCAGACTTTTGATTGGTTGAATTTGTGTTTGCCAACGTTCTGCCAAAAGTTTGTCAAGTTGGCAGCGACTGCCACATTGCTGCCACTTGGCAGGATTTTGGCAAATATTTGGTGGAAGTGTTTAATCATATTTTACTATAGGTTTTCATATATTACTATGAAAACTCGTTTATTTTTTGTTTTTTAATTGTTTGACTTTGGGTTTTTTAGAATAGGGTCAAGGGGTCAGGGGGGGTCAGAATTGAGCTCGCTGCGGTATTTCTAATACCACTAATAATATACCCCTCCTTCTTCGAAAGGGGGCATAATAAAAGCAGAATGGAAAAAAAAAACACTTCTGGGGATTTGACACTAGTGTCATACCTCGCTATGAGAAATAACACTTAGGGCATGACAAAGCAAAAGGAAGCTGTAATAGAGTACCCACCTTTTCTGTTCTCGCAGTTTCAACGAGGAAAGCGCAATGACCTACTTTAAAGGGACCGATCACTGAGCATGTAGTGCGTTTAAGTACAAAACGGTCATTGTTTCTAATACGTTTTCTAAATCATATCTCAATAACAGTCACGTGGCCGTAAAAGAGTCTTTCGATCACTTTAAAGTTGAATTCCGATCTATAGTGATTAAACATACATAGTTTATGATAACGATAGCCCTACTGAATGTGCTTTTTAGTTATATAAATATAACGAAGGTTAATAATATCAGCATAAAAACAGGCCGTGGGTAGTGTTTTTAGCTGTAAAATACCAGCCCCAGAAGATTCGGTACAGAGTACATCTCCGTCAAAGCAGCATGTGGGCCGGTCCGTCTTGGTTGACATCAGGTTGGTTTTCTGATTACTGTGACCAATTTGCAAGTATTTATTTAAAGCAGGAATATGTTTCCAGATGTATGCCTTTATTGAAAGTACTTTCATTTGTAAGTAATTATAATAACCAAATAGTAAAAGTCAGTAAGGCGAATAAGCGAGTTTAGGCGATGCGTTTGTAGCAGAAAACAGCGTATAAAACAGCCAAAATGTGTAAAAGCTATATTTAGATGCATCTGCAATTAGAAAATTTTAACATACTAATAGAACTTTAAGATTTCTAATACAAAACTCAAGGCAAGCCTAAAAATATTTGGATTGGCGGGAAACAGACTTACATTGTTGTTAAAATCATACCGCTTTTCAAATAGATACAAGATCACATAAAATGGAAACTGGTAAAATTCTTTTGATCTGTTATATTTTATGGTGTAATTTAAAGTTTCCGTATGTCGCTATTTATAGTCAGATAACTGCTTGCATTTAGATTATCAACAACCTAGAATATTTTGCAATTATGCGAAATAAAACCTTCTTTCTTTTACATTTTCGCACGACTGATACAAAGAATTGTCAAAATGTAGTTTTTATCACCAAGGCACAACAATAATTTACTTGCAACTGTATAAAAGTGAATAGTTACGTGGATCAGTCGAGAATAAACCCAATGCAATAGTTCTTCCTTGCTGAATAAAATGGACATGTCGGTTGGATAGCTACTAAATGGTGGTTATAATCCGATGTCTTTGCAGTCATTGAAAAATGATATTTCAATTTGAGAGATGAAATTAAATACCAGAAACCTGGTTCCAAAAATCGAGGATACCTAGAACAAAAGTAATTTACTGCGAAACTGAGCATAAGTATTAATCAAAGCCTTGAGATGTCTGATGGTTGCGGGTTTTGCTAGATTTTTTTCCGGTTTAAATGCCAATCTATAAATATACACGTATAAGAATCAAATACAAATGTGCCTTATGTCTAAGATTAAATCTGCCTGAACTTACATGAACTTATCTAAATTTACAGCTGGAAGTCAGTGATGTAACGATGGGCTGGAATACCTGATCTTTGATAGATCTAGTATAATCTAAATGGTCAGTGTGAATAGATAGAGGTTGAATAAGAACTGCTTGATCATTGATAATTCATCCGCATTGTTCATGAATGGGACTACTTTGTGAAGCACATGAACATCCTTTGGATGTAAATTGGAATCAAATAAAGATGCTATATGATTGTCAGAAATACACTTATTTTTGGCAGCGGAATAAAACCGCAACCAAAAATGATTAAAAACAAACAAAAACGAAAAAAGCGTTGTACAAAGTATCTGAAAACTATTACTAATAGACACAAATTTATAGCAACTGAAAAGGCCTTGACGGGCTTAAAGCATTTTAGCGTCTTTTCCTAGTAAAATCTAACTTTTAATTTATTTAAATTATATATATATTTGTATAATATCATAGCTAGATGTAGATTTAGATATAATGCAATGGTTTCCACATAATTTTTACGAGAGAGGCAAGAGAGACGAGAGAGCTGTAAAATACATTTATGGCCATGAACACAATAGAACAAAATCTTGTATTAAGATACAAAAACTAGTATGCTTCAAGTATCGCGCAATAATTGCTCCAAGGTTTATGAGAACTCGGGTGTTAATCTGTTTTAGTCCATCAAGAACTCTGGAGATGTTATCAAAAAGCTAAAAAACAAACACTTCAAATGTTCGCAGATAAGTTCTTATGATTTTTCTACTCTTTATACTAATTTACCGTGTAATCTTATTAAAGACAAACTAGTAGCTTTAATTGAGAAAACATTTGCAAGAGAAAACGTTAATTATCTGGCTTGCAGTGAAAAAAACTTACAGACAAGTAATTGGTATCCCTCATTGCTGATTTATTCTTATACTGTTATGAAATGGTGAAATATAAATTTACCTTAAAGGTTACAGCTTAATAGGCTAATACTTCAGATTTAGGAGCGTCATTTCTGGATTTAAAATTAAGAATTGTGAATAATAATCTAGAAACGAAAATATATGATAAAAGGAACGGTTTTAATTTTGAAATTGTCAACTTTCCCTATCTTATGGAGATGTCTCTCGAGCAACATCATACGGTGTCTATATTTCACAGCTTATTTGTTTTGCAAGAGCTTGCTCAAAGATAGATGATTTTAATGACAGAAATCTCCATATCACCAAGAAATTGTACAACAGGGTTAACGTTATCATAAGCTACGGAAAGCTTTTAGTAAAATTTACTACAAATCGTCGGAACTTTTAGAAAAATACAATTTGACCTTTAAACCACTTTTAAAACTTTGATTTACACACCCGGAATACTATGGAGATGTAGTTTATAAAATTCAGAAAATTAAAAATACCCCTTATTTTAATTAAATATTTGTAAAATTGGTTAAAAAGTTTATCAAAAGAGGATACGATGCGAAAATCGTAAAGCACAGTGCATGTTTTAGTGATTGACATATCTACAGTTAATTGCTACGCTTTCCCATTTGATGGTGCGATGACTAATAAAATGTTATGCTTTTCTCCTAAAACCTACATACAACAGACGGAGGGAGTTGATTTTTGTCTTACAGTTTTCTTAGTCGTGCCCTTAAAAGTTAGGCTCTTGTTGCTCTGACTTCAGACAAGGTGTTGAGTTGTAATTACACCTTAAATTTACCTTAATTTCATGTTTTGCTTTATTTGTCTGTTATTTTTGCACTAATGTTAGAGCCTTTCTCTGCGGGGATTTTATTTACATTGTGTTGTTTAACTTGTTGAAAATAGGGAAAGTGCGAGGTTGGCATGCCCTAAACGCGTTTAAACCCCAAGTTTCCTTTATATAGGTTACTGACCGTTCCAAGACGGTGCCCCTATTTTCAACTGGTCTTTATCATAATGTGACCTTGCACACTTGGCGTTCTTCTTGAGATTTTAAGCGTTTATTAATTACATAGTTATTGCCCTTGAAATACCCAAATAGTAGATTTTTTTTGTTTGTTATGCTCATAGCTAAAAAAATATATGGTATAGAAAAATGAATTCTTTTCATAATGATTTTTGAGGTTATACCCCATTAAGACTGCAAACGTTTGAATTATTTCCCCTTATATATGACAAATGTAACAGTGGGAGGGGGGGGGGGTGGGGGGGGGGGGGGGGGCACACCCTGTGTCCTACAGACACATTCTAGTTTAATATGAAAACAAATCGGTTTGTGCTAGAATGATTGGTAATACTATTTTTCAATAGATCTTTAATATAAATGTTCCAAAATGAACGTCAATATAGCTGACGAATAGTTTTATGCGTGTTCATAATTTTCTCTCATTATCAGTTATAATGAGCAAGGCAGCTGTGCATGTGCATAGGATTAGTTATATTTTCTGTTTTTCTGCACTAGCACTAGCAATTTAAATAATTCTGGCTCATGTTGACCAAATTGACGAAATACGATTAAGTTAAGTTATACTGAAGCAATATCGGTTTTGCAATACTCTGAAAGTTTCACATCTTTATATTTCCACAATACAAAATATAATACACCACACTCAAATTTGAAGGATGAAAGATACCTTGTCATCGGGTAGATTCAAATTTATTGAACTTGATACTTCCTGTAAGTACATGTTTTACCCGCTTAAATCTCTTGTATGTTTGTCTCTTTTTCTTTAAGTAAAACATTTACAGGTTTGAAGTACATGCCCCTGTAAAGATAATTTATATTGAAAGAAAAAAAAAAACATGTAAATTTTACAGTTTTCAGCTTATCTCGGTTTTATTTCTGCGTGATTGATATAATCTGAAAATATAGATATCGCGGGACTCTTGTTTCTATAGCAATGCATTGTCTCTCATCTATCAGTAACTATATTTAATAACGTGTTTTTCGACGCCTTCAGTGCCATTTTTCTTTATGACCTAAATGAAATGACAGGGTTCATGTATGCGTAGAATAGAAAACACTTAACATTGCATTATATTCTGTCTTACAGTTTTATGTTACCAGGCCAACAAAGTTGTTTAAAACATCATCTATCATGTGATTTTAATTTTTTTTTCGAATAATATTTAAAATCATTTTCTTTCCAATTTCATGTAGCTCCAAAACATTTTATATTTAAAGTGAATAATATATTTGCTACTTTTTCATTTATTCAAACAAATGCCGAAGCATAAAATAAAATAAGTCGCATATCGTATCTGTATGTTGTTTGGATTTGTGAGTTATACTATTGGTAATGTTAAAATTAGTGTTGCTGTATAAATATTCAAAGTAACGAATGTTTGAATTCATTATATTTTGTTACAAATCTGTCATATTTATAAACATTAATATACTACTGGTGTGTTCCAAACAGATTGTGCAGAGTTGAGAAATATGTACACATGCATCTATGCATGTACGATGAATATATCCTGTTTCCAAAACATGTCACTTCTCGCCACTTGTCTCATGTATCAAACGTTAGATCAAATTTCTGATATATGTTTAACATTGATATTATAATGTGTCTGCTTGTTTAATGTTATCGGAATTAGACAAAGTTACCGTAGTTACTAAACGTAAGGTTTATACACAGTTCCACACCGACGTAACTATATGTAAAAGTTGAAATAGATCATTCTTTTCTGTTGAATGAATTTGTTTTCTGTCCTTATTAACATTCTTAAAAGACTCATATTTACAGTGTTGTTAGATACCACCAACAAAGTTTGAACAAGGAGTCTCCTCTATGATTTTCAATAAGGAAATGTAACATGATAATATGATTGCGCAAATCAATAATTCTGCCCCACAGTATAAGTGATATTTACAAAGAAACAGATCTATCCGAAGAGACGTGTTTTACAAAAGTAACATTTGTTTCACAACCCATGTTGTACATGTATCTGCATCATGTAAGAACAAAATGTGCAATGTTTACTTACATCATAAGTTTGCGTTTTATTGTCCATGAAATTCCTAAATTTCCGTTTTATCATATTTCTGATTTAGTTGTAATTTTGGGGAAATAAATATCATGATTTATTTGAATTTAGTGGAGCTTCATGCCAGTAAATTTTGAATGCTACTGATCGAATTTCATACCAAGTCTATATAAACAGAATTCTAATTTACAAAACTTTTATAAAATCACAAATTTAATGAAATCTTAGGACATTAATTGGAACTTCATGCAAGTACATTTTGAATTCCATTGACCTAATGTAACAAAATGTCTGTATAAAAAGAAATTTGATTAACTAAAATTTCATATAATCCAGAATTTAATGCAATGATTGGGAAATGATTGTGATAGTTTATATGAATTAAGAAGGTCTTCACAAAAGAAGATGTGAAAGTCATTGAAGTAAATCCCTACGCATTATGTCTGTCGCGTAATATTAAATGCCATGAGATGTGAAGATGGGGACGGGGTGCGGACGGTTCAGAGTGCCTCACAATGGCCAGTGCCCAGTTTAAGGTTAAAACTTATCCAAGTCTCTTACGTGTGTTTTAGGATTGATATTCCAATATTTATGCATACCACTCACACGAGGTTAGTTCTCGTAATTTTTTATAGAGTGCAAAAGTAAAAGGTAAACTGATATCTGTATTGTGTTATTAAAGATAGTAATTTTATCCAAGGAATGTCTTTTCAAAAGTAAGTAACCAGTCTGTACGGCTAGTGCACAGTGTAAATGAATGTATAAAACTGAGAGGTTTTTTTCCAGGCTCTCGGAGATAACATAACGGTACCCACACAAATTAGCACCATGTCATATAATAATTAGACATTGTGAGATATTCCTTTCAAGTGTCTATTTCCTTTATAAAAATTTGTATAAAATTATTCGTTTAAGGGATGACTTATTTTTCAGTCGATCAATCAGTCAATTAGTCAGTCTATCAATTAATCTATTCATCACACATTATTTTAGAAAAATTATTGATTAGTACTTAAAACATCAGTCGCTTTTTGCTCTTCTGTGATTCGTATTATCTGAAAAGAAAGCATTCTGAAGACCATTAATCCCTGTGTAGAAGATTAAGAGGTGCGCAACTTGGGGATAAACTGGGTCCCTGATACATAATGTTAAGGAGGATTTGTGGGTGTCCAATCAGAACGGTTGGTTTAGAAAGCCTAACAAGGGCTCCATGACTAGTTTGAGGTTACCCCATGAGTTAATCTCATCAAGTGTACTATGAATAAAATTTGTATTATAACTATTTTGTTATTCAATTACTTACCTTATCTGGGTCAAAATTTGAAGATAATATAGCCTTTACGCCTGTGCTATCCAATACACAGTTGGAGATTTGTACATGTATCATTTCTAAAAAGAATTATTTCAAGTAAATGTGAGATATTAAGTTTACTTGAATTTACATTGTATGAAATTAACATGCACTTGAAATATACTTAAAACAAGTTTATTTCAAATTTATTTGCAGTAAATTGGAATTTTATTTTACACATGAAATCTACAAAAAGTTAATTAAGAAGTAAATTCCAATGTTCATGCATTATAATCTTGGTAAGGTATGTTTCATAAACATACGTTTCATTTCATGTTTTTAATGATGAATAAATTGACTGAATAGGTGCTTTGCGATGATGCTTCTAGGTTTTTAGCAGGTTTTATTAGTGGTAGGATAAATACAATATTAGGTTATAATCTGTCTAAATTTAAGTTTAACAAGCTCGTCCCCTAAATGTTTATCCCTTTTGGCAGAGCATCGGGTGAATAAACCTTACTGCAACTTGCTAGATAAACTTCAAAAGATCAGAAAGACAGTAACCTTATATTCTCTCCAACCATACCGCCACCTGAAAAGGAGGCTCATCACAACGCCATGTCTATCCTCTTAGCTCAATACGGAGAGCGCAGATCTACAGATCGTGGGGTGGTGCGTTCGATCCCTGGAAAGGAGCGCATGTTCTCCCTGACGGTCTGATAAAAGACACTGTGTCTGAAATCATTTGTTCCCCACCTCTGATTCATAATGGGATCCTGGCATTTACTTGATTAGAACAGGCTTGTTCTGGTATAGAATATAGAAACACAAATAAGAGTATCTGTCCGCCGTACATCAAGTATCAAACATAATTGTAGTCTTCATGAGTAATATCTAAACAACATAATATTTTCAACTAAGTGTCTATTTTTAATCGTATAATTTTTATACATTCATATAGTACTTGTGTATATGTTTAAAATATATCTTCAGCATCTGCATTAATTAATTGTAATATATCTATTCTATCATTTAGCCCGGATCTACGGATCATGGGCTTGTGATTTAGATTAACTGGCGAGATGTTTGTTCTCTATGACAATCATGACAAATTTTGTCTCAAGTTATTTCGTCCTCCACCTTTGACTCAGGCGGAAATGTTTGCATTTACGTATGGTGAGTAAAAGATAATACTCGTATAGAATTCAGGAACACTGGTTAGGTCAGCAGCCCGCCGGTGCATAATGGAATAAAATGTTTAAAAAACGGAACTTAACACCAACAAATTTAATTTATCTGTTTTTGTTCCTCGTTTTGATGCCCGTTTTGTATTTAAAATAACCTCAACTTGTCCAGTTATTCGGCATAATAATTGAATACTTACCTTGAAATACAAGTTTTTATATCAATGTCCACGTCTTCACTTGCATTAATTAGATAATATCATCTGAGTACATCAAGTTCTCTTATTCCTTTTTTCTTTCCCTATTCCTTTAATATACTTTAAAAATGTCATATAATCTCTTTTCCTATACATACCCGCTGAAGCGCATAGTTACTACACTCATGTGACTATTTCATGTTAAAACCTCTTTAAATCTTTTTTCCATGCTTTCATTGTCTTAGTGAAGACTGTCAGGATACTGGTTATATGACCCAGGGAAGTGCCTACGCCTTTAGTATCTTGAACAATGGTTTGGGTCCAATCGCTAAGGTGACTATGTCTTAGACTAGCTGACAAACGATGTAGAATGTCCTTTGTTAAAACGTAAAGCTGGTGAGACCAAATATCTCAGATATAGAATTTTCCTCTGGCTACCTTGCCTAAATGATTCGTGTACCAATGATTTGTAAATGATTTCTATTATGAGCTAGACAATTTCAGGGATCAGGCAAATCACTAAATGTTTCAAACCAACAATTTTCAATCAGCTCAAACCCTTATAGGCTGGAGACTCTATATTTGACTGGTCTTTTTGTTGAAGTTCCCGTCAGACAATGTCTTTGAATCAACAACATACGAGTCCTATCGCATAGATGCTCGGCCTCTGTCTTCTCAACTCTATATGATTGCCCTGGCTCCTGGATGCTCAGCGCCTATATGCTATCAACTAGCATTCAACTACCATATAGGTATATCCCTGATGCCTTGGCTGTACTTCGCCAATAATGCTGAACCTTCTATAAGCTGGAACTCTCCTACTATCTCAGTAGATTACCAAACTCTGGGTCTCTGTCTCAGCTTCCCGATGCTCAGCCTATATATATGCTATCGTCTATAGCATTCAATTACCTTAAGGTTAAACTCCTATGCGCTGCCCCTATAGCTCGAAACCTTATCGAAATTCTGCTACTCTTCTTTAGTCTAAGAACTTCAAAGTCTTCTTTTTAATAATTTATCGCCCTGACAGGGTGACTGCAATAGTCTCCTTATCAAGGTACTGGAATAAATTATTAGTTGAATCCTCGATGTATCTTCTTCCACCGCTGGATACCGAATGAGCTCTCTATCATTCATCTACCTATTTATACCCCAGCAGACGTGCTATTTTTAGAACTTGTTTCTGATTGGTCATAATTTATACATTGTGTCTTACAACGAGTACCTGCTCTATCAAATATCTGGTTCCCTTTAATTTTTGTATATGGCATAATGTGCGAAGCTGGGAACCAGTCATTCACATAATGAACCCAAATCAGCCACAAATGACCCAAATTCTATTAATTACAGCAATTCAACAATAATTATAGCAGCGACAACATGAAAAGGGAGTCAATCACTTTCTGTGCTTATGTGTTACGTTATCAATATATCAGATATACAAATTATTCTGACAAAGACAATATCACTTACAAGTTCAATCAAATCAAAATGATCATATTTTGTTAATACGATTCCGAAATGATCATATGTCTTGTAATTGCTCATTAGTAAAAAAGGTCACCGCTGTTTTAGATCTCCCAGTATATCTCCATATGTTATACTACCTGATATTGACATGGTGAGTTCACTTGGGAAGTTCATCCAAGTGTTTCTGTAATGTTAACGAAAACATAAAGTTCGTGAAGTGTCTCTGCGATAGGAAATACTGAGATGGTATGACTGGTACACGAAGGAAGATACATTACGACGTATTTAGTGTGCATTTTTTTCTATACCTTATGTCATTCTTAAGAAATCTAAAATGAAAATCAGTTCTAACATTATATCCTTATATGATATTGTTTTCTCCATGTCTACCTGTCCATTTCATTACCAATATGAGAAGGAACATTCTAATTGTAAACAGCTTTGAACTTTTTTATTTTCCTATTCAATAAGCAGGTACATGTTTTTATTATTTAGATTTCACACATAGTTATATTCCAGCCCTTTATACACATTTTGGCAAATACAATTGCGTCTATTTTTCCATTTCATGTTTATATATTTTTCAGCCGCAAATGTACGGATGGACAAACGATAGATATAGCAGTACAAAGACAAGGTAAAGCATACAGACAACAAAAACTAAACACATGCAATTAGACACCGCTTCGGGACGCCTAATGCCCAAACACCACCTGGGGCCTTTAATATTTATAGCCCAGTCCCAGCCACGGATAGAAACGTAGTAATCCATATCGATCCGTACCTGAGCCGTACCTTAAGTAGTAATCTGTATCAATCCGTACTAATCCGTATGGCTCAAGAACCGGATCGATACGGATTACTTCGTTTCTATCCGTGGCTAGACGTAGCTATCCGCGCCGTATGTGTGACTGGGGTATAAGGTTGTACCAATAAAAGATATTTTAAATAAAAATACTATTCTCTGAGTGAATCATTTACAAACGCTGGTCGATGTTTCTGTCTTTGTTTTTTTTAAAGTTGAAACGACACAATTATATGTCATAAGTTTTGATGGCTTAGGACCACACCAGGTTCCCATTCGAACATTTTTCGTCATTGGCCGGCACCTGGTTAGAACCGCCGTTCGTAAACCAGCTGGATGGCTTCGTCACATAAAAAATCGATGCCCCGAGTGAGGCTCAAACCCACATCGGTGAGCGGCAAGTTATTCGATGGCAATGATAGCAACAGACACGATGTATAAAACAAAAATAACAACAAGAAAAAACATGCTGGTGTATATATATATCATAAGCAAAATTTAAGAACAATGTACACATGTACCCAATGCTTTTGCAGAAAAAAGAGAAACAACATTATTGAGAAAACAGAACAGAGGACAAATATCAGAGCAGCTTAGCCGAAATGGTCATTTTGAACAACAGCGGATTAGGAAAACTAGACCCTGCTGCATATAGGATTATAAACTTACACAATGTATCCTGTAAAAAGAAAACGCGTAGTAGTAAACGAGGTGGTAAATGTAAAATAATTCCTAAGCAAAATTTTGTCAACTTTAAAAAATTGTATACCCTAAGAAATACAATCAGTATTAAAATTTACGCGAACATGTATCTTGCATTACGCTGAACTGTAGATCTGTTGTGAACAAAGATGATTTTTTGGGCAAATACCTCAATGATGAGAGAATAGATTTCGCCTCTTTGACTGAAACTTGGATCTCGTACGAGAAACAACATCAGTTTGAAACTTCCGACTTGAACTAGAATGGATATAAATTAAGCGTAACTAATAGAAAACATCAAAAAGGCGGTGGCGTTGCGATCACATGTAGAAACACGATCAATATGCGAAGGGTAGCTCACGGCACTGTTCGAAACTTTGAATATGGTATTTGGAAGCTCGTTTTCAAAAAGTTTACCATACACATAGTGGGTGTGTATAGACCCCTGGCTCTATCGACTGGTAACCAGTTCGTTGCTGAATGTCATGATTTCATCGAAAATATTTTACCACCTTATGACAATTTACTTATAATGGGAGATTTTAACTTGCATATAAACGATGACAACAGTTCTATTACAAATTTCATGGACTCCCTAGTAGCAATGGGCCTGGAACAACACGTTGACTTCAGTACTCATACAGGAGGACATAGCTTGGATCTAGTCATAACTGAGTCACTAAATGGTGTTCTTGTAGAGAAATGTGAGCCTGGACAGTGTTTTATCTGAATACTGTGTTGTTAAGGTTCTCTTAGATGTTAAAAAATAGACTATTACTAGAAGGAGCGTGACATTTAGAAACTTTAAAAACTTGAACGAATCAGAATTTTCCAACGACCTAAGTGCAATAAACGTTGAAAACTATAATTCAGAGAGCACCCAAACAAGTTAGTTAGAAGTCCGAGCGTACACTGTAAGTAAGAAATGAATACAGTTTTGAAATCAAACATCAAAAGAGAAACACACTCAGTGAAAATATTGAGAATGCTAGAGATGATTCGAAGACTCTGTATGGATTGGTATCCGAGCTAACTGGTACTAAATCTGAAAACCCACTGCCTCAAGGAGAGTATAATAACTCATTGGCCGAAAACTTTCCTGACTTTTTCATGACAAAAATCTCAAATATATGTCAATCCCTAAGTGAATACCAAAACTTTGAACCTCAAGTAAAGGATATATATATTTTAAACAAATTTACTAAACTGACTCAAGATGAAGTGAAAAATCTCATTAATGAATTGAATACTACGTCTTCAGAGTTGGATATTTTGCCAACACGTTCTGAAATAACTTGTAGATGAACTTCTCTCTAGTATCACAAAATTGGTGAATCTCTCATGACAACGAGGCGTTTTCCCTGTGAAATACAAACAAGCAGTTGTTAGACCTCTTCTAAAAAAGTCGGTCT
This sequence comes from Mercenaria mercenaria, assembly GCF_021730395.1. Lineage (NCBI taxonomy): Eukaryota > Metazoa > Mollusca > Bivalvia > Venerida > Veneridae > Mercenaria > Mercenaria mercenaria. Next base: position 80,227,149 of record NC_069372.1, read on the forward strand.
TGAACAAGAGCTTTCCAATTATCGTCTTGTGAGTAATTTATAATGTGACGTCACAAATGACGTCACACCCACGATATGAAATTCGAACGTCAATATTGAGATATATTGACGTTTGAGGTTACATTGTAAGTAAACGGAGATTGACAATGTTTTTATAAAGTTTTCATAGCAATTGCGAAGTTCTTATAGGAGACTCTGTATGTTAGTTCCAGAACGATAGAAATACAATCATCAAGAAAAAGTATACAATTTAAATACTGTATGTGTGTATATAGTTACTTACTGTGGTTTAATTATTTACCCATAATATTTTGTGTTTTAGACGTTTATGTATTCAAATGTTAATAATTCGATTGCTGTGTGTATACTCGGTCTTTTATAAAAGTATGGTCTAATATATGTATTTCTCTAATCATTATACCAAACACATTCTAGCAAAAAAATGTTATTCGTCTTCTAGTTTATTAAATGTAAGACATATTCTATTTCAAATGGTATATTATTTCAACTTCTCGTTTCTATTTAAGCCAATGGGATTAAAATCTAAACCTAGTAAGTGCAATCCTATATTTCTTAATATTTATTTGATTTAGATATATTTCAAAACTAAATGTTCAAAAAGATCTGTAAGATATTGCTCTGCTTGATTCTCCGATCCTATTAGTCCAATTTTGTAACTGTTTTTTATTCTTTGTTTAAACAGTGATAAAAAGATGGTACATAACCAACAATTTGTGGCCGCCACACTTTTAACAACCCATAACTGAAAGCATATCTCTGACCAGTGAAGTCCAATTTCTCCTATTCGGATGAACACCAAGATATCTTAACAGTTTGCATGTAATTGAAATATATTTTCTTTTAGGTGTATTTTGAACTTTTGGCCAATATTTCATGTTTGTAGATAATCGTATGATTCAAAAGTCAACCTTCCAAGTTTTCTGTACATGAAGTCGTTCTGTGAAGTAGTTTTAACACCCTATTGAGACTTTTGGTGCGTGGTATTCCCTGTTTGATATTTTTCTTTGTTTTTTTTTACAACATTGTAAATGAACTCGCTCCACTTGATTAGCCTGACAGATACCCCACGTTTAGCTTCCATAGTTCAAAATTGATGAAATAGTTTATCAAATGGCTCTAAAGAATGAGAAGCACATATATTAACAAATTTGTAAAGAAAATTATTTCTTAGTTTATAAACAGCTTTTTGTGCTTGTCCGACTAGCGTTTTTTTTTGTGCTTCGCAGAATGAGCCACCTGAGGTGAAAACAATACATAAATATGACAATTCATTAACTTCTTCTAGATGAGTATTGTCAAAATAAAAGCTTAAATTTGATGGTAACATGGCCACTTTTCTGAAAACTGTTACTTTTTTATTTACTTTGTTTAAACTTTGAACAATACAAATGCAGAATATTCAAAGATTTTTGAAGTAGTATCGTTCTAGGGGCACTTAATCCCGTAACCATACAGCTTTGAACAGCATAAAAACATATAAAAAGTAAAGCATGTACCGTATCGTGGGTTTATTCTGGGAGTTTTAATATCTGCTAATTCTGCGGGCCGATGCTGTCACGCAGAAATAAATTCCGCACATTTAAACTATCAGCAGATTTTTTTGACGCAGAAATAAAATTTGATATTTTTCTTAATATAATGGCCCGTTATCGATATCTCACAAGTTTTTCGTCTGCTGTCAAGTTATTCACACCGTATCGATTGTAGTTGATTGTTTTTGTCATTGTATCAATCTATTGTCTTCGAATGAATGGTTACCGTTTCGGGCGTTTAATCGTTACAAGTGTATATTACAAAACACGCAAGGTTTATAAAAAGTTTCAAAAAAATGTTATATAAATTTGGGGAAATTAAATTAAGCATTTTTTGAAATATTTTATAATAAAAAGGACCCTTCAAATTTACCTATACTAGACCTATAATGATAATAATAATGATAATAACTTTATCTAAGAGGATAATATATTTGGCTATAGCCACTCTAACATATGGTCCTCTAACATAATGATGTAAAAAAATCATCCTTATATATGCAGTGAATTGAAAAAATAATAATAAAATAATAATAATAAAACTAATGTAATATGAACTAATTAATTCTTAATGGCATAAACATTATGTAGTACAATGAACAGCGATTAATTTCAAATAAAATTATGTACAAATGGTGAAAGAATAAATGCAATTTGTAATCCGCGCACTAAAACCCTAAAAACTCTGTTTGTAATAAAAGTACGGGAAAGAGTTGTATTATATTTAAGGAAATAAAATTGTTATTATGTCACATATGTAATAACAGATACAGACTAAAGTATACATAATAACAAATGATATAAAAATGCGAACATTGCAATGCTGATACACTTATTGATAAAACATGAAGGGAGATAAAAATGAATAAGATAGACAAAAAAAAAACAAATAAGAAAGAAGAAAAAAAATAACAAAATTGTCAAAAGTAAACATAACTAATTAGATAAGAAGATAATAAAAATGAAAGCAGTGCCACTAAGTAAAGTAATTTAAACTAGATGTGTGTCCATAGGACACAGGTGCCCCCACTCCTGCCACTGTAACATGGTTTAATGACTCAGGTTAAACAATTTTTAAGATGTTTGCAACACAAACTTTTAAGAACCTTATGTGTATTTTTCACTTAGTTGGCCATACATCTGGCCTAGGTGAGTAAAATCCTAAAGAGAACACTTCATAGACTATAAAACAATCCTCTAATGTTTTATGATTATAGGTCAAGTACATTTTAACATACATGTTTCACAAACGTGACTGTGTTTTTTTTAGTAAGTGTGGACAAGAAGTCTGGTATTGTGTAGTGAAATAATGTCTGTAGGTAAAATATTTTCGGAGCTACGCGCGACAAAACATTAAAATGACAATTTTTCCCTAGGACAGGGACCATAACTCCTAAAATACTGAATGAATCCCGACGCGAAACCCCAGGTGCACAACTGCACATGCTGACCAACATTCCTGTAAACTTTAATGACTCTAGGTGAAATACTTTTGGAGCTATGCGCGACACAACATTAAAATGACCAATTTTTAACTAAGTCAGGGGCCATATTTCCTACACGACTGAATGAATCCGGACGCGAAACCCCAGGTGCACAACTGCACATGCTGACCGACATTGCTGTAAACTTTGGTGAATCTAGGTCAAATATTTCTGAAGCTACGCGCGACACAACATTAAAATGACCAAATTTTTACTAAGTCAGGGACCATAACTCCTACACGACTGAATGAATCCAGACGCGAAACCGCAAGTGCACAACTACACATGCTGACCAACATTCCTGTAAAGTTTTGTGACTCTACGTCAAATACTTTTGGAGCTAGGCGCGACACAACACTAAAATGACCAATTTGTACAAAGTCAGGGGCCATTACTCCTACACGACTGAATGAATCACCTTTGGAGCTAGGCGCGACACAAAATTCTCGGAAGGACGGACGGACGGACAAGAGCAAGTCTATATAACCCCACCACTCATGTGGGGAGTGGGCGGGGGTGGGGGGAGCGCACCAAAACACATCAAGTGAAAGTTTGTAGGGAATAATGAATATATATCTTTATAAATGTATACAAGAATGATTTTCGTGAAAGAATGAACTGTTTACTCCTATGAACGATATTGTGGATGGTGGATGTCAGAGAAATGGAATACACAAATCAAGAAATAAGGAAACATACGACCATAATAGCACTTTTCTCCTGAGTCTATCTTACCCCTATTGCCAATACCTACAGTATTTATATTAATGCATTTCAGTAGTTAATTATGACGTAGTAAATGCGGTAGCTATTCCCCGTGCACAGAATTTTCTTCCGGGTTATGGCCCATTTTATGACCAAACCGCAGATTTTTTGCCCGCAGAATTAACTGGGTATACGGTAGACGACAAGCTAAAACCACAAAGGAACATGTTGCAGAAAGGCCTTGAAACTGTCAAATCAAAATCACCGCTGGTATGTTAAAAGATATTCAATGTACATCTTTTAATGCAATAGTTAATTTTAAGATATTATTTTTAATGTAGAAAATCCTCATCAAATGAATTTAACTTGATCAAATATATAAGCGCACTGTGCCTTTAGAGATTCATTCTAAATTAACTGCCATGTTCTACAATGATTTTTTAAAAACCAAACTTCCAGCTTTTAACTGTAGTTCAAGTAGATGCTTTGAAGTAATTATTCATATATTTAAAACATGACTTTAGATCTTATATATCTTTAACCATTTAATTCGGTGTAGAACCTAACTCTCTATATCCCACAATATTCCATGGTTATAGTACAGTATACATCAAAGTAACACCGACAGGTGAATCACTTCAACACATACTGAAGTCAAGATATGTAAAACAAACACTACTGTATATAACAATCTTTATGTCCCTCGGGTGTCCATTTTGTAAGAATTTCGCTTAAACCGGTGCTTGAAGAACGTGATATTTTATTACCCCTCAAGAACGATTTCTGCTATAAGTTTGCTTAGTTGCGGTTTATGCTTACAAAACATTCTTTAAGATTTTATTAACTAACATTTGCGCACATACTCTATGCTGTTTAAGACAGAGCAACAGCAGAACACCATTTAATACCAAATACCAGCAGACAAATATCAAAGCCACTGGTGTCCAATAGGCTTTAAATTCGGCATCTTCGATCTATTTCAATTACATCAAACGTTTTGTTATTTTACCAAATACAATTGGAAAATTGCCATGACCTAGAATCATACAAATGGTGATGTGTTTATGCTCCATAAGGCATACATGCACTATATAAGTTAATGGCGCGATGACAATGGCAGTCGCATAATGGCGTATTCAAATTATTCTCTGTGTTTTTGCTCTGTGGGCTATCTTTTACTTTCTTGTATTTTTGCTCAAATCACATTACAGATCCATGCTTGATATGTAAGTAGGATATTCATAATGAAATAATAACGTGACATAATTTGTCATGGGTACTTTGATCATACACCACCATTACAATTTGGTGTCTAATTTTAAGCTGATTTTGCAGTTTGTATTTTTGACTGAAAATACTTTTCTTGTATCAGCCATGACTCCAAGGTTTCTTTTGATTTTCATTCAGCACTGACAATCCTCTTGAAGAAACTGTAAGTTACAGACAATTAAAATCGGTTGTGATGTGTGCTGCAGATATTAGGTATTTGTCAATTTTATATAGAATAAAGAAGAACAGCTATTTAGTGTGCTGTAACCATATACCTCTCTCAAGAGCACTTGTTTTGTTATGCCTGTTGTTTCCTCTTTAAGTTCATCATTGTAGCTGTGGATCATACGCCGCTTGTCCTGGAATTGCACCTCTTTGCATCATTAAAGGTTGCATGTACACCGACGTGTGAACACTTCTAGGGATATCTCGGAATTGTATTGTAGTAACATTTGGAAATTTTGAGTTCTGTTCGAACCGGGGATAGAGCGCGTGAACGGTAGTATGTATTTGCACTTCCGGTCTTGAACAGGCTCAATCGAAACAAACCTTTTCATATTTTTGCAAATTTTATACATTATTGCAATGTCCTTTCACGTCGGATTTAACAGTGGTCAGACATGAAGTTATACAATTGAATAAATAAAAAGTGCTGTAAGAGCTTGAATTAGCTGTGACAGGAGCTTAATATGACTGTTTAAGTAATTGAGGAAGCTATATGTATTGGGAAGTTTAATTTTGTTGATCACTCATGTGGATTTTGAAAATACAAACTTGAGTAATGTAATTAGTGACTAAATCCTGTTCATTGGATAAACCCAATGTGTAGAAGTTTAACACTATAAATTTCCTTTTTTAAACATAAAATGTAAAATGATGATGATATCATTGGTCGATGAGGTTACTGGAACTAAAACATACATAGACAGTCATTCGTTTGTTTCTTAATTAAGATGTCGTCAAAATTTTAGTAGATGATGTATATGCATTAGGTGTATTGATTTTAATAGGCGAATTGACACTATGATATGGTTGTCTGTTTTTCAGATACTACTATTCTCTGATACAGTCATACAGAAAAACATGGATATATAATGTATATAATTACGCTATTTGACAATAAAAGTTATAGATACTCAAATTCTGTTTGTAAATATATTTACTGCGCCGTTAATAAATTTGTTGAACTAGTATATTTTTTTTGTAATTTTAGACCTCTATTTTCTTTTTAAACATAAGACATATCATTTTCTCATAAAAGTGCTTTTATCTGCTTCAATAAACATTATCTCCACTAAATATATCAATAATATAATTAAAACATCGTGGTAGAAAACGTAATCGTTTGGAATTATTCAGGAATCATTAATTTTCTTCTTTTCTTACTTTTTTCGTATGTCGCTATATTCGTGACGTTATAACCTCTTTCAGACGCGTGCACGGTAAGAGATACATTGAAAATTTCGATAACTCACTTCAATCTACCATATGATATTGGTCTCTATATGTCTCATATTTTACTCACGTCAGTCTATATTCCCGAAAACTACTGTGCCCTATTGTTAATGAAGAAATGAGAAAACCCACAGTTTGCCTAACATGGTTACAGGCTTAGATTAATAGAACCTGTTCTTAAACGGTTGTGCCGCTGTTTATGCCGTCTAACTCAGGTTAGATAGATAGATAGATTAAAAGCAGATTTATATCGGCGTAGGAAACATATATTTGTTCACAATGAAATAACGGCACTATTAAAATAGAATGAATGTAAGTTTCAGTTGAGAAAAAAGCACAAACAAATTAAATCATGAAATGCTTCCAATACAAAGGATAGTGCAATAAAGCGCAAGCGCTTATTCCCATTGAGATCCATAGAGTATTGGTTACATGACATAGAGAGGCAACGTTAAACAACACCAAAATATCACTTTGATAACACCACAATTAATTTGCATATCACAGGTGAACTTTGAAATGTAATTATCACAGCTAATTGAATTCAGCTGTTTTAAATTAATCATCATTTACACATTATACAAGTATCAGACATCTGCATGTCTGTACCCTTTTCGTATTTAAGTTAAACTGACATGGCACTTAGTATATTTATCTTTTTTAAATTACACATCATATCTCTTTTGCATATCGATGTTCTCTTCAGCACTTGCGTGAATTCGGATATTTGAATTTGATACTTAGATTTGTCCAATTCCTTTTCATATTCCGTGTCTGCTTTTTAACACTATTATTCTTATCAAATCATATCTATCTGTTCTCTATATTGGGTACCACTTGCATCGCTTTTTTTTTTTTTAAACATTTAATTTCACTATTCTCCATCTGCATGTATAACTTTTGACTTTATATTTTTCTTTCACATATCTTAGGGAAACTATTCAGCTTATTTGACCATTATCATTTGAGGGGTAAATAATCAAATTTTGATAAATTAGATACCGAAGTGAACATATGCGCTTTATAATTACTTATTGTTATAAAGATGAAAAGCCAATTTAGATCGTCCGATATATATCCATATCTTAAAATATCAGATATTAACTTTCTAAATTGTCCTTTGTCCCCCTGTAGATATCAACACATGTGTTAAATTAACCATTTTGTTAAACAGAAATACTTTTTTTCTACAAGTACGTTAGTACTTGCACGTTTCTACCAGATGTGTATCTATTTTCCGTCTTCGATACATGCACGCTTTTGAATATTTAAGAGTAAGCCATCTTTAGTTTTTTATCTATCTAAATAATTTTCATTTTTCCATTTTTATGCCCACTGCATCTACTGATGCGGGAGGCATATAGTGATTGTCCTGTCCGTCCGTTTGTCCGTCCGTACGAGGTTAACCAGATGGGACCGTTTTGTCTAGCATCAATACCCCTTACTAGAATGACTTGATACTAATGCAGATGTAACCTGTGACCATTCCTCATCTTCAGACATCACCTGACCTCAGTTTGACCTTGACCTTGACCTCATTTTGGACTTAGATTGCCTTAAATGGGCCATCTCTTGGTTAACCAAATGGGACCGTTTCGTCTAGCATCAATACCCCTTACAAGAATGAATTGATACTAATACAGATGTAAACTGTGAACATTCCTCATCTTCAAACATCACCTGACCTCAGTTTGACATTGACCTTGACCTTGACCTCGTTTTAGACTTAGGTGCCAAATCTATCGACAAAGATGCCACTAGGGGCATCAAGCGTTTATTGAACGCAGCTCCTTGTTCTATGTTGAAGTTATTTCCTGTCATTTTAATTTCATACAAGCCAATAGATTGACAGCAGTTCACGTATGGGTGTGTGAATTTTTCAGTCATATAAGTGACGCTGTCTACTTTGCATCATGTCCGTCCAAGTCACATTATACTGACACAAGACGGATCAGTCCTAAAAATATCCTCGTAGTTCAAAAGGTAGAAGATTATCGTATTTGATATGACGCGGCCAGGGAGAGAACGCAAGGTTTCCCGCGCTCGAAGAGAACTCTTTAATACTAGGCTATCGGAATTGTTCAACACATCCATGAAGTTAAGCATTTGTACAACATAACAGTTCTTGCAGATAAATCCAATAAAAAAATACATGTTATAGAGACAATTATTCAAATAAGGATGACAATGCGGATAATATAATTTATCTTTAGATGTACGTCTTTCCATTAAATATTATATTATTCGTACAAAAATATATATCACGAGAAATGACGCTATTTTTTATATTTCTAATCAACATTTTCTTACTATATCTTCTTGTGCCGTTATTATAAACTATGTAAATTTTATCGCTATAGATCGGAATTAGTTATTCAAATTTAAAGTCATCGAAAAAATCTTTTGCGACCACGTGGTTGTTTTTGAGATAATATTTACAAACTTCTTAAAGTTGCGGACACAACCATTTCCTACTAATAGTTAGTAAATTATTTAATGTAATTATGAAGACATACCGTATTTCTACACACGACCTCATTTATTGATTATGCATTGGTCTTCACACCTTCATCATGACAGTTGAATACGACCATGGGGACCTTTTAAAGATCCACCAAGCGACTGACCATGCTTGTGTACATACAATGTTGTTTCTTCTTGGTGTGCGCCAGTAACTAGTTTAAACTCCCAAACGGGGTTTCATTACGTTCAAAAACCGTGCTTTGTTGTATTCCTTTTTTTAAAAATAAAAGATAAACAGTAGATTTCCGGAATTCAGAACACAAAGTGTGTTCTTTGCATCCTAATAATTTATATGTAAAAATCATTGTGACACACTAGCTTAGCCTTGTAGTTAAAATACTTGCAATTTCTCATTTTCATTTAATGGCCGGCTATTTTTGTGAAGGTTTTTTTGCTATTGGATTTCCGGTTATGATTAACCTTTATATAAAAATAATCCTGACGAAAAAAGAAAGGTTTATATATATAATGTGAATTGTATTTGAAACTTTCGTTTATTTCATGTTCTTTAAGTTACTGAACTATACATGGATGCAAAAGAATGGGATGTATATGTAATCGGAATTTCTCCACAAAATATACATCAATTAAGGTATTAGATCACTAATAGAGAACCTCCTCTTTGAAGAGTATTCAATTCCTACCATAAACCTACTTTTGGGACCAAATGTTTTTCCCTTATTATCCTTTTTTCTAGTAAGTTTTTACTTCTTTTAAGACTTGTTATTGATTTCTTGTACAAAAATGAAAAAAGATGAATCTTATAAGTGATTTCTTGGTGTTCAAAGTGAATTTACTACTTAAACAGAAGTGGTAGAGTTACACATCTTTAAACATATTGAGTTACACGCAGTGAAAGTTCCTATTTTGCGTTCACTCTTAGAGTATATATTGTGGAAGAAATTTAGATAGGTTTTACGTCTGCCCTAAGGTTATCTTTAAATGGAGTAAGCAAAATTCGACCTTATTTTTACAATGTTGAAGTATGAATTCTGTCTCATTATATCCGTTTACTTGAGGCACCATAAAAAATGATATTGACAGTTTTATTTTTTGTTTTATAATTGTTTACCAATAGTTTGATGTTTCTTTTGTTAAAATTAATGGTAAAATGAGTTCTCAGCAAACGTTTTGGATAGTGGTTATCACTTTGAAATGTGTCTCTACTTTAGCTTGAGGAGATACCATAAGTTATACAAAATTTATAAAAAGACGACACGGTAAAAGTTGTTTAAAAATTGCAAAATAGTGCAAAACACGGTTACCTTTCAGAATATACCAAGCAAAGGCCATTTTGTAAACATTACTATTAGTGATCTATTACCTTAAGACACTAATCTTTATAAATTGTTACAAAACTAACGCCATTAATTTGAATGTGACCCAGTGCAAGTGACGCTGCGATGTAAATACTTGTATTAATTAGGAAAGAACAGTAAAAGAAATTTGTTTGTTATACAAATAAGATTGAAAAACCGTTTCATTTAGTTGAAGAAGAATGCTACATTTTCACATGGGTTCACGTGTAAAAAATATTTTCTTCAAAAGGAAACATATTATTTTACTTTTATAATGTACAATAAAATCAGTTCTGATGTAAGAATTAAATGCAGATACACCGTTGGATTGTTTTAGAAATAAATTGCGCTATACAACAATTGTCTAGGAGCAATACGTGCAGTGTTAGAGAAAGTATTATTTTTCAATCAATCATTTCTATTGTAGTTATACATTACAGGTATTTGTCATCGTTTATAAAAATATCATGAATGTAAATATGTCATTAATGTCAGTCATTTTTTTAACACAAGTTAAACAAATATTCGCCCTAGTTGGGATAAATAAAGCTGAAAAAATATGATTTATTTGAATTTGGTGGATCTTCATGCAAGTAAATTTTGAATGCTACTGATCGAATATCAAACAAAGTCTATATAAACAGAAATTTAATTTAGAAAAAAAATTCATTCAATTACAAATTAATTGAAATTTTAGGACATTTAGTGGAACTTGACGGAAGTACATTTTGAATGCCATAAACCAAATTTAACAAAATGTCTGTATAAATAAAAATTTAATGAACTAAAATTTCACATAATCCCGGACCTAATGAAATGATTAGGAAATGATTCTGATAGTTTATATGAATTTACCAGGAATTTACACAAGTAAATCCGAATGTCATTGATATAAATTTTACGCATTATGCCTGTAGCGTAAAATTTAATGCCCTGATATGAAGATTTGGGGTGGGTGCGGATGGTTCAGAATGCTTCACAATGACCCGTGCCCAATTTGAGGTTACCCCATGGGTTAAACTTATCCAAGTCTCTTACGTGTGTTTTAGGATTGATATTCCAATACTTATGCATACCGCTCACACGAGGTTAATTCTCGTAAATTTTGTATAGCGTGCAAAAAATGTAACAGGTAAACTGGTTTCTGTATTGTGTTGTAAAAGATAGTAATTTTATCCAAGGAATGTTTTTGTGGGAAGTAAATAACAAGTCAATCCGGCTAGTACATAGTCTGAATGAATTTATCAAAATGAGATTGATTTCTTCAGGCTCTCGGATATAACATAACGGTACCCACATTAATTAGCAAATATGAGCAAATAACTCCATATTGCACACATAAGGCCATGTTTCCTGCCCTCATGACCTGAAAAAGTTAGTCATTTTATTTCAAACTACAAAATGTGTTTCAAGAAAAAGTGAAACTTAGTCAACTGTAAGAAATATTTGGTAAAAGTATGTTTTGTTGCCATGACAACTGTAAAATGTCTTTTGGCCTGAGAAGCACAATCATAATTGTTCTGACAATACAATATTTAACTTAATAAACATTCCAAAAATGCATGCATGAAATAATAAAACATGCCTCTTGGATGAATCCTAGTTGTTTCAAAACTACAATATGTGTGTTATGCATAACCTTTGAAGAAAGTCTTTTTTACAATCAAAACTGCCTTGCCAATGTAGGAAAGATTTTTCCAGAAACGGAAATCTATCAATATTGCAGAAAATATGTGTTACTGGCTTAATTTAATGTATTTTATATAAAAAATAATCATGTAAATGCATGTTTATAATTGTGTAGAAAGATATTTTTCACATGAATTTATCAGAAATAGCTATTTTTGTTGCAAAATATTGTGAGTTGCCATAGTAACATCAATTTGACTTAAAATGTGTTTGATTATGTATACAACATGTTTCTTGTTTATATTCTGCTAATCAGACTATACTCTGCAAAAATATATTTGTAGTCATTGCATAGAAAAAAAAAACAACAACAAAAATCTGCCTTAAAATGGCAGAGCTGTAATGCAGAAAGGCATATCAGAAAAATATGTAGTTCTCAAGTGTGAATTATATTACAAGAAATGATATTTATTTTTATACATTATCATAATTGGCCATTTTTGGTGTATAACAAATGTATACTGAACAGATACTAAATGAATGTTCTGATTCTTTCTGGAAAATTTACAAACATACTGTTATTTTAAGAGAATAGTGTTACGTTAATTTGACTTTAAAATTATATTGATTATGTAAACAACATCTTTCATGTTGATATATTTGTTAATCTGTATTATGTATGTGAATATATTTTCATATATAATATATGCATCAGCATCAGCAAAACATTATGGTAACATACAAATCTGCCTTAAAATGGCAAGAGTTGTAACTGAGACAGGTGTATCTGAAAATAATGTATTTCTCAAACAATATCTCAATTATTTGGATGAAATTATATCTCTTACTTTTAAATAGAAAAAAGTCAGCTTTTGATGTAAATGTAAAAAAAAAACACTTCAAGTATTCAAATCATTACAAAGAAACTGACAAAAATGATCATTTTTATAAAAAAAAAATACCACATTATTGCCATGGTAATGATTCACTGATCAGTATAACTAAGTCTTTGAAATTATAGAAAATTCACAGTTGATAATAACAGTCTAATAATTATATCTTATTGCCAGATTATCTTTCTTACTGTTTAGTATGTTTTAAAGGTTTTCTTTAACAATAAGATAAATGTCCTAGTTTGTAGGATATTATATAACTTAATATCAAATAAAGTCTGTATTTTTGTTCAAAAGAATGTCATATAACTTCGTACAAAAAAAACCTTTGTTATTTTATCATGTATTTTATCTTGATATCCTTCAAAGTAGGAGTTATTATTAAGATATTCTGCCTCAATTTTGATACAGTTAGATAAAAACATGGTGTCCGAAAAATGGTATTTTCTCCATGAAAACGGCTGATTTTTGTTATCAAATTGCAAATTTTTACTCAGAACATTTCAATCTGTCAGATTAGCTAAAAATCCCATTTTTGACGAAAATCGCATTTGGACCCAAAATCACATGCTCTGTCACATTTACTTTAAACAAGTTTACTTCAAATTTATTTTGAGTAAATTGCAATTATTATTTCACAAGAAATCTAAGAAAGTTAAATTAGAAGTAAATTCCAATGTTCATGCAGTGTAATTTTGATGAGGTATGTTTCATTAACATATGTTTCACTTCATCTTTGTAATGCTGAATAAAATGACTGAGTAGGTGCGTTACAATAATGCTAATAGGTTTTTAACAGGTTTTATTAGTGGTAGGATAGATAAAACATAAGGTTACAATCTTTCTAAATTTAATTTATTAAGCCTGTCCCCGAAATGTTTATTCCTTTTGGCAGAGCATCTGGGCGGATAAACCTTTCTGCCACTTGCTAGATAAACCTAAGTTCAGAAGGACAGTAACCTAATATATTTTTTTCTAACAATACCGCCACCTGTAAAGGCTCATCACAACACCATGCCTATCCGCTTAGCTCAATACGGAGAGCACAGATCTACAGACCGCGGGGTGGTGATTTCGATACCTGGAAGGAGCGTATCTTCTCCCTGACGATTTGATGAAAGACACTTTGTCTGAAATCATTTGTTCCCCACCTCTGATTCATGTGGGAATGCCGGATTTTACTTGCGTAGAACAGGCTTGTACTGGTATAGAATACAGGAACACAGATAAGGGTAACTGTCCCTGTCCGCCGTTACATAAATGAAATGCTGTTGAGAACGGCGTCAAACCGAAAACAAACAAAGCAACACAACACCAGACAAAACATACATCAAGCATCAAACATAGTTGTAGTCTTTATGAGTAACATCTAAACAACCCAATATTTTCAGCATATGTGTCTATTTTTAATCAAATAATTTTTATACAGTCATATAATACTTGTGTATATGAACAAAATATATCTTAAGCACTTTCATTGATTAATTCTAATATATCTATTCCGTCTTTTAGCGCGGATCTGCGGATAACGGGGTTGTGATTTAGGTATTGACATGGTGAGTTCAACTGGGAAGTTCATCTAAGTTTTTCTGTAATGTTGACGAAAATATAAAGTTCGTGCATAATATCCATTCACTTAACTGCGCGTATTCTAAGCCGTTCAAACATTTATATGTTTCTATATCTTTTGTCATCCTTTGGATATCTAAAATGAAAATCAGTTTCTAACATTATATTCTTATATGATAGTATTCTCTATGTCTACTTGTCCGTTTCATTACCGAAATGGGAAGAGACAAAATTCTAATTTGTTTACAGCGTTTTATCTTTGTTTTTCATAAACAGGTACAAACTTGTTTTGTGTTTTAGTAATTCATAAATAAAAAATATATTTCCAGCCCTTTATACACTTTTCGGCAAATACAATTGCATTTATTTTTCATTTCAATTTTCTATATGTTTAAGCCGCAAATGTACCGTTTGACAATCGATAGATATAGCAATACAAAGACAAGCTAAAGCATACAGACAACAAGAAACTAAACACGTGTAATTAGACACAGCTTTTGGACGCCTTATGCACCGATAAAAGGTAGTGTAAATATAAGTACTATCCTCTAAGTGAATCATTTACAAACGCTGGTCGATGTTTCTGTCTTTTGTTGCTTTTAACGTCGAACCGACACAATTATATGTCATAAGTTCTGATGGCTTAAGAACACCTCAGGTTCCCATCCGGACATTTTTCGTTATTGACCGGCCCTTGGTTAGACACAACATTCGTAAACCAGCTGGATGGCTTCGTCACATAAAAACATTAATGCCCCGAGTAAGGCTCGAAGCCATATATGTATGTCATAAGTAAATTTTAAGAAAAATGCACACATGTACCCAATGCTTTAGCAGAAAGAAGAGCAAAAAACAGAAACAACATTTTAGACATCAGAAAACAGAATAGAGGACAAATATCAGGGCAGCTCAGCCAAAATGGTCATTTTGAACTGCCTAGCACATATTCTTCCTAGTGTTCTATCAAACGCAATGGAAGAGCTTAGCAAAACGCAATTAACATCAAGCATGCTGTTTGTCTCAAACAATTAAGGTCAACTCCTCTTATAATGAAAAGCCTAACACGTCAGAAATGTTGCAGGCTTATTTTGTCGAGCATTTTCATAGACGGTAGCGAACGTACAACCTTTAGAACCGGGTTGAGCTGAATTCAGCATTTGCTTTTGTTACAATTTCCGAAATACAATAGAGACATCCGCATATGTGTACATGTATCAGTTTACATGAATTATAAAAATATGCACTATAGTGCCATGAAAAGTTGATATGAATAGTGATCCGTTATCATAGTAATGAATAATAGATATAAGAAAATGATTAACTATTTTTTGTTTTATTTGTTGTATATATTCATGGCAATATAATTTCACGTAGCCGTGTTTGTGTGATACTATTATTTCTCTGTAAAAATCCATATTTGACAAAGGTCGTAATCATACTTTAAATTTACAGGTATGGCCTATTCATACATGTAACATTTATTCTTCATTTGGCCGTACAAGTTAAATACACCAAATGAACGAGTGGGCTTTAACATTTTATCATTCATAGAGATTTACTACAGAATGCTCGTTCACGTACATGTACAGAAATAAAATAGCAACCTCTGAATTTCTGAATTATTTTGTCTTTACTTGTTCGAACGCCAAGACATGTTCGAGTATTATGATTTCTTGTGTTAGATATTAACCTCTTTCGGGCTAAATTCCGAGATCGAGACATGTGCTTAGCCTCCCGAAGTATAAAATGTAAAAGTATCCTGTTCAGCGATCAAATGTTTAATTTTTGGAGTAGAATACAATACTATTATTTTAATTCCGGCGATGCGCATACTTTCCACGACAAACCGAAATAATACAAAATAGCCGTCTCTAATTTTCGCTCCGATATCGTGAGTTTCTATCGCAAAATAGCTCAGGTGTTTAAGCAAGAAACGCTTGCTAAATAACATAACTGGTATATTGTTAAATATATTGCAAATCAAACGAATGCTGATACCTCATCACAATATCTTTAATCTATTTCTGGTTTCCCGTACAATAACAAATGAAGACCTTTGCTTCTATCTAGATAAAATCACAGATTTCGACAATATTGCTTTTTATTCAGTGTTATTCATTGTCCAAAAGCTAAATGATTGTTTTTAATGTCAAATGATATCGAAAGACAAAAATAAATAGAAACATCTGATGTTTTAAATGCCCCTCCCCCTAACCTCTGTCCCTTTATGACATAAAATATTAACCTGACTAATACAGGTTGAGAAAACCCGCCCACTTAGCTAAATAGGGAAAGCGTAGACCTACGTATCGCGGGGTTGAGAGTTCAATATCCGGCCGGTCCGTATGTTCCCTGTGACTATTTGACTATTTGTGTCTGAAATCATTTGTCCTTCGCCTTTGATTTATGTGGGGAAGTCGGCAGTTATTTGTGGAGAACAGGTTTGTACTCGTGCAGAATCAAGGAACTCTGGTTAGATTAACTCCCTCCCGTTGCATAATGAAACACTGTTAAATCAAAACATACAAGTAAAACAGGTTGAAAAGATATAGATGCTTCAAGAAAATACAAACTGAAATTACTTAGTACTATGCAAGTGACAAAAAGGCAAGGATGTTGAGATACAAATTTAGAAAACTATGAAAATATTACGACTCTTTTGTCCTTACACTTTGCTGAAGGTTCATGACCAACCTCAAATTGCTTTACACATTACATTCTTGAAGAAAAATGGATGCTCACTACAATTAGAAACAGCATAATGATATTTTTCAACATATACTGCAAAAATGTGTAAATGGAGGCAAATAAAAATAAATTGATGTTAAGAAATAGTTATATAACTACTACTGATTTTGAAATAAGAAGATAAGATGACGAAACGGAAGCATGTATACTTGATTTAATCCTCAATTTTGTTTCATACCAAACAACATAAAATTTCAGACAGAAACTCCTAAATATTCCACGTCCCGGTACACATGTAGCATCAAATGTACTCGACGATAGTTTTCATGTATTTTACTGATTACTGTTTTCTCGGAATGTAAACACTTACAACAATATGAATTAATTTTATACTTTCTTTTCATACTTGTTCTGTACTTAAAGAAAACTCTTAGTACGTGCATGTATTTAACAATTCTAATTTAACACTTTTTTTCCCGTTCAGTATTTAGACGATACGTAGTACCAGCAAATGCATTAGGTCAATTAATTTCTTTCCTTAAAATTACTGATCATACCTGTTTTCAATGTACTCTTCACCGCTTGCATCAATTTGGTCATATACATTTTGTACATCAGTTTTTCTTAGTTTTTGTTCCTGTTCCATACCTGCTCCAACCCACTTCCTGTTCCATGTCTGCTCTAGAACGTTCAGATCTATTTTCTTTTCATCAATTCTATTATAATGTCTATTTAGCCTACCCATAAGGACGTGTATTAATTTGACTATTAAATTTTCAAACATCCCAATTTCACTGTTCTCAATCAACATATCTACATTTTTATTTTATTTCTTTCTGCCCCATATTTTTCTCGCTAGAATGTCATTAAAATCAAAATAAAATGATCATATCTTAATGAAATAGATACCGAAGTGAACAGATGCGCTATAATTATTCATTAGCATAGAGGCAATCACGATTTTAAATATTCCAATATAACTCCATATCATAAATGTTCTGATATTGACTTCCTGGTTTGTTGTTTGTCTCAATTTGCACTCTATCATATGTATTAATTTGACCTTTTCTTTAAACAAAAATGCTTAATTCCCTACTGTCTATCTCTATGTCCGTATAAGCATTTGCTTACGTCAACCATAAATTTATTGATACATGCGCGCTTTCGACTATTTTAGATTTTCAGTTATCGTTTAAAAAAAATAATTTGAACAATTCATACAATGTCTTTTATCTACATTTTATAGGTTGAAGTTATTTACCTGTCTGTTTTAGCCCATATAACAGTATGATTGTTTTGTTCTGCGAGTGTGAGAATTCTAAATTCTGTTATTCGGAAGCTGGTTATGCTTTATCCAGAGTTCTTGATAATTTTGAAGATAAACGAATTTGTACTGAATTTTACAAAAGTCCGAATTAGTGCTTTCAAACTTTGACTATCATTATCGGATTGCTGAATTAGTGTATAGACTTTTGTGTCAAATGTTAACGTGGAGAAAATGAAGATTCTAGTGCCCTTACAGCTTGCAAATAAGGAATATAAAGCAGCTAGAGATATAATAATCATATTACGCCTTTATAAAAAACAGCTTAGACAGGCTTTATTTGCTTCAGTTTTGTTCATGTACTCTTACTAATGTTTCCAGACTTTTAACATTGTGTCAGACTGTTGTCAATTGGCATAAGAAAAAATATTATGTTAAAGTATACGATTATTTTGAGATAAATATATTCTGGTTCAAACATCGTATATTTGTTCCAATAATATCTTAATTTGTCTGTTTTTCGTTTATATATATTTATATATGTTATATTTATATTTAATACATTCGTTCATTCAAACAGTGGGATTTCGATTATATTTTTGTTACATGTAAATGAGATAGAATATGTATTACAGAAAATCGGAAATTCTTTTCCAAAGTATACATCAGTTAAAATTCGGAGGCATATAAATTACTACAAAATAAGCGGTACATCTAATTTAAAGGTAAAAGAATTCTGAAACTGTCGTAATGTCATTGTTTTGACAGTGTGCATGTTATTGTATTATTTGGCGAGGAACACTAAATAGGCTTAAAATATAAAGAAAAATAATATTTGTTTTACATACATCGAAAGAGCCTTTCATTGAATAAAATTAGACACTATATTTTCAAGAGTGGTGTACTTTTAAGGAAAACAATGTCCTGTATGTTATAGTAGAGCAATTTATAAAAACTAATTGTGTAAGACGATTCTTTGTTTTAGATCACCTTATCCTTGCTTTGCGATAATCCAGAACATTCAGTTATACTTTAACAGAATTCCATTTAAGCCTGTGCAACGGGGCATTAGATATGTCGCACATTTCGTTCCCTCTGACTCAAACCGAGTTTGCAGTAATGTTGCTTGGTTGCGAGCTGTGTTTCTAAAAGATCGTTTCAAAGATTTTATTATGTATAATAAACAGTTAATAGTTTCAGATTTTAGAAATAGATACAACTGCTTTAACCTATTAATATTACCAAATAATATTTGGAAATAACTTGCACAGCATGATCATTTTCTAAGCGCAATATCATGACAGCAACAAGGAGTAAATTTTTCAAATGATTGTTTAAAAGTCATACAGTTAATTTAAAGATATTTATCATCTTTTGATTGAAATATGACGAGTGATTGTGTGGGATTATTGCCAGTTAAAAATAGCTAAACGATTTAAACATCAACGATATCTAATTCTTCTTTCCATCTAGATATAATCATGATTGATTATGCAATCCGTTTACATACCAAATTTGCACTAAAATGGTATTTTGTGCTGTCGTATAATTCTGAAATTGCATAAACAGATTGTATTTGCCGAATATACGCTTCACAGACAAAGTGTAATGTTATGAGACATTGAGACGTTCAAATCAAATCAAGTGCAGCATGAGAACAACATCTATAGAACGTCTTAGAAATATACGTTCGTCCTTTTTTCTATTTTGTACTATATTTTCTTCACGGCACCGCAAAAACAATCCCGATATGTGGACTAGATGTCAAAAGATTATCACTTGGGAAACGGAATTATTTATTATTATGAAGCACGTCTATGAAACTATAATGCAAGGACTGTATCGTTAGGGTAATTATTTAGAAGAGTTTTGATTAATTTAATCAATTTCCTAAAATTGAAAATCATAGATCTACTCATTTTCTTTAAAATAGCTCGACTATGGTAAAGGCGAGACTAACTTTTAGTAGTCTGCAAGTTTAGCTACATTATGAGATAAAATGCTGCTAGATAGTTTTCCTAATATATTCCTTATACAAATATATTACATACTAATTCGCCTAAACTGACATGAGAAATGATCAGCAATCAACACATCATACTTTAAGGCTTTGCTATATAACCATGGTCTCTTCGACAATTGGGAGAGCGACTTGAGTTCTGCTCAACCTGAGGTTAGATGGCGTGGACGGTAGCTTGCATTTTAACTACCGCCCATGAACAGGCTTAAGAAGACCGAGCCCACAACATTTTCTTTTATATCGTGTTGGACTGCCTGTGGTTTTCCACAGTATTTTAGCTGCCGGTCAGTAAATATATGTTGAATAAGGAGCTTAAAGATGATTATGTTAATGCTTTACACTTTACATTGTAACAGAATAACTAAACGATTTGATTTGACACTCTGGAAGAGCTGTAAATTATGTTAAAATTGAGTAAATTTTGCATGATTTTTTAAGTGTTATGAATAGTGTTACTGATAAGTTGTTTAAGCAAAAATTAAATGAAAACTTTCACAATGTTTCATCTCAAAACAATAAGTCATGGTTATATAATAATTGTGTGTTCTTAAATCATTATAGAAATTGTAAAATTGACCAAAACAGAATTTTACTTGCTGGATCACATTCAGATTATAAAGCTGCTTTGGAATTTACCAAAAGAAAATACGACTATGATCGTACACAAAAGCTTGAAACTTATCGTCAGTTTATTTTAGAGTTATTCTTTTGAATTTTGACTAATTTAAGATGTATTAGTTATTTATTGACAAAATTATTTCTTTTGCATATATGCCGATGATATGTCATTGAAAATATGATAAAACATCATTTTTAAATTGAAAATAACGTCTGAAGGAACGCGACGACATTATAGTCTTTATTATTATACCAGATTTATATTAGCGCCCTTTTCATGATAAACACGTTCAAAGACCTTATATATATACAAACGCACGCAAACGGGGGCGTGAAATTCATCCTCTACTAGTTCCGACACAGCGATATAACCAAAGGGACAGAGTGTGGTAAAGCCCCCAGAACAGATAGAGATACAGATATGCAGATACAGGTCTGTCCGCTCAACTGGCACTAGTCCATGCGAAATTTTAACGTACTCGAGGTATATGCACGATACACAGCAACCGTCTTTTCTGTCAAGAACCATTACATGCTCTTATTAGGTGTAGACACTCAAAGTAATTCAGTAATTTCCAGTGCCGTTCATCCGACATACATTCAAGTGACGTCAAAAAAGACGTCACACAACCGATATGAAATTTGAACGTCAATGTGGAGAAATATTGACGTTTGAGGTTACGTCGTAAGTAAAAGGTGATTGAAAATGTGTATGTAATGATAAAGTTTTACTAACAGTTGCGAAGTTCTTACAGGAGACTATGCACTTTAGCTCCAGAACTGTAGAAATACAATCAGGAAGGAAAAGTATAAATAAAATTTAAATACTGTATATGTGTATATAGTTACTCATTGTGGTTTAATTTTTTACCCATAATATTTTGTGTTTTAGACGTTTATGTATGTAGATGTTAATAATTCGATGGCTGTGTGCATGCTCGGTCTTTTATAAAAGTATGGTCTAATATATTTCTTTCTTTAAACATTATACAAAACACATTCTAGCAAAAAATATTATTCGTCTTCTGGTTTGTTACATATAAGACATATTTAATTTTGAAAAGTGTATTTAATCTCACCTTCCATTTTCTACGTTAAGCCAATGGAGTGGAATTTTAATTAGTAAGTGCATCCTATATCTCTTAAATATTTATTTGATATTAGATTTTTA
Organism: Mercenaria mercenaria; assembly: GCF_021730395.1. Taxonomy (NCBI): domain Eukaryota; kingdom Metazoa; phylum Mollusca; class Bivalvia; order Venerida; family Veneridae; genus Mercenaria; species Mercenaria mercenaria. The sequence continues at coordinate 80,249,288 of NC_069372.1, forward strand.
TATTCTTAAATAAATTAAAACATGAAGAAAATCTCTATAAATATAATCTCTGATTCATACGAACCTATAAACAACCTAGTAACGTATTTTTCTCTATATTTAAATTGATAAAAAAGAATAATTACATCTCAACAGTTTGTGCGAGCCGCACTTCGTAAAAGCCCGTGATTGAAAGCTTATCTCTAACCAGCGAAGCCCAATTTGTCTTTTACGGAAAAACACTAAAATCTCTTAACATTAGCTTGTTTAAAATTGAAATATAGTTTCTTTCATGTGTGTTTAGAACAATTAGCTTACATTTTATTATTTCAGATAAACTTATATTTGAAATGTCAACCTTCAAAGTTTTCCATACATGAAGCCGTTCTCTGTAGTAGTTTTAACACCAAAACGAGACTTACAAAATTATTAATGAACTCGCTCTATTTGATAAACCTGACAGAATCCCCACATTTCGCTCCCATATTTCATTTTTTTTATTTTTCTCTGTGCTTCGCTGAATGAGCCACCTGAGGTGAAAACAATATATTAATTTGAAATACTACTTACTACTTTACAGTACTTCCAAATAATGCTTAAATTCGTATTGTCATACTATAATCTGAAAACTGTAACTTTGTATTTTCTTATGCTTTCATTCATTTGAAAATACGAATGCTAATTTCAAGTATTTGAGTGTACTTTTTGGCAAGACTCTTTAAAGTTAAGATATAGCAGCAACAACACGAAAAGAATATTTCAGAAGACTTTGAGACTGTCAATTCAAATTTCGGTTTATGATACAAAGCACTTCACGAAATAGTAATCAAGGTATTTTTTAAATTAGAAATCTCATCAATGAATTATTTAACAAATAATAAGACATATTCAGAAAGACCTGTGAGACTGTCAATTCAAATAATTATCGTGTTTAATGATGTATCACACAAATATCTATCTTTGTATACAAGATATTGAAGTTATTATTATTTTCAATATATTGGTCTATATTTTTAAACACTCAGTAAAACCAATCCTAAATCCCGCTACATTCAGAATGAAACATATTCATAAGTAACTAATCGAACTACTAAAGTCGCGTGTAACTCACTAAACTTGATGTAATAATTGATAAAGCTGAATTTTATAGAATTCAGCTGTAAACGTGCTGAAGACGTGAGGGTAATCATTTCATTACCCTCGCTTAGTTGCTAAATGTGGCTATACTTAATTTCTTATATTTTTATAAAATTACATACTCATGCACGTAATGAAAGTAGACACACAGAAACCTAATTTAAACTGATAAATTAGGCAGCAGACGATAAGCTGTTGCTTTAAAGTGTCTTGACATATTCAATTCATCAACTTTGTTATTACCATGCCGCAAGTATAATCAATAGATTGCAGGTCACAGTTTATTTTTTATTCGATCTACTACGAATTCACGAAGCATGAACCTGACATAACACAAAGCGTACTAAGACTCAACCTAACATTCTATACGAATCATTAAAACAACTACAAAAATACACACCGCCAATAATCCTATTACAAAATACGAACTACAAGTCGCATGATTACTAAAAAAAAATACAGGATCGTCTGTTTTGCCTTATTAGATAAATAGAGTGTGATTCCAATTGATAATTTTTGTGATATCATTCTCAGTATAGATACTTCAGATCGTAAACGTCTCTTAAAGAATTCCGCCAGTAGAGGGAGTATATCTGATCTGTGAGTCCAGTTACTCCCTGGTTAGATTCTTAAAAGTGGATTGGTTGGCTTAGGTTACGGGAAAATCTGGCTGCGTAAAGTGTAGATTTATTTCATGACACTGAATCATTTGACCAACACTACTAGCCATTATGCCGTTGGTGACCTGTTCAGTTAGTTTCTTCACTACTTTACGGTTTGCGTGCAGACACCACAGATTTCACTGTATGTTAAAAGGCAGTAGCAATTCATGTGAGAGCGTTTTTAGAACGTGATTACCGTAGATATTCTCCTTCGTATAGCCGTTTGAATATATTCAATTTCATAACTTGTAAGTTATTTCGAAAAACCTTTGCCGACAATTTACAATAAGTTTCAACATTATAAATTGAAATAGGTACCTTTGCATGAACCTCTTCAATTCCTGTCTTTACTAAAAATACGTTACGACGAACATTTCGTGATGACGAAGATGGACAAAACCTGCAACGAAAACCTGCCAAAAGGTAACATTAAACGTGTGAGAAAAACCATTCTTTGATCAAAATTCCAGCCCCTTTTCAGCATGAAAACAACTAAAATACCTATCCACGACGGCTTCAAATTATACAGATATATTGAACGACAAAAATAAGCAACCTGAACGAAGTCGTTTTAATCATATAGTTCTACGTTTCAAACACTATAACAAATTACAGATGCACTTTACTCAATTATGTTCAGAAAATAAAAGAAAAGACACTTCTATTGTGCTTTCTCTATCAAAGATTAAAAGTTAGGTTTCAAGTATCCTCGACTATTATAAGTAAAAAAAATCAACAACATGTATAGATACAATACTAGAAATACAGTTAAAATTAAAATTAAAAAAATATCACGTACCATTCAGCAGATATCATGTTTCACGTTATAACACTTTTTCTATGATTCTGCTGTTACTATTTTGTTTACATGTGTTCCTCCAAAATACTGTTGTGACATTAAAGTTTTATTGTAATTTTGGATATGATTGCTTTTTTATGTCATGCTTTCAGAAATACAATTTTATCCGTTATTTGAATAAATTTACACAACATGTACCTCGTTATGAATTCATGTACTTTACAAATAACACACTAACTCCATTATTGAGTTGAGAGTGCCATACGTTTTCATTTCCATTATACTTACACTACTTCGTTGAGAGGATATATGTCTTCGTCTGAATGAGAACGAGCACACTAAAGTAATAATAATCAAATTGATAAATTTTATTCTAAAAGCAACATACAATATTAGCTGTGTGCTTTTTTCAACCTGTCCCCTTAAATTCCTTCTTGGACATTTTCTTTTAGTTTACAGCTCCTTTCATTTTGACGTTGAAGTCTACCTTCAATAAATGTGTAGCTAATGAAAAGAAAAAAACTGTAAGTATGTAAACGAGATAACTCCTTTTTTACTGTTTTCCTTTTCACAGTGAAAGCAGTGATTCTTCTATATTATATGAGTGTAAAAAACAATGAAATATGTATGAACGAATATGCAAACATTATATTGTAAGTGTATCGCAAGGTCCGTGACATAGTTTTATGAACGATTGAAATTGTCAACATTGTCGGTGTTACTTATAATATGATCAATGGGTAGCCAAGAAACTATAAACTTTCATCTACTCTTTTGAATGTATGCTTGAATTTGTACTAACTGTCCTACCAATTAACGTGCTACTGTTAGTCACCATATATACGCTTATGGTAAACGTTCTGTAAATTAAGAGCAAATGATACAATTCACTAATTGCCTTATTGAAGAAAACAGTCGTGTCAAGCATCATCGTTTTAATCAGAAACGTGTAACGAAATATTTTATCAATTTCATGAATATCTTACATATTTGAAGACATAACGTCAAAATATTGATAAACGAAATGTGTTTTGCATAAAGTAAACATACAAAGGCAAAGGCTTGAACAATTTCCTCTTCTAATCTTTATTTTTAATAAATTTTTAACTATACGTGTAAAGCAACGTTACATTTTATTTCGGAAAAGTTCTCGACTCACTCAAAACCTCAAGGAAATCTTAGAAACTAGCAAAGCTAGGAAGTCGTGAGATATACCGTCGGAAAGAGATTTTTGTGCTGATAAGCCTTTGCTATGTCTGACAAACATTGGATAAGAATATATGTCACTAACCTCGCATTTTCCGTGAAATTTGGCTCCGTAGCCACCATTTTATCTGTGTTGCGCATTATTTCAGGTCACGTTTCCCCAAAACTGAATTTAGTAGCAATCTGACGTTGTCGGCGCATAAACCTGAACTGATACAGTCATACAGAAAACAAGGATATGTAATGTATATAATTATGCTTTTTGACAATAAAAATTATAGATATCAAATTCTGTTTTAAATATATTTGCTCTATCGCTTAACGTACATTTCTAAAACTAGTAAATTTATTTTGTCATTTTAGACCTCTATTTTCTTTTTAAACATAACAAATTTCACGTTTAACGTAAAAGCGCTTTAATCTGCTGGAATAAACTAAATAGATCAATATTATAATTGTTTTTATTTTTCTTATGCCGCTGTATTTTTGACATCAAAAACTTTTCCAGCCGCATGCCCGGAAAGATAAACACTGGAAATTTCGATAACTCACTTCAGTCTACAATGTGATATAGATGTCTTTATCTCTCGTATTTTTCTAACGGCAGTCCATAACCCCGCAAACTGTCGTGCACTATTTTGAGATAGAAAAATACAAAACCCACAGTCTGCTTAACATGACTGAAATGAAAATGTTACAGGGTTGGATTTATTGAACCTGTTATTAGACGCTTGCGAAAATATATGCTGCTCTGTACGCCGTCTAACTCAGGTTTGATAGATAAATAGTTTACAGATAGATTTATTTCGGCATAGGAAACATAAAATAGTTTACAAAACCATATAATAAAATAATGGCATTACTAAACTAGAATGAATGTAAGCTTCAGTTGAGAAAAAAAAAACTAAACCATGAAATGATCCAACACCAAGGATGACACAATAAAGCATCAGCGCTTATTTCCATTGAGGTCCTTGTAGTATTGGAGGCATGACATGGAGAGGCAAACCTAAAAAAAGCAATGAAATAAAACTTTGATAACATCACAAGTAATTTGCATATCACAAGTGAACATTGAAATGTAATGATCACAGCTAATTGAATTCAAATATTGTGAATTAATCATCATTTACCATTTTACAAGTATCAGACATTCGCATATCTGTACCCGTTTCGTATTTACGTTAACCAACACGTGCATTTAATATATTCATCTTTCGTTATTACATATCATATCTGTTTTATCATATCGATGTTTTCTTTAGCACTTGCATCAATTCGGATATGTAGATTTGATAATTATATTGTTCCATTTCCTTTTCCTATTCCGTATCTGCTATTTAACAATAGTATTCATATCAAATCATATTGCCTGTTTTCTATAAAGTACCGCTAAATGACTTTCATCACTTTGATTTTTTAAAGTTCTTATTCACTATTCTTTATCTAGATGTCTAAACTTTGACTTTATATCTTTTCTTTTGTATATTTTAGGGAACCTATTTAGCTAATTTGACCAATATGATCCGAGGAAAAATAATCATATTTTAATTATTGATATACAGAAGTGAACAGATGCGCTATAATTACTCATCGGCATGAAAAAGAAAAGCCAAATTAGATCGTCCGATAATATATCTCCATATGTTAAATTATCGGATATTAACGTTCTAAATTGTCCTTTGTCCCCCTGTCTACATCAACACGTGCATTAAATTGACCATTTTGTTAAACAAAAATGCTTTATTTCCTACCAATATTTTAGTACTTGCAGGTTTCGAACAGATTTTTATCTATTTTCCGTTTTTAAGCTATCTAAATTATCTCCATTTTCATGTTTTCTGTGTAAAAGTTATTTCCTGTCATTTTAGTTTCATACAGTTTCACATTTTCTGACTTTCGTTTTCCTAGAATGAATCCTCTCCAAGCCAATAGCCTAACGGCAGTTAATGTATTAATGCATGTATTTTTTGTCATATAAGGAACGCTTTCTACGTGACATCATATCAATCCAATTCATATTAATCTGAAACCAGACTGACCAGTCCTAGAAATACCCGCGCAGTACCAAACGAGGTACCTTATATTATTGAACTGATCAGGGAGACAACCCAAGTCCTCCCGCGCTCGGAGTGAGCTCTTCAACACTACGCTAACGGGGTTGTTCAACACATCAAGTAAGTAAAGCATGTGTACAACGTAGCAGTTCTTTGCGATAATGACGATAAAACAAATATATGTCATAGACACAATTAATGCTAATATCATTGCTTTTCCTTTAGACTCACGTCTTTCCATTGACTGTAATATTATTCGTACAAAGTATATATCAGGAGAGATGGTTTTAATTTTTATATTCCAAATCAAAATTTCCTAGACGGAGATGTACCCGTACCGAATCTTCTCGGGGCTAATATTTCACAGCTACAAAGCCTTCACATAGCCTGTTTTTATGCTGTATACCATTGAACACTACGTATATTTAGTATCAAATAAAGAGACTATTAAAGTAGGGATTTAACCGTTATCATAAACTGTGCCAATATTTATCGCTATAGATCAGGAATTAGTTAATGCAATTTTAAAAGTGAACGAAACACTCTTTTGGCAACTCGCGATTGTTATTTTAGATGTTACTTACAAACTTCTTAAAACTTGCGGACAAATCCATTTCCTTTCATCAGTTAGTAAAACAATGTAAAATAATATATCAAGAAACAATGACCGTTTTGTTCTTACATACACTTCATACATACTGATCGGTAATTTTGCAGTTCGTCATTACGCTTTCATCATTTACAGTACGAATATGGGACAGGTGGTGTACTGTCTTATAGTTTTCTCTTGCGACTGCCATGCCTTGTCATCCCTAAATGTTGTTTCTCATGGTGAGGAGAGTGCTAGTAAACTAGTTCAAATTCCCAAAAGATGGTTCTCCTATTATTGTTCAAAAGCTGTGCTCTGTTGTATTCCTTTTTATGTAAAATATAAAAGGTAAGTGTACATTTTCCGAAAGCACGGAACACACCAAGTTTATGTTTGTTTGATGCTTATATAATTTTATAAGTTAACATCTTTGTATTTGTGGTAAACGTGCTAAGCCGCTGTGTGTGTGACTATATTTACAATTCTTATTTCCAGTTGTGTGGCCGGCTGCTTTTCTTGAAGGTGTTTTTTTCTGTTGGACTTCCTGTTACTAAATATTAAAATAATCTTGTCCAAAAAAGAAATGTTTACATATATATGGCGGATAATATATGAAACTTTCCTCTATTTCATGTATATTAAGTTACTTATTACATATATTAAGGAAACTATTGAACTGATTTGACCATTATCATCGGAGGTTTAATCACTGAGATACCGAAGTGAACATATGTGCTTTAATTACACTTTGGAATAAAGACGAAATGCCAATTTAGATCGTCCGATATATTTCCATATGTTAAATTAACTGATAATAACTTCCTAAATTGTCCTTTGTCTCCCTGTCTACTTCAACACATGTGTTAAATTGACCATTTTTTTAAACAAAAGTACTTTATTTCCTACAAGTACGTTAGTTTAGACCAGAAATTTATCTATTTTTCGTCTTCAATACATGCACGTTTTTAAATATTTAAGAGTAAGTCATCTTTAGTTTTGATTATCTATCTAAATTATTTTCATTTTTCCATGTTTTCTATGTTGAAGGAAATACAATTTCATTTATTTTATGTCTATAATTTTCCAAGAATGAACCATCTCCAAGCCAATAGCCAGACAGCAGTTAACGTATGGATTTGTGGATATTTAGTCATATAAGTAACCTACCTTGTCTACATGACATCATAGCCGTCCTAGTCACGTTATACAGACACCAGACTAATCAGTCCTAAAAATATCAAGGCAGTGCCAAACGAAGAAGCTTATCGTATCTGATATGACCCGCCCAGGAAGTGAACACGAGCTCTGTAACACTAGGCTACCGGGCTTGTTCTCAACACATCGACGAAGTAAAGCATTTGAACAACGTCACATTTCTTGCAGATATAGAAATAAAACAAATATATGTCATAGAAAAAGTAAGTTAAAAAAATAAGGTTGGCACTGCGGATACCATTGATTTATCTGATTTACATCTTTCCATTAACTATTATATTATTCGTACAACAATATTTACAAGGAGAGACTTTATTTCTTATATATCTAATCAATATTGGCTTACCATATCTTACTTTTCTTTTGCTGATATTTCACAGCAACAAACACTTCCAACGTGTTTTTTATGTTGATACCATTTACTTTCGTAATATTTCTATCACCAAAGAGCACATTTAGTAGGGCTACCGTTTTCATAAACTATTTATATTTCATCGCTATAGATCGGAGATATTCCATTTTAAAGTGATCGAAAGAATTGTTGAATTGTTTGCGACCAAGTGATTGTTATTGAGATATTATTTACAAACTTCTTAAAAGTTGTGGACACGACCATTTCCTACCATCAGTAAGTAAAATAATTCAAAGTATTATATCAAAAAAAAAAAAACAATGACAGTATTGTTTTTACACACTTCATACTAGCTGATTATGGTCATTACGCTTTCATCATTGACGGTGCGAATACGGGACAGGTGGGGTACTCTCTTACAGTTTTCCCTAGCGACTGCCATGCTTAGCCATGCCATAAATGTTGTTTCTGTTGGAGGTATGCGCCAGTAAACTAGTTTAAATTTCCCAAATTATTTTCCGGTTACTTTTCGAAAGCGGGGATCTGCTGTTTTCCATTTTTATGTAAAAGATAAAAGGTAATGGTAGATTTCCCGGAAGCACAGAGCACAAAATGTTTATGTTTGTTTGCTGCTTAAGTAAACACATTTGTATTTTGGTACACGTGCTTAGCCGCTGTGTATGTGAATGTATTAAAAGTTCTCCTATGTCCAATTGTATGGCAGGCTACTTTTGTTGAAGGTGTCTTTTCTGTTGGATTTCTAGTTATGATTAATCTTTATATAAAAAAAACAATCTTGAGGAAAAAAGAAAGGTTTACATATATAAGGTAGATTGTATTTGAAACTTTTGTCTGTTTCATGTACTTTAACTTACTTAACTACACTTAAATGCATAATAATAGAAATTATATGTTATCGGAAGTTCTCCAAAAAAATACACATCAATAAAGATACAAAACATTATTGATACAAAACTGACGCCGTTAATGACGTTCCCAAGTGCACGTGACCTTGCGCGGTAAATACTTATATTAATTAGGAATAGATAGTAAAAACCATGAAATTAAAAGAAATTTGTTTGTTTAACAAATTAGATTGAAAACCTCCTTCATCGAGTTTACATAGAATGCTGTATTTTCACTAGGGTCCAGACAGAAACGATAATTCCATTCAAAGAAGAAAAAAACATAAAAAATAATAACATATTGTTTTACAGTTATATTATAAAATAGATCAGTTCTGATATAAGACTTAAATACAGATGCATTAGCTTGTTCATGTGGCCTCTTATTTTTTATAAATAAATTGCACGCTACGACAATTGTCTAAGAGCGATAACAGCACATTTACAGAAAATAAATATATATTTGTTGAAAGTGTTACGTCTAAAGGAAACAATTGATTGCTACTTCAAATAATAAAAGTGTTGATTGTGTTTAACGCCATTTTCCAAAAGAATTTCAGTTATGTTTAAAACCGATCAGTAATAATTACAAACTGCGTACATAATTCAAAACCCGTTAAAGTTTTTAAATGTCCGAAGTGGTAATAACTTGAAATTAAAATGGGAAAGTCTTTATTTTCTGCCCTGTACTCAGTTAGCTTCTAGTTTAAAGGATCAAGGAAGGTTCCAGCACATTCATGTATCACCAAGAATAAAAAGAAGATCATGGAGAAAACAGAAGATAAAAATAATGTAAACACCCTGTTGATTGAATCTTCTAGGAATATAAATAGCTTATTGTAATATATAATGTCTCAAAACTAGGACAGACTTTTAGTGCACTGCTGATTGTAATCCCGTTCCAAAGTAGTTGAGAAATATTGCCACATACACCAAAGTATTTCTGGATCTAAGAAAAAATAACATACAGATAGCATTTCTGCTGATCTTGAATGGATCAGGAAATTACGCTATCAATTTGAAGACCGCTTATGAAAATCATACTGCAAATAATATCTGAAGAAACCAGCAAAAAATCTTATAATATTAGATATCATGTCATGAAACAACCTAATGTGGCATTTCAAATGTTTATATTTACACTTTCTCAAAAAATGTATTTAATTTATTTTAAAGGGTTAATTTGTACCCCACCCACCATATTTACAATACATCTGTAACGTCGCTACCACCTCTTGATATTCATTATTTTTGTCTATTCCTATCGTGCTGTATTTTAAATATGATTATTTCCGGAAGTGAAAGAAATATAACTTACAGCAAAGGAATACAAGTTACCATTACCTGTTTTACGTTAGTGTCTAGAACGAAAATTCAGCACAAATCAATGTCGGGTCAAGAAGTTGTCTATATTCTAATCATAACATTATTTGCGAATTACATATAATCTGGAAAGTAGGTCCCTCGAAAGCACCGAGAACAATTCAAACAATGAAAATTGCAGACTCGGTTTACATGAGCAGTAATGGAAAATGCATCACTGCCCACGATCCCTAGCGCCGGCCTAAACATGTTTTGTTTGAAATTCTAACTTGATCAAAGTGAAGTATGATCAAGGCAACAAATAGGCCAGTATAAGTTTAATAGAAATATTCAATTTAATGCAAGCGTTCACGACATCCTTCTAAATTATTCAACATTTTTGATTAATTATATTCATTCAAACTTGACATTAACTCAGTGTTATACTAAATTCTTCTTCAGCTCCGCAATAACACAACTGTCTGCACACAGTATTACTTCCTCATTTACAACCGTCATATTTTTCAAAAGTCCACCGGACTTTTTTATGCTTGTGTGTGCGCGTGTATGTGTTTGTGTTTTGGGCGGTGCCCCATATTGACGTTTTTTCTTACTTACTCGCGTTTATGTTGTGTTTGTCCGTGAATGTCTGCGCTGATTTGGTTTACGTTGTATATTTACTGTGTTTAAATATTCATTCCTGCACAACTTTTCCAAAAAATCTCTACCTTTTCTCTATCCCGTATCCCGTCCCGCCCCTTTTTCTGTGTTTGCATAAAGATGTTTGAAGAAACCAGTAAACAATATTTTCCGTTACAGCATCCTTTTGTTATGGGCCTATTTTGCGATGCTGGCTTTATGGCTGTAATTTGGGTGCTCTTTGCTTCCGGGAAATCTACCGGTACCTTTTATCTTTTATTAAAGAACAATTTACGCATGTACTCCATGCTGTTGCAGAAGGCAGGACAATATTAAGGATCCGACGAATCAGGATAGCAGAGAAATATCACAACAGCTCAATACCAGATGGCTTTAAGAAGTACCTATGATAGCGTCGTCCAACTCCTACGTTTGATACGTTAAAAGAGGAAATGTAACATTCCGTTTTTGAAGGACTAAACAATATGCACTGACTCCCCAATTTACCGATCGGGACATAACCGCTTGTGATAAAACATATTATCATTTTACCCAATACAACTGTGAAAATGTCAGTGGAATTTGATAAATAAATACTGTTTTGATATACATTGTAACGGAAGTGTTTTTAAAGTGTGATTAAACTTTAATAAAAATAATACACAAGTCTGAATAATGACAGTAACGTTCTTGCAGCTGATAATAGCTGTAGTCATTCTAAAGGACATATTGATAAGGTTCTTTGAGACGCTATTGCAGAGATATATTGAAAATTATATAATTGTAAAAGTAAAGGTTTTTATTTACGTCTCGCATATAACCAACAGAAAACACGAGCTACAAAGCTCCTGTGCAAGAAACAAGGTATCTTGTAACAGACACTTACCTGGGCTGATATATTTTATTGTATAGGGAATACTGGAATAAATATGTGTACTTAACAATTGTAAATATGAAGATATGTCATCCCAACAAATGCAGTGTAGTCTTCGAATTATTAGTACATTTTACTGCACCTCCCTGGCATAAAATGCATCAGCTATTCGACTATTCGAGCAACAACTGATTATCTGAAACATCACCAAGAATGCATAATATTTAACTTTAATATAGATGCCATATCTTAATGTGTATTTTTAAAATAAACAAGGAAGAATATGATAAATCTGATTACATTCTAAATCTTAAAAACTCTAAAGGAGATATTTTCAGGTCTGAGGTGAATGTGACAGTTGCCGCAAAGGATGAATTACATGCCCGTTGCAACTGCTAGCTGAATGTATCAACTTGCGGTTCAAGTTAGGAGGCAGTCCACGCAATCCTCTATTTATTAACAGTGATGGGAAAACTTTATCAAGAGAAATTATTGTAACTAGCATCAGGATTCTGTTACATGACATAGAAAAGGCTCCAGATTTCTATTCTGGTCATAGTTTCAGAACTGGATCCGCAATATCAGTGGAGAAAGTGGGTATAGAGGGTTATCTACTAAAACACTGGGAAGATGGACATTTGAACAAATCGGAATTCCATACAACAAGCACAAAATGGCATGTGTCGAGTGGAGTCGAAGACAACTGACTGATTGGAGGTCCATTTTATACATAAGTTTTTGTCATATTTCAAGAAGTAGCAAGTTAGTTAAGGAGATAGGTTACCTTGTTACAAGGGTAAATTCAAATTAGCTGAACTGCAGCATTTTTTTTTGTATTTCGTGTAATATGAAGTTTAAACTGCTACAATCTCAATTTCGTTTGTCTCTGTCCCTTCAAGTTCAATTTTTATCCAGGTTTGAAGAACATGACCCTCCAAAGGTATTTCATATTGAAAGAAGAAGGAAAATACTGATATTTAACACTTTTCAGTGTATTTTAGTTTCATTGATATCCGTAGAAGTCTGCATAATTGATAATTTTACTAATATGCACGCTAGCTTTCTAATATAAGCTTAAAATGTATATGTCGCGGGGCTCGTGTTTCCATGGTAACGCATTTTCTCTTATTTTTAAACAACTATGTATAAAAAAGGGGTTTTCGACGGCTTCAGTGCCATTCTGTTAATGACCAACATGGAATATTTGGTTGATATTATTAGCAAAATACCAATCACTTTACATGGTACCCTATTTTTCTTAAAGTTTAAAGTAACCATGGCAACAGAGATGTTTAAAATGGCTTATATCTTGCTTTTTGTCGTAATTTCTTATAAAAAGTATTGCATAAGATTATCTTTCTAGTTGATGTAGCTTTAAAACATATTATTTCTAACGTAAGTTATATTTTCGTGTTATTTGCATTTATTCAAACAAACTTCACAGCCTAGAATACTTACAGCAGTACCCCTCGCCTGGATTTTTTATGGAAAAATCGTTCAGCATGCTGCTATTATTCTCATGGATATTGTTGAAATGAAAATAAATAGTCGAAGCTGTGTTTCTTAAACAGACCAGTGTCAACGCTTTTAAATTTTACATTTAGATACATAGGTCACGGGCTTCGTTTCCATGGTAACATCAATTCAGTTCAAGAAACCACAATTTTCTACTGGCATTTGAACAATTTTAGATCTTAGTTTTAGTTCATAAGTAACAACTTATCAACAGAACCGGAAAAATGGGTATTACAAATCAAACTGCTAGATTTTTTATTTGAAAATGTCCGTAACAAGTAACCTTTCACCCAACTATATTCCAAATAACATTGCTTATCGTCATCCATTTTCTTACATTCCGCATAACATTTCAATATTACTACATAAAAGAAGCAAAATTTTGATTATTATTCAGAGCAATAGACTCATAATAAATATTTCAGCAAATAATGGTTATTTGAAAATAGTTAAAATAAAGAAAATGCACAGAATTACGTACTTTCAAGATAAAAGCTATTGACTTTGCGCGGTAACTGACACGTAACGTCATGAAGTCAATGACGTCATTTTAAGGCAACATTGTTTTGAAGCGTTTCTGAGGCAATATATTTATTATTTCTGCATTATTAAACCATAAAGCATCAGATCGAAGACAGGTTCATGATTTGTTTTCAGAAGAATGAATATACAAAAACTTTTAGTTTGTCGTAAACGTCGTCGTAAATCGTCACGTTAGCTTCCGGTTGGACATGCGCACATACAAATATGCAGGTAACCTACCTCCTTAATGTGTATATGTAAGAAAAAGGTAGGAGTGTTCGTAGTACCTTCTTTATGTCAATGTTAATAGAAGTATGCATAGTGTTAATCTTTAAAGAATGTACATATGTATAAATATCAGTTGCAATCTATTCTCACGCAGAAGTTACGTGTTAGTTGGTCAAACATACGAATGCAGTGTCTAGTAATATTGTCAAGGCGTCCAGATGCACCAAAAGCACAACTACAGAGCCACGCATCTGCAGAGTAGGCCCACAGAAATAGAAGCTGTAATGGAAAAATATTTCAGACGGGTTGAAACAAGAACTATCGATTCTCTTGGAAGGAGTTCAGATATTTGTCAGGCAGTACTCTTTTGTTGTTGATAGTAGTATCCTTCAAATGTATAAACGGATTCGTAAATAACAACTAGTTTATTCATGGTTACAGCCACACAGTTCGTTATCGTACCTTTATGGTATCTTTGAAGAACAATTGATATCTGATCTGTACATAATCTAACGGTGCAGGCGTTAACTGACTCTTACGAACATTTTATATAAGTACACATAAATTAATGACTGTTACCCTTAGTTGTGGCAGCATTGACATAATGATGTTGTTCATACTGCCACCTACGATATACAGTATTATATTGGTGTATAATTCAACTCATATTTGTTAGAATTTTCTTTTAATGTGGTATGTCAAACAATTTACGTAAATATCTAAAGAATAGTTTATACAAGTACACATGAATTAATGACTGCTACCCTTAGTTGTGGCAGCATTGACATATCATGATATTTTTCACACTCACGTACAATATACAATATTATGCCGGTGTATAATTCAACTCGCATTTGTTAAGAATGCTTTTTTAATGTGATATGCTAAATCATTTTTGTAAATACCTTAAGAATAATTTATATACGTGCACACGACTTAATAACTGTTAACCTCAGTTGTGGCAGTATAGACATCTTAATAACATTTTTGCATACTGCTGCGTTTGATATTCAGTGTTGTACTAGTGTATAATTCAACTTGTATTTGTTCTTTTTTAAGAAGAATATTTAATACAGGTGCACATGAGTTACTAAATGTTAACCTTAGTTGTGGCAGTATTGACATGATGAAAATTTCCACATTTTCACCTTTAATGTCAATGTTATATTGTGTATAATTCAACTTGTTCTTTAATATCGTAGGTTAAACAATTTATGTAAATATGCTTTACCTGTACAAGCGTGCAGAACCTGGGAAATATTTTTAAGGGGACTCTTGCTCAGTCCATTTCCTACAATGAATCTCGTTTGGCCATCATATAACTCAACGCCCCCTTAATAAATCACTGAATAGAACCAAAAGCCTAAACGTTCTCTGGATAAGTTGCTGAAAGGTTAATTCATTTTGAGTCTTCTTGATACTACTGTCCCATTGCTTCTACTTTGGGGGTTGTTTATTGGAAGTCGGCTGCCGCTAACACAATGAGGTTTGCATATAGCGACTGTCAAACAATTATATGCTAGTATGCCTACGACCATGACTCCTTGGAGTATTGTCTGATACTTCTATCCGATGCAGTTTGTCGAATTGCCCCGGTGAGTAATTATCGCCTTTGGTCATGGTCGCATGGGTTCTCTCGGATACTACTATCCGATCAAATTCATTTCACCGAATTGCCTCGATGGGTCGCCAACTTGCAGAGGTGTACTGTGCTAGCCTGTTTCCCCTTTTTGCTAAAAAATGATATAATTATGATTACAGTAAAATTGCTGATGTACTACGTTTCAAACAATTATGATTAACATTAATACAGAGATTATCGTTAATGCAAATTATTTCTTCATAAAGCCTGTACATCCTAAAGTTGTACTGTATTCAGGAGACATACCATTGCGATAACAACACTTCTTTTTAAAACTTTTGTTATGGGGCAGTGCTGATTTTATGGGGTATGAACCCTTTAGGTTGCTTAACTGATCATGGATATGCTTGAAAATATAGAAGAGGGTACTCAATTATTTACTTGAAAATTCAAACTTTCTAATGTTACAGGGCAGACGGACGGCTATAAGGACCATAATAGCTATTCCAGACACTGACATATTTTCTGGATATATCTATTATTATGTATTTGTTTTCAAATTAAATATTTGGATAAAAAAGTTTGTGTTATTGACATACGGTGACACTATTTACCTTAGGTTAGAAGTATGCATTGTTAAAAAGTTTTATTGTATACTTTTGTTTGCATATTGTTCAAGTTCATAAATAATTGTAAAATCAAAAATTTTTACTAAGAAATGTTCAAATGGTACTCAAAGCAATCGAGAATATTCTGCAAATATGTAATATGTAACACAACCGAAATATATTGAAAATGGATTTTCACAACAGGATCCAAAGGAAACGAGGACTTCAAGGTATTACAGAACAAGACTTGTTGAGATCTTTGACGTCTGAATGTGAAACAACCTGCAAAATGACTTTAGCACCAAATGTTTCGTCAGACAGGTTCGCATTTGGAAAGAACAAAAATTGTAAATATCGTAACGAATGCATTTTCCTTTGCCTCAATGCTTCTTATGTCTTTAAAAAATCAGAATTTGTTTATTCTCCGTAATAGACATTTTCCAAAGCTGGAGCTTGTCTGTTTTAAATCTTATTTTCTGACCTGTTTCATCAGGTATTTACTTGCGTTTCTCTTATTGTAGTGCAAATTGCGAAGGCAACGATTGCTTGATCTTATACAAGGCTTGATTGATATGTATTTTGCACGAACATTGTTTTGTGTTTTATATATCGTGCCTTTTGATACTGTTACTTGTGTTGATGATTAACCAGGCGGGAAGAGGGTAACTTTTATTTACAATCTCCTTTGACATTTTTACATAGTGGGGATAACGAGTAGGTTTATATGGACACCATAGACTCATCTTTAGTTTCTTTATCATTGACCGCTCTGAGCCGGGACACATCGATATGTCTTTTTCTTGTATTGTCCTCGTTCTGTGATTATCTGACCATCCTGGCATTCTATGACCATCGCGGTATTCTCGGACCATCGCAGAATTCTCCAGCCGTCGCGACATTCTCGGACCATCGCGGCATTCACGGACCATCTCTGCATCTCGGGCAATCGCGTAATGCTAGGACTATCATGGTATTCTCGGACAATCGCGGCATCTCGGGCAATCGCGGAAGGCTCGGACAATCGCGGTATTCTCGGACCATCGCGACATTCTCGAACCATCGCGGCATTTTGGAACCATGACAATGCTGTTGTTTGATATCCGTTTTTTTGTTTTTTTTAACACCGTATATGTGTACTACTAAGTACTGGAAACAGTATAAAGAATGTGATTAAACCGTGCGATTATATATCAGTTGACAACAATATGATTTATCGATATATCTTCAATTGTGTAAATCATAGCAAACTAATTAATAGAGCCACATTTTATGGTCGGTATACTATGTGTGTAGTATTATTTTCTAATGAAAAATGAGTGTATCCGCTATACTGTAATGGCTATTGCTCAGTGCTGTAATTTCGTTTTGATAACTGCACTTGGTTTTAAAATGTTCAAACATATCAGAAATAATATTAATGTATTCCATCCATATAAAGTAATGTTTGTAACTTTGAGAAGCTAAAACAATACAATTCTTATATTTAGAAACAATATAATATTAAACAATTTAATTCTCAGATATACCCTATTCATTTTCCTACCCAAAGCACCGAAAATCAGCATATTAATAAATACAACATTTATGTATAACATGTTCTCCTTTTTAATATAATTAGTTTCTAAAAAATTACCACCTAGGAGGATCAGATAAAGATGTACAAAAGGTAGTTGAACAATATTCTATCCTTACCTGGCATTACACGACTATTGCGAATTTCCGGTTTTGAAGCACATCCTCCTCCTTAGCCGCCATTAAGAGAATTTATAATTTATCAAAATATTCTTGTTATTGCAGACCAGGATGTAAAGTTCAACTTCTGATGTTTTAATCAATGCGTTTAATTGTTACGAAGGATGTTCGGTTCTTGAGATGTTGACACCAACACGTGATGCTTTGAATTTCCATTTGGAAAGTAGTGCTTATCAAACCAGGCTATGTATTAAAGACAATGAGTTATTGCAAAAGTTATATTCAACAGAAACATTCAGGTAGAAGCAAGATGAAGAATGGAAAGTTGGCTGGAAAATATTACATGCCATATTTAATGCGTAAATTAATTAAAAGCTTTTTGCTGGGTGAAAACCGTGTATCAATTTCAACGTTATTTGATACACCGTTTTCGGGGTTGAGGCGGTGTGACAACTGGTAAAGTGGTCATAATCAGCGTTGCTAGGCAGTGTCGCCCTGTCAGTATACATGCATGTAGGCAAGAAATAACGGAGTCTGTGTACCCATTGCATTTTGTTAATAAGGTTAAGATTCACACTTTAAATAATTATTGATACAAATAATGTCTCAAATCTAGGTCAGGCTTTACAGATGTAGTATAAGAAATACCGCTTCTGGCACACTTTAACCCCATTTTGACCCTCACCTTTAACCTAAACTGACCAATGCTAGCAAACTCAGAAAAACCAAAGGTTTTAACAAATTACTATGAAAACATTTGGTTTGATAAAGTAAATCTATTTTTAGTAACGTTTACAATGTAAACGTTGTTTTTTATATTTTAAATTCCGTGTACAATGTTTGTGTTTATTTTTAGTAACGTTTACAGTGTAAACGCTTATTTCTTTACGTGTTGTATTGAGATGTGAAATATGAAATAATTATTTGTTTATCGGGTATATATTGAAAGTAAAATTTAGATTAAATTTAAATACATATAATATAAATGAGTTTACAGAATAAAATATATTGTTTGAAAGAAAGAAGATTTACTGATAATATAAATCCTCATTATGTTACGGCAAAAAACGGGAAAATAATGATAATGGCTACCTGTCCATCTTGTGGAAAAATGAAATCAAAGTTTGTTAAAAGTACAGGGGGTAATTTAGATATCCATAAAGCAATGTTACCTTTATTACCTAAGAAAGGTTTAACACTTCCAGGATATAACTATTGTGGGCCAGGAAATCCTTTAGATAATGGACCTCCTGTTAATGAACTAGATGCAGTATGTATGGACCATGACTTTTGCTATGACAGCGGTGTAAAAAAAAGGTACATGTGACAAGCAAATGCTTTCCAATTTAAATAACACTAAATAAAAAAAATTGGAGAAAAGATTGCAAAACATTTAGTTGTAAAACCTGCAATTAAAACGAAATACAAACTTGGGCTAGGACATAAGTCCCCGGGAGCTGGAAGCTCACTCGGACAAAAACGAAAGTCAAAAAACAGGAAAAGGGGTAGAGTATACCCCCGAAATAACTGCAGAGCCGGTAACTCTGAGCTACCGCTGGAGTGATGGATTAGCAGAAGAATTACATAAACCAATTTAACGAAAATTTCCTAAACGAAGAGTGATTGTCCGTGACATTGATGATATTTGGTCTGCTGATTTAGTTGATACGCGAGCTTTTTCAAAATATAATAAAGATGTAAAGTATTTATTAACCGTTATTGATATATTTAGTAAATATGCTTGGGTTATTCCATTAAAGAATAAAACTGGAGAATCTGTTACTGAAGCATTTGAAAAAAATAATTTTAAAAGGTAGAACACATACAAATTTATGGGTAGATGAAGGAAAAGAATTTTATAATAAAAAGTTTGAATCATTTTTGAATAAAAATAAGATTAACATGTATCATATATTTAATGAAGGAAAAGCTGTAGTAATAGAAAGATTTAATAGAAGTTTAAAAAGTATAATGTGGAAATATTTTACAGCAAATAATACTTACACATATTTAGATAATTTACAGGATATGGTTGACAAATATAACAAAACAAAACATTCTAGTATAAAAATGACACAGATTGAAGCCAGTAAAAACTTAAATAAAGGTACTGTAAACTTTAATTTATATGGTAATTTAAAGATACCAAAAAGTAAACCAAAATTTAAAATTGATGATCGAGTTCGCAAACTTAAACGACATTTTGAAAAAGGATATACACCAAACTGGACAGAGGAAATATTTATAATTTATGGAATTAATAATACAAATCCCAGAACATACACTATAAAAGATTTAAATGATGAAATAATTCAGGGTTCATTTTATGAACAAGAACTTTTACATACTAAACAAGAGGTTTTTAGAATAGAAAAAGTTATTAGACGAGACTACAAGAAAAAACAAGCTTTAGTAAAATGGAAAGGTTACAATGAAAAATCTAATAGCTGGGTTCCGTTTAGTGAATTGGAAAAAAAATTAATTTAAAAAATATATTATATAAATGAGTAATAAAAATCTAATTTCTAATAATGGAATAGAAACAGTAGATCAATTAATTATTCACTTAACTAAACTTGCTGCTGCTTACAGAAAAATTTATAAGTTTTGTGGAAGAGTAAGTACCGGATTACATATTACAGCAGGTATCTTTGGTTGCTCAGCTGCATTTGCACTTGTTCCAGCTATTCCTATATTTGTAGCAGTTGCTGGCGCTGTTCCATCAGTAATTACTATATTTATTAATAGATTAAAAGTTGACGACAAAAAAGCTATTTTAAAATTACACCATCACAAAATAAAACAACTTATAACAAAAGCACGAATTGGAAAAGTAAATAAAGAAGATCCAAATAAAGTTATTCAGGATATTTTTACAATACTGTTAGAAATGCAGAAAGAAAAAACTATTCAATGCCTCTTGAAATGTATATGAAGGAATTTAAACTTAATAAGGTAGAACGCGACACTTTGCGAACATTCGAGTATCGTCTTGAAATTTTGCACGTGTAAAGTTGACCATATTTCAAACAAGATGCAGTTTATTTTATACCAATAGAGCCTTCCAGTTTTTGTACACGAGACGTCAAAGTTGACCACCAAAGCCCGTTTTTGAAACTGACGTTGCCACGTATCCTTGGCAACTGTTACGGGTACTGCAACGGCACCAGTCAACAAATTTTCTTAAATTATACATTATTCGACAAGAATTATATTTTTCTTTATGGTGATGTAAAATTCATTGTTTTACACCGACAAATATTTGAAAAATGGAAAGAAGAAAATCGCCGTTTTTGACTAAAAATTGACGTTCAGTTTCGCAGCATTTTTCGGCTTTAAATCAGCATATTACAAAATCCCTGAATTAAATTTTTGATTTTTTTCAATAAACGGTGTTTAAAATGTATACCGTGTCCAAATGACAAATAAAACTGGGGGGTCACCGACTTCTGTACATGTGATTTTATTTCCCCCACCCCCATGGGTAAATTTTGTGTTGTGATTCGACGTCTGCAAATACGTTCGGGACATCATAATTCAGCCACAGGTGCCAGAAACATAACCAAATATTTTACTTAATAGACCTATATTAACAGATTGACAGAAAAAGAGTTCATTTATTGGAAGTATGTGGAAGTTTTAGCCGTTTCTTGTATTTTCTATCAGGAAATCGATCAGAAATCTGTTTGTTATGCGAAAAACGACATGGATTGACAATCGCGGTATTTAGTGAAACTTTTCATCTTTTCTTTGCTATTTGAGAGATTTTAATGAAATAAAAAGTGTTAACTCTTGGATTGATGCTTTCAAGTGGCGACCACAAACAGAAAGCCATGATCTGATCGATTCTTGCAGCAGTGTTCTTGTTTGTTTCAGCATGATGTTTTTGTTCCGTTGGGGACCTTAAGTCTATTATATACATATATAGGTCTATTAAGTAAAATATTTGGTTATGTGTCTGGTACCTGTGAATTCAGCCATTTTAAAAATCGCTTTTAATATATTTTCTATATAATAATGATTTTTTTTTTCATCTTTTTCTTATTCAAAGTACCAATTTAATAAAGAGTAAAGCTTAATTGTTTCGTGTTTTTCTTGATATTATCCCTTTTCCTCCATCTGCACACACGCACGCACGCCCGCACATCCCATTGTCATACATTTTTACTATTTTGTTTCTAACTTCTCCAGCCTAGTAACATATGACAATAAGATTAGTTTCTATGGTCTCTTCCGGTTACATTATCAGCTCCACGCAAACGTTCACATATTTTGACGGCGGGATTTGGTTTTACTAGTCAGAGTATTTTGAAATTTTATATCAAAGGGCACTATTTAAGGTATGAGTTCCAGGACAATCATTATTATGAGCCGCGCCATGAGAAAACCAACATACTGCGTTTGCAGCCAGAATGAATCCAGACTAGCCTGCGCATCTGCGCAGTCTGATCAGGATCCGTGCTTTCACTTTCAAAGCCTATTGTAATTAGAGAAACCCTTAGCGAACAGCATGGATCTTGACCAGGCTGGTCTGGATCTATGCTGGTCGCAAATGCACTATGTTGGTTTTCCCATGGCACGGCTCAATAAGAGGTATAGCTTTTAATACTGTCCTAAAGTTACATTAACGCATAAGCGTAGCTTTATAAAATTCTGATGAGTGAACTGCTAAATTGTTTGAAAATTGTTACATTCTGAATGTTGACATCTCAGATGCTTATTAAAATAAAATTAAATAAAAATAAAATCTTAAACATATACATATAATGGTACAAATCCTAGTATCTCGTCAATACGAAACCATGACTAGCAAGTTTGAGCTGTCGGTCCTATGTACAAAGTTACGATTCTTGAGTCGCTCATATAGATAATTACAACATAGAATTATACATGTTTAACCGCTGATGAGTTTCCATCACAACCACTGTTTTCTGTGTTTCTTTCTTTTACCCTATCCGCTTAGCTCAGTTCTATGAATCGCTTTTTCAATCCCTGGGTAGGGCGTGACAATTTGGTAGAAGGTATCTGTCCGAAATTATTCGTCCTCCACCTCCGATTTTATGTGGTGAAGTTGAAAGTTACTTGTTGAGGAACACTGGTTAGGTTAACCGCCTATCGTAACAGAAAACAACGTTAAACCTAAAACAAACAAACAGTTTTCTTTCTTTTTTATTTTATGGAATATCTATCATTTTTAGCAGAGTATTTACTCGTACTTGTTATGTTTGATAGGTCTCTAATATTAGGAAAAATATTATATATGGAATATGTTTCTATTATGTGTCTATGAATACAAGGATAACCTTTCTAAAACACATCTTTGGAGAGCTGAAACCTCTTTGTAAAGGATGGTGTTTCTATCTAGCGTTGTCAATAAATTAACCTTTTCAGAGCAACAGCCTCCGTACAATGAATATAAATTCTGTTTCCACGTGGCTGCACTTTTGCAATCGGGGTGTCTAACCACTCTCGAAACAATCGAAATATTTCCAAAACGTAAAAGTTATAATAAAGTTAAATAAATTTGTAATGTTTATTCCAATATGATGACATAACGATATTAGGGCTTTTAATTTTTCTTATTATTTTTGTAAATGTTTACAATGTTGTGTGTATCACTCATGTATAATCATGAACTTAAGAGGTAATTCAAGAAATCCTTGCAAAGTTGTCAAGGACTCTTTTGACTAAATTCTTCTTAAAATAGGTTAAAAATTGATCACAAGACATACGAGATTCTGTTTAATTACGTATTTTTATCTGGGGTAGTGGTAGAGTAATGTAATTCAGCGTAATAATTTCGCCCACGGTAACAGAGTTGTAAAGGCTATTTTAATTTTATCTTAAAATGAAGTTTTACAGAAACAAATACTCCTTGCGATTAAATAAAGTTTTCATCATCATATTACTTTTTAGTCAAATTATATTGCTTGGGTTTTACATTAGACAAGATTAAAGCATATTTATTTTTTAATTCAAAACTGAACGTCATATTTGTCGCTCTGATGTAACTTTAACGTAAATATCGAGTCTAAGGTTAAGTGATCACCACAAATTGTATACCATTTTAAATGCAGATACTTGTTGACTGAACAGAACGATTTACGAAAACAGTCCGACGGACGTGAAATCGCGGTTCATCAAAAATGGACGTCTAAGGTTTGTGGAGAAAAACTTTACAGAAATATCAAAAAAGTAATATACGCATTATATGAGGAATATGCTGGATTTTAAATTAAACAAAATGTCGAAACGGAACCCAATAACTTCTGAGTGTAGGCACATTCCACCTTAATTATAGCAAATTGTGTCCACTTGACGCATTTAAAGATACCAAACGCTTAGGATTTTTTTAGCACCAGTGGCACAATATATAATATATTGAAATGTACTAAGATTTCACTTTTTAATACACTTTCATCATTGTTTATATACAAAATTTACGCATGAGGGTGGGGGAAATAAAATCACATGTACAGAAAAAACTAAGTCGGTGACCCCCCAGTTTTATTTGTCATTTAAACTCGGTATATATTTTAAACACCGTTTATTGAAAAAAAAATCAAAAATTTAATTCAGGAATTTTGTAATATGCTGATTTAAAACCGAAATATGCTTCGAAACTGAACGTCAATTTTTAGCCAAAAAACGGCGATTTTCTTTCCATTTTTCAAATATTTGTCGGTGTAAAACAATGATTTTTACATCACCATAAAGGAAAATATATTTCTCGTCGAATAATGTATAACTTAAGAAAATATGTTGGCTGGTGCCGTTGCAGTACTCGTAACAGTTGCCAAGGATACGCGGCAACGTCAGTTTTAAAAACGGGCTTTGGTGGTCAACTTTGACGTCTCATGTACAAAAACTGGTAGGCTCTATTGGTATAAAATCAACTGCATCTTGTTTGAAATATGGTCAACTTTACACATGCAAAATTTCAAAACCCTACTCGAAAGTTCGTAAAGTGTCGACTTCTACCTTAACGGATATAAAAGTAAAAAGAAGAAGAGTTGCTTTAAATTTAGATTGCTGGATTTATTTCTTTACGTGCGTTTTTTTAAAGATTTTTTTCTATAAGTATATTATATAGATGGTAAATAGAAAGGTAGAGAGAATGATTATGTCAAAATTATCTAGCACTTTAGGAGAAATAATGAATGAAGATAAAAATTCATATAAAAAAGTATTAAAAAGAAGAAACGTTATTAAATCAAAACTTGATCAAATAGTTAGCGATGAATATAAAGCACATGTGATTGATAAATTACAAAATGTTATAGATCCTTATCTTCATAACAAAAATATAAATTTATTTGAATGGGACTGCGGTTGTTTAATGTTAGAAGTGGAAAATAATCAAATATTATGTGATTGCCCTAAACCAAATAATCACCGAAACAATCCTAAGAAAGTTATTGCAACCGAATGTGATACTAATGAAGAAAAAATATATAGAAGCGCTTACGTAGCATTTAAAGACCTTGATATTAATTCTGGGTTAATAAAAATGTGCTGCGAAGGGAAAAACAGAGTAAAAAGTGGAATATCAAAAACTAATGGAAAAAAATATAAATTTAAATATTTTATTTCTTCTTAAACTTTTTTTTTAATCCTTTTTTGCTTAACGAATTTTTTTTCTAAATATAATATATAGATGACTGTTAGAGAAATTGAGAAATCTACAAAGCAATATTATAAAAAAATTGAAATTAAAATTACATATAGACAAGATCCGAAAAATCAATTATATTTAACTATAAACGACTCATTTGATATTCTTAAATCTGAACTTAAAACTTTAAAAGGTATATAAATAAATATCGTACTAAAAATAACTTTTGCAAAAATGGATAAAACTGGTACAATATATAAATCAGCTTTTTTTCAATCAAAGGCTTTAGAAATTATTAACACAAACGAAATAAAAAACACTTTACGTCAAGCTTTTGATGAAATAATAAATAGAATTGGTAATTGGATTTCAGAAGGAAGTGACTGGAGAATAGAGTCAGTTGATGCTCATTATATAAATAGATATAAATATAATCCATTAGTTTTGATGGTGTCATTTAGCTTACAAATTTCCTGTTGAAAAAAAAAACCCTCAAAGAGTTTCAAATTACAAAAAGCATATAGAAAAACTTAATTATAAAGGAATAAAATTTCCTGTTACAATAAATCAAATACCTAAAATTGAAACTCAAAATGATATTTCATTTAATATATTTGGTTATGAAGAACCTACAGGTATTTATCCATTATACATTTCAAAATATCAATATGAAGAACACCGTGACATGTTATTAATCAATAAAGATAAGATAAACCATTATGTTTGGATAAAAGACTTTAATAGATTAATGTTTAACAAAACCAAAGATCAACATAAAAACATTTTTGCAAATCATGTTTACAAAATTTTACTCAAGAAAGAATATTAAATGAACATATACCAAATTGTTTAGCTATTAATGGTGTTCAAGCTGTAAAAATGCCAAAAGAGGGAAGTAAAGTACAATTTAAAAATTATCATAAAGGTTTAGCAGTACCTTTTGTAATTTATGCTGATTTTGAATCAATAACTGAAAAAATATCAACTGTTTTTCCATCACCTGAATCTTCATTTACTGAACCATATCAAAAACATATAGATTGTGGTTACGGTTATAAAGTTGTTTGTTGTTATGACGATAAATATACTAAACCCAAACAAGTTTATAGAGGTCCTAATGTAGTTTATAAATTTATTGAAATAATGCTTGAGGAGGAATAGGAATATTGTAAAGAAATATTTAAAGAACATTTTAACAAAGAATTAAGAATGTCTAAAAAAGATGAAAGTGAATTTAAAAAACAAAAGTTTTGTCATATCTGTGAAAAGAATATATAGAATGTGAAGTGCCAGTAAGAGATCACTGTCACATAACAGGGAAATTTAGAGGAAGTGCTCACTCAGAATGTAATATTAATTTTAGACTAACACACAAAATTCCTGTTATTTTTCATAATTTAAGAGGTTATGATTCCCACTTTATTATGCAACAAATAGGAAAATTTAAAAAAGAAATTAATGTAATTACTAACAATATGGAAAGATATATGGCATTTATGATAAGTGATTTGATTTTCATAGATAGTTTCCAATTTATGTCTCAATCATTGGATAACTTAGTAAAAAATATTCTAGAATTTAAATATTTATCTCAAGAATTTGGCAGCAACATTGAATTATTAAAAACAAAAGGTATTTATCCATACGATTACAAGGATTCATTTGAAAAATTCAAAGAAACAAAATTACCTTCTAAAAAAGAGTTCTATTCAATTTTAAATGAAACGGAAATTACTGATGGAGAATATGAACATGTAGAAATGTTTGGAATAAATTTAAAATTAAAACAATGGGAGAATATCATGATTTATATTTAAAAACTGACGTATTACTATTAGCTGATGTATTCGAAAATTTTAGAAAACTATGTTTGGAATATTATAAACTTGACCCTTGTCATTATTTTAGTAGTCCTGGTTTAGCTTGGGATGCAATGTTAAAAATGACTGGAATAAATCTGGATTTGATAACTGATATTGATATGTATCTTTTTATTGAAAAGGGACTGAGAGGAGGAATAAGTTATATTTCAAACCGTTACAGCAAAGCAAACAATAAATATATTAAAACCTATGATCCTAAATTAGAATCTAAATACATTATGTACCTCGATGCCAATAACCTTTACGGTTGGACTATGTGTCAACCTTTACCCTCTGGAAACTTTAAATGGGTCACTTTAAAACAATATAAGAAATTAATTGCAAAAGGTAAAACTAACTTTATAATTGAATGTGATCTTGAATATCATAAAGAATTACATAAAATCCATAATGATTACCCTTTAGCTCCTAAAAAAATTATTATACCAGATCAATGGCTTTCCAATTATAGTAAAAATATTAAAAAAGAATTTGAAATAGGAAAAAGTAATGTACAAAAATTAGTTCCAACTTTAATGAAAAAACAAAATTATGTAGTTCATTATAAAAACCTTGAACTATATACACAATTTGGATTAAAAGTAACAAAAATACACAGAATATTAACTTTTGACGGAAGCTCTTGGTTAAAAAATTATATTGATTTTAATACTCAAAAAAGATCTAAAGCAAAAAATTCATTTGAAAAAGACTTTTTTAAGTTAATTAACAACTCTGTATTCGGTAAGACGATGGAGAATTTACGCAAGAGGGTTAATATTAAATTAACACATAATGAAAATATTTTGTTAAAATATATAGCAAAACCTTCATTTGTTAGTTCAACAATGTTTAATAAGAATTTGTTAGGTATTCATAGAATAAAAGAAAGTTTGTTATTAAACAGACCTTGTTATGTTGGAATGTGCATTCTAGATTTATCAAAATATTTAATGTATGATTTTCATTATAATTATATTAAGGAAAAGTATAAAAATTCAGCAAAGCTTTTATTTACTGACACTGATTTATTATGTTATGAAATAAAAACCAAAGATGCATCTAAGGATTTTTATAAAGATAAAAATTTATTTGATAATAGTGATTACAACCCAAAATCAGAGTTTTATTTTGATTACAACAAAAAAGTAATAGGAAAATTAAAAGATGAAGCTGCCGGCATTCCCATTGTTGAATTTGTCGGATTAAGAAATAAAATGTATTCATATTTATTAGAAAATGAAGTTAATGTTAAAAAATTGAAAGGAATAAAAAAGCATGTTGTAAAGAAAACAATAGTTCATAAAAATTACAAAGATACTTTGTTTAATTCAACCCAAAGTAATCACACCTTTAAAGTTATTCGTTCTGATAAGCATAATCTTTCCAGTTATGTTATAAATAAAACGTCTTTGTCATGTTATGACGATAAAAGATATATTCTTGATAATTGTATTGATACATTAGCTTATTGATATATTAGTTAAATTACAGAACTATAAATTGTTAGCTAGAACCATAAATTGTTAACTGAATATTCATAACGTTTAAAGAATTAATATAAATTACATCATTCATTTTAAATTCATTATCATAATTAATTGAGATTAATTCATTTTTTCTGTTATTTTTTACATTGTAACTTTGAAGAATTTTCTTTTCTTTATTTTTTAGTTGTAATTTAGCTTCTCCTTTATCTTTTTTAATTGCATCAATAAGAATAATTAAAATACAATTTTGTTTGATTGTTACATTATTACCAATTTGAACCAAACTAGGACTAGCATTTACAACTTTCCATTGAAATAATCCGCTATCGGTATCTTCTGTTGCAGATGTCAAGAACAAAGGTGGTATTCTTTTAATTTGTGTTGACGTCCATCTTTCTGTTTTACTTACTTTTTCATTTATTATGCTTATTATATAAATGGAAATAAATCAATTAAAATCTTACATAACTTCCGGGTTCTACAGTATATTGACCATCTATAGGTAACTTAACTAATGATATATCTTCATGATACAAATTAAAATACATTCCTTTGCTTAAATTAATTTTATTTATTTTTATTGAATACCATTTTGTTTAATCTCAGGTGATATATACTCTTTTCTATTCGTCTGATCACCCCGCCAGTCAAAAATGAACTTAAATTTTAATTGTTCAGCAAAAAATAATTCCATGATAATGTTTACTTCAATTATGTAATCCCCATCTTGTTGGACTAGAAATACATTCTTCTCCACTCCATGAACGATGACAAGTTTTTGATCTGTTTTAATAAAATTTTTATAATCTATAATCTTATTAGCTCGTATTCCAAATAATGCAAAAATATTTTCCGTATCTAATACCTTTTGTTGCAATTGCTTATCTTCAATATCATATCTTTTTGAAGCAATATTTTGTTTTACATATAGTTGTCTGCTATTGTAGTATTAAAAAAGAAACACTTCACGTCTTACTGTTTCTAGTTCTTCTTCCAAAGTATTATAATTTTCATTAAGTTTAAGAATTACTTCAGCTAAATCATCAACCCGTTTTGTTGTAGCAACTTCAGAAGCAGATAGATTGTCAACAGTATTCTTTGTTCTAGCTAATTGTGTTTCTTGTTTTAAGAAAACATCTTTTACTTTTGTAATATCTTTCCAATTAGTAGAAATTGCTTGGGTATTAGTGGTTATTGCCTGAGTATTAGCAGTAATTGATTCTCCTTGTTTAACTGATTTTTCAACTTAAAATTCCAGTTCATTTTTATTATTTTCAATTTTATCATTAAAAGCGTTAATATATTTTTGTAACAGACCTGTAAGTGTACTTAAGTCTGCGTACTGTAAATTGTGGCGTACATCGATAGTAGTTGTTTTTTAAAGTCATCTAATGCTGTTTCATGGTCATCACCTCTTTGTGAAGCTGCTTTTTCCAGTTCAGATTTATATTCTGCAAGTTTATTTGAAAATGTATCGAACAAATCTTGATTCCATTTTACCATTTCAGTATTTAGTTTATTTATTTCTGTTCTGATTTCTTACTGATACATATTTTGTAACTTTTTCTCAGCTTCAATAATCTTGTCTTTTAGTTCTTCATGTTTAATCATACTAGCTTTTAATTCTTGAACTCGAGTGTATAAGTTTTCAAAATTTGTTCCAAATACTTTTTTATGTTGTCATCTGTCAAATCAGATTTCTCTTCAAGTTTTTTAACAGAATCAACTATAGCTTTCATTTCTTCTTCGAGTTTACCTTGTAATTGAACTATTAATAATGAATTGTTTTTTAAGTCTTTTGTTAAATCTTCAATATTCTTTACTTTTTCTAGTGTCTGTTTTATTCTTTTGATATCTTCAAGTTTATAGTCATCTATTACACTTTGAACTTTTTTAAACACAAATCGTCTTGAAACTGCATCGTTGGGTTTATCTGGATTTCCTAGATTGATTATTTCATTACCTCCCATATCTAATGCTCTGTTCATTGTGTTATCAAGTTCCTTATTTCTGTGAAGATACGATTCCGTTTCCGTTTTAAGCTTTTTGAATTGTTTTTAGTAGCATAATCACTTATATCAATATCAAATTTAACTTTATATATACTGTCAGGTTCACTTATTTGTTTTATATCATTAAAAACTCCCATTATATTATACCAGTAAAGTTTTTTCTTAGACACTTCCTTGGTTTGTCAACATATAAGAAATTATATTTTTGTTTTGTTGCATTAGCAAAAGAGTTGTAATCTATATTTTGTTAATTACAAATCATATTATTTTCTCTTTTACCTGGACTTTCAAATAAAATATAATGTTGACAGTTAATACGGATATCTTTTGGTGTTTTATAATAAGACTGACTTAAATAAATAACACAACAGTTTTTGTGACGTACTTGAATAAAGTATTTTGTTATTTCATTCTGAACCTTTTTTTCTTCACATACAAAATCATCAAATATTACTACTTTTTGTTTTTCTGGTTCAAGGCTATCGCATGTTTCAATTTGGTTGGGATCAGATGGATATTCAAGTATTTCATTTGGATCTAAGTCAATTTCATCTGCAATTTCATTTAAATGATTTATTAAATCCTGATATTTAGATTGTTCTAGGTTTTTAGCATAAAGGTATAATTTATCATAAAATATAAGAGGTTTTCGAAGTATATGCATTAATGTATTTGTTTTTCCTGATCCGGAAGATCCACATATTAACATATTAACATTCTAAAACATGAATCTGGCAAAAAAGGATAAATTTGCTTAAAGGTATTAGATTTATCACTTTTCGTATCATAATTAGGAATTTTCATTATATAATATTATTACATTATCTTACATTATCTTACATTATCTTATATTATTATATAAATCCTAGCAAAACTTAAAGAAATGAGAGAAATAAACAACCTAGTTGAACAAAAAGTAAAAGCTAAAGGAGAAGAAAGAAGAAGAGAAAAAATAAGAAAAGCTACTAGTCAAGAAATGTATAATGGAATTTATAAACCAATTACAGAAGGAATTGAAAGTAAAAAAGAACAATTATCAAGTCAGTTAAAAGCATTACCTGGAATCAAAGAGCAATTAGCGTTAATTCCAAAAAGGTTTGTTGATAAAATACAAGAAGTAGAACAACAACAAAAATTAGCAAAGTTATTGGAAGAACCACCCCCGGAGGAACTACAACAACCATTATTACCACCAAAACCGTTACTGCCGGATTATGATAAGTATCCTGAAGATCATGTGGGTTTGGATACGGATGATGATGATGAGTTTGAAGAAACTAAAGAACTTCCTGAAGAATTGGAGGCAAATTTAGATATAAATATCAATAAAGATATATTATCAGAATGGGACTTACCCACATTATCAGAGTTAGCAATAAGCAAAGATAAAGATGATTGGATAAAAATAAGATAAGAGGTTACCAAGAAATTAAAGGGCTTAACTCGTGATATAAATAAATATAGCAAAGAAGAACCAGATAAAATAATTGAATTCACAAATGCAGAACCTATGACTGTAAGCGAGTATGTTTCGGAGTTAGAATTACATAGAGAAAATCTTAAAAGATACGGTGAACGCTTATCAAAAATGATTAATGACTCAGAAGTATTTGGAAAGGGAATAAGATATCATAATCAAAAACAAAGTTACACTTTACCAAAGACAAAGTATAAAGTTTCACCAAATGGACAATATGGTAATTTAATTATTAACTTAAATAAACTTTATGGTCAGAACAAATTGATTGCTAAGGATGGAAGAACTGGAAAAGAAGTAATTAACACTAAAGTAGATGATGATTTGATTGATGTAATTAATAAAAGATATAACAATAATAAAAAAAACATTCGATTTATTCTAGAAAAAAATATTTAAAGAATTAACAGAAAAATCATGATTACCTATCAATAAAAGATCTATGAAATTTAAAAAAGTAATTAGAGGTGAAGGTTTTAATTCAAGTCTTTGTACGTGTAATCAAGAAGAACTGGTTAGTAACTTGGAGTTCATTTGTGGTTCTATTGATGCCGGAAATAATAATGAAGAACTGAAAAATGAAGGTATTAGTATAATTGATGAACTATTAAAAATGAATAAATTGTTACCAGAACAACATGAAATGTTATATAAAAAACATTTTTCTTGAATTTACACTTTTATTTAAAATATGCTTAATAAATTATATGTAAATGGAACAAAAAATAGTGTTAAGTTCTGAAACAGTTAAAGATGATAACAAAAATACTCCAAGCGATTTTACAGTCAGATTCAGCCGTTCTTTAATTTTAGATAAAAATAAAACTTATGCTGTCGGTTTGGATAGTAATAACACTATGACTTACTCTTGGCATAATATTAGTGATGAATACGATAATAAAAGAGTTCGTTATAATAATGGTAAAGAAAGGAAATATATTATATTTCAAAATGGTTCTTACAGTTATACAGACATCAATAATTATATCGAAGAAACTTTAATAACCAATGGTGATTATGAAATTGATAAATCAAACTTTGCTCCAATAAGTTTGGAATTTGATTTAAGTAGTTTTAAGGTTTTGATTTCAATTCATGATAATGTTATGTTGGATTTAAGAATGTCAAATTTTCATACATTGCTTTGATTTGAGAAAAAAGCTTTGAGAAATACTGAATGGGGAAATACAACACCAAATATAACTAACTCTGTGGATACAATTTACATTCATTGTGATCTTATTGATAATTCACTCGTTGATGGTAATTTTAGTGTTATTATCTCTGCTTTAAGTATTGCAGACTTAACAAGAGTTTATCCATTTACAAAAGAACCGAACAGAGTCGGATATTCTGAAATTAATAAAAATATTATAAATTCAATTAGAATATATATTACAGACGTATTTGGTAGAATAATTAATTTTAATGGGGTTGAAACAAGTTTTACACTAATTTTAAAAGAAATATAAATATATAATATACAAAAAAGTCAAGCAAAAAGGGTCCTTATGGTATTTTTTCATGTTTTTTACTTTTTTCCATTTACTGAAAGAACGCTTTATTTTGTATCAGAAACCGAAGTTTCAGTTGTCTATCTCCAGTAATTATGGAAATATGCTATATTTTGTGACATGATATAATTAAACAAAAAAGCAACAATAAGTACTCATTCAGAGTTATTTATTTTGAACAGTATACAGAGTTCATCAGCTTATTATCTGCAGTTGAAAAGTAGGAATCAACTATTTGAATATTCGACAGCATATACACAAATGATGCTTTTAATCTATAAGATGAAACTGGAATAAAAATTATTATAATTTTCGTTGCCATAGCAACGAAAAACAAAATTAACAAATTAAATTCTTTTTTAAGGAGATCAATGATATTATAATCGAGAAGAACTGCTCACACTAATAAAAAGACACCCAAAAGCATTAAAAATGATATATTTTGCATAAATATGTGTTTCGTGTAAAATAATTTCCTTTTAACAGGAAAACATAGGTTTTGGATATCGCATTTAGAAGTTGATGAATCAGTTTTATCATAACTTTTAATCGGTTTCTCTATATGTGTAATAATACATATATATATATATTTATATTATTAAATTATTGACTTGTATTGTCTTTGTCATGTAAACTTAACGTTCGAGTAAAACACAGAATGATCAGAATTAATAGCTACTGTTTCCATGGCAACTGTTTTCTTTTTAAAATATAGTAGCGAAAATGATATTTTAAGAAAGGCTCGAAACAACTACTAATTAATACTTCTGCACGTGATATTTAGAAACCGCTAAAATTCATTAACATGTCATTTTTGTTCAGTCAATCCCATCAAACTATTACTTAAACAACAAAGTATAGAAAACAATATAGGTCTAGTAAAGTATGAAGAACAATCAGTGGTAATGAACATTAATCTTTTTAATATATGGAATATTTTTCAACTCGAATTTCATTAGCTGTTTCCTTTTCATTGATTCTATAAAGGCAGTTTGTACTTGAAACTTTCCCTTCCACACAGATTTTACAGAATAATAGCAAATAGTTACTACCAAGAATCTATCGTTTCCATGGTAACACTATGGTATGATATTGTTTCCTAAAAATCGCTAAAATGTGACTTTCAAGGAATGACCTTCAGAACATTTCAAATTCAGTACGATTATTGAATTTGTTACGCAAATCACTAAAGTTTCGTTACTAGAAAGAACTAGTCTGCTTACTTACTGCATACGATAGTTACACAGGTTTTGGAAAATATTAAACAATAACACTGTTGTTTTTGTTTTGAACGTCCATATAATGCTTCATAAAACGGGTACGTAAATATACAAGTTGAGTTCATTCTGAATAAGTTGTCAGAAATAATCTTCAATTATAACACTTTTCCCGATGAATTTTAATAGCTGCTTTAATAATTTATTATATGTTTCCATGGTGACGTTTAAAGTTTTGTGCAATACTCTAAATTGTCACGTCGTTTCAAAAACTCGCCTATTACCTATACGGGCATTAAACTAAACACTAAACGACTCTATTCCGTCTGAGTAGGAATCGGGCAAAGTATGTCCTGAAAAGGTTGCCTAACAAGTGGTCTCACGTGCCGGAACAAGTATTCCTGTCTCTCTTTGCTCAATCCGCCAGGTGGCAGTACGTCCGGAATATCGGTGACATCCATTGGTAGGTGATGCGTTTTACAGATGATGAATCGGATTTCATCTACATCGTCTGCGTTTACTTTCATATAGACGACGCCGGGTTGTTCAATGGTGAATCTGAAACTGTGGTATTTTGATATGTTCGGAACTTTTTTAAATCTGTCTGACAGAAATACTTTCCACGCCCGCCATATCCATCCGTCTGCACCATAGGTTACAGGAAAGTTGCTGACTGACGACTTTCCGACTACTTCAGCTATATGTTGCGGTGTGTCACAGTCTGTTCTCCGGTATAACTTTTTAATGTTTCCAAATCCCGCATCAATCAAGCACCTGTGAAATGGCGATAAAGTAAGTCGATAGAAAAGCGTTAAAGTTATTACTTTTTATATATATTTATCAAGCAGGTACTGACATAGTCTTTTATGTACATAAGATAATCCGAACTTCATCTCTTAATGTCTGCATATCCAGTAATGACAGGATTTTGTCTTATAACGACCCATAATGTTTAAATTTGCAAAACAATAGACACGTAAATATTACATGCAAGTTGTTAGCATATTACATCTGGAATATCAATGAATGAAAGAAAGTGACTGTGATTACGACAGGTCGTTTGAAGGAACGTACGTACGCAGCAGACGACATAATTTGTCATTTTAATTTCCGACTCCAGCAGATTTTTTTTGAAAAGATGTTCTGATAATAAAATGATAAAGAGCAGACTAACATGTAACGCATATGAAACGTGTTATCTTAACCATACCGAGTATGTCCGGGAATCTGCATCATGTATGTAATATTTCTGTGTTTTCCAACCATGATTCTCCAGGCAAAATACGCCAGAACGTAACGATTCTTGTTTTGACCTGTTGAAGATGCACAAAATATTAATTACGTGTATGTATCACTATCGGCCGACAAACGTGTGCAACTCTAAATAAATAAACATTAAAACAAGTTCTAAACACACTAGTTGGAACTAAAGTTCATGGAACAAGACAAAAGTTTACAAAACAAATTTTATTGATTTCCAATCAATAAGCCGTGACTTACACTTTTTCCTTGGCATTTACGATCATAGTATTCACATACGTGTAAAGAGCATTCAGGGCTAAATGCCCGAAATCGTTCTTACATCGTTACATGTGACTTCTGAAGCAAGGCAAATTACATATCTTGATGACGTAATTATTTCACTTTTACTACTTTGCACCTACCATAGATAAACCAGAATTGTTCTGCTGAACTTCGTTAAACTTGTACAAACTTGAGTTTGCGCATACGAGTAGATTAACCTTGAACCTTGAATTATTTTTATGATGAATACACTACTTATTTAAATAGTCATTTAGAAAAGCAGCGAACAGTACAAAACATAATAAAACTAGAAGAATAATCATTAAACTTACTTACCGAAACAATTGTCAGCATGAATGCTACAGTCGTTCTCACCAGATCCGTATGAATGGAACGCATGGTCTAACATGGAAATAACTGAATCTGGTCCGGGAGCCAGCTGTCCATCACGACCTGCAATATGTTGATGACTTATTACACATTAGCACACTATACTTTGTTGAAATCATTCATTTTAGAATATTATCAAAATTACCGTCTGTTCTGACAAAACCAATGCATTGTAAAAGTGTATCTAAGGGTATGATATCGAGTTTTCGAATATAAAATAAATTCTTTTATAAGCAAGTGAAGATGGTTACTAAAGTAATAATGGAAACACGCGCACGCTCGCACGCACAAATACCAAATACACTACTTACCTAATGTTTCGTTCTCACTGATGAGGCAGTTGTACTGACAGCAGCCATCTACCAGGAAACCAAATATCTGTACCTTGACGGGCTGAATAAAATATGTCGGCCCCTTTTCTCTGGAGTGATGTGGCAATTTGACGTACTGGGAAAAGTCAAATGTATAATGTATATCGTCCATTGAAAAATTGTCTCCCGCAGATGGGTCAAGTTCTTGTCTTTTCCTAAACATTTCAGCTGACCTTTCTACACATTTCTTGTACACGTCCCTCTCCTTTCTAGCTTGTAGAATATGTGATTGATATCTTCCTGTCGCCGACAACTTATCATCTTCACTCATAGCAAGTTTAATTTCTTGTCTAAAATCTTCGCAAGTGCGACACACATCTTCTATTGGTGAACTTATCTTTATATGCGGAACACATAATGACCACAGGTCTTTGAATGTTGTTAAACCAACGTATAGTTTGTCATTCTCTATGCACACCTCTTTGTACTGTTGATGGATTGAAAGCTTTGTGTCCGACGACGGCAAATATATTGGAGGTTCATCACTGCGACCTCTGGGAGCTGCCGGCTGGGGAAGGCCGACTTCACTTGCGTAGTTGATTAGAAATTGGATTGCATTTCTAATTACGTCTGGCGCAAACGCATTTGGTGCTCGTCTGCCTGTGTGACCATGAACGCGCGGTTCCGTTCCATGTTCTTTCATGTGTGCCAAAATGTTTCTTAGGGTCTTATGTTTAGTGTCAAATATAAATGAAAATGATTCTTGACAGATCGTTTTGCCATCAAAATAATAGTCGTATCTTTGTCGCGTTCTTTCTTTATTTTTACATCTGGAATTGTCACCTATCCGTTTTAATGTCCCCATTAGAAGCATTTCTTTTTCATTCTTGGACATCTCTCGTAGACTAAGAATATGCGTCTGAATTCGGTCCACAGTAAAGTTCAGATAACAATTCCTTTTGCAAGGACAACCTGTATTTATTTTAGTTGAGACGTCATCTATATCACTCTGAGGATCATATTCATTGGTCACATGGACATGGTCGTCATGTTGATCCTCTGTGTCGTCTGCTTGGCAAGCCTCTTCTGTAACCACCACTGCTACAAAGAAACGGTTAACACGCTCTTCTAGTGAGGTTTCAGTAGCAAAAGTCGGCGATGTTCTACCGGAAGACTGATCTTGTGAGGCATGTGTGGGTGGTTCGCCTAACCCAAACACTGACAGCAAGTCATCCAATTCCTGCACAAATACAAGAAAATAAATTTTTTAATTAAAAGTTTGAATGTTGGTACGTTATCTTATATTTTAAAAAAATTAAAAAAAAAAAAAGTTTCCGCCAACAGGAATCGAACTCCAGACCTCTGGATTATAAATCCCCCGCCTAACCTTGGCGCCACGTAGGACTTAGACTTCAAACGTCTTTAATATCTAGATTATTTAATTCCCACGTTAAACAATAAAATAAATCGGTAGCATTGATTTTTAAATTCCACATTTTTCTAAGAATATTACTTTCAACATACCAAAACTATTGCCGCGGTTAATTTTCATTTCTTTATAACAGATCTAGATGGAAAACAAACGTCATGCCTAAGAAAATTACTTGGAACAGAAATTTAAAACCTGCAGATCTATCTTTAGTTTTATGTTTAAACAATTGTTTTTCTTACTTTGCGCATTTAAAACAACCTACCTACAGCAGATAATATCATGTTATAGTCATATAAGTCCATGCTAACAGGTAAACATTGCCATTGGCATATTTTAAACAAATCTGCTTGATGCGATTAACTCGATATTAAAAAAGTTTTGTTATCTGTATTATTCCAGCAGAGAAAGCATGGTAGAATAAATAAACATGTATAGCATTCTATTAAAAGAAATATATTTAAAGTATGCTTTTTATTTTAAATATCACTTGACTCAAATGTATCCATTATTCTGTTTTTCCTTCCGTTTAACCTTGATGCATGTCAACATCTGGGCGCGGCCATATTGATACGTCATCATTTGACTTTGACGTCATTTATCTCGGAAACGTGTCAATTACGATAAGGACCTTTTATGCTTGACGGGGCTCAAGTATTGCAGACTTAACAAGAGTTTATCCATTTACAAAAGAACCGAACAGAGTCGGATATTCTGACATTAATAAAAATATTATAAATTCAATTAGAATATATATTACAGACGTATTTGGTAGAATAATTAATTTTAATGGGGTTGAAACAAGTTTTACACTAATTTTAAAAGAAATATAAATATATAATATACAAAAAAGTTTATGATAAAAATAAAGGAATATTTATTTATGTTGATGCTCAAACTGGAGCTTCAGCTCCTTATGAGCTTTACGCTCAGACCGGAGAAGAAATTATACACGGTACAGGTATTTTTGACACTTTAACAAAATTGTTTTCAAGTGGAGTTGCATCTTCAATTACCACAGCTGGAAAAAAAAGCTCTGAAAACTGCAGGAAACTCTGCACTTGAAAGTTGAACAAAAAGGATTGGAGCGGAAGTCGGGAATTTAGCTGCTGATAAAATAACAGAAAAAAATAAAAGTTTTAAATAACCTGCTGTGAACGTTAAAAAACCATCATTTGGTGAATTAATTGCCAAAACATTACAAGAAAAAAACAACCGTAAAAATAATGAGAAGGATATTAATATAAGATTAAATAGATTATTGTCAGGATCTGGAGCTGGTGTAACAAACCCGAACATGTGTTTGTTTATTTACAACGACCTGATAAAAGTAATGGACAGAGACGGAATCCACATTTATTAGATACATTTAAACTTAATGCCGCAGATAATGATTGCACATTGGAATCTTGTCGTCTTGAAGTTGGTAATGGTGGTTTTTTTATTATCCTGAAACGGAATATACAAGTATATTAAAAATTTATGATGATGTTCTTAATTATTATTATAAACAAAATAATAAAACTACTGGAAGTCTCTTAAATAGATTTAATTTTCAAAGTTTGTTTGG
Source organism: Mercenaria mercenaria (assembly GCF_021730395.1). NCBI lineage: Eukaryota > Metazoa > Mollusca > Bivalvia > Venerida > Veneridae > Mercenaria > Mercenaria mercenaria. The sequence goes on from NC_069372.1 coordinate 80,289,562, forward strand.
ATTTGTTCATTTTAACTTAGAATTTAAAAAGGAAGGAATGACAGAAGATCCTAAGCATATTACATTAACAGCTAAATTAATTGTTCGACCGACAGCTAATATTCGTGTTTACGCAATTGTTTTGTATGAAGAAACAGTTAAAATAAATACTATTGGAAATGAACTTTAATATATAATGACATCAAATTATATTGAATATAAAGTTAACCTAACATATGGACAAAAGAAAAATTTAGCACAAGCTTATAATAATAAAATTCCACATACTTTTAGATTAAAACATGAACAATTACGTGGAAACTTTCCTATACTTTTAACAAAAACACAAATTAATAAAATTGAAAAGTCTATTGCGAATAATAAGGGATTAGAAATTACAATTTCAAAAAAAAAAAATAATGTCAAGTCAAGGTCAAAATGGTGGATTTTTGGGAGCTTTGGCTGGTTTGTTAGGTCGGACAGTACTTCCGGTAGCTGCAAAAATAGCTCCAAAAATTTTAGGACCGTTAGGCGTCGGAGCCCTTTCTGGTCTTGCCAGTACTGGTGTTAGTAAAATACTTGGAAATGGTATGATTTCGGTAGCTAATAATAAGAGAAATATGATATCACCCTGTCTTACACCTAATCAAAGAAAACGACTAGTGGGATCTGGAGTAATTAAATTAACACAAAAACAAAAACAAGACGGCGGGTTTCTAGGTATGTTAGCTGATAGTCTAGGGATACCTTTGATTACATCCCTTCTTAGTGGAAAAGGTATACAAATTGACTCTCAAAAAAGACCTTACAGACGAATTCCTAGAGTAAAAAAATAATAAAATGTATAAACAAACCAATTTCTAACTTTGAAATTGAACAATGGGTTAAACAACTCGGTATTAAAAACTTTAGGGGTGTATTTAGTAGAAATACTCTACCAAAAACAAAATTAAATAAAGAATGCGGAATTATAGATTTGGATGACTCTGTTGGACCTAGAACACATTGGGTTTGTTACTTTAATACTTTGTACTTTGATCAAACCGGAGGTTTTCGAAAAAGTACTTTGTACTTTGACCAATTTGGACTTCCTCCACCAAAAGAAGTGATTAATTACATCCCAGATGTAAAATACAATAACATACAATAGTAAGACAAAACAAGTGTATTGTGCGGCTACTATTCTTTATTTTTCATAAAAATGTTACAAGATAGTATAAACATTTATAATTTATTGTATAAAATACTAAATGTTAACAATCAAAGAGGAAATGAACAAATAATTATTTCATATTTCACATCTCACTACAACAAGTAATATAAAAATAAGCGTTTACACTGTAAACGTTACTAAAAATAAACGTTACTAAAATAGATTTACTTTATCAAACCAAAGGTTTTCATAGTAATTTGTTAAAACCTTTGGTTTTTCTGAGTTTGCTAGCATTGGTCAGTTTAGGTTAAAGGTGAGGGTCAAAATGGGGTTAAAGTGTGCCAGAAGCGGTATTTCTTATACTACTTACAGTAAACAATGAAAATAGAAATAAAGTGAAACATAATGGGGTATGTACTGTTAGATTTTAATTTTATAGATATCATGCGAGTACAAAAATGTACCTTTCTCTAAGGAAATGATGTTTCTAAAGCAAAAGAAATCTATTGTCTTACTTTCTATGCAGTAAGGACATTTTGCACAGTTATTCACAATATGGTGGTGAAACAGATACAACGCAGTGCGTGTTCACGTTATTTCTGAAACAAATAGCTCTTTTCTCAAAATTTGCGACAAGAAAAAAAAATCATTATACAATTAAAGCAAATGAAATCTCTGCGACATTCAAACATCGCCCATAATAGGTTATGAAATGTACAAAGTCTGTCCTGGTTCCTTCTCCTCATACAGACTTTTACATATTCTTATCAGACACTTACGAAACAAATTGAAGCGATACCAAATCCGATCATACTTCGGGTATATTTAAGAGTCTGTAACCGTTTCGAAATATTGAATTCAATTAATCGAATGTTTTTGGTAATTAACCGATCTGTCATTTTTGATAGACTTAAGCTAAACATTTTGGTAAAGTTATTAGTACGTTCATGGGATTTATCTTTATGTATGGTACCGTAGCACATATTACCTCTATCAAGTCGTGTCGTTATGTCCGGAGCAATATATGTGTAGTGGCTGAAGGACACAGGGTGTGCCCGCACTTATGACAAATAAGGTGCAATAACACAAATGTTTGCAGTCTAAAGGGAGTATAGCCTCAACAAAAAAATAATGAAAAGGATTCATTATTCCAGGCCATATAGTTTAAAGCAATCAGCATCAGAAACAACAAAATCCATTATTTTGGCCATTTCAATGGTCATAACTCTGTAATAAACGCTTAGATCCCCAAGAACAATGCCAAGTGTGCAAGGTCGTATCATGATAAAGACCCATGCAACTAATCTACATGAAATACTTTCTGAGCTAGGCACATTATTAGATGGTAATGTGTATTTTTGACTATTTCAGGAGCCATCCCTTTTAAAATAGGGTGTGGAACCATCCAAAATAATAAAAGGCTTCGCAGCTTTTTATCATGACAAAGACTCATGCAAGTTTTCATCCATTTATAGCATATACTGTTTGAGCTAGGTGCGTCACAAGGTGAAAATGTGCATTTTTAATATTTCAGGGCAATACCTCTAGAATTATTGGGTGGCGGCATTCAAAAACAGGAGTTGTGCAAGTTCATATCATAATAAAGACTCATGCATGGTTTAACATATCAGGTTATATAGAATACGTTTTGAGTTATGCATGCCACAGGGGGACAATGTGCTTTTTGACTATTTCAGGGGCCATAACTCTAGAAAAATGGAGGCGGAGGAAGTGTGTGTGTGTGTGGGGGGGGGGGGGGGGGGATTCAGACTCAGATGAAAAATAAAAGGTAAGCAAGTTCATATCATGATAAAGACTCATGCAAGGTTTAATCAATTTATATTAAATAATTTTGCGAAAGGCGCGTCACAAGGTGTAAACGTATATTTTTGACTATTTCTGGGGCCATAACTGTGGAAATACGGGGCGGAGTTCATATCATGATTCAAACTCATGCAATGTTTCATGAATCTATATGAAATATTATAGGTGGGCCGGTGGTCTAGTGGTAACACGCTTGACTGTGAATCCAGTGGTCCGGGGTTCGAATCCTGGTCCAGGCACTGGAATTTTTTGAGATTCTCTTGAGTATCTCCCACCTTACTAGAGGCCTGTACTTTCTTCCCAGGAAAGACGGCTTCGCGTGTATCGGGGCTATACACCGGGCACGGTAAAGAACCGGACTGTCTATTCGAAAAGAGCTAGACTAAGTTAGCCGGACACGTCGGTATCTGAAAACTTCTCTCAGTCTGTTCTGGGGGCTTTATCTCACCCTATCCCTCTGGTCTGATCGCTCTGTGTCTGTACTAGTAGAGGATGATTTCGCGCCTTGTGTGGCTGCAGTTGCTATATGCAAAGCGCATTTGAACGTGTTTAACATGGAAAGGGCGCTATATAAACTGATATAATAAATACTTTTTGAGCTAGGAGTGTCACAATGTGACAATATGCATTTTTGACTATTTCAGGAGCAATAACTCTGACAATAGAGGGTAGAGCCAAACAAAAATAGGAGGTGCGCAAGTTCATATCATGATAAAGACTCGTGCAAGATTTAATAATTTATATTAAATACCTTTTGAGCATAGCGCGTCATGACTTCGGACTGACCCATGGACAAACGTACGGACGGACGGACAAACCAGACCAAATATATATGACCCCGCCACTCATGGGGGCCACATATATCGTTTATGTATGACCTTTTTGTAATCTTGTCTTCTCTTCATAAGAAGCAGTGACATGAACTATTACTATATTTCATTACTCTGTTTCCTATAATGCTATGTTAAATAGAAACTTTCTTACTTGAGAATTGATATGAGAATTAAATTCTTCATAACATTGCGTTAAAATTAATGATGACTTTAGTTGCTCATAGCACAATCAGGTAACAATCAAAATAACTTTTTAAAACAGTCGGCATGTTCAGAGGAGAGAAATATTTCCCGCAGTAATAAAATAAACCTGCAACCGGCAGCCAAGTAAATGACAAAACCAGATGGTTTTACAATTCTAGTCGAATGAATGAATGAATTACTTCGAAGCTGCGGCCGATCGATAAGAAAACGCTCTTGTTTAAGCTCTCATGGAGAAATAAGGGAAATTTACATTGAAGTGACAGATTTTGAATTTTGGTGTCAAATTCCAACAGCCCAGGCGTCCTTCCGCGTCTGCACTCTGGTTAAAGCTTTGATGCACTTTCTCTTTACCTCTTTAATTATTTAATGGATTTGTTTAAAACTTAAAAGAGTTATTCCTTATCATCGCCATCATCATATGGCACAAGGGACATAACTCTTGCACCGATTTGTCGTGAATTATCCCCCTTTTGACTTAGAATTTCATGTAAAAGTTTCGGTGCACTGTCACTCTATCTCTGTTATTACTGTGTGGATTTGATTCAAACTTAAAATAGTTGTTCCACATCATCTCCCACATGAAATGACACAATGTAATGTCCATAATTCTAAAACCCATTTTACATGAATTATACCTTCTTTTTAATTTAGAATTTTAGGTTAAAGTTTTGGTGTACTTTCACTCTATCTGAGATATTACTAAATGGATTTGAATCAGATTTAAAATAGTTGTTCCACATCATCACCCACATCATATGACATAAAGGCTATTAGACTTACACCAATATTTCATGAATTATCCCCCTTTTGACTTGAAATTTCAGGTTAAAGTTTTGGTGCACTTTCATTCTATCTTAGTTATTACTAAATGGATTGAATCAAACTTAAGATAATTGTTTCACATCATCTCCCACATCAAATGACATAAGGTTAACAACCCTGGAACCAATGTTGAATGAATTATGCCTCCTCTTAATTAAAACTTCAGCTAAAGTTTTGGTGCACTGTCACTCTATCTCAGTTATTACTGTATGGATTTGATTCAAACTTAATATAGTTGTTCCACATCATCTCCCACATGAAATAACACAAAGTCCATAACTCTTGAACCCATTTTTCATGAATTATGCCTTCTCTTTACTTAGAGTTTCAAGTTTAAGGTTTGATGCCCTTTTATTTTATCTCAGGTATTACTGAATGTATTTGAATCAGATTTAAATTAGTTGTTTTACATCATCACTCATATCATATAACATAAAGGCCATAAGAATTACACCAACATTTCATGAATTACCACCCCACCCCACAATTTTGACTTAGGATTTCACTTTAAAGTTTTAGCGCACTTTCACTCTATCTCAGTTATAACTGAATGGATTTGATCCAAAGTTAAAAATTGTTCCACCTTATCACCCACAACATATGACACAAGGTCCATAAATAAATCCCTTTTTTAATTACAATTTTAGGTTAATTTTGATGCATTTTCTGTCATTACAGATAGAATAAATTCAAACTTAAAATAGTTGTTCGGTGTCATCATTCACATCATATAACACAAGACCTATAACTCTAGCACAAGTATTTTATGAAATAGCTCCCCTTTTGAAAAAGAATTTCAGGTTAAAGTTTAGGTGCACTTTCACTCTATCTCGGTTATTAGTAAATGTATTTGAATGAAACTAAAAGTAGTTGTTACATATCATCACCAACATCCAGTGACACTAGATGCATCACTCTTGCACCAATATTTCATGAGTGATGCCCCAGCTTCGTTTTGATTATGATTATACTTCTTTAATATTTTGATATTTTTATATCTCTTAATACATGATTCATTTGACACAAGCATATACTGGTGTATGCTATTTTCCAATACCTTCATCCAATTGTAGTCATTAAACACTCCTGTTGCTGCTCCAGCTTCCTCTGATGTGCCAGTTTTCACTATCCAGCATCGAAATAGCCGAGCGCGCTGTCTCATGTGACAGCTCTTGTTCTAGAAGGACTTTCTTCAGTTATGCAAAAAGTGTTCATGAATACGTGCATATTTGTACACATTCCCTGCACGTGCAAAATATGCTATATTGGTCTAAACACTTAATGCGGTTACATTAGCCGTGAGTCGGCCAAAAAGAATCATAATTAGCTACACTACCTATTCAAATGTCGGTATGTGAAATTTCTTTTAAATGCATGCATTATTAACAAAATAGTAATACAATATAAACTGATTGATTAGGAATTTTGTTGAGTGTTCATTCCTTATCTATAATCCTACCGACGTACGAAAAAACCATTAAGCACCTTAGCGCCAATGTTACTTACCCTTTCCTGAGAACAAACCTTTCTAGCATCCTCTCTGATAAAGCTTTAAGATACTGCTAGCACTTTATTTATCCAAACGTCTTAGAATAGCTGTATACCACAAAGGTTTATCTTCCTTACCCTGTGAATAAACCTTACACGTAAGTCGTTTACTAATACCACATATCGTGAACTGAAATGTAACAATGTAGCGCAAGATAAATCAAAGAATCTCGAAAACAATATTCACTTACGCAAATATTGCAGACTTTTTAAAATGATATTTGAATGGAAGTTTCTTCTCTTTGGTTTTCATTAAGACAATGATTTTTCCATAGTTACATCATTTTTCTCAACTGAAAAAGGTAACGTGTACTTTGAACGGTAAAAGTTAACTATATTAACATATTCAATGAAACAAAATGTCATTCGATTTCTACCCATCGCACACAATTATGGTTATAATGAATGTATGTTTCACTGAAGTAAACTGAATAAACTGAAGTAAAGTCTTTCTTGTTTTGTTTTGATACTTTCTGAATTGATTTCCCTCATTTGATTTACCCGTTTTTATTTTTTATTTATCATAATGATTAAAGTTTATGTAAACTTGTTCCAGTCTGATTATTTGCATCCAACTCTATATCTTTTTATGTAATTAGTGTGTCTGAAACAAACGCACCAATATCAACCTATCACGTTAGGAACAATGCTACCAGTTCACCTTAGTGTATTTAACCGAGAAAAAACAAAACAAATGTACATAATCAAGAAATTTACATTCATGCGTTTTGATAGACAATGGAGTTTTAGTTCAACCCATACCCATACTTGATTTTTGGTGCTATAAATCCCACCTCCCGCCCCACCCCAACTCGACCCATATCATAACCCCACCACAATTTGCGGTTTCATCTGACGGAGCATTTAGCACTTGAACACGAACATCTGTTCAACATTGTACCAGCTCTGTTTCAAATTGGTAAATGCATTCAATTATAATTCAATTTCTATTCCTTCGTTCAATAAATTAGCTCTTATGACGTACACTGTCGGCCGTTTCTAATTTTTGTAACGTTTATGCATGATTGAATTCTAGCATATGGTAGAAATAATGGAGACTGTGTACCAATTGCGTTCTGTTTATAAGGTGAAAGAGTACACTTTAGATATGAACGTTAGCTATACTATTATAAATTGCGTTTTTATGCATATAATAAATATGTGTACGTTTAATTTTATCTTTCAGCCTAACATTCTTTGAATTTGAAATGTGAAAATATCTTATACAAATGACTATTTTCATTTATCGGTGGTAATACCTTACAGGAGCCATTCTCCTGGTGTTAACGTTGTATCATAATCATTTAGAACATTAGTATACACTGTGTGTGTACAGCATGTGTATTTAAATGGTAAGTTGTAGCCCATTTTTTGTTTGAAAAAATACTTTTATGATAAATGATGTATTCAGGTTTTCAGTTTTAATATATCCTAGAGACGTACCAAACACATTTAAAAATCTAAAAAATATAAGAAATAATACCCGCAGATAAAAATCTATCGTAATTGACATAAATAAAAGAATGAACATCATATATATTTGAGCAAAATCGTCGAAAAACCAGACTCCTCTGCAAACCGGACTTTTGACTTAATACTGAAAGTGTCCGATTTTCAGCGTTTTTGTCTTATATATTGTGTGAATCGATGTATTGTTCTGTTGACCAAGCAGAACAGCTTTTGTCATTTTGCAAACAGGTGCAATCCTGCAGATAGTTTGTGTACTCAAGGGATCTGCTGTTTGCACCCATATACTGCCGAATTATTAATTATATATTTTTACGTTTAGCTATTCGCCCCAGAAGGGCTTTACAATTTCAAAGTGCGAATAGATGGCAATAAATGAATATTTCCTTACTAACTTATGTAGCCAACCATACGAATCTCAGTCCAGTGCTTATCCCAGTCGTTACGCCACTACTGATATGTTTAAATTTGTTAACGCTATGTCTTACTGCTCTAAAAGTCCGGCTAAGAAAATAAAATGATTTCAATCAATCTATTTAAATCTGCCATTGTAAGCCAATATTCATTGTGGTTTTGTGACGGAGTTTATCTGAGTTTTCAGAATACACTATCCTGAAATAAATCTATTCTCAGGTGCAATAATTGTACCCCAACTGCCCTGTCCTAATTTGTTTTTGTATCATAAAAATAGTTTTTATGTCAAAGATATCTAATGCCATGTTTTATCAAAATATTTGATTTTCAGATATTTATTCAAAAGCAGAAAATCCGCAATAAATGTAAATCTTTGCCACGTCTTTGAATAATTTGTTTACATTTACAATTACATTCCATGTAATAAAAGAAGCTTGTCAAAAGCCTTCCAGTTCTGTGTGGTTATATGTATTTTTACTGTGTTCTTCCTGACATGTATTGTGTTTACTATCTTAAACCTTATGCGTATTATTATTATTAAACATGCTTTGTACTGTTGTAATTAATATTCAGCTTGAGGTATTTTCCAGTTCATTATATTCTTTATAAATATGTCATATAAACATCATTCTAACACGATCCGATTCATTTTCCTATTAAACAAAGATCGCTGAAAACAGTGAATTAGTATACAACAGTTCACTGTTCTGACGTCACAACTATTACGTCATAGAGTCAAACGGCACAGCGGCGCGCTGGAAAAGAGTCCGATGGAAAACGGGCAAATATTTAATGAATGCCGTCAAGGATGTACTTTAAAGTCCTTGGTTACGTGTTAGAATCGAAATAATATATCTCATTTAGTGTTTTGCTCTTGAATAAAATCATTGCTTGTCGTTCAGATGCGTATCATTTTATCACTCTGGCTGTGCCCTCGTGATATAATTTCTTCGCATCTGAACTCATTTTACTGTAACCAAAAATGAAAAATGAGTCTCCTCTATGTTTTTCATTAAGGAAATATAACATGATAATATGATTGCGCAGATCAATAATTCCGTCTCACATTATAAGTGATATTTACAATTCAGTATTGTCAAAGAAACAGATCTATCTGAAGACACGTAGTTTGTTTCTCAAACCATGTTGTATTTTTATATGCATGTTGTGCTATAAAAACAAGATGTGCAGTGTTTTTTTTTCCATCATGAATTACATCAGCAATTTCAAATACATAATACTCGTACATAAAAACCGATAAGTTCCATAAAGAATAAATCTTCCCTTCTATTAAGTATCAAAATACAAACACATCGAAAATGCAAAAGCCACTGTATTGAAGTCACCACAGAACAACGAAACACATGAACAATCCTATACTAGCTTTAGTGTAAATTAATGTTCTTTGTTTTATTTGTATTTTATGTTTCAAAAAACATATTTTAATTAATCTTTGTAATGCTGAGAAAAAAGAATAGGTGTTTTGCAATGTTACTGAGCATGGATTATGCATCAGTCAGGCAGAATAATGTACGAGATATGTAACTGAATATGTCACATTTAAAACCTTGGTAACGTATGTTTGATTGATACCCTCATGCTCATTCTTCCTTTTATATGAATGTGGAAAATATTCAGACTGCGCACAAATATGTTATCTTTGTTTGAACCAGAAACAAAGAACAACATTTTTTTACAAAAAGACTGAAAGAGGAATAATTGTTTTACCGTTGTTTGTTGACATCCGATAATTTAGTATAGTGACAAGGTAAAATCCAACAACAATTATCACTGCCACGCATACGTGCTTAGTATACATGTTTTATTCAAATCAGAACTGTGCAAATGCAATCGTAATGTGTTTTCTATGTTGCTAATTCTCCAAGATGGAAAAATGGACTGACGAAAGTTACGTATGTTACATTTAAATATATATTCGCTTAAAGTCACAATTATACAAACTATTTAATTCTTTAAAATTTATAACGCACTTTCATATGTTTCCTTTCTTGTATCATAAATTTTAGGTCTAAACATTCACTGAATTATTCTTTTAGTGCCTCGAATTGAGCGTTTTAAGGAAGCGACTTTGGGAAATTGCTTAAAATTCAACAGATTCAAAGAATTTAAAATTGCCAAGACAACACATTCTTTACTTCATTTACTAGTTTCGACTTTTATGTCTACGTTAGAAATAACAACGCACAATACAAACGACGTCACGTCCGTTTAGACGCGAACGTCAACGTGACAAAAAGCGCAAATATAGAATATATTTGTATTGATGTACATATAGATACGGATCATAATGATACGGCGTGTATTTATCGAAAACATATTTCTTCAATATGAAGTAGAGAAAAAAAAAAATAAAAACCAACATATCTGTATGACAAAGTTTGAAGTATACATGTGAAGCATAAGCGAGAATTAACAATACTTAGAATTATAATAGTAAATTAACATTAATTTAAAAGCTAATCACACTTATATAATTACAGAAACATAAAACAAATAAACACTTAAAAAAGAATTACGATTTAAAGAAAAAAATGAAGTCAAGCGGTGGAAAATTCAACAGTAATTTTTGCTTTGTTTAACGTTATTATTTGTTTTGTGCATAAATGATCGGTTAGCACCATTGAATTATATTACACAGTAGTAAAACTGAAAGCTAAGGATTAATATTTTATTGTAATATGTCAGTACTGTAATCGCAATTTTTAAACGAGCAATTGTCGGAGAAAATGCGTAAAATATGAATACCGAAAAGCGTTTTGATAAAATAATTGCTTTAAACAGGTTTTATTGGTGAAAGGGTACATAAGATATTAGAGTTCAGCCTTTCTGAATTTAAATTTATCAAGCTCGTCACTGAAATGTTTTTCCCTTTCGGCTGAGTATCGGTGTGGACAAAGCTTTGTACAAAAAGTCAGAAAGACAGTAACCTAATATTCTCTATGTCCATACCGCCATATGTAAAGACTCATCATCATGCCTATCCGCCTAGCTCAATACGGAGAGCGCTGATCTACGGATTGTGGCGTCATGAATTTCATCCCAGGATGAAGTACATGTCTCCGTGACGATTTGATGAAAGACAATGTATCTGAAATCATTTGTTCCCCATCTCCGAATCATGTGCGAAGAACAGGCTTATATAGAATATTCTGATAAGGTTAACTGGCCGCCTTTAAATGGCTGAAATACTGTTGAAAACGGCGTTAAACCGAAAACAAACAAATCAATACCTGATGCAACTTAAATCAGTTACCATATATAATTGTAGTTTTATAAGTAATATCTAAGCAGCATAATCTTTTCAACACATGCATCTTTTTTTATTCATGTCATGTTTGTGAGCCAGTCCACAAGGCTCAAAGCGTGGATCTACGAATCTCCGGATCACGAAGTCGTGATTTAGATTACATTACCAGGCGAGGTGTTTGTTCACTATGACGATTTGACAAAGACAAATTGTGTCCGAAGTAATTTCGTCCTCCACCGTTGACTGAGGCGGAAAGATTTGCAGTTACTTACGGAGAGTAAAAAGTTAATACTCGTATAGAATTCAGAAACACTGGTTAGGTCAACTGCCCGCCGTTACATAATGAAAATAATGTTTACAAATAGAGCTAAACACCAACAAATGTAATTTATCTATTTTTGTTCTGCGTTTTCATGCCCGTTTGGTATTTAAATGACCTCAGTCTATCCATTTTTTCAAACAAAATAATTTAATACTTACCTTGAAATATCAGTTTTTATATCAATGTCCTCATCTTCACTTGTATTAATTTGATAATATCATCTTAGTACATTCAGTTTTTCGTATTCTCTTTTTCTTTCCCACTTCCTCAATATACTTTTAACAATGTCATATTTCCTGTTTTATATATACATACCCGCTAAAGGGCATACACTCATTTGACTTGTCCATGTTTAAATCTCTTTAAACATTTTCTTTCATGCTTTCAGTTTCTTCTTGAAAATAAAGATCGCTTATAATTTCAATCAATGCAAAATGATTATATTTTGTTAATGAGATGCCGAAATGAACAGATGCCTCATAATTGCTCATTAGTACAAAAGGCCACCTCTGTTTTAGTTTTCCCAAAATATCTCCATATGTTACACTCCCTAGTATTGACATGGTGAGTTCAATTTAAGAAGTTTATCTAAGTTTTTTTTTGTGATGTTGACGAAAACATAAAATGTGTGTAGTGTCTCGGCGATAAGGAATATTCAGATGATATGACTTATGCACGATGGAAGATACATTATAACGTGTTCAATGTGCGTAGTACCCATTCACCGAACTGCGCGGTATTTAAACCGTTGAAAACATTTATATGTTGTTTTGTTTATATCTTATGTCATCATTTTAAAATTTCAAATGCAAATCAGTTCTATCATTTTATTTTTATATGATATTATTTTCTCTCTATATACCTGTCCGCTTCATTACCGATATAAGAAAGAACATTCTAATTGTATACATGTTAAACATTTTTGTTTTCCTGTTCTATAAGCAGGTACATCATTTTTATCATTTTAATTTCACACATTGTTTTATTCCTGTCCTTTATACACTTTACGGCAGAGAAGCAATAGCGTAAAACTTCCCTTTTCATGTCTATATTTTTTTCTTACAATTATGTGGTAAGGCGACTTTCATGGTGGAGGGCCACCCAAGGTAAAGATAAGATAAGATTTATTTTGAGTCAGCAAGACAACGACTGATAAACATAAGCCCTTATGAACTTTTACAACCGACTATAAAGAACAAAGGTAAACATTATCAACATAAAAAGTAGAATGAGCTGTAAGAGATGATAAATATAATCTGGAAAGTAGATAAGTAGTTATATATATAGCGCTTTTGGCGCAGTTTCACCTAATTTAACATTTAGTCTTTGACCTAAACCGACCAATGCTGACCAATTTCAACAAATTTAAAACAAATTTTAACAAATTATTGTTAAAACCTATAGTAAAATATGATTAAAGATAATTTTAAACACTTCTACCAAATATTTGCCAAAATCCTGCCAAGTGGCAGCAATGTGGCAGTCGCTGCCAACTTGACAAACTTTTGGCAGAACGTTGGCAAACACAAATTCAACCAATCAAAAGCCTGCCATTTTTCTGCCAAGTGGCAGCAATGTGACAATGTCTGCCAACTTGGCAAACTTTTGGCAGATTATTTTTATTGATAAAATGTAAAGGTATTTGATCTTATTTTGAATTAGTAAGTATATTATCAGGGTACACATAGTAATTAAAACTTTAATTAAGCTTTTAATTCAAAAGTTTGCTTATATCGGCACGTCCATCCGGTATAGATTCATCCGATATGTAGAATCTAATGTAACTATCCCTCATAAGTGAAAATGTTACTTCTGTAGATGCTGAATCGTCATAAGGATGAATGTCAAACATTGTCCCTTGTGTTAAATAAATTTTATTTTTTTTCTTATACATAGATATTAACTGATCAGTGTCAAAGTCCTCAGCTGCCTCAGCTGCTATATTTATTATATTACTGCTAAATTTACCAAAAAATAGATCATCAACACCATCCCGAAACCTATCATTCCACCACCTAAATATAAAATGTGATATTGGGCTTTTAATCGGTTTATCTGGTTCACCTATGGGCCTGGCCCCCGTTAATAAAATATTAATATCTATTATATAAATTCCAGTTTTTTCGGCTATAAACACACCCTTCAAAGTCACATTTAGTACATCTATTTTATATTCTTGGTTTGTGTTTATAAAATCTTTATAATCTACGATAATTCCAGGTCTTAATTGAAATATATTTAAATAGCCCAGACCGCCCAGATCTTCATATGTTGAATATATCAGGCACCATGACGGTTAAAATACTTTTTCATTTTTATCATAATCATAAAAATTTTTATTATAGTATTCAAAGAGAAAACACTTCATGTTTTACTTTTTCTAGTTTTTTCCTATTTTCCTGTTTTTCTTTTTAAGTTTAAGAATTATTTCAGCTAAATCATCAACTCGTTTTGTTGTGGCAACTTCAGAAGCAGATAAATTGTCAACAGTAGCCTTTGTTCTAGCTAATTGTGTTTCTTGTTTTAAGAAAACATTTTTTACTTTTGTAATTTCTTGGGTATTAGTGGTAATTTCTTCAACATTAGCGGTTATTGCTTTAGTATTAGCAGTAATTACTTGGGTATTAGCAGTGATTGATTCTCCTTGTTATATTGATATTTTAACTACAGAGTCCAATCATTTATTATTTTTTAATTTTATCATTATTTTATCATTAATTTTATCATTAATTATCTTAATTGCTTCTTCTTGTTTAGCTGATATTTCAATACAGAGTCCAATCATTTGTTATTTTTTTAATTTGATCATTAAATTCATTAATATCTTCTTGTAATTTTTTGTATATTACTTAATTCTGCATATTTTAAATTGTGACGGTTGTCAACAGTACTAATCCAATTTCGAATTTGTTTTTTAAAGTCATCTTATTTTAGAATTAATTTCATTTTTAAGGTTATCTAATGCTGTATCATGATCATCACCTCTTTGTGAAGCTGCCTTTTCCAATTCAGCTTTATATTCTGCAATTTATTTGAAAATGTTCGAGTAAATCTTGATTCCCTTTTGTCATTTCAGTATTTAGTTTATTTTATTTCTGTTCTGATTTCTAACTGATACATTTTTGTAACTTTTTCTCAGCTTCAATAATCTTGTCTTTTTAGTTCTTCATGTTTAATCATACTATCTTTTAATTCTTGAACTTGAGTGAATAAAATGTTTAAATTAACTCGAAATACTTCTTTTATGTTGTCATCTGTCAAATCAGATTTCTCTTCAAGTTCTTTAATAGAATCAGTCATAGCTTTCATTTCTTCTTCAATTTTACCTTGTAATTGATTAATTATAATGAATTCTTTTTAAAATCTTTTGTTAATTCTTCAATATTCTTTACTTCTACTTCTAGTGTT
Organism: Mercenaria mercenaria; assembly: GCF_021730395.1. Lineage (NCBI taxonomy): Eukaryota > Metazoa > Mollusca > Bivalvia > Venerida > Veneridae > Mercenaria > Mercenaria mercenaria. The sequence continues at coordinate 80,304,804 of NC_069372.1, forward strand.
TGTTTTATAGATTTGATATCTTCAAGTTTATAGTCATCTATTACACTTTGATTTTTTTTATACACAAACCGTCTTGAAACTGCATCGTTGGGTTTATCTGGTTTTCTAGGTTGATTATTTCTTTTATCTCCCTATCTAATGCTCTGTTCATTGTGTTATCAAGTTCCTTATTTCTGTGAAGATACGATTCCGTTTCCTTTTTAAGCTTTTTGAATTGTTATTTAGTAGCATAATCACTTAAATCAATATCAAATTTAACTTTACTTATACTGTCAGGTTGATTTAATTTGTTTTACATCATTAAAAACTCCCATTATATAATTATTATATATTACCAGTAAAGTTTTTCTTAAAAACTTCCTTGGTTTGTCAATATATAAGAAATCAATTTTTGATTTGTTGCATTAGCAAAAGTATCACGATCTATATTTTGTTCATCACAAATCCTATTATTTTCCATTTTACCTGGACTTTCAAATAAAATATAATGTGAACAGTTATCCGAATATCCTTTGGGTTTTATAGTAAGACTGACTTAAATAATAACACATCAGTTTTTGTGACGTCCTTGAATAAAGTATTTTGTTATTTCATTTTGAACTTTTTTATCTTCACATACAAAATCATCAAATATTACTACTTTTTGTTTTTCTGATTCAAGGTTCTCACAAGGTTCAATTTGGTCGGGATCAGCTGAATATTCAAGTATTTCATTTGGATCTAATTTAATCTTTTTTGCAATTTGATTTAAGTTGTTAATTAAATTTTGATATTTAGATTGGTTCTAGGTTTTAGCATATAAGTATAATTTATCATAATATATAAGAGGTTTTCGAAGTATATGCATTAATGTATTTGTTTTTCCAGATCCAGAAGATCCACATATTAACATTCTAAATCATGAATCTGGCATAAAAGGATAAAATTGTTTAAAGTTATTGGATTTATCATTTTTTGTATCATAATTTGGAATTTCCATTATATAATATTACATTATTTTACAATATCTTACATTATCTTACATTATTTTACATTATTTTACATTATTATATAAATGCAATCAAAACTTAATGAAATGATAATAAGAAAAAAATTAGTCGGGCAAAAGATGAGAGATCTTAGAGAAGAAATAATGAGAGAAAAAATAAAGAAAAGCTTACAAATCGGGAAATGTATACTGAAATTTATAGCCAATTACTGAAAAAATAGAAAGTCAAAAAGAACAATTATCAAGTCGTTAAAAGCATTACCTGGATAAAACAACAATTAGCGTTATTTAGGTGATGAAATGAAAGACATACAAACATACCAGGGTGTACCACAGCTATTCCAAGAACCACCATTACAACCATTACCACAACCACCTCCGGGACTACAACAACCATTACAACCATTATCGCCGAAAGATACTATGGGTTTGAAAAAACTATTCCGAGAACCAATACGATTAATACCACCAAAAGATCATATGGGTTTGGATGATGAAGATGATGTGTTTGAAGAATCAGAAGAATCAGAAGAATCAGAAGAATTGGGAGCAAGACCAAAAGAATTTACAGTTAATTTTAATAAAGATATTGATTTAGATCTTTTAGATAAAGAACAATATTATACACCGCAAGAAGTGTTTGATTTTTTTCACACTGAATCTGAAAATCCTGATGAAAAAATGACTAGAAAAGAAGTAGAGGATATCATAGAAAATGTATCAGTGGATATAAAAAAATTGGGTAATGAATCTGGTGCAATATCCAGAATGAAAAATCCCACAGATCTTGATTTAAAGCAACAGAAAGCAATTATAGCCAAGAAGGAAAATTATAAAAATTATAGAGACGCAATCATTGATGTTCTAAAAACAGAAAAATATACAGGAAAAGGAATAAGATATCATAACCCATATAAAGTTTTACCAAATGGACAATATGGTAATTTAATTATTAACTTAAATAAACTTTATGGCCAAAATAAGTTAATTGCTAAGGATAGAATAACTGGAAAAGAAGTCATTAACACTAAAGTTGATGATGATTTAATTGATTTGATTAATAAAAGATATAACAATAAGAAAAAGCATTCAATTCATTCAATAAAAATATTCAAAGAATTAACAGAAAAGTCAGGATTACCTATCAATAAAAGATCTATGAAATTTAAAAAAGTAATTAGGGGACAAGGTTATGACGTTTGTCCATGTAATCCAAAAGAATTGGTTAATGACTTGGAGTTAATTTGTGGTTCAATTAATGCTGGAAATAATAATGAAGAACAAAAAAATGAAGGTATTAGAATAATTGATGAACTATTAAAAATGAATTCTCTTTTACCAGAACAACATGAAATGTTATATAAAAATTATTTTTCTTGAATATATAAATGGAACAAAAAATAGTATTAAGGAGGTAGGTTACCTTGTTACAAGGGTAAATTCATATTAGTTGAACCGCAGCATTTTTTTGTATTTCGTGTAATATGAAGTTTTAACTGCTACAATCTCAATTTCGTTTGTCTCTGTCCCTTCAAGTTCAATTTTTATCCAGGTTTGAAGAACATGACCCTCCAAACGTATTTCATATTGAAAGAAGAAGGAAAATACGGGAATTTAACACTTTTCAGAGTATTTTAGTTTCATTGATATCCGTAGAAGTCTGCATAATTGATAATTTTACTAGTATGCACGTTAGCTTTCTAATATAAGCTTAAAATGTATATGTCGCGGGGCTCGTGTTTCCATGGTAACGCATTTTCTCTCATTTTTAAACAACTATGTATAAATATAGGGGTTTTCGACGGCTTCAGTGCCATTCTGTTAATGACCATCATGGAATATTTGGGTAATATTATCAGCAAAATACCATGCACTTTACATGGTACCCTATTTTTCTTAAAGTTTAAAGTAACCATGGCACAGAGATGTTTAAAATAGCTTTTATCATGCTTTTTGTCGTAATTTCTTATAAAAAATTTTGAATAAGATTATCTTTTTAGTTATTGTGGCTTTAAAACATATTATTTCTAAAGTAAGTTACATTTTCGTGTATTTGCATTTATTCAAACACATTTCACAGGTTAGAATACTTACAGCAGTACCCTTTTGTATGGTATTTTTCATGGAAAAATCGTTCAACTTGCTTGCTACTATCTCATCGATATTGTTGAAATGAAAATGAAAAGCCGAAGCTGTGTTTCTTAAATAGATCAGTGTCAACGCTTTTGAATTTTACATTTAGATACATAGGTCACGGGCTTCGTTTCCATGGTAACATCAATTCAATTTAAGAAAACCACTATTTTCTACTGAAATTTGAACATTTTAGATCTTAGTTTTAGTATATAAGTAACAAATTATCAACGGACCCTGAAAAAAAGTATTACAAATCAAACTGCTGATTTTTAATTGAAAATGGCCGTAAAAAAGTAACCTTTCACCCAACTATATTCCAATATAACTTGGTTACCATCATCCATTTTCTTAACATTCCGCATAACATTTCAATATAACTACATAAGAGAAGCAAAATATTGATTATTATTCTGAGCAAAAGACTCATAAAAAGTATTTAGCAAATAATGGTTATTTGAAAATAGTTAAAATAAAGGAAATGCACAGAATTACATACTTTCAAGATAAAAGCTATTAATTTTGCGCGGTAACTGACACGTAACGTAATGACGTCAATGACGTCATTTAAAGGCAACATTGTTTTGAAGCGTTTCTGCGGCAATTTATTCATTATTTCTACATTATTAAACCATAAAGCATCAGCTCAAAGACAGGTTCATGATTTGTTTTCAGAAAAATGAATATACAAACACATTTAGTTTGTCGTAAACGTCGTCGTAAATCGTCACGTTAGCTTCCGGTTGGACATGCGCACTTACAAATATGAAGGTAACCTACCTCCTTAAGTTCTGAAACAGTTAAAGATAATAAAAATAAACCGAGTGATTTTACAATCAGATTTAGTCGTTCTTTAATTTTAGATAAAAATAAAACTTATGTTGTTGGTTTGGATAGTATTAACACTATGACCTACTCTTGGCATAATATTAGTGATGAATATGACAATAAAAGAATTCGTTATCATAATGGTAAGGATTGGAAAGATATCATATTTACAAATGGTTCTTACAGTTACACAGATATTAATAATTATATTAGGGAAACATTAATAAGTAATGGTGATTATGAATTTGATAAATCAGAAATTGTAAATAAGCTTGCTAATGGTAATAATTATGCTGATGGAGATCAAATTGCTCTAATTAATAATGCAGCTTCATTAATTGATCAGTTAGTGGTTAAACAAAATGGAAAAATTGTTTATGACTGTAATAATTTATACAAAGTAATAAATGTAAAGAGTTTGGTTGAACTATCTGAAGATTATGCAAAATCAACTGGAACAAATGAATTTATTTATTTAGATACTACTGCTACTGCTGCTGCTGATGATAATTCGGGTTTTGCTTCTAGGAAGTTATTAATCCAAGGTGGTAAAGAGGTAAATGCTAAAATTCCATTAAATAATTATTCATTTTTTCAGGGTTTAGAAACTAATATTTTACCTCCAAGTCAAATTCAAATAACACTGCAGCTGACAGATGATGATGAATTAATTTTTAGAGCTAATGCTGCTGATCCAGGTAGAGTAATTGTAACAAAATTAATTCTATGGGTTCCACGTTTAATTTTTAATGAATTTGGGTTTGATCTAATTGCTACTGAAAGATTTAAAAAAGCAAGATGGTCATACCTTAGGGAAATGGTGACACAATCAACTGATACACAACAAACTAATATAACCTTTAGAATAACAGCTGGTGTAATAAAACCACAACATGTATTTGTTTATTTACAACGACCTGACAAAAGTAATTCACAAGAACATAATCCACATTTATTAGATACATTTAAAATTAATGCAGCAAATGAAAATTGCATTTTGAGTTCTTGTCGTCTTGAAGTTGGTAATGGTGTTTTTTATCCAGAAACAGAATACACAAGTATATCAAGAATATATGACGATGTAATTAATTATTATTATAAACAAAATAACAAAACTACTGGAAGTCTTTTAAATAGATCAAATTTTTATAATTATTTTGGATTTGTTCATTTTAACTTGGAATATAAAAAGGAAGTAACTACAGAAGATCCTAAGCATATTACATTAACAGCTAAATTAAATATTCCACCAGCAGCTAATATTCGTGTTTACGCAATTGTATTATATGAGGAAACAGTTGAAATAAATACTATTGGAAATGAACTTGTTATTGTTTAAATAAAATAAATATAAATTAAAATAAATATAAAGTATATAATGTCATCAAATTATATTGAATATAAAGTTAACCTTACAGATGGACAAAAGAAAAATTTAGCCCGAGCCTACAGCAACAAAATTCCACATACTTTTAGATTAAAACATGAACAATTACATGGAAACTTCCCTTTACTTTTAACAAAAACACAAATTAATCAAATTAAAAAAGCTCTTGCAAATAATAAGGGATTAGAAATTACAATTTCAAAGAAACAAATGTCCAGTCAAGGTCAAAATGGTGGATTTTTAGGAGCTTTGGCTGGTTTGTTAGGAAAAACAATTCTTCCAATGGCAGCAAAAATAGCTCCAAAAATATTAGCCCCTCTAGGCATTGGTGCTTTGTCTGGCTAGCCAGTACTTGGTGTTAGTAAAATACTTGGAATGGTATGATTTCAATAGCTAATGATAAGAGAAATATGATATCACCATATCTTACACCTAATCAAAGAAAGCAACTAGTAGGATCTGGAGTGATTAAATTAACACAAAAACAAAAACAAGACGGTGGGTTTTTAGGTATGTTGGCTGCTAGTCTAGGAATACCTTTGATTACATCTTTGTTAAGTGGGAAAGGATTACAGATTGATTCACAACGAAGACCTTACAGACGAATTCCTATAGTAAAAAAAAAATAAAATTTATAAACAAACCAATATCTAACTTTGAAATTGAACAATGGGTAAAACAGTTAAAAATTAAAAACTTTAGGGGTGTATTTAGTAGAAATAATTTATTAAAATTAAAAGAAAAGGACGAGTGTGGAATTATAAATTTAGACGACTCTGTTGGTCCTGGAACACATTGGGTTTGTTACTTAAATAATATGTATTTCGATCCATTTGGGCTTCCTCCGCCGAAAGAAGTAATTAAGTATATACCAAATGTAAAATACAACAATGTTCAATATCAAGACAAAACAAGTATGCTTTGCGGATATTATTGTTTATTTTTCATTAAAATGTTACAAGACAAAGTACGTTGTATGATTTATTGTATAAAATACTAAAAATTCATAATCAAAGAGTAAATGTACAAACTATTATAAATTATTTTAACTAATAAGGACATTTATTTAACTGAAATTTAACTGGAATAATTAATATAATGGGAATATTCAATAATATAAATGAAAAAGTAAATAAAATAGAAAAACAATTAATAAGAAAACCTCCATTGTTTTTAACATGTTATACTCAAGATACTGATGGTGGATTATTTTCAATGGAAAACTGTAAATGCTAGTCCTGGTTATGTTCAAAAAGGTAATAATGTAAGAATTAATTTTAATTGCATTTTAATTATTCTTGTTGATGCAATTAAATTAGATAAAGGAGAAGCTAAATTACAACTAAAAAATAAAGAAAATGTAATTCTTCAAAGTTACGATGTAAAAAATAACAGAAAAAATGAATCTATTTCTATTAATTATGCTAATAAATTTAAAATAAATGATGTTATTTATATTAATTCTTTAAACGTTAAAAATATTCAGTTAAACAATTTATGGTTCTATAATTTAATAAAAACTTTAATAAAACTTTAATAAAAACTTTAATTAATTTAAGAATAAGCTAATGTATCAATACCATTATCAAGAATATATCTTTTATCATCATAACATTGATAATGAATGTTTATTTATAACATAACTGGAAAGATTGTGTTTATCAGAACGAATAACTTTAAAGGTGTGATTACTTTGGGTTGAATTAAACAAAGTATCTTTATAATTTTTATGAACTATTGTTTTCTTAACAACAAGTTTTTTAATTCCTTTACATTTTTTAATGTTAACTTCATTTTCTAATAAATATGAATACATTTTACTTCTTAATCCAACAAATTTCAACAATTACTATACACCAGCAGCTTCATCTTTAAATTTTCCAATTACTTTTTTGTTGTAATCAAAATAAAACTTTGAATACTATCGTAATCACTATTATCAAATAAATCTTTGTCCTTATAAAGTCTTTAAATGCATCTTTGGTTTTTATTTCATAACATAATGAATCAGTGTCAGTAAACAATAATTTACATTAACCCTTGTACTTTTCCTTAATATAATTATAATGAAAATCATACATTAAATATTTTGATAAATCTAAAATGCACATTCCAACATAACAAGGTCTGTTTAATAACAAAACTTTCTTTTATTCTATGAATCCCAAAAAAAGTTAGAGTTAAACATCGTTGAACTAACAAATGAAGGTTTGGCTATGTATTTTAATAAAATATTTTCATCATGAGTTAATTTAATATTAACCCTCTTGCGTAAATTCTCCATCGTCTTACCGAATACAGAGTTGTTCATTAACTTAAAAAAGTCCTTTTCCAAATGAATTTTTTGCTTTAGATCTTTTTTGAGTATTTAAAATCAATATACTTTTTTAACCAAGGACTTTCGTCAAAAGTTAATACTTTATGTATTTTTGTTACTTTTAACCCTAATTGTGTATATAGTTCAAGATTTTTATAATGAACACATAATTTTGTTTTTTCATTAAAGTTGGAACCAACTTCTTTACATTACTTTTTCCTATTTCAAATTCTGTTTTAATATTCTTACTATAATCAGAAAGCCATTGATCTGGTATTTTAATTTTTTCAGGAGCTAAAGGATAATCGTTGTGGGTTTTATGTAATTCTTTTGGATATTCAAGATCACATTCAACTATAAGTTAGTTTTACCTTTTGCAATTAATTTCTTAAATTGTTTTTTCGGATATAAATTTAAGTTTCCAGAGGGTAAAGGTTGACACATAGCCCAACCGTAAAGATTATTGGCGTCAAGGTACATAATGTATTTACTTTCTTCTTTTGAATTATAATCTTTCATATATTTATTGTTTGCTTTACTGTATCTGTTTGAAATATAACTTATTCCTCCTCTCAGTCCCCTTTTCAATAAAAAGATACATACATTATCAGTTATTAAATCTAACTTAATTCCAGTCATTTTTAACATTGCATCCCAAGCTAACCCAGGACTACTAAAATAATGACAAGGATCTAATTTGTAGTACTCCAAACATAATTTTCTAAAATTTTCGAATACATCAGCTAAAAGTAATACGTCAGTTTTTAAATATAGATCATGATATTCTCCCATTGTTTTTATTTTAAATTTTTTCCAGATATTTTTAGCATGTTCGTATTCATTATCAGAAATATTAGTTTCATTTAAAATTGAATAAAACTCTTCTTTAGAAGGTAATTCTGTTTCTTTGAATTTTTTAAATGAATCCATGTAATCATATGGATAAACACCTTTTGTTTTTAATAATTCTATGTAATCAAATTCTTGAGATAAATATTTAAATTCTGGAATATTTTTTTACTAAGTTATCCAATGATTGAGACATAAACTGAAATGAATCATAAAGACCAAGTCAGAAATCATAAATGCCATATATCTTTCCATATTGTTAGGAATAACATTAATTTCTTTTTAAATTTCCTATTTGTTGCATAATAAAATGACCGTCATAACCTCTTAAATTATGAAAAATAACAGGAATTTTGTGTGTTAGTCTAAAATTAATATTACATTCTGAGTGAGCACTTCCTCTGAATTTTTCCTGTTATATGACAATGATCACGTACTGGCACTTCACCTTCTATATATCTTTTTCACAGATATGACAAAACTTTTGTTTTTTTAAATTCGGTTGAATCATTTTTTAGACATTCTTAGTTCTTTGTTAAAATGTTCTTTAAATATTTCTTTACAATATTCCTCTTCCTCAAGCATTTTTCAATAAACTTATAAACTGCATTAGGACCTCTATAAATCTGGGTTGGTTAGTATATTTATCGTCATAACAACAACAACTTTATAACCGTAACCACAATCTATATGATTTTGATATGGTTCAGTAAATGAAGATTCAGTTGATGGTAAAGCAGTTAAAACTTTTTTAGTTATTGATTCAAAATCAGCATAAATTACAAAAGGTACTTCTAAACCTTTATGATAATTTTTAAATTGTACTTTACTTTCCTCTTTTGGCATTTTTACACCTTGGATACCATTAATAGCTAAACAATTTGGAATATGTTCATTTAATATTCTTTCTTGTGAAAAATTCTGTAGACATGATTTACAAAAATGTTTTTTTATGTTGATATTTTGTTTTTTGAAACATTAATCTATTAAAGTCTTTTATCCAAACATAATGTTGGACTACAGTTCTTGAGGGTTTACAGTCATCATCAGTTATTTTATCATTTATTTTATCATTTATTTTATCATTAGTAATTAGCAACATGTCACAGTGTTCTTCGTATTGATACTTGATATGTACAATGGATAAATACTATTTTCTTCATAACCAAATATATTAAATGATATTTCATTTAAAACTTCTATTTTAGGTATTTGATTTAATGTAACAGGAAATTTAATTCCAGTAAATCAAGATCGTTTATATGTTTTTTTATATTTTGAAACTCTTTGAGGGTCTTTTTCAACAGGAAATTTGTAAGCTAAATGACACATCTAAAACATTCATTATCATCATTCTTTATATTTATTAATCCTTTCATTGAATTTTGTAATGGTTTTGGTAATTCTAAATAACTTGAAGCAGCCAATGGATTATACTTATATCTATTATAAATGAGCATCAACTGACTCTATTCTCCAGCCACTTCCTTCAGAAATCCAATTACCAATTCTATTTATTATTTCATCAAAAGCTTGATGTAAAGTTTTTTTTATTTCATTTGTGTTAATAATTCCTAAGCCTTTGATTGAAAATAAGCTGATTTATATATTGTATCAGTTTTATCCATTTTTGCAAAAGTTATTTTTAAAAACAACGTTTATTTTTATACCTTTTAAAGTTTTAAGTTCAGATTTAAGTATTTCATAAGAGTCGTTTATAGTTAAATATAATTGATTCTTTGGATCTTGTCTATATGTAATTTTAATTTCAAATTTCTTATAATATTGTTTTGTAGATCTCTCGATTTCCATCTATATATTATATTTAGAAAAAAAAATCACTAAGGAAAAAGGATTAAAAAAATAATAAAATAAATAAAGTTTTTAAATTATCTTTAAGATGAATTAAAATATTTAAATTATATCTTTTTCCGCTGGTTTTGATATTCCACTTTTAACTTGGTTTTTCCTTTGCAGCACACTGTTATTAACCCTGAATTAATATTAAGGTCTTTGGATGCTGCATAAGTGCTTTTATATGTTTTTCCTTCATTAGTGTCACAATCGGTTGCAATAACTTTTTTAGGATTGTTTCGAATATTATTTGGTCTGGGACAATCACATAATCTTTCAGCATTTTCTTCTTCAGTTAATAGACAACCACAGTCCCATTCAAATAAAGTTCTTTTACGAAGATAAGGATCTATAACATTTTGTAATTTATCAATGACATGATTTTTATATTCATCGCTAACTATTTGATTAAGTTTTGATTTAATAACATTTCTTCTTTTAAGAACTTTTTTATATGAATTTTTGTCTGGATTCATTATTTCTCCTAAAGTGCTAGATAATTTTGGTATAATCATTCTATCTACCTTTCTATTAACCATCTATATATAATATACTTATAGAAAAAAATCTTTAAAAAACACACGTAAAATTTAATACAGCTCTTCTTCTTTTTTACTTTTATATCCGTTAAGTTTAAATTCCTTCATATGCATTTCAAGAGGTGTTGAATAATTTTTTTCTTTCTGCATTTCTAATAGTATTGTAAAAATATCCTGAATAACTTTATTTGGATCTTCTTTATTTACTTTTCCGATCCGTGCTTTTGTTATAAGTTGTTTTATTTTATGATGATGTGATTTTAAAAAAAATTTCTTGTCGTCAAGTTTTAGTCTGTTAGTAAATATGGTAATTACTGATGGAACAGCGCCAGCAACTGCTACAAATATAGGAATAGCTGGAACAAGTACTAATGCAGCTGAACAACCAAAAATACCTGCTGTAATATATAATCCAGTATTTACTCTCCCACAAAATTTATAACTTTTTCTGTAAGCAGCAGCTAGTTTAGTTAAGTGAATAATTAATTGATCTATTGTTTCTATTCCATTATTATTAGAAATTAGATTTTTATTTGCTCATTTATATAATTAAACTTTTTATTTCTAAATTAAATTTGTTCAAGATCGCTAAATGGTACCCAACTATTAAATTTTCATTGTAACCTTTCCATTTTACTAAAGCTTGTTTTTTCTTATAGTCTCGTCTAATAACTTTTTCAATTCTAAAAAACTTCTTGTGTAGTAGGTAAAAGTTCTTGTTCATAAAATGAACCTTGAATTATTTCATCATTTAAATCTTTAATAGTGTATGTTTCTGGGATTTGTATTATTAATTTTATAAATATAAATATTTCCTCTGTCCAGTTTGGTGTATACCTTTTTCAAAATGTTCTTTTAAGTTTGCTTAAGCGAACTCGATCACCAATTTTAAATTTTGCTTTGCTCTTTGGTATCTTTAAATCACCATATAAATTAAAGTAAACAGTACCTTTATTTAAGTTTTTACTAGCTTCGGTTGGTGTCATTTTTATACTAGAAGTTTTGTTTGTTATATTATCAACCATATCCTGCAAATTATCTAAAATAAGTATAAGTATTATTTGCTGTAAAATATTTCCACATTATTCTTTTTAAACTTCTATTAAATCTTTCTATTACTACAGCCTTTCCTTCATTAAATGTATGGTACATATTAATTTTATTTTTATTTAAAAATGATTCAAACTTTTTATTATAAAATTCTTTTCCTTCATCTACCCATAAATTTTGTGGAATCCTTGCAGTCTTCGGGGACTTTTGTCCCTGTATTCTATCTTCAGAAATTATTTTTTCAAATGCTTCTGTAACAGATTCTCCGGTTTTATTCTTTAATGGAATAACCCAAGCATATTTACTAAATATATCAATAACGGTTAACAAGTACTTTACTCCTTTATTATATTTTGAAAAAGCTTGCATGTCAACTAAATCAGCTGACCAAGTATCATCAATATCATTAACTATCACTCTTCGTTTCCTAAATTTTCTTTTAATTGGTTTGTGTAATTCTTCTGCTAATTCATCGCTCCAGCGGTAGCTCAGAGTTACCGGCTCTGCAGTGATTCCGGGGGTATACTCTACCCCCTTTTCCCGTTTTTTGATTTTTGTTTTTGTCCGAGACCAAGTTTGTATTTCGTTTTAATTATAGGTTTCACAACTACATGTTTTGCAATCTTTTCTCCAAATGTTTTTGATTTAGTTTTATTTAAATTGGAAAGCATTTGCTTATCACATGTACCCTTTTTTACATCACTGTCATAGCAAAAATCATGGTCCATACATACTGCATCCAGTTCATTGACAGGGGGTCCATTATCTAGGGGATTTCCTGGCCCACAATAATTATATCCTGGAAGTGTTAAACCTTTCTTAGGTAATAAAGGTAACATTGCTTTGTGAATATCTAAATTACCCCCTGTACTTTTAACAAACTTTGATTTCATTTTTCCACAAGATGAACAAGTAGCCCTTATCATTTTTCTCCCGTTTTTTGTTGTAACATAATGAGGATTTATATTATCAGTAAATCTTCTTTCTTTCAAACAATATATTTTATTTTGTAAACTCATCTATATCAAATGTATTTAAAATTATTTAAAGACTAATAATGTAGTTATTAATTCAAAATAAGATCAAATAAGTTACATTTTATCAATAAAAATAATCTGCCAAAAGTTTGTCAAGTTGGCAGACATACATTGCTGCCACTTGGCAGAAAAATGGCAGTCTTTTGATTGGTTGAATTTGTGTTTGCCAACGTTCTGCCAAAAGTTTGTCAAGTTGGCAGCGACTGCCACATTGCTGCCACTTGGCAGGATTTTCGCAAATATTTGGTGGAAGTGTTTAAAATTATCTTTAATCATATTTTACTATAGGTTTTAACAATAATTTGTTAAAATTTGTTTTAAATTTGTTGAAATTGGTCAGCATTGGTCGGTTTAGGTCAAAGACTAAATGTTAAATTAGGTGAAACTGCGCCAAAAGCGCTATATATATAACTACTTAGATAAATACATGAATGAGTAAGTAAAACAATTTACAAACATTCATCATTTTAGGTAAGAGAACATTGTTTAGTTTTTACATATATAGGAGTAAGATATTTAAAAACACTGAATTATCCATAAAAGAAGAAAAGATACATACTAAGTGAGCTTAAGAATAGCTACTAGGCGTAAGACATACTATTCTTTTCAATAGATAACATGATTAATAAGAATTCATTCTAAAGTAATAAATTTTCATTAATTAGCACCTTCAAGCGTGAAAGATTAGGTAAAAAAGCAAATTAAGACAGGTAAGTCGTCATGCATCACAAAGCATACAACATTAAAGTAATCAAGCATAATGATTAGAACATGAAGCAGCAGTAGATGATAGAATATACAGTACCGACTGGAAGCACAAACAGTTAAGCAAAATCGCACATATGCAACTATGGTGTCAAGCAATTCCTAATTTATCACAAAAACACATTTTACAAAGGAGAACAAACAATGAACAAACATTGTGAAAATTAACCTAAACCTGGCTGACGATGAATATGATATACAGTATATAGGTACACACTAAAATAATGCAAGGTGCTGATTACATTTCCAAGATCAAATACAAAAAAATGTATAAATAAAACAAAGGAGATACAGTGGCAAGGATGCACACAGAGTGTAGCCATGCCAAAAGGCGGGGCTATCCCAATTTGTAAGGCATCGACTATAACTGGGGTACATTCACATAAATAGCAACTTACAGAAATAGGTACTTACAGAACCTTTAGAAAAAAACGTTTAAAACATTTTAACACTTGCGAAACAGAAACAACAAATACACTGAATGTACAAAACTAACTTTATAAGCAAACAAAAATATACTTTACTGTGCTGTGATAATTTAATTGCACGCTGGTAAACGTTTATTAATAAAATTATACTGGATAAGAATGATTAATCTGCAGGTTTTTATTTAACTTTTACACACTAAGCATTTACAGTCCTTACCATTCCAGGAGGATATCAGAGTTTTAAACTGGTTAAATCTGGAGCATTTTCTAAAATTTTCTGGCAATGAATTCCACAACACAAGAGCAGCATATCTAAATTAGTTCTTACCAAATTTTATAGAGTTCTCTTGAGGTGCATGTTATATATTTAGATTTGTTTCTGGAATGTCTTTTCTTGTATCAAGTTGTACAAAACAGGAGGAGAGATATCATTCAATAATTTAAAAGTTTCTATAGCCATTGTTCTCATGCGTCTAATATGCAAGCTAGGTAGATTTGCTTTAACAAGATGATCTTTATAAGCCGAAGACTAGTCATTATAGGCAAATCTTAAAGCTCGTTCTTTATTTTTTTTCAATTTTCTTAGTGTTACCTTCAGAACAAAAATGCCAGCTGATTGGAGAAACATGAAAGTATTAAAGAATAATAAATCGATAGTTGATTCAGTTTATTTAGATTTCTGCAAATTGTTAAAAGGATATTCAATTGCCTGGCTGCTTATTTACATTTGTTACCTATGAGTACGTTAAAATTTATGTGGTAGTCTATTTCTACTCCAAGCAACTTTACCACCTCTTCACAATTTATACTAGCAGACCCAAAGTTGAAGACTGGATTCTTTGAAACTATTTTCTTGCCTATTTCTTGTTACTGTAATGTAATTTATCAGGGTTTGCCTGCATACAATTACAATTAAAACTAAACCACTCAATAAGAAATGTATTTATTTTCGTGCTGTAAAAACATTGACTAATTTACTAAAATCAGGCGAATAAAAAGAAAGAGTGTTGTCATTTGCATGATTGTAAAGCGTAATAGCTCTTTAAATAAAACATTGTCGTTGATAAAAAACATTAAATAGAAGAGGACCAAGTATAGAGCCATTTGGTACTCCTTTTTAATATTTGCCCATGTACTTACTACATTTCCAATTCTAATTTGTTGTTTCCTAATTGATAAATATGAACAGAGGAGATTTGTTGATGATTTTGAAAATCCGCAAGCAGACAGATTTCTCAGTAAATATTGCGTGGCAAACAGTGAAAGGCTTTTGATAAATCCATTAGAACGACAGCTAAACATTTTATTATCTGAAGCATACTTCCAGTCTTCTATGAATTTAATTAAAGTATTTAAGCAGCCATGACCCTTTCTAAATGCACATAAAAATAATTAAAATCATTGCTGAAATAATCTGAAAGCTAAACGAACATAACCTTTTTAAAGATTTTTGAAGTGACGGGCAAGATGCTAACTGGCCTGTAATTTGATTTAGACACTGTGTCATTTTTCTGGTGGAGAGGAGTAACTTGTGCCTCTTTTAACTTCTGTGGAAAAGTACTTTAGAATCTGGTATATAATAAGCGCATAGGTCTTACTGTTATTCCGTATAGGGGAAATAAGCGCATGTCATGTCCTTACCGTAATTTTGTCGCGAAAGTAAGCGCATATTCGATTTCTGGTAAGCCATCAACAGATCCTTTGCAGCAAATAGACGTTATCAACGGTATTACACCGTGATAATTGTTTATTATGAATACAGGTGGCAAGTGTTCTTACCTGCTGAATAGCCTATGGGTGTTAAACGATTTTAACGTCATTTGAGTATGATTATGTATAAATATGATATGCAATAAAAGGAAGTAGTTCACAGCGCATGCACCGAAATAGCACAAAATAGCCGTTTTCACGCTCCGAAGTCGTGAGTTTCTATTTCGGAGAAGAACTCCGGCGTTTACCTACAAACGCTTGTTAAATAATATAACTGATACAATGTTAAGTATATTGCAAATCAAACGAATGCTGATACATCATCATAATATTTTAAATTTATTCCTGGTTCCTGTACATGAGAAATGATGACAAAAGCTACAGATAAAATAACATTTTCGAAAGTACTGATATTGTTTTTCATTCAGTGCAATTAATTGTCAAAGAACTAAATTAATTTTTCAAATATTAAATACTATCGAAAGACAATGTGAATAGAAATATCTGAAGTTCCAATGCCCCTCCCCACTAACGCCCGCCCCTTTTCCACATATAATTTTAACCTGGCTCATACAGGTTTAAAAGGTACAGACGCTTTATAAAAAAACTGACAAAATTACTCAGTACTAAGCGAGTGGTAAAAAGGTAAGGATGTTGAGATACAAATTTAGAACACAATGAAAATATTACGACACTTTTCGACCATACACTTTGCCGAAGGTTTATGATCAATTTCTAGTTTGTTGTAAGTGTTTTTCCTTCACCTCACTCACCTTACTGCCCGCTCATTTCCCTTGCATTTACGGTACGTTTTGTATCCCCTCCCCCTTTACTTTTATAAGTTTTCGTGGTTCCCCTTTGTTTTTCCAGCCGACTTCTCAGACGTTACTTGATTGTTTTTTTCTAACTGTGGGGGTGCGTTTCTATGCTTGTGAGTCTTTAACGGTGCCCTACTGTTTTTTATGCGTTGTTTGTTCGTTTCTCTATGTTATTCAGTTGATCGTAGTTGTATTTGTATCTTTGGTACATGAGTGTTTGCGATATTGTGGTTTACGTTGTAGTGCGACTGTTTCTAAAGAACATGGTATTCCCTTGTATATTCATCCTTGTTCAACTTTCCCATTCGGGTTACCCACCCCCCACCCCGACCACATTTCGCCCTTTACTATTTTCTTTCCCTCCAACAATATTTAGCATGAATTATTATGTACTTGTTTGATGTTTGAAGCAACCCGTCTGAAATATTTGTCTATTAGAGCTTCTTTTTGTTGTTGGCGTGGCTCTGGGGCTGTGTTTTGGTGTTCTGTGTTTCCAAGAAATCTACTCTTACCTATTATTTTTTGCTTTACACATTACATTGTTGGAGGCAAATCTAAACTTACAAAACAAATTGATGTTAATAAATCGTTATATAACCACCACATACTTTGAAATAAGGTAAAGATAAGACGGCGAAATGAAAGCTTGTATACTTTATTTAATCCTCGATTCTGCTTCTTACAAAACAACATTCAATTTCAGGTAGTCCTAAACATCATTTCCATATTACGGTACACATGCGGATTTAAATGTACCTGACGTGATTTCTCACTTACAACAATTTAAATAAATTTTCATACTTTATTTTCATACTTCAGTATTTAAAGTGAGCTCAGAGTACGTTCCAATGAATTAATAATTCTAACTTTATACTTTTTTCTCCCCGTTCTGTATTTATATGATACATTGTACCAGCAGAAGCATTTTTGTCAATCAATTAGTATCTTTATAATTACTGATCATACCTGTTTTGTATCTAAATGCTCTCTTTACCGCTTGCATCTATTTTGTCATATAATTTTTGAATATCGGTTTTTCCATGCTCACTTCCTGTTCCATATCTGCTCCAAATCCACTTCCTGTTCCATATCTGCTCCAAATCCACTTCCTGTTCCATGTCTGTTCCAATGCGTTCAGATCTATTTGACCGTATACTATGTTTTTTCACAAACATTCCAATTTCACTGTTCTCAATCCACACGTCTAAATTTTTATTTTCTTTCTTTCTGCCACATATTTTTATCATTAGAATGTCATTTAAATGAAAGTAAATTGATCATATCTTAATGAAGGGGATACCGAAGTGAACAGATGCACTATAATTATTCATTAGCATAGAGACAACTACGGTTTCAAATCTTCCGATATATCTCCATATTTTTCATTTTCCTATATCGAATTTCTAATTTGTTCTTTTTCTCAATGTTCACTCCATCATATGTGTTATTTGACCTTTTCGTTGAAGAAAAAAAAAGCTTAATTTCCTACTCTCTACCTAGATGTACGTATAAGCATTGGCTTATTTCAACCGGATATTATTTGATACAAGCACGCTTTCGACTATTTTAGATGTTTTAGACTGTCTTAGTTATAGATTTTTAAAAGGTTTATAATTTGAACAATTCATATAAAATAGCCGCCGGTTTCTTTTTGCCACGCCGGTATTTGGCAAATTCAGCCCATATTTATACGCGCTTTACAAAAATGAAAAGTGTCTTAAATTGTTACATTAACTTACCTATTTCAAAGTTAGTATGTTTTGATTAAATATAATTACCAGTTTTTTGTAAGGAAGTAAGAGAAAATTGCATTTGCCATGGCAAAACTGATTTTGCCATGGCAAAGCGGTCTTTTGCCATGGCAAAATGCATTGCCATGGCAAAATAATTTTGCCATGGCAAGAAAAATCGTCATTTTGCCATGGCAAAATTGCCATGGCAACTTTTTTTTCATTTTTCTTTAAAATTGATTTTAACTATTTCTAAACGAATGTTTAGGTAAAAATATGATGTTTCATATTAGTATCTCGGTTTTTTTTTATTTTGCCATGGCAAAAAGTTGCCATGGCAAATTTGCCATGGCCAAATCTTGCCATGGCAATTTTGCAATGGCAAGGTTCTGCCATGGCAATTTTGCCATGGCCAAATCTTGCCATGGCAATTTTGCAATGGCAAGGTTCTGCCATGGCAATTTTGCCATGGCCAAATTTTGCCATGGCAAGATTCCGTCATGACAATTTTGCCATGGCAAAATCTTGCCATGGCAAAAAAAATTCCAAATAATATTATTATATTATAATAAATTTTAGTGATAATGAAATACAACACTAGCAGGTGCAGAAATGACTGAAAGGGTCTTATGATGTCACATTTAAATTGATAAGCGTAGCTTTTTTTGTTTGTTTGTTTTGGGTTTGAAGCCGTTTTTCAACTGTTACAGTATTTCGGTTATGTAACTGCGGGCAGTTAGCCTACCCAGTGTTCCTGGATTCAAGTACAAACCTGTTCTCCCGAAATAACTGCCATAACCTCCACTTATTATCAGAATTATCAGAGGTGGTGGACAAATGATGTCAGACACAATGTCTTTTATCAAATCGTCACGGAGAACGTACGCCCCGCCCATTTTCAAAGCTACGAAATTACATAAATATAGAATATCTTACATATATGTGCACTTTAATGTTATAAGAATACACATGTTTGTATCTGTTTCCATCATTAACCAACACAAGAAGTCAGTGGAACAATTATATATTTATATATTCATTTATCTATCCCAATCCGAGTCACTGCAAGAAAACATAATGTAAGTATTCATATGATATAAGAACTGTATTCATTTTTGCATCAATAGATGCTATTTTGTTTAACTCCATATGAAAGTATGTAATCAAGTTGACTATTGGCCAGCAAGTCTTTCGGTAAGTGTGCACTATTACACAACTCTTTATGTAAAGCGCGGTCCACATTGTGCTAATAATATATAAATTTTCATGGGCCCATGAAAAATCTTGGAAGACAAAAAAAATGAACATTTCCTTCTGATGTCATGCAATTTGTTCATCGGGCAATAGTTTTAACTATAGACCGGCAAGCCATTCATTATGTGTACAGTCTACGTAACATAAACTTCTCACAGTTGTTAATAAAATATTTTTACAGTCTACTAATACGTTTCTATATTGTTGAATATTTCAGGTTTCCCACTTAAAACGAGTACGTGCATTTCTTGAATGCGAAGTCATGTCACCAAGTGCTTGACCAAAGATGTCGTTTTCTTATATTAAAAGGTGAATGTTGTATGAAGGCCGAGTTCATCGATGTATAGGTCCGTTTGAAGGTTATGCCGCAATTTGAGTGAACATCATTTATCAATCATAATCTTTTCTATGTTAATATATCAATGCAATGGAAAGTAAGCTATCATGTAACTTGCTGTACATGATAACACACTCATGCTTCTAATAGCCCTGAAATTGTTTTCTTTGAATTTACATCTTTCATATAGGTATTTTTCCATTCATATTAATAGCAGGGATTTCTTTTTCCGGAAATAGCGTTTACAACAAGTTTTATTTTTGTGACATTCTGTGGGTTTTAACTTTTAGAACTTTTGTATGCTTTATGTCTGAACTTATGTTAGTATTTTATCCTGATCAAAGTAATGGTAAATAACCGAAACAGGTAGATAAAATTAAGTTAAACTTGACTCAATGTTCTGTTTGCTGTGACCTTGAAATACCCTAAAATCAATCGGGGTCATCTACTCTGCATGTCCAATCATCCTATGAAGTTTCAACATTCTGGGTCTAGTGGTTTTCAAGGTATTGACTAGAAATAGTTTTCCATGTACAGGTCCCTGTGTCCTTGACCTTTAACAGAGTGACCACAAAAACAATAAGGATCATGTGTGTGTGTGTGTGTGTGTGTGTTCGAGTTTAACGTCTTTTTCAACAATTTTTCAGTCATATAAACGACGGTGTCTACTTGTAGCAGTGAGCACAATGCCCAACTTTATAGTGCTGCCTGACTGGAATATCACGCCGTAGACACGTGGCATGATACCCCACCCAGTCACATTATACTGACACCGGGCTGACCAGTCCTAGCACTATCCTCTTAATGCTGAGCGCCAAGCGAGGAAGCTACTACTACAATTTTTACGTCTTTGGTATGACGCGGCCGGGGATCGAACCCACGACCTCCCGCACTCGAAGCGGACGCTCAACCATAGGGCTACCGAGGCGGTGGATAAGGATCATGTACTCTGCATGTTCATTCATCCTATTAAGTTTCAACATTCTTGGTCAAGTGGTTCTCAAATTACTGATTGGAAAGTGTTTTCTATGTTCAGCCCCCTGTGACCTTGACCTTTGATAAAGTAACTCCAAAACCATTACGGGACATGTACTTTGTAAGTCCTATCATCCTATGAAGTTTGAAGGTTCTAGGTCAAATGGTTCTTAAGTTATTGACCGGAAATAGATTCCATGTTCTGTCCACTGTGTGACCTTGACCTTAAATAGAGTTACCACAATATTGATAGGGGTCATCTACTCTGCATGTCCAATCAACCTATGAAGTTTCAATATTCTGGGTCAAGCAGTTCTCAAGTTATTGATCGGAAATGGGTTTTCCATGTTCATGTCCCTGTGACCTTGACCTTAACAGAGTAACCCCAAAAACATCAGGGTCATCTACTCTGCAAGACCAATCCTCCTATGAAATTTCAACATTCTGGAACAAATAGTTCTCAGGTTATTGATCAGAAATGGATTTCCATGTTCAGACTTCTGTGACCTTGACCTTTAACAGAATGACCCAAAACCAATAGGGGCCATCTACTCTGAAAGACCAATCATCTTAAGTATGAAGTTTCAACATTCTTTGGCAAATGGTTCTCAACTTATTGATCGGAAGTGGTTTTCAATGTTCAGGCCCCTGTGACCTTGACCTTTGATGGAGTGACCTCAAAAACAATAGCCGCTGTCTACTCCATAAGCTCTGCCACCCTATGAAGTTTGAAGGTTCTAGGTCAAACGTTTCTCCAGTTATTGCTCAGAAATGAAGTGCACCGTACGGACGGACAGACAGACAGGGTAAAACAATGTTTATTTTTTATTTATTTTATTTGGGTTTTATGGCACACCAACACAGTATAGGTTATATGGCGTCAAACAGGACTACAAAGTTGCTGAAGATATTTTGGATGTTTGTATAAAATCAAACCATAAATTAATTCTCTATATCGGCTGCAAAAGCCGAAACAGCAAATTCTGGACCTTTAAGGGGCCATAAATCTGGAACCCATTACGAATTCTGGCCAGTTCAAACAAGAGCTGTCGGATGACAGAGCGCTCAACTATTCGAAAAAATGATTGAAGAATGGGGTCAAAATATTACCAAAGATATTCAGACAAAAGAAAAAACAAGTTTAGACAAACAATGTTCCTGTATTTGTGGATTTCAATAAGTCTTGCACTAAATGGCAATGTGTGAACCAATTTCAAAGTCCAGAAAGGGCCTTAATTCAGCCAAAATAGTTGTCAGAGTTATGTACTCTTGCCTACAGATTGAAATCATGATGATAATCAAGTGTTCAAAGTTTAAAAGCAATATGTCAAATAGTTTTGACAAAACATGGACTTGTAAATGAAAACCGAAAAAAATTCCAAGTCCACAAAGGGCCATAATTCAGCCAGAATAGATGACCGAGTATTGTACTCTTTTCTACAGATAGAGACAATTATACTGAACAAGTGATAAAAGTTTCAAAGCCATATGTCAAACACTTTACACAAAATATTAACTGGTACGAAGAACTAAACCCAGATTTCTAAGTCAAAGGGCCATAATTCTGCCAAAATCCTTGATGGAGTTATGTACTCTTGCCTATAACTGGACATGGTGATGGTAAACAGGTGTTCAAAGTTTCAATGTTTTATCTCAAAAGACTGTCAAAATATGAACCGGTATGAAAAACTTAACTGAGATTTTTAAGTCAAAAGGGGCCATAATTCAGCCAAAATCCTTGATGGAGTTAAGTACTCTTGCCTATAACTGGACATGGTGATTGTAAACATGTGTTGAAAGTTTCAAAGCTTTATCTCAAAAGACTGTCAAAATATGAACTGGTACGAAAAACTTAACCATGATTTCTAAGTCAAAAGGGGCCATAATTCAGCTAAAATCCTTGATGGAGTTAGCTTTATCTCAAAAGACTTTGTAAAAATGTGGACTGGTACGAAAAACTTAACCAAGGTGTGACGCCAACACCGACGCCATAGTGAGTAGGAAAAGCTCTACTTATTCTTCGAATAGTCAAGCTAAAAGGAACCAAGATCTTGTGGTGATACAAGTTGGGTGCAAGTTTGGTTAAAATAATATCATATTAAATGAAGCTGCTGTTGTGCAGACAAGCTTAAACTAGCTAATTTTGGCCTTTCGGGGGCCATAACTCTGGAACCCATAAAGGGATCTGGCCGTTCAAGAAAGGACCCAAGATCTTACTATGACACAAGTTTTGTGCAAGTCCGTTTAAATTCATATCATAAACGAAGCTGCTATTATGCAGACAAGGTCAAAATAGCTAATTCTGGCCCTTTCAGGGGCCATAACTCTGGAACCCATTGTGGGATCTGGCCAGTTCAAGAAAGGAACCGAGATCTTATGGTGATACAAGTTGTATGCATTTTTGATTAAAATAAAATCATAAAAAATGAAACCACTATCGTGCAGGCAAGAAATTGTTGACGCACGGACGGACGAAGGGTGATCATAAAAGCTCACCTTGTCACTATGTGACAGGTGAGCTAAAAAACGTTCTGCTCAACTGAGAATAAAAGCATAAAAGTAAAATCAAATAAATTAAAAAATTTATTCTCAAAATTATTTTATAAAACAACATAGCATCTTAATATAAAAAATACAGTGGAAACTTGATATCCCGAACTCATAAAATTTCAGGCTGTCTCAAAGACAGCTTCAAGACCTGTACTCAAACATGTGCACAAAGTATCATTTAAAGGAATTGTTTATGGCAGATTCTAAACAGTCTATATATGAATTTTCAATAAAATTTGCTAAGCTGATACATTTTGCCCCCTCTAATTTTAACATTAAGAGATTCTACTTCCATTACATTACATACATTATTTCATGGCCAAGTGGCTGAAAATAATTCAAAACATAATTATGATAAACTCATACAGACTTATGAGAATGACCATAAAACATATTTTAATATCTATGAGCTAATTAAATTAGCTCATTTCTGATTCAACGGTGACATCATAAATGTATGACCTCATACAAAAGTGAAGCTTGTAACTCGTAATAATATCAACATACCTAATTTCATGATTCTGTGTATAAATAGTTTGCAAGCTGTTAGATTACTACTTTATAAAAACTTTTGATGAAAATATATAAGTATATATACATTGGCTATGCAACACTTTCTAACTAAGTGGGTAAAGTGTATGACAAAAATTACATATAACACGTATAATGTGATACTGTAAAATGATAATTGTGTGTTGTTTGAATCAAAATAATATGTTCCAATAATGGGGAACATTAATCAGTTACTTCCCTTGATTATGTCCAAGAAGTAGATTGGTCCTTCCTCTGATTTATTGTTGACTTCTTTGTAATTTTCAAAAGCAATATCTAAACTAAATTTCATTGGATTGGAAAATGATTAAGAACAGGGTGTCTTTTATTGGCTCTGTGCTAAATTTATGTTAGATTAATCATTTTTATTTATAAACTTACACTTTAAAAGCATATGTATTTTTACCAACCTCAACATTTTGGACAAAGGTTATAACGAAAAAGTCGGAGGAATCCAACTGAAAGGGACCAATGTTATATTTGGTTATCCTTGCGCTTTATTATACAACTTTTCAAGGGAAGTTACAAGCTAATGTTCCTCATTTTCTAAGTTAATAAAATATGAAATAAATAACTTCTTAATAAAATATTAAAATATTAACAAAGTATAGTGGATATTTAATATTTCTTTATAAAACACTTGATATCTTGTATTTCCAGATACTAAGTTTCAAACACATATAGCCTGAACCTTATATCACCATTTAATTAAAAAAATAATTTATAGCAAAAGAGTGTTTTAACACTATGTATGTAAGATGGGCAGTTATATGTCAGTCGTAATAATTTAACGAGGACGCAGCCCGAACGAAAATTATTTGTATTACATATCACCGCCCGAGTGGATAAAGTGTTAAAATACGGTTTTGCTATAAATTATTTTGATTCTATTATGCCATTAATCTAAAACAGTAGATAAAACATAGTAACGCTCTTTCTTAGTCACAACCAAAAAATTGACGTCGCCACGTATTAACATGACTTCATTGTAGCATAAGAGTGTTTTAGTAGAGAAAAGCATATATAAATAAATAAAAATACACACATTGAAGGAGTGAAGGGAAAAATTCATAGCTTAAAATCTGCAATAACAGACTTCAGTCTTATTACAAATGAAAGCAATCAAGCACCTTAAAATATTGTCTCTTTTTATGAACAAGTATGGTTTATGTTTTGGAAATCAGATCTAAATAAAGTTATATCTTTACAATCTTGGAAAGCTTTCCAGGAAAAGTCACAAAACATTAGCGAAAACTCTAAAATTGGATACAATTTGCTTAAGGGTGGTTAAGCATTCAATTCACTGTGTGTATTTTTAAACTTTAATTTTCCTTGTCACACAAAATAGTGCAATTTTAGCACAAGTATAAATTTAATAATTTGTATTAATTATTAAGCACTACCGCAATTAAGTTGTCAAAGATTCGCATTCACAAGAACATATTTTACCAAAATTCAACAGAAATGCAAGTTTATGAAATAGTTATTACCTCCCTTTGTTGAGCTTTGGGTGCACAACTAAGATTTAAAAAAAAGTACTTCTAAAGCTAAAAGTTGTTGCAAAATTGGCCTTGTTTCAGACAGTTGAAATATTCCAATTTATATCAAATGCAAATGTGAAACTAGAAATTATACAGAATTTATCCACTTTTTTGAACACTTTGATATTAAAGGGAGATAATAACAAATTTAAATTTCATAAACGATTACAAGTCACACATAAACCAGTAGCGATCTAACTCCAAGTAATGGGTCTTTTTGTTCCTTAACCTTTAGCATGCTGGCGGCAAGTGACTCTGCCTTTGCGACCAGTGCAGACCAAGATCAGCCTGCACATTTGTGCAGGCTGATCATGGTCTGCACTGTTCACTATTCAGTTAGTAAATTTTCATAGAAAACCCCTTCGAATGATAAATGGTATTGCCCAAATTAAATGATAAACCAGTCTTTTTTAGAAATGTAGCAGGCTAAGGGTTGAATAAATTTCACAGAAAATATAAACTGTCAGAAAATGTTGCTCTTGACTGGTAGCAGGTTACTTAGAATCAACATTTAAGATGTTACAGATTGAAACAAATGTATCATCTTATAAAAATCTGACCTTTAAAAATTAAAACTTCAAATTCATTAAACTTATAAATAATATCAAGACTAGATTTTGGCAACAATCCAATTAGAGTACCTTTTAATAATAAGCAAAAAAGCTTGCCCAAAATTATTTCTTCAAAAGAAGTGTAACACTAATCAATATTCCAAAAATATATGAAGGTCCATTTCATATTAATGTAGTATACAAAAACGTTTCATTATAATTATATGATGGAAATAATGTGAGTTGAGTACAAAGTGTTCAGAAGTTATTGTTTTATTATATAAGATGGTAAAGTTCAATTCAACAAAAAGGGTAAAAAAACTGATACAAGGTCACAAAAATTTATGTAACAATATACAGTGTATACCAGTTTAGTCTGGACAGAAACTGCAACTTTCTGTAAGTATTCTTAAATAATCAAAACATGTCTCAACAAAGATATCTTAAAGAATGCACTTTTCTGATAAATTTACTTCTACAAATATCAAATAATAATTAAATAATTCAAAACTAAAAATCAGTTAACATTTTATTAATATCATTGACCTTATCAAATTTGCAAACAACTCTTAAAATTTGTATATCCCTTGTTTTCCATAAATGGCCTGTTTAAGTATTATTTCTACTCTCATTCTATGCCCTCCTCAAGTCCTTCTTGCTCACAAACCGATATTGTCCATCGTCTAAAAACCTGACTTTATACAAGCCTGAAAAAGAAAACACTATATTACACATCTTTTTAAAAATGTTTTCTTCTTAACATTTTACAAAAACATCAAATTTACTGTGTAACAGTATATATACTAATAGTATAGCCTTAAGATTTTTCTGAACGTGATAATTTGTTCGAAGTCCAACCAAAGTAAATTGTTTTATCACCTTAATTACATAAACGACCTCAAATGTCAACTCGCTAATAATTCCTTTTTTAGTCAAAACAACACTAAATGTAGAAAGTCTTTCAGCAATGTAGCATCATTTTTTTCCCCAAATAACCTCCTTTATAAAGTATTTCTTGATTAACATTTATCTGTCAACAAATTACATCCCCAATGCTTACTAAGAAAGTAGATAGGTTTTTTTTTCTTACCAGAGGATACAACAGCAACAATGCTGGCCTTGTAGAACTTTCTCAACTCTGGGTTTCTATCCTGCCAAAGTGCCTCGACATGGTCTCCTTTGTTGAAAACCTGTTATAAAGAACGAAAAAATTTATTACAATAAATTACTTTTGAAATAATTAAGCGCTGATATAATGCTATTTAGAGACATTTTGGATTCATTTTTTTTTCTTAAACTCACTTTTAATAACATGTGTTAACAACTTCCTAGCAAAACTCTTAGTGCCACCTACACTAAAATATTAACCCATCCGCTTAGCTCAATAGGGAGAGTACCGATCTGCGGATCCCAGGTCATGAGTTCTATCCTCGTAGAGACCACATGTTCTCAGAGACTATTTGATAAAAGACGTTTTGTTTCATCATTCGTACTCCACCTTTGATTCATGCTGGAAAGTTGGCAATTACTCGCGGAGAACAGGTTTGTACTGGTACAGAATCCAGGAACTCTGATTAGGTTAAATGTTAGCCATTACATAACTTAAATACTGTTCAAAAACAGCGTTTAATCCTAAAGAAACAAAAAACTGAGACCATAAAATAAAATGTTAACCTAAACAAATTTTCAGATATAAAAAAAATCCACATTGATTTTATCTATTATTTACAGTGAAGAGTTTAATTACAAGTAAAATGTATTTACCTCTGATAACCTCCTGCTAGAGCGAACTGTTGCTGCTGGTGCTGGTGCCGACTGTGTTTCGACCTGAAAATTTATTGAAATAAGCTTTGAGCTAAAAAATGCAAAAACTTGACAGACAACATTAATGAACATGTGAATACTGATGAATAAAGGTTAAAAAGATGAGGCATCTGTATGTTTTCGTAAATGTTGACAGTTCAACAAACACCAAAATATAATTTATTTACATTTCTTTTGTATTTCTTCCATCATGTAAGTGCTTGAATTATTCTGACAGAATATTACTGATATGAATATCCCTCACTTAAGAGCAGATTAATTGCAAAAGTAAATTTCTGTGTACAAAAATAAATACACTTAAAAAAGTACCTTTTTTTTCTTTAACTTTCCTGTAAGCCCTTCACATTTCTGTAAATGAAAGAATGTATTAAAATTACATAGCTATTTTAAATAATAGGTCCAGGTAATATTACCATATTATATATTCTAACATGACAAGCGAATAACCTACATACATGTAGTGCAAATCTATCTTGGGTTATTCTGCAATAAACCACTCGCATGCAATCATGTCATCCGATCCAGGTGCGTAGCACGGTTGTAGAAAGTAGTTACCACTTTTTCTAACACTGTTGATACTAGTATGTAGTGTTAGAATCGAAATAACAAGTTCCAAGGGTGATTTATCGTAGGATAAACCTAGTTTTTCGTTCTTATGCGAAACAATACTTTCGTCAATTGCCAACATTAAAAAGAAACTTTACTTGTGCCTTTAACTTTTTAAAGACGTTATTGAATATTGAATAGCAATATCTAATTACCTTAATAATGGTTGAAACAATACCACTCGTCTTTGCAGTTGGTGTACCAGGAATGACATTCTGTAAAACATATTTACAAGTAGTCAGTATATCTCAATTTATTATTAAAAATGACCCAATCTGAACACCATATTTCCAATGAAAAAAGACCTAAATACCACTATACCAGTATATAATATTCTTTAATGACTTGATTTAACTTCAATGAAGAAATCCATTACGCCACATGTAAGACAGATATTTATATAGATTACACTCAGTTAACAAACTCAACAACTGATCAGGTTTTTGATTAGCAGTTAAAGGACCCTTGCTATAACTTACCAACATTTATAGAAGTACCAAAAGTTAAATTCCAACAGATGATATTAGTCTTTTCAATTAAATATGTGTTATACACAGACGGATGTTTTCATGTCTTTCCACTGAATATATGAATTCAATACTAAATTCTAGTCTAAATCATTGGATTAGTGAAATCAACAGCCAAAGACCCAAAGGTCTATCTTTTCAGCTATTGACTGGTAGTCCATTCAATAAGTTTTTTAGTAAATTACATCATATTTACTTTCAGTTTTATTTTCACAAATTCAATTGCTTTACCTCATTCAAAAAGTCTTTCTCTGTGTCTGACTCTTCTGTATCTCTCAAGGAAATTATGATTTAGTTGGCAATTGATAATGAAAGGTACTTTAAAGTACAGAATAGAAAATAAAAAGAGAATGTGTAAATTGTAAATCATCCTTCCTAAAGTGACTTGCAGACTTTAGTCACGTTGTGTACATTTCTGTGACCCTGATCAATGGAGAACATCTGTGTAGCTGTAATGATAGCCTTGATTCCATTTTATATCTGTATAATATATAGATTTTTAACTTGAATATTTGTATAATATATGTACATGTTTAATCATTGATAGTTATTATTTGTTAAAGTGCATTGGTAACTTCCTTTGGGTATGGCAGATGTAAAGATTTTGATTGTTTCAGTGCAAGGTCAAATATTCCACTGAATGAATACAATATTTCAGTGGTTCAGGCATGACTGACCATGTAAATTTTGATGTTTATGGGCGAAATACATACTGATCTAACAAAACAGATTTTCTTTTTTTTATATTTGATAACATTTTTAATATTTTAAACATAGTATATCAAGTTTACCTGCCCAACGTCTGTTACATTGTTTCCTGATGTCACAATTGGTAGATTTTGATAGGGGGAAAATCAACTTTCATAACATTTTCACAAATAGAAATTCTTCAATGTAGATTTTGCTGAAACTTCTCACAACTGTAAATAAAGACATGACCTATAATTTGATGAAATAAAATGTATAGGTCATTGTGCTTATTGTTTTAGATATTTGACCTTGATTAAAGTAAACAGGACATTTCACGCTAATTTTATTTTTAAAATTTTTTTTTTGTTGGATTTAGCATCTCACCGACACATGATAGATCATATGGCGACTTTCCAGATGTTTTCCAGAAAAAATGATGTTATGCCATCACTTCTGGGTTATTAAACGTGCAGAACTATCTTAATACAATGTTACTGTGTGATGCGTGCTTTATTACTGCCATATTTTTTAATATGTAATTGCAATTTAATTACAATTTGTCAAATTGACACTATTTAATTGAATATAATTATACTATGAATTTGTAACTGCTACATTCTAAGGAATTTCAACCAGTGCAGTGATTGAATAAATACTTTGTTTCATGAATACATGTATAACTTTATTCTTATAATTTATTAGCTCACCTGAGCTAAAGGCTCATGGTGAGCTTTTGTGACCGGTCAATGTCCGTCGTCAGTCGTGTGTTATCCGTCCTGTGTCCGTCAACATTTTCTAAAAAAAATCTTCTTGAAAACCTATGGGCAGAACTACACCAAACTTGACAGGAATGATATTTGGGTGGCCCCCATTTAAATTTGTTCAAAGAATTGAATTCCATGAAGAACTCCATGGCAACCAAAAATGAAAAACTTTAAAAATCCACAGGGCCTAGGGCTTTGATATTATGTGTGTAGCCTGATCTAGTTGTCCTCTACAAAGATTGTTCAAATTATCCCCCTAGGGTGAAATATGGCCCCACCCTGAGGGTCACAGTTTATAAAGACTTATATAGGGAAAACTTTGAAAATCTTCTTATACAAAACCACACGGCCTAGGGCTTTGATATTTGGTATGTAGCATCACCTAGTGGTCCTCTACCAAGATTGTTCAAATTGTCCCCCTAGGGTCAAATATGGCCCGTCCAGGGGATTCAAAGTTTTACATAGACTTGTATAGGGAAAAATGTTCTAAAATCTTCTTGTCTGAAACCACAAAACTTAGGCCTTTGATATTTTATTTGTAGCATTGTCCTTTGGTCATCAACCAAAATTGTTCAAATTGTACCCCTGGGGTGAAAAGAGGCCTTGCCTTGGGGGCCCCATGTTTTATATAGACTTATATAGGAAAAAACTTTAAAAATCTTCTTGTCTGAAATCACACAACCTAGGCTTTTCGTATTTAGTTTGATGCATTTCCTAGTAGACCTCTACCAAAATTGTTCAAATTATGCCCCTGGGGTTAAAAGAGGTCCCGCCCCGGGGTCACTTAATTATTATACGAGTTATATAGGATAAAATACTTAAAAAATTATCTGATCCTATTTCCAAGACTGTTTAATAATAATTACCTGATGACCCTAAGAAATATGATGTCACTTGACTGTGACCTTGACCTTCTTACCGACTTTCTTGTTTTTTAAAATACAGTCTTGATATTTGGATGACATGTAGAGTTTTGCACATCGATGGTAAAACTAAATTTCATTGACCATGTGTGACCTACTGACTTTCTTAATACTTGAGCATCAGTTTGACATTTGAAACATTAGCCCATATTACTCAGGTGAGTGATCCAGGGTCATCATGACCCTCTTGTTTTAAATTTCCTGCCACGAGTGGTGGGGGTTACAGGATTGGTCTTTCTTCGGCCTTTTGTCTATCCACTCCATATAACTTAATCCCCTTGAAAGATTTTCATGAAACTGGACAAATGATCACCTCATCAAGACAAAGTGCAGTACTCATGAGTCAGCCATGTCGTCTGAATGTCTAATGTTTGAGTCTTTTATTACATGTCTGCTCTGAATCTCCTCAACCCCTTGAAGGATTTTCAGGGAACTTTGGTCAAATGATCACCACAGCAAGACTATGTGCAGAAATTTTGAGTCATCCTTACTGACTCAAGGTCAAGGTCACAACTCTAGATCAGAGATTGGAGCCTTCCATTTTGGGTTCACTTTGTATCTCCTAAACCCCTTGAAGAATTTTCATGAAACTTTTGTCAAATGATCACCTCATAAAGATTATTTGCAAAACTCATGAGTCAGCCAAGTCTCCTAAACCCCTTGAAGGATTTTAATATGAATTGTTTGTAATATTACTTTTATGAACACGATGTGCAGAACTTGAAATTCACCCGTTCCAACTAAAAGTCAAGGCCAAAACACAAATGTTTGAGCCTTTAATTTCCTTTTGATTTTTTTTGTGTTAAACATTTAGAGCACTATTGCGCTATAAGTATTTGTGCTTCCAACCAATACAGTCGACCCATTCACCATCCATAACAGGGGCGGATAATAGCTGTCTTTCAGACTGCCTTTTTCTTACTTGAATAGAGGTGTGTAATATTTAGAACATGTTGATTCAATTCATGTATGTATAAATGTACTGATGAAATTCAAGTAACTCATTAAATATTTTTATGTGCATATTTTGTTTTTATTATTACTATTATTGTATGTTTCCCCCCACTAGGGGAGACATATTGTTTGAGGGAGAGGTACTGTTTTTGTATGAGTTTTTATCATGATATTAACTTGTGCACCTATTTTTCATCTGGGTCAGCCCCCTATATCCAGAGTTATGGCCCCTGAAATAGTAAAAGCACATTTTAACCTTGTAACACGCCTAACTCAAAAAGTATTTATTAATATAAATTGATTAAACCTTGCACAAGTCTTTATCTTAATATGAAATTGCGCACCTCCTACTTTTCGTATGGCTCCGCCCCCTATTTTCAGAGTTATGACCCCTGAAATAGTAAAAAATGCACATTTTCACCTTGTGATGCACCCAGCTCAAAAAGTATATGATATAAAGGGATGAAAACTTGCACGAGTCTTTATCGTGATATAAACTTGTACATTTCTCATTTTTAGCTCCACTTTTCGAAGAAAATGTTGAGCTATTGCACTCGCCCCGGCGTCGCCGTTGGTTAAAGTTTTTGATAAAGTCAAATATCTCTGTTACTATCAAAGCTATTGACTTGAAACTTAAAATAGATATTTACTATCAAAGTCTACACCAGGAGAAACAATCCCCATAACTCTGATTTGAATTTTGACAGAATTATGCCCCTTTTTAACTTAGATTTTTTGTTAAAATTTTTGATAAAGTCAAATATCTCTGTTACTATCAAAGCTTTTGACTTGAAACTTAAAATACTTATTTACCATCAAAGTCTACACCAGGAGAAACAATCTCCATAACTCTGATTTGAGTTTTGACAGAATTATGCCCCTTTCTAACTTAGAATTTTTTGTTAAAATTTTTGATAAAGTCAAATATCTCTGTTACTATTAAAGCTTTTGACTTGAAACTCAAAATAGTTATTTTCTATCAAAGTCTACACCATGAGACACAGTTCCCATAACTCTGGTTTGAATTTTGACAGAATTATGTCCCTTTTTTACTTGGAATTTTTTACTGGCAAAGCTCTAATTCAGAGTCAAGCACTGAGAAAAGTCAAGCGCGCTGTCTTACGGACAGCTCTTGTTTGGCTGGCTCCTTTCCCTATTTTAAAGTTATGGCCCCTGAAATAGTAAAAAAAAATGCATATTTTCACCTGATCTTGTGCCCAGCTGAAAAAGTATTTGATGTAAATTCATGAAACCTTTGCGAGAGTATCATAATATTACCTTACACACTTGGCATTCTTCTTGAGAATTTCTGTGCTTATTAAAGAGTTATGACCCTTGAAATAGCCAAAATAGTGGATTTTTTATTTGTGATGCTCATAAATCAAAAAATATATAGCCTAGAATAATGAATCCTTTTCATAAATTGTTTGTTTAGGCTTTACCCTATTAAGACTGCAAACATTTGAATTATTTCCCCTTGTTTGTGACAAATATACCAGTGTGGGGCACACCCTGTGTCCTACAGACACATTCTAGTTTACGTCTCGGTCACACTTCATTTCCGATCAATAACTGGAGAACCATCAGACCTGGAGACTTCAGACTTAATTTGGTGGCAGGGCTTATGGAGTAGACGACCCCTATCGTTTTGGGGGTCATTCCATCAAAGGTCACAGGTCAACTTGGAAAACCATTTCCCATCAATAACTTGAGAACCACTTTACCCAGAATGTTGAAACTTTAAACATAGGGTGATTGATCATGCAGGTAGATAACTCCTATTGATTTTGGGTCACTCTTATTAAGGTCAAGGTCACAGGAGCTTGAACACTGAAAACTGTTTTCGATCAATAACGCTAGAACCACTTTACCCAGAATATTGAAATTTAATAGGATGATTGGACAGGTAGAGTAAATGACCCCTATTGATTTTGGGGGTCACTATTAAAGGTCAACGTCGCAGTGAACAGAACCTGGAAAGCCATTTCAAGTCAATAACGTGAGAACCATTTGACCTAGGCCATTTAAATTTCGTAGGGCGCTAGGATTTACAGAGTAGGGGGCTGAACATAGAACACTTTTCTATCAATGACTTGAGAACCATTTCACTCAGAATGTTGAAACTTTATACGATTATTGGATATGCAGAGTAGATGATTTTTTGGGTTCACTTGATCAAAGGTCAAGGTCACGGGCCTGGAAATGGAAAACCGTTTCCAGTTCATAACTTGAGAACCACTAGGCCCATATTGTTGAAATGTAATGTGATGATTGGACCAGCGAAGTAGATCAGTGTCACATTGACTTTTGCTCTTGTCCTCTATTGACTTCTTGCCTGTACGACTATGCATTGGAGTAGACGTGCGTTTTTCTACAAAAGCATCTTCTAGATTTAGCTCACATTTTTATCGCATGATCATCTACAAAAATTGTGTATTTGGTGAGTGTTTAGTGCCATTCTTGTCCGCTTGGTTACTTTTAGTTTCATTGTCCTTAGCATCACATCGCAAGCACGGCTACTCAACACTACATGCACCATCAAAAAGTGGTGGGAAAGAGCGAGCAGTCGTCATTACCATAGTACAGGTATCATCGGTTAATTTCAGCATTAATGTTTATTAATAGTCATCGTTTTAAAAACTCAATAATGCAGTGCCGTGTAACACATTACAGTTTGACTGTTATTTATGTCTCCACAGTGGAGATATTATATGTTTTTGTCCCATTGCATCATAAAAACTGTATAGGGCTTGTTGGATTAAATAACCCTTACTTATTGTTTATGGGATTCAAGGTGATAGCGACCAGAACATGAAAAATTGTTTCCGATCGATTACTTAGAGCCACTTGACACAGAACAGTGAAACTTCCGAGGATGATTGTACTTGCATAGTAGAGGATCCCTGCTAATTTTTAAATCAAGATCACAGGGCAAAATGAAATACATGACCCCTGTTGTTTTAGGGTACTCCATCTAAGGTCAAGGTCACGGACCTGGTCACAAAAGCAGTCACAATAACGTGTGAACCACTTGACCAATATCGTTGCTACTTAATCGGATGATTGGACATGCAGAGTAGATAACCCTTATTGATCCTGGGTGTGTGTCTATAGGCCTAAGGTCAAGGTCACATGGGCAAGAACATGCAAAACCGTTTCTGATCATTTAACGTAAGTTCCACTTTGTTAAGAATACTTTAACTTCACAGGATGATTGGACACGCATAGTAGATTACCTTTGTCGTCTTTGGGTCACTCTTTCAAAGACCAATATCACAAGGGTTAGAACAAATTCTGATTCATTACTTGACAACCACATGAACAAAAACTTGACACTTTACAGGGTGACTGGACATGCCGAGAAGATTATCCATACTGATCAAGGGTCTGTATATCAAAGGTCAAGCTCTCGGGGCCCTGAGGCATGAAAAGTGTTTCCGATCTCCGCTGGACCCAAAACGTTGACAATTCGTAGGATAATTGAACATATTGAGTAGTATGGCTAGTCCCTGCCTACCAAGACCACACCCCAAGACCACAGGGGCCTAAACATTGACTACCATTTCCATATAGATGACCTAGATGAGGAAAACATCCAGCTGGCGTACGGAAGGTCGGTGGTTCTACCTAGGTACCCGCTCGTGACGAAATAATGCACGAAGGGGCACCTTTGGTCTTCCTCCACCATCAAAGCTGGAACGTCACCATATGACCTATCGGTGTCGATGCAACGTTAAACCCAACAAAATCAATAAATAAATATGACTATGCTGGAGACATGTTATTTTCTACAAAATCATCATCTAGTTCGGTAGAATATTGATTGAATTGTGGTGTTAAGAGCCTTTCTTGTAAATCGCACATTTATGCAATTTCATGTATTTATATTCTAACATAGACGCATTAAAAGAATTACAGTGCATGCATTTGATACTTTAACAGGCAAACATAAGAGTTAAGGAAAGCTCCACCAAACCATATATGCCACAGTATTTGTTAAAACTTGCGGCGCTGTCGTGTCAATGAGGATACTATACAATAGTTGTGGCGCTTTGGGTTATCTGTGACGTTTTCTGTTTATTCATGATTACCAATTAACACCTCTATTATCTTAGCAAAATACTGTTTATTTTGTCAAATAAGAATTATTTTCCTAAAAGTTATTGTGTTTAAGACGTATGATAATATATTATTCTTTGAAATCGAGTATCTATGGTTAGTAAAAAAAAGAAATACGTCTGTGCATGCCATTAAAACTATTAAACACAGCTTAGACAGCAAATAATCCACATTTACATTTGTATATAAGACATTCAAAGACGTGCATACATGTATAATTATTTTCCAGTAAACAATGTTCATAGCAAAACGTCATGTTAAAGACATTTGAAAGTGGTTTCTCAAGTATCGGTAGCATTGTATTTTTTTGTTCTTCCTTGATCACTAAAATTTATAACATTCTTTCAACATTTTCCATGCCATAAATTCTGTTTCATTAAAAACTAATTTACTATATTGCAATACATATTCTATGATAATAATAAATAATAAATCGTATATGAAAGTTTACTCATTTCATTTATTTGAAAACAACAACAACAACAGGAAGTGCAAAACTAATTATTACTACTGAAAATCAACTAGTATTTACCTCAGCACTGGTGAGACAATTTATGTATCTAGATGCATTTTAACTGTGCCATCATTTGAAACTTGCAATCATTTCTGTTCCTACTAGTGTTGTTTTTCATAATCACTAAAATTTATAACTTTTCTTTAAAATATTTGAAAAAAAATATACAAAATTGTCGTAAGTTCGATCCTCGTGTGGGGCGTATGTTCTCCGTGACTATTTGATAAATGACACTGTGTCTGAAATCATTAGTCCTCCACATTTGATTCATTTGCGGAAGTTGCCAGTTATTTGCGGAGAACAGGTTTGTACTTGACTGTACAGAATCAAGGAACACTGGGTAGGCTAACTGCCCTCAGTTTCATAACCGAAATACTGTAAGAGTTGAAAAACGGCTTCAAACCCAAAACAAACAAACAAAAGCTACGCTTATCAATTTAAATGTGACATCATAAGAAACTTTCAGTCATTTCTGCACCTGCTAGTGTTGTATTTCATTATCACTAAAATTTATTATAATGTATTTTTGAAACTTTTTTGCCATGGCAAGATTTTGCCATGGCAAAATTGTCATGACGGAATCTTGCCATGGCAAAATTTGGCCATGGCAAAATTGCCATGGCAGAACCTTGCCATTGCAAAATTGCCATGGCAAGATTTGGCCATGGCAAATTTGCCATGGCAGAACCTTGCCATTGCAAAATTGCCATGGCAAGATTTGGCCATGGCAAATTTGCCATGGCAACTTTTTGCCATGGCAAAATAAAAAAAAACCGAGATACTAATATGAAACATCATATTTTTACCTAAACATTCGTTTAGAAATAGTTAAAATCAATTTTAAAGAAAAATGAAAAAAAAGTTGCCATGGCAATTTTGCCATGGCAAAATGACGATTTTTCTTGCCATGGCAAAATTATTTTGCCATGGCAATGCATTTTGCCATGGCAAAAGACCGCTTTGCCATGGCAAAATCAGTTTTGCCATGGCAAATGCAATTTTCTCTTACTTCCTTACAAAAAACTGGTAATTATATTTAATCAAAACATACTAACTTTGAAATAGGTAAGTTAATGTAACAATTTAAGACACTTTTCATTTTTGTAAAGCGCGTATAAATATGGGCTGAATTTGCCAAATACCGGCGTGGCAAAAAGAAACCGGCGGCTATTATAATGTATATTTTCTATTTTTATACTCTCAGTTACATTATTCATGCTTTGTGATAAAACGAAATTGTACTAAATTTTTGAAAAGTCCGAAGTACTGTTTTCAAAGATTGACTATCATTGTAGGATTGCTGAATCTGTGGTGGCCGTATGTGTGAAATGGTGCCGTCGAGAAAATGCAGATGTATGGGGGCGGTTACCGCCAAATTTAGTAAATATACAATCCATTCATAAACAAGTCAGTCAGTGCAGTGCATTTCAAGGACGTCTAGTTTAAAAAAAATCTATCCAATCTAATAAATTTGCATTCAACTCATTGTGTTTTGAAACCATTTAATACAAAACTCCATTCCATCTATCTAAACATGGAGTGATGCATTGAAAAACTTGTTGCGATGCACCGTACTATGAAATTATCCAACAAAACATGATACCATGCAGCTT
Organism: Mercenaria mercenaria; assembly: GCF_021730395.1. Lineage (NCBI taxonomy): Eukaryota > Metazoa > Mollusca > Bivalvia > Venerida > Veneridae > Mercenaria > Mercenaria mercenaria. Next base: position 80,343,531 of record NC_069372.1, read on the forward strand.
AATGTGAAGCCGTTTAACACAACATGAGTACGTGCAGTGTATAATGAAATGATTTATTACAACTTGACGCCGTCTAATGCATACTGAAACCGCTTTTTGTTAAGAGCGGTGAAAAAAAAAACACTTGATATCATGTAGTCCAATGTGAAGACGTTTAACGCAACATGAATTCGTACAGTGTAAAATGAATCGATTCATTAAAGCTTGGCGACGTCTAATGCATACTGAAATCGCGTTGTGTGATTTGGATTGGCGTATCAAAATTTGATGTCATGCAGCCAAATGTGAAGCCGTTTTACGAAACACGAGTACGTGCATTGTAAAAGGTTAATAAGGCTATCACTTCTTTAGTTTGACCTGTTATAAATATAGATTCTGGATCAGTTCTATATAAAACTTTTTTTTTAAATCCAAAATCCGACCTTGTAGTAAAATTCTAACATTTAATTTTACACAGTTCCTGCGATTTATCTGAATATTAAAATCGACCTTATTTTCGAGAAACGTCTTTCTTCTTAGTTTAAGCTTTGTCAGAAGTACGCTTCGTGACTTGGTAATAGAAATAATAATGACAAAATTAACAAACACTAAAAATCTCCCGAGTCGATTATCACTCATAACATCTTTATGCTTTTAGACAGTATGTCAAAATTACATGAACTTCACTGTACAGTGCTTTTTTGTTATTTTTCTGGGCTGGGGTGGGGGGGTGGGGGGGCGGCGGAAGTTATTATGCCATTTGTAAACAGTATTTCATTTAAGTTGGACCTGTAAGGGGAATTGTGAACCGAGCTATCATAGCTTCTAATTAACGTAAGTAGGATATTCATTGCAGCTGATAATAGCTGTAATCCTTTTAAAGAACATATTGATAAGATTCTTTGAATTTTTGAAGGACGCCCTTGAAAAGGTATATTGAAAATAATACAATGGTAAAGATAAAGGTATTTTTATTAACGTCTCGCATATGACCAACAGAAAACATGAGCTACAAAGCTCCTGTGCGACAAGCTTGGTATCTAGTAACAGACACTTACTTGGGCTGATATACCTCCTTCTCTAGGGAACACTCGAGTAAATATGAGTACTTAAATCAATTTTAAATATAGAGATATGTCATCCCAACCAATGCAGTAATGTAGTCTTCGAATTGTTAGTTTCATGTAACCGCACCTCCCTGATATAAAATGTATCAACAATGCGAGCTACAACTAATTATCTTTAACTGAAAACGTCATCCAGAATGCATGATTTCATGTTAATATAGTATCCACATCTTAATGCGTATTTTAAATCATACAAAGCATCACCGTCAAGCTAGGAACAAATAGATAATACGGAATAATATTTACTTCTCGAAAAACTGTATTCCTTAACCGGACATGAATTTTGTTCAATAAAAAGGAGAAGGTTTTATAAATGCGGCACCGGTTCAAAAGGAAAGCATGTTTAAAATGCTACAATAAGATAAAGATTTACTGAAATTAGATGCACGAAAAGTTCTTTTTAATCAAAGCAGTTCCTTTGCCATTTATTAGATCATTTGGTAAATTGGTAAATAGGGTAAAGAAATTTATTTACCGGCTGAACAAACTCTGTCATTGTCGGATTTTATTTATTTTTGCGATGATTTTGTAAGGTTTTATACTGACTACAAATGTTTTATAAGAGTTTGCATATACATTTGCGCAATATCTGTTCACATGGGGATAAATAGCAGTTCGGTATGAAGTTGTACTATAATATGCATTAGTAGTAGTATAGGTGGTTAAATTAGCTATGAAACAAACTTATTGTAACCTAGTAAAGAATGTGTTGTCTTAGTAATTTTAAATCCTTTTTATGCAATTAAGGAATCCAATATAACCTTGCGGATCATCTATGCGAACTTTGAAAAGATAAGCTTCAGGCATGTGATTAGTGACCAAGTCTTGTTCATTGAAGGACTCACGATGAAGATTTTAGTACTTCAACTTTCCTAATATAAAAAGTAGATACTGTTAGGCGTTACACGATGATGCCATCATTGACCACCTAGTTTGCTGGACTAAAATTTCATAGAGAAAATATCTGATGATTTCTTCCCGAGATGTCTTCACGTAAACTCAAATTTAAGGGAAGTATTATTAACTGAATTTATTAAATTTGAGAGGAGAATCTACACTATATAGTATTTTAGGTTTTCATACTGATTGACAGCATTCTTTCGGCAGCAAATTTTAACAGATTTTATTTCGATTGATTTGGCATTCCGACCACAGTGTCGGCGCATTAACCGTACCAGACACACTCATACAGAAATCAAGAGAATGTAAATATATATGATTATGCTATTTGACTACATAAATGATAGATAATCAGATTAAGACCTTTTTTATCCCTACAAACAGTGATACATTATTTAATGTAAACGATACGTAATAAAAGCATATCATGTAAAGGAAAACTGCAACAATATTTACCTAACTATATAAAAAAAAGAAAGACAAATATCAAACAGGCTGCACCAAAAACGCAGCCTCCCCAAAACGAAACCTACAGCACTCAGACGTGCACACCACCCGCACACACGCGCACACACACAAAGTCAATACACCCCATCACACACACATACACACACAAAGCCAACACATTAGGACAAAACGAACAAACAAAGGAACACAGTGGGGCACCGCCTTGGAACGGTCAGTGGCAAAACACCACTGGGGAGCTTAAACCGGTTTATGGTGCGCACCCAACCTCACTCTTACCCCCCACCATCTTCCAAAGACACGGGACAGTGTAAATAAAAGTAATCCCCTCCAGGTGAATCTCTAACACACGTAATGGAAACAAAAAGGCATGTCATGTAAGACACAAAAATGCTCGTGTATAAATAAATAAAAAGCAAAGCTTTAGAACCAAAAACGTATGTACTCAATGCCTTTTCAGAAGACAGAGCAACAAGAGAAACACCCTTAAGGGCCCGACGAAACAGGCTAGAAGACAGATATCAAAACAGTTCAGTCCTGGTAGGATTTAAAAACTGCTTATGATAAGAGTCCCCCCCCCCCCGCCAACCTCTTCCGTCAGACACAATCAAAGAGGAAAGCGTAGTGTCCAACTGTAAACGGGTTGAACACTAAACAAGCGGTATGTCTCAAAACAGTTGGGTCGTAACCTCTTTTAATAAAACGCTTTATAATTTTACCAAACATATTTGGAAAAGTACCATGACCCAAGAGCTTACGAAGATTTTAAACCACATCGGATTCCCCATAAAAAACGGGTTTAGAAATACCTTCTCGCAGAAGTGTCTTTAAATTACTATCCTCTGTTAAATCTTACTAGTCTAACCAACATTTCCTTATATCTCTCACCTTCCCTTACTAATTTGTGTTTTTTGCTTTTGTTTTACATTTTTATACTGTCAGAAATCTTTTATTGACTGATCCCGCCATATTCCATGTACCAATATTTAGCATACATTTGAATAGAGTTTTTATAAGCATTTTGCTTCCAAATCGATCAATTTCGTTTGATACATGTACAATTATTTTGTTTTACATAATATGCATATGATCACGACAAATAAATATGTTTAAACCAACCGAGTGATAACAAATACACAGAATTCAGCAATGTACATGCACATATTCTGACGGCCAGTAATATTTCCGTTCAAACCATATTCATAACATCTGTTAGCAACTCTTAATTTTCGTTTCTTCTGACGGGGTATTGAACACTAGACCACGAACTTCTACGCTAGAGTTGTCTACTTCATCCTCGTGACCTCCTCTTCGTCACACTTTTTGACTGATAATACTACTTCTATTCCTCCTTTTGTTTTGTACATGACATTTTCTATTATTTTTCATTCATATTTTTAATATTGATGATTCATTGTTTACTGTAAAAAAAAACAAAGACAAATATCTGGTCTACGTTTGAGACATCATATAGTCAATAACTTATTTGTACTCATAGAGAGTTCAATCAACAGATTGTTAACATTATTATCTTATTCTCTTTTATTTTTTCAGAATCTTCTGTTTATTCTTGGTGATGATGAAAGTGCTGGAATCGTCCATAATGCTTTAAATTGGAAGCTGCCTGGGGACAGGGCACACCACAAAGTAAGATCTTATTTACAAACAAGAAATATCTTTAAAAATGATGGTCGGCGAATTGTAATAAGGAAAGAAGTTTATGAATTTTTCATCTAACATTCATCTTTCATCTAACATTTTTCAAATTGCAAAACTAAACACCGCACTTTAACAATTTAAATGGTTCTCTTTTAATTTTTCGCAAAGGTTTCGTAGGGTTGCAATTTTGTTTCGTTTATCCTTAGACGAATAATTACAGCAGTAGTTTGGTGAAGATTCATGAAGCGGTTCATGAGAAGAGGTCATTAAACGTGTTTATATTTTTAGCTAAATTGGTCCCTCCCTATCCCCATTTGTAACAAAATAGCAGGAGACCTTACGATATTGTTACACATCGAGTTTGATAAAAATCCATTACCTTTTTGTTGTTAATGCGAAGAAAGGCATATCTATTTTTAGCTAAAGTGGTCCCTAATAGGGCCCAAGTTCCTATATAAATAAATTTGGAAAAGGACCTTATAATGATGCTCCAGACCAAGTATGACAAAGGTCCACCAAGCTGTTCATGAGACGCTGTATAAAGGCATTTCTAGTTTTAGCTCTAGCAGCCCCTAAAAGGGGTCAAATGTCCCAGATGAACAAAGTTGGCTGCGGGCCTAATAAAGATGCTACAAATCAAGTTTGATTAGAATACATGACAAAAAATCAATTAAAGGAATTTTTTATTTATTATTTTTATTTATTTCTAAAATAGGCCAACTGATCCCGCATTAACAAATGCATATTCGCTATTCATGAATATTTGGACAATGACGTCACACCTATAAAAAAGTGAAGGTCAAGCAAAACATGCAATTGTAATTATTTCAATATTTCTGTTTCATAAGCAAAGTTCAACCGTAGTCATATCACATAGATAAACTGTATGCAGCGTACCTTCATTTCAGTGTAATGAGATTCAGTCATTATATAGCATATATATAATAAAACAGATTTCAACTGAGTTCAATATTTGCATACCATACTAAAGAAAAATATTCATATATAATAAATCAGTTAAATAATTTATAACAAATATATCAAAGCAAACAAGTACTCATTTTAATATGCAATATGAATAGGTCATAAAAGCAAGAAACCTTTTCATATACAGACGACAATTGTAACAAGGAAAATCTTTTAAAAAGCTCTTCTCTACATAAAAGACTCTTATCACACCCTTATTCATGTGATACGCAGACCGTATTCAGCTCTATCTTTAATTTGATATATGTTGGTATTTGAACAGTTTTTTTTATCATATTTAGTAAACTTACTTATCATTTTGAGATATATCAATATTCTTGCTAAATATACTGAGCCAAAGTTAGCTTTAAAACTGTGAACAGCGTCGTTTAGGATAAATGCTTTGTCTACATTTCACTCAGCGTAGCACAATCAACAGAGTGAAAGAAATTGACACTCTCGTCCAATCAGGCAGAGTGTTACATAAATCTTCCATTTTGATAAATTATCTATAATGCGTTATCAAGTAGTTTGATTTGCAAACTGAAGTCACGTGGCATAGGTAATGAAAACGAATTTAGACGGCGTCGCCGAAAAAAATCCTGTAGTTCTAAATAATAAAATATTACCAGTACGGACATTTAACAGTTAATGGCTTTGCATTTATGTTATTGATCTTAAACAATTGATGTATATATTTTTTATTCTGTGAGAAATTTGGAATTATTACTGTTTGGATTTAAATTTTACCGTGACAAGATTTGGATTATTTTTGTATATTAGAATTGGACTTCACGTCGATTTAATATTTTTAAGGTATTTGAATTGTTACTTTTGACAATAAAATTTGTTTTTGATAGTAGTCGCTGGTTTGTTTTTCTTTTATTTTTAAGTATTAAGAGTTGTTACCCTTAGACGTAACACTTTCAACAAGTAACATCAAAAGCAGATCTATCTATTTCTGAATCTACTTTTTAGCACATTTCGATACCCATTGTCTATCTTAATGACCTGTTCAGCATGTGAAAATAGTAAATACTAGGGAAAAGATGCATGCATATGTTCTCTTATGTCTGTTGAAACATTAAGATAATTAGTTGTATTTTTGAATATCAAATATTTATTGAAGATTTCACAGTCTGTCTACCTCCATGGTTGTATTTGTTTTTAGAGTATCATCCGTTCATAACAGTGCGGCTTGATATTTTCTGGTCCTTCGGGATCATTGATTTCAACTCATTTAGATTTGAAGATTGAATACCGCTTTAGCCGGTGCTAGGGGGCGTGGGCAGTGTTGCATTTTCCATTACTGCCCATGAACAGACTCAATCAAACCGAGTCTGCAATTTTCACTGTTTGCCTTGTTCTCGGTGCTTCCGAGGGATCTACTTTCCAGATTTTATTGATATAAATTGATTTCACTCAGACAATTTCCCATGTATTTGGACATCCTAAACATTAGAGAGACGCACTGGAAATCCATCTATCGGCTTTTCTGTTTTCAAAGGCACCATACATGAAAGTAGCTAATTTTTTAAAGAGTATGTTAATAATTCGAATGCTTTGTGCATGCTCGGTCTTTTATAAAAATGGCCTAATATATGTCTTTCTTAAATCATTATACAAAACACCTTGTAGCAAAAAATGGTATTTGTCTTCTAGTTTGTTACAGATAAGACATATTCTATTTTCAAATGGTGTATTATTCCACTTTCCCGTTCCTATTTTAAGCCTATGGGATGAAACCCTAAATCTAGAAAGTGCAATCCTATATTTCTTAATATTTACTTTATTTAGGAACATTTGATAATTAAAAGTTGAAAAAGAGCTATAAAAATGCTCTGCTAGATTCTCCAATCCTACAAGTCAACTCTTGTAACAGATTTGTTTTTTTTTTTCAAATTTCTTAAATTTCAACCTTTCAAGTTCCTCGAACATAAAGTGTGTCTGTTTAGTAGTTTTAACCTCCAAAAGAGACTTACAATATTGTAAATGAACTCGCTCAATTTGATTAGCCTGACAGAATCCCCACTTTTCGCTTTTATAGTTAAAAATTAGTATACTCAGTTTGTCAAATAGTTCAAGAGAATTAGAAACATGAATATCAACAAAATATGTTCTTAGTTTAAAACACCTTTTTTATCGCTTGACCGGCTAGCGTTCTTTTTTGTGTGTGTGTTTTGCAGAATGAGCCACCTGATGTGAAAACAATACATAAAAATGAAAATTTATTAACAACATCTAGCTGAGTATTGTCAAACAAAATAAATGAAGAAGTATCTTTCTAGAGGCACCTACTCTTAAGACTGTAACAATACAGCTTTGAATAATATGAAAACATATAAAAGTTAAGCGTATAGACAATCAGTTCAAATCACTAAGGAATATGTAGCAGAAATACCTTGAAACTGTCAATTTAAAAACATAGTTATCTTTAAGATATTATTCTAAATGTAGAAAATCCTCATCAAATGAATTTTACTAGTCTAAGACAAAAGATATAGGCGTACTCTACCTGTAGAGCTTCATTCAAAATCACGTTCTACAGTCATTTGTTAGAAAACAAACTTCCCGTTTTTAACTGTAGTACAAAATATGTTGTTGTGCTTAGCCAAAAATTTATCAGGTGTTTACTTTAAACACTGAATATAGTACTGTTTATACATAAAAACATTTATATTTTATATTTTCATAGATAATTCAGAGTAATTATTCGAAGTTTTCAAACATGACTTTGGGTCTTATATATATTTAAACCAGATTATTCGATATTTATAATCATTATATCCCCACTTGGTCTTACTTAATAAAAAAGCTATCTTACTGTATCTTAATGTTCTAATATTTTATTAATCTGATCTGATGCCTGATCTTTTGTTTAATGCTTACGAAATAGTTTATTTACAATGATATTTATGCTCATTTATGTCATATGTCATTTAAAATGTCTTAATTTTTGTCGTATTTTTTATTTATTTGTAAAACGCCATTGAATATGTTTTACGTAAAAATAGGCGTTTAATCAAATAAAACAGTTTCAGTTTCAGTTTATATCCCCGCCATATTCCACGGTTATAGAACACAATACATAAAAGTAACATCCGACGGGTGATTTTTTTCTTCGCAAATCGGTAACTACTAAAATTCATGATATGTAAAGCAAAAAACAAAACTCTTATGTGAATGATTATATAAAAATCTTCATGTCCCTTAGGAGTCCATTTAGTTCGAATTTCGCTTAAACCGGTGCTTCCAGTAATGAACAGGCTACATCAGACCGAACCTACAAAATTTTCATTTGTTTGTACATTCTATACATTATTGAAATACCATTTCACGTCGGTTTTAACAGCAGTCATACATGAAGTTATACGACTGAATCTATAAAAAGTGGCGTAAGAGATTGAATTAGCTGTGAAAGGAGCTTAATATGACTGATTAAGTAATTGAGGAATGATAGATAGATTTATTTCCGAAAAGGAACCATACAATGGTTTACAAATATATATCATATAAAACGGCATTACTAAAATAGAATGAATATAAGTTTCAGTTGAGAACAAAAATAAAACATGATATACTTCCAATACCAAGGATAGCACAATAAAGCGCCAGCGCGAATGCAATATGTATTGGGAAATTTAATTTTGTTAATCACCCATGCGGATCTTAAGTACTGTAATTAGTGACTAAATCCTGTTCATTGGAATAACCCAAGGTGTAGAATTTTAACACTATAAAATTCCTTCCGTAAAACATATATGTAGTGCAGACGTAAAATGATGCTGATATCATTGGCCGATTAGTCTGCTGGAACTAAAACATACATAGACAGCAATTATTTTGTTTCTTTTTTAAGATGTCGTCAAAACTTTAAGAGATGATGTATATTCATAGGGTGATGTTAATAGGAGAATCGACATTATAATATGGTTTTCCGTTTTGAAGCTACTACTCTTATCTGTACCAACTAACAGAAATATTGCGATGAATTTAGTAGCAATCTAACGTTGTCGGCGCATTAGCCTGGACTGAGGCAGTCATACAGAAAACATGGACATATAATGTGTACTATTATGCTTTTTGACAAAAGAAGCTATAGATAATCAGATTCTGTTTTGAAATATATTTGCTGCACAGTTAATCAGAAATGTGTTGAACTAGCAAATTTACTGCCAATTTCAGAATAGCGCGCCGTTTCAGTGTTTGCATTATACACATTTAGTCACTGACTGTATCGATTTTCTTATCGTGAGTGGCTAATTTTGTAACCGTCATTTACATAAACTCCGCCCAAGACGCAAGCCAAGTTAAACTGAAAAGTCTATGACAAATGTATTTATGGTTTTTAAAATGGATGATATTACAGTTTTTAGTCGTATCTCAGACTCAGTTTCAAAAACAAACATTTTTGTGCTCTCAAACGGATTACATTATGTCTGTAAAACTGAACTCAATAACGTCGCATTCTCCCGATCATTTCACGTATACGTTATAAGTATTTTTTCCCTGTCACCGATGTACATCGTTTTCCTTGTGATAAGTCGATAAAAAATAATGCGTATTTTTATCGCTTGGTCAGGGATCTAAGTTTACATTAGTAAATCATAGCCTGATGGTCATCACTTTTCACATTAAAATTATATATTTAGTTTAAACGTAAATACCCTGTTTACATACATGACTCAAGTTATAAAGGTAAGCATTTCTGTGTGTTTGGTAAAATTCTGACACGCTTGAATTAACTGGAATCTTTTTTTTCGTACATTGAACATGGATATAGGTCCTACTTATCAACGATTAAACTTCCGGTCATGTAGCCGTTGTACATGAAGTTAAAAGCCTTAAGTGCTGGGCTTCTTCATTTCCCTTTAATAGCAAATTGAAACTTTATTCGGGATTCATGACTAAGTACGTCTCCTTGCCAAGAAACTTGCTCACGACGGAAATTTTTTTCTTAGGTTTAACGCCAGATTTCAACAGTTCTTCTTTGATGTCGGGTGGTTAGTTTACTTAATTAAGCATCGCTCCTGGGAAGAACCAGTACTAGACTCTCGTCTCCGTAAGAAACTGCCAACTTTCTCACATAAAGAAATATGGTCGGTAGGAAGGCTCGAACCCGTGCCCCCACCCCAGTCAGTGAGAGGTTACAGTGATTTCAAGACAACGACTACCCACTCAACTATGGGAGCAATCAACCGATCGATGGGTACTACAATTCGGATTCTAGAAATCACACGACAGAAGTCGACATAGAACTCTGAAGTTGATTAAGGGCGATGGAATCGACTGACAGCTTAGTTTTATCTCTACTTCTTTCCGTTTGTCATCGCATACCACATGTCTTCTGCACAGTAATAATTTGACGGATTTCTATGAAATAATGTATATGTTTTCATATCGAAAACTTTTCCAATGAAATTCTAATCGATGTCGAGCCTTTGCTTTGATATTTTACAGATTATGTTGTAAATACAAAATAGATAGTCTATAGAACTTACGTGTCTCAAAAGATTTTTTATTTAAAACTGTTATAGTAAAATTGCACCTCTATGTTCACAGCGTTTGTAAAAGGCGATCTTGCTTATACTTTGCCTGTCATAAATACTAGATTTTAACGATCGTACCATCTGACCATAATATGCATTTAATCAGAATCACATGTGCTTTTGTTTGTTTTAAAATCATAACTATAATTTTCCTATCGTAAGCTTGTCTGACTTCGACAATTCTCGGCGTCGAACTTGGAAAGATCGAAATGGACAGCATTACGGCAACCTAAATTAACCCATTTGAAACCTGGAAGACTAGATGTGGTAATCAGACTCGGAGGTATAATTATACTGACCACATCACTTAGTATTTTTTACCGACAATCGGACTACATCGCATTGTAGGAAAGGAAATGCTTATTAGTTTTTATTAAAAAATGGCTGCGTGTTTATCTGCACCATTTACAGTCCATAAAATAAACAAATGTGTTTGTAAACATGGACGGATCCAAACAGAAGGGAAAAAGCATTATTTTATAGAAATAAGTCGATGGCAAAATACAAAACATATCGTAGTCCTGACCAACCTATAAACCGGGCCAGTCTATTATATAAGTACAACAACATTGTTGGCCCATTTAAACGAGCTGTAGTAATTTTTGAAGCAAAAATGAAAATAAAATAAAAATGCCAAGACTGCACTCGATTTAATCGGCCACACTCAGCGCACGTTGCGCTCTTTACAGAATTGTCCGATACACATGTGTAGAAGAAAGGAATTACTGAACAAGACTTAGTGCTATAATATAACAGTGACCTGAAAGCATGTTCATTAGAGTGACATCAGTCACAATTGGCGCGCTAAAATAGCAATCAACATGACATGTAAACTGGACAATAAAGTTTTTATTACAAAATGTAGTGCATGATCTTAGGTTTCTATTCTCTGTGTAACAAGAACGAAATGCAACAAGCTGCGCTCTTAACTTTTAACTTGCTAAATTTCTATAATGAATTTGTCCATCTCATCTTTCAATTTGGACAGTAACATTAACTGTTAAAAGGGGTACTTACAAAAAAGATACTGATTGAATGGCAACCGTACAGACCATGATCAGACTGCACGGACGTGCATGCTGATATTGGTCTTCACTGGTCGCAAAGACAGAAGCACTTGCCACAATCAGGCTAAAGGTTGAAACAGAAGACAGGCATTATACATACATGTACTAGGTATTACCAGACGTTCACGATTCTAGGGACAAAACTTTCAGTTGTATTTTGACAAGATACTGAGTGTAGTTTTAAATAAATATTGCCGAGTTTGTTTTCTCACAACTGAAAGCAAAATGGGTAAACGAACCTTATAGTTCAATGTGGAAGACAACATCGATAATAAGCGTTATTTTCCGCGTTTGAAAAAAAATCCATGACTGACATCCGTGGATATAATACGAAGACTACATACAGTTCGTTTTTGTAAACATCATGTTTGTAAACATTAAAGATTGCGTTTTTTAACCTTAACTCCTGCTTCCTTAGTTTAGCGTTTCTAGTTTAAGAAAAACTTGAATAGCTGAAACAAAACATAATAAAAAAATTAGAAAGTTCATTAAATATATGTAGAAAAATTTTGGTTTGAAAGCGTGTAAACACGTATGACCTGGTAATCGAACTGTAGATACAATAATTCAAAATAAATACATGAAACCAGCTGTGTTATATTTCGTCGAGAGTTGCTTATAAATACAAATTATACACATCAATGTCGATCTTCAGACAGTTTAGATCTATAATGTAAATAGTTTTAAGTGTATATGCTGCGTATGTGTACATGCACATGTATGATTATGCAGGATTATCCTGAAATAAACTCCCGTAATATTTCACTTTTGTAACTAACACTTTACGAGGTTGCTTACCACTGCTACCGATAGAAATATACATTTGGGCGGAGCAAACTACAAGCGTCATCAAATTACTCTCTTACCGATCACTACAGTGACAGCTACGTCATTTACTACCTGCGTTTGATGTAAACGCCCATTCGGAAATTGGCAGTATTTAATCATTTTAGATATCTGCTTTCTTCTTAAACATAGCACATATCACTTTTAACATCAAACTGCTTTTATCTGCATGAAATATCATTATCTCCACTAAATATATCAATATTGTAATTATGACATCTTTTGCGATGACGTAATTTTCTGGAATTATTCAGGAATCATCTTTTTGCTGTTCTTCTTTTTCTTATACCGGTATGTTTTTGACGGCATAAACTCTTCCAGTCGCGTGCCCGGAAAGAGATACATTGGAAATTTCGATAACTCACTTCAATCTACAATGTATTGGTCTCTATATCTCTCATTTTTTCTCACGTTATTTCATATCCCCGCAAACTGCAATGAAGTATATTTAATGGAGACATGGAAAAAGAGAAAACCCAGTTTGCATAACATGGCAACAATGAAAATAATACAGGTTTGGATTTATAGAACTTGTTCTTAGAGGGTTGCGAAGATGTATGCTGCTGTGTATGCCGATTAACTCATGGTTAGATATATAGATAGATTATTGGCAGATTAATTTCGGAATAGGAAACATACCATGGTCTTCAAACATATTTAATAAAAGACGGAATAACTAAAATAAAATGAATGTCAGTTTCAGTTGAGAAAAAAAAACACAAACAAATTAAACCATAAAATTCTTCCAATACCAAGGATAACACAATAAAGCGCAAGCGCTTGTTTCCATTGTGATCCTTGTAGTTTTTGTGGCATGAAATAGAGAGGCAAACTAAAAGAAAACACTGAAATAAGACTTTGATAACATCACAATTAATTTGCATATCACAGGTGAACTTTGAAATGTAACTATCAGAGCTAATTGAATTTAACTGTTTTAAACTAATCATCATTTACACATTATACAAGTATCAGAAATCCGCATGTAAGTACCATTTTCGAGTTTAAGTTAAACTAACATGTGCATTTAGTATAGTCATCTTTTTAGTTACATATAATATCTGTTTTGCATGTCGGGGTTCTCTTCAGCACTTGCATCAATTCCGATATTAAAATTTGATACTTAGGTCTGCTATTGAACAATATTATTCTTATCTAGTCATATCTGTCTGTTTTCTATATTGCGTACCGCTGAATGACTTGCATCACTTTGATTTTTTTCAAACATCTAATTTCACTATTATCCATCTGCATGACTAACAATATGTTTTTTCTTTTACATATTTTAAGGAAAGTATTCAACTTATTTGACCATTATTATCGGAGGTTTAGTCAATGAGATACCGAAGTGAACATATGCGCTATAATTACTCATTGGAGTAAAGATAAAAAGCCAATTTAGATCGTCCGATATATTTCCATATGTTAAATTAACTGATAATAACTTTCTAAATTGTCCTTTGTCCCCCAGTCTACTTCAACATATGCATTAAATTAACCATTTTGTTAAACAAAAATGCTTTATTTCCTACCAGTACCTTTGGACCAGATCTTTATCTATTTTCCGTCTTCGATACATGCACGTTTTTTAATATTTAACAGTAAGTCATCTTTAGTTTTTTTATCTATCTAAATTATTTTCATTTCACCTTGTTTTCCATGTTGAAGTTATTTCCTGACATTTTAGTTTCATACAGTTTCATTTGTTTCCTGTCTTCCATTTTACAAGAATGAAACATCTCCGAGCCAATAGCCTGACAGCACTCAACGTATGTATCTGTAGATTTTCCAGTGATATAAGTAACTCTGTCTACTACGCGACATCATATCCGTCTAGGTCACATTATACTGACACCAAACAGACCAGTTCTAAAATATCCTCGTAGTGCCAAACGGAGAGGCTTATAGTATTTGATAGGTCGCGGCAAGAGAGAGAACTATGTGTAAAATTTGGCGTTTAACCAAATAAAGCTGTTTCAGTTTCAGTTATTATAAACTATGTAAATTTTATCGCTATAGATCGGAATTAGTTATTCAAGTATTCGAAAGAATCTTTTGCGACCACGTTATTGTTATTGAGATGTTATTTTCAAACTTCTTAAAAGCTGCGAACACAACCATTGCCTACCATGAGTTAGTAAAACTATTTAAAGTAATATATCAAGAAACAATGACCGTATATTTCTTAATCACACTTCATCCTTCCTGATGCTGTTCATTACGCTTTGATCTTTGATGGTGCGAATAGAGGACAGGTGGGGTACTCTCTTGCAATGTTCTCTAGCGACTGCCCTGCTTTTTAATTCTATAAATTAATGTTGTTTCTCTTGGTGAGGTGTGCGCCAATAAACTAGTTTAAACTCCCCAAACCTGTTTTTGCCCATTACTGTTCCAAAGAGGTGTATCTACTGTGCTTTTCTGCATTCCTTTTGATGTAAAAGATAAAAGGTAATGCTAGATTTACCGGAAACACAAAGTACACCAAGTTCATGTTTGTTTGCTGCTAATAAAATGTTTAAACACATTTGTATTTGTGGTACACGTGCTAAGCCGATGTGTATGTGAATATATTTACAAGTTCTCCTCTTTCCAGTTGTATGGTCTGCTGCTTTTGTTGAAGGTGTTTTTATGTTCTGTTTGATTTTCGGTAAAATTATTGTTTATATAAAAATAATCTTGACGAAAAACAGAAAGTTTTATATAGATAAGGTGGATTTTATTTGAAATTTTCGCCTTTTTCATGTACTTTACGTTACTTAACTAGACTTGGATGCAAAAGAATAGGAATTAAATGTAAACGGAATTTCTCCACAAATTATACATCAATGAAGACACAAAACGTTATACATTGCTACAAAACCTACGCCGTTTATGAGTATGACGTTCCTCAGCGCACATTACGTTGCGCGGTAAATACTTGCATTAATTTAGGAAAGAACAATAAAAAGACATGAAATAAGAAGAAATGTGTTTGTTTTACAAATAAGATTGAAAAACTCTTTAATTGTTATAATATAAAATAAACCAGTTTTGATGTAAGAATTAAATGGAGATGCATTAACTTGTTAATGCACTCTCATATCTTTTTATAAACAAATTGCACGCTACAACAATTGTCCAGGAGCAATGACAGCACAGTTACAGAAAGTAAATATTAATTGAAAGTGTTACGTCTAAAGGAAACAATTGACTGTTACTTAAAATATAAAAGTTTTGAGTGGGTTTAACGCCATTTTCTAACAGCATTTCAGTTATGTTACGGCGGTAAAGTTAACCTTACCAGTGTTCATCGATTCTGTACCAGTACTAACCTGTTCTCCGCAAGTGACTACCAACTTTCCAACATGAATCAGAGGTGGAGGGCAAATGGCTTCAGGCACAATGTCTTTTTATCAAATTGTTACAGAGATTATACGCACCGCCCAGGGAACGAACTCACGACTCCGCGATCCGTAGATCTGAGCTTTCACTATTGAGCTAGTGGGCGGGTGAAAAAAGTAAAAGTAAAAGATATCCAATGGAGCAACTATAAACAACATAAAAGTAACAATTCAAATACTTTAGAAGTATTAACTAGCTGTTAAGTCGAATTCTAATACGCAGGAATAGTCCAAATCCTATCATGGTCAAATTTAAATCCGATCAGTAATAATTCCAAATTTCTCACATAATTTAAAAATTGTTTAGTTTATGCATCAAGTATAAACCCATCCTTGGAAGATCCGCAATGATAATGCTAATCCGTCAGATGTTAAATGTTAGAAGATGTAATATTTTGTAATTAAAATGGGAAAGTGTTTATGTTCTGCCCTGAACTCAGACAGCTTCCAGTTTTAAGTACCATGGAAGGTTCTACCACGTTCATGTATCATCAAGGATAAAAAGAACATCCTTGAAAAAAACAACAGAAGATAGACCTAAAAATAATGTAAACACCCGGTTGATTGAATCTTCTAGGAATATAAATAGCTTACTGACATACATGATGTCTCAAAATTAGGACAGAGTTTTAGTGTGCTGCTGATTGTAATCCCGGTCCAAAATAGTTGTGAAATATAGGCGCATATACTAGAGTCTTTCTGTGTCTAAGACAAAATAATATACATCTTCTGGGCTTCGCTAATGGATCAGGAAATGAGGTCATCAATATGGGGAACACATTTGAAAATGATACTGCAAATAGTACCTGAAGAAATCAGTAAAAATTCTTATTATATTAGATTTCATGTCATGAAGCAAGGTAATGTGGCTTTCAAAGTTTTGTATTTTCACACTTTCTCAGAAAAAAATTATGATGATTATATTTCATACATTTTACCGGTTTAATTTGAACCCAACATGTCTAATTTACAATAAAGTTGTAACGTCGCTATCATCTCTATTCATTATGTTTGACTATTTCTATCGTGCTGTACTTTAATTTTTGTTTTATTTTCCGAACGTGAAAGAAATGTTACTTTCAAAAAGGGAATACAAGTTCCCAGTATCTGCTATGGATAAGTACCTAGAACGATAGGAATCTAACGAAATTGAGTAGAAATCAATGTCGGGACAAGCAGTTATCTATAGTCTTATTATAAGATTATTTGCGAATTACATATATTATTTGAAATTCTACCTTGATCAAATTAAATTATGATAAAGGCAAAAATTAGGCCAGTAAAAGTTTGATAGAAATATTCAATTTAATGCAAACGTTCATGACAGCCTATTAAAGTATTTTGTTTTCGTTAATTACATTCATCCATACTTGACATTAACATTCAGTGTTTTACTAAATTCCTCCTCAGCATCGCAATAGCAAAACTATCTACACACAGTATTATTTATTACCCCCTAGTTTCCAAACGAGTTTAACACTGACTTTCCGCAATTACAATCAACTAATTGCTGAAGGAAGGGCATCAGGTGCAGGTTGTAATGTTGATATGACTTGAACAAAGCAATAATTACATTTATCTTTATTCATCCTTTCTTTTTTTTGCAACTGAAGGTATATTTCTACAGATCCCATATGTTACCCTAATACTTTGCAATGTTCATGGTAAAGCAACGTTCCAAGAAAGCAGCCTTTTTAAAACGTACCACTGCAGCAATGCTTGTATACGTTAGAAAAAAAAATACATGAACAAAGTAAGGCATATAGATAACAAACCCAAACGATTTAAAAAAAAAGGAACACAGTGCGGCAGCGCCTTGGAACGGTCCGTTGGAAAACAACACTTTTGTGTTTAAATCAGTTAATTTGGCACAATATCTCTACATCTACACCATGTTCCAGGGTTATAGAACAGTTAACATAAAAAGTAACCGCCCGACAGCAGAATGCCTTATTAACGCAATCGAAACGTTAGGCCCGATATGTGAAACACAAAAATGCTGTTGTAGATAATTATATAAACCTCCATTGCCCATTCAATCTTATCATACTAAAATTCCGCTTGAGCTGGTGCTAGAGAGCGTGATGGGTACTTGACCTCTCTGAAACAAACTCGAACAGACCAAGTATTCTATTATTTTGTTTAGATGCGTCCTACACAGTGCTGTGTTTTCTTACTTATATGTATGTTAGTTGTGTGTGTGTGTGTTTTTATACGTGGATGTCTGCGCCGCCGTTCTTTACGTTTTAACTACTGCGTTTAAGAAGTATTCCCTTTTAAATACTCATCCTTGCTCCAATTTCCGCATCGTCCGTCCCTTTTATCTACTAATTACACCTTCCCGTCCCCTTATTTTTTGTAGTTGGCATATAATTAAATTGTACTTGCTGGATTTTGGAAGCCATCCGTCTATACTTTTCCGTTACATCATATTTTAGTTAGTGGCCTACTTTGCGATGCATGGCTCTATGCTTGTGGTTATTCTGACCTTTCGACAAATCTACCCTTACCATTTATATTTAATCCAAGAACTATTTACGCATGTACTACATGCTGTTGCAGAAGGCGGATCATTTTTTGATTATCCGACGAATCAGTAAAGCACAGAAATATCAAAAGAACTCAGTACCAGAGGGCTTTAAGAACTACCTGTCATGTCGTCGTCCTACACCTACTTTAGATACATGTAGCATTTAGCTTTAGAAGGAAAACCAAATATGCACAGTATCCCCAAATAACTGATCGTGTCATAACCGCTTGTAATGAAACATTTTATCACTTTACAAAATACAACTGGGAACATTTCCGTGGAATTTGATAAATAAGTACTGTTTTAATATGCCTTGCAAAGGAAATGTCTTTAAGGTGCCAATTAACTTTAAAACACAAATATGATATTTAGTAGAAAATTTTGGCAGCTGATAATAGCTGTAGTCCTGCTAAAGAACGTGCTGATAAGGTTCGTTGAATCTTTGAAAGGCGCTTTTCCAAAGACATAATGAAAAGTATATAATGGTAAAGGTAAAGGTATTTATTAAACGTCTCGCATATAACCAACAGACAGCATGAGCTTAAAATCTCACGTGTAACAAACTAGCTGTCTTGTAACAGACACTAAGCTGATCTGGTACATTTCTTTGTATAGGGAATAATTTAGTAAATCTGTGTACATAAATCAATTTTAGATATAAAGATATGTTATCCCAACCGATGCAGTATTGTAGTCTTCGAATAGTCAGTTTCATTTAACTGCACCTGCCTGGCATAAAAGTATCAACCATTCGAACAACAACTGATTATCAATAACTAAAAACATCATCCAGACTGCATGAATTATACATCTTAATGTGTAATTTAGATCATACAAAAAATCTCCGACAAGCTAGGAACAAGTAGTTCTCACGGAATTTTAATTACCTCTCAAAACTGCATTCCCTAAGCGGACATAAATTGTGTTCAATATCAAAGAGAGGATTTTACAAACTGCATCACAGATTCAAAAGGAAAAAAAAAAAGTTTAACAATGTTACAAACAGAAAAAGATTTGCTGAAACTAGATGCATGAAAAATTCTTTAAGTCAAAGCAGTTCCGTTGACATTTATTAGATTACGGTCAAACCTGTTTTTAGGATGTAGGTTCGAAAATAAAACAATTGTCACCGAACCCGTTTTAATTTTATAGGGCATTTTCTCCACCCACTGTCTACGCAGTGCTTAATTTTTGTAAAATTGAAATAATGGTTGGAATGTAGGTTGATTCCTGTCTCAGACATTTGTAGATAAATGATGATAGTTACCTATCTGAGACTTTTTGCTGAGCTTTGCCAAGCTTTCGGCTCCGTCCTGATGAAGGTTCCAAGATGGAGCCGAAAGCTAGGCAAAGCTCAACAAAAAGTTTCAGATAGGTAACTATCATCACTTATCTGAAACAAATGGTGGAACTTTATAAAACATATAATGTCCCACTTAATGTTATAGGGATTTGAAGTCTTACATGTTAATATAAATATAACGGTGATGTCAATATAATGTCTTTCGTTATTATATGTTGACGTAATTACCCCACCCGCTTTATTTTCAATAGGAAACACAAACGTATTTAGATCCATAAAACATTCTGACGTTAAGATTTTCAAAATATTTTGCAGCTTTAATGACACACAAAAAAGCGTGGTTTTTATAGACAGGTTTGACTTTTTTGGTAAATTGGTAAATATGGTAAAAGCAACTTATTTAGCGACTATAGAAACTTTGTCTTGTTTCTACGATTTTGCAATATTTTATACTGACTACAAATGTTTTATCAGAGTTTGCATACACATTGCCGCTATGTCTTTTCACAGTGGTTTAAACAGCTTTTAGGTTTGAAGCTATATTATTACATAAATTAATAGTTGTATAGGAGGTTAAATTAGCTATTAAGCGACCTTATCGTGATATTTATACAATAAAGGAATCCAATATAACTTTGCTGATCATCTATGCAAACTTTTAAAATATAAACTTCAGAGATGTGATTAGAGACCAAATCTTGTTCAATGAAGGATTTAACTCCTTGGGGCCGAAATGCGACTAAAGGCGCTATATTTTCTACCCTTGTAGCGTCGATATCCGAATACGCGACTATCAGACTCCCAGACGGCGATTGCGAGTATAGTTGCGCACGAAATCATGCTGATTGCGTTACGTAAATTGTTAATTTGATAACCTGTAAAAGCAAACTTATTTGCATACCGGTATTATTTCTTATATGTTAGAATTATTAATTATGCTAATAGTTAGTTTCCTTGTTAAAATAATAGTTTGTAAATATGCGGTAAAGGAATTTAAAAAAAAGTGAACTCCTCTGTGTTCCGTTCATACGTATTTCAATATTAAATATGTCGGCTGCCAGAGATTTTTCTTTATTTGAAGAAATATTCATTTCATGCAGAATCGACGTATCATTCGTCGATGATGATTCCGACGAAGAAATTTCATGATCAGAGAAATGAATGGTCAGGAAATGCAAAGTTTTAGAAAGCTGAAACTTTCGTACATTTGCGTCGCATTAAATACAAATGGATAAATATAATACAACAAAACATGTTTCATATATGAAAATGTGTGTAAATAAACGTTTTTTTTTTTGTAAATTTAATAATTCTTCAAAGATGGACGTAAATATTACAACTTAACTGTCTCAGCGCGCGTCACACAACGTTTGTGTAATGTTAGAAATTAAATACATCAAAATAACCATCAATATTCACTTCAAAAATGGTGTTATTTTGAGTAATGCTGATGTAAATATTGTGATAATGTATTCTATTTACTGAATTTATGTCCTACATGAGAAAAAAAAAAGTAATAAATCGGAAATTTTCAATATTATAAACGCAGTAGGTGTGTAAAAATGGTGAATGTTTCGAGTGAAATTATTATTCATTTAGATAAAGTTACGGACGATGTGGATATATAATATTTGTTCAAACTTGAAGATTATAAGTATAGTTGTTATAATTTCTATGCATGATTTCGACTAATGTGCTGCGATGGTGATATGATAAAATCAGATAATGTTCTTCGACGTCAGGTGGTAATTCTTATCTCGCCGCAGCATGTCTATTATGAAATCGGCCTCAGGGAGTTAAGATAAAATGTTTTTGTACTAAAACGTTTCTTTTTTTAAAAGTAAATATTGTTATGCGTTACAAGATGATGACATCATTGCCCATGTAGTTTGCTGTGCAAAAATATACATAGAGAAAATATTTGATGATTGCTTTCCGAGATGTCTTCAAGTAAACTCGTATTAAGGGGGAAGTTTGTATTAACAGGATTTATCTAATCTACACTACAAGATAGTTCACGTTTTTATACTGTTTAACTTCATTCTCTCGACAGCATATTTTAACAATAATCTTTCGATTGATTTGTCATTCTGACCACAATTTCGGCGCATTAACCTGACCTGACACATTCATACAGAAAACAAGAGTATATAAATAATTATGATTATGCTACTGAATACAGAAGAGATAGAGTTTCATACTAAGTCTCATTATATCCCTAGAAACCGTCATGCTGTATTTAAAGTAAACAATGGAATCGTTAATCTTCCTGATTCATTTCTTACTGTAAAGCCTGCCATAATTTTTGAGACATCATATATGTCAATAACTTATTTATATTCCTACAGGTCTTAATAAAAGAAATGTTATCAATATTATTTGTCTATCTTAATTTGTTTTTTCTAGAATCTTCGTTTTCATTCTTAGTGAAAATAAAAGTGCTGGAACCTCCAATGATACTTTAAATTAGAACCTGTCTGTGGCCAGGCAGAGCACAAAGTTAGACCATATTGAAAAAAAATTCCGGTATTTCTTAATAACAATTTGGCTTTTTAATATTTGCTGGATTTGCATTAACATTGTGTATCAGAACAAATGGATTTATTTTGAAATCTGTGAAAATTTGGAATATTACAGATTGGATTTTTATTCTACCGTGGTAGGATTTGGAATTTTCTGGCATATTAGAATTGAAATTCATGTCTAGTTAATACTTCAAGGTATTTGAAATGTTACTTTTTAAAATAAACTTTGTTAATGTTAATGTTAATAGTCGCTGGTTTGTTTTTTATTACTTTTATTATTTTAAGTATTAAGCAATTGTTACCCTTAGACGTAACACTTTCAAAAAATCACCTCTATAGCACTTGTATTTATTTCTAAACCTACCTGTTACTTTCTTTCAATATCCGTTTACTTTTTCAATGGCTTCTTAAAGATGTGAAAATTGTACATGCTAGGGAAAAGATTCATGTATGTATTCTCCTATGTATGTTGAAACACTAAAACGATTAATTGTATTTTTAAATATAAAAAATAATTGAAGATTTTACAGTCTGTCTACCTTCATGGCTGTATTTAGTCTTTTAGAGTATCATACGTTGATAGAAGTACAGCTTGATATCAATTGATTTCACTCGGAGAAAGTCCAATATATTTGGACGTCCTAAACATTCAAAAGAAATGATTTGGAAATCCGTCTACCGGCTTCGTGACGCAACTGTAGAATGAAATAGACCATGATATACAATTCATTTATATATATGGCCCGTATCAAGATGACGGCAACATTTTTAAATCACTTGAAGATGTTTTACTTAAAAACAATGACAACTAATTTATCATTGGGGGAGATTTTAATAGAGTATTAGATGTAACAGAAGACTAACGAAATGGGAGACTCGACACTCAACTAAAGTTAAGAAATAAATTTAAAGCTATTTTATAAGAATGTAGTGTAATTGATATATGGTGACTAATGAACAATTCATACTCCCAATATACTTGGTACTCAAACTTAACACCACGTATATACTGTAGACCCGATTATTATTTTAATATCTAAATACTCATGTAACTTGTCAAATAATTGTTGTATAAAGCAAGGCTTTAAGACTGGCCACTCATGAGTTAATCTGCAAATAAACTTTGACAAATGTAAACGAGGTCCAGTTTTTTTAGTATTCTTTTAGATGACAATTTTGAAACACTGATAAAAGGCAATATTAATAGAAACAGTAAGACAAAACTCTGAAGCCGAACCTGATATTTTATTGGAAATCATCAAAGGTACTGTTAAAAATACAGCAATTAAATATTCTACATACAAAAAAGAAAATTGAAACAGATCATAAAAGTAAACTGATAAAAGAAATCGAAAGTTTAAATAAACAGGTACTTCAAGTACATGAAGACATAAATAATATTAAATATACGATAATAGAAAAACAGAATGAACTTGACTGTTTATTTTAGAAATAATCAATGGTTTATTGATCAGATCGTAAGCTATACACATTGAAGATAATGAAAATAATTCTAAATATTTCTCAAACATAGAGAAAAGACGTGCAGGGAAAAAGAACTTTAAAAAAATAAAAAGAATAATGGTCAAGAAATAAAAAAAAAAGATCACATGATAAAAAAGAAGAACTGTTAAATCAATTATTCTTCACCAGAATAAACAGTACATTGATAAATAATGGTTATTTGCAAGAAAGCTTCCCAATTAAAATGGGTTTAGACAAGGGTGTCTCCTTTCATCTTCTTTGTTTATAATATGAATTCAATTACTAACAAATTTTATTGCTAAATATAATACAATAAAGGAAAAACAATAGACGATACAGAAATTGAACAAACCTTGTTCACAGATGATGATATTCATGTAAATAACGAACAGAAATAATCTTTTAAACGACTTATAAAAAGTTAAAAATGAATTTGGCAAAATATTCTGACTCACACTTAATACAACGAAACCTATATTTCTAAAGGCTGGTTCACTTAAACATAGTTACTTATTATATGCAAAAAACATGAATTTTGTTTGGAGTTCTAAACAAGCTAGAACACTTTGAATGACATTTTACACAGATTTAGAATCAAATGATAAGTTTAATCTAGAACCTAAATTTCAAGAATTCAAAAAATGTCTGAAACAATGGCAACAGCGAAACCTAAAAAAACTAACCATTTTGGGTAAAGTGATTAAAAGGTATTTGACCTCTTGACCTTAAAATCAATAGAGTCATCTGCAAGTAATCGTTTGGAAACGGTGTAATTGTTCTGTGTCACTGTGACCTTGACCTTTGACCTACTGATCTCAAAATCAAATGCGGTCATCTGCTGGTTATATCCAACATCCCTATCAACTGTCCTGATCCGTGATCGAAGCGTTCTTGAGTTATCATCCGGAAACTGATTGGTCTACATACCGACCGACAGCCCGACCGATCGACCGACCGACATCTGCAAAATAATATACCCCTCCTTCTTCGAAAGGGGGCATAATAAATGCAGAATGGAAAAAACACTTCTGGGGATTCGAAACTAGTGTCATACCTCGCTAAGGGAAATACGAGGAAAGCGCAATGACCAACTTTAAAAGGATCGATCATTAAGCATGTAGTGCGTTTAAGAACAAAACGGTCATTGTTTCTTGAAATAATACGTTTTCTAAAGCATATCTCAATAACAGTCACGTGGCCGTAAAAGAGTCTTTCGATCACAATAAAACTGAATAACTGATTCCGATCTATAGTGGTAAAACTTACATAGTTTATGACAACGATAGCCCTACTGAATGTGCTATTTAGTGATAGCAATATAACGAAGGTTAATGATATCAGCATAAAAACAGAGCGTGGGTAGTGTTTGTAGCTGTAAAATATCAGCCCCAGAAGATTCAGTACGGAGTACATCTACGTCAAGGGGAATATTAATTGGAAATATCAAAATCATCTCACTGTCATATATTTTTGTACGTATAATATCATAGCTAGATGTAGATTTAGATATAAGGCAATGGTGTCCACATATTTTTACGAGAGAGGCAATATTAGAATAATCCATGATTAATTTCTCGTCAAAAATCATCAAGAGCTGTAAAATACATTTATGGCGATAAACACATTAACAAATATCTTGTATGGAAGTTATGAAACAGGAAATGACGCATTTAAGTGACGAAAATGAGAGACTACAACTTGATGTGGAGTATTTAGAGGAACAGGTTGACAGTAAAGATAGGAAAATTGAAAAAATAGAAGAAGATGTAGAACGGTTAGATAGAGAATCAAGAAAGAGCAGAATGCGAATCTTTGGTTTGCTAGAGGAACCAGATGAAAATGAAATGAGGCTTAAAGAAGCAGTTGTAGAAAGTGTCTTAAAAGTAGCATGTCAAGATATAAAATGGGAATCAGATGATATAAAGTATGCATTCAGAAATGGTAATACATATGAAAAACAAGAGAGAATGGTAATCATAGATCTAAGATTCGATGATGATAAACAGAAAATTTTCAAAGGAAGAGAGGCACTACGTCAAAGGAAAATTCGAGTAGGAGATGATCTCACCAGTCAACAGCGTGAAAATCTAAAGGCTTACAAAAGACAAGGTAGAACCGGATATTATTATAAAGGGCATATTATGACAAGGTATAATGAAAACGGAACAAACACCGATGCAAGCTGGTTTTACCAAGCGCCAAAGAAACCAAGGATTGACAGTGAAGACAAGGTATATGAACAACATATTGACCTAATCCAAAATGAAGAATTTGACGATTTAGACAAAACAGTGACAGAGGAAGAAGCAATACAGTCAGTAGAAGACAATGCACCTTTTAGCCGTGCTCCCGCGAGTGAAGAAAGGCAAAAATAGGATATCGGTCAAGGTCCAAACAATTTAAAGCAAGCAAACTTTTTATGTTGGAATATAGAAGGCCTTCTTAATAAATTGTCAGACGGTGAGTTTTTGTTACACTTAAAATCATTTGATGTTTTAGCATTTATAGAGACATGGATAACAAATGAAAATAAAGTTGAGATACACGAACTTGCAGAATATTCAGAATATTTTTCACCAGGAATTAAAAGAGCAAAATATGGCCGAGCTATGATGGGACTAAATGTATTTGTGAAAGGTAGCATTGATCACTTTGTAACAAGAGATAATGAGACCTGTGAATTTGGCATGTTTTTGAAATTCGATAAGGCTCTCTTTGAGAACTATGAGAAAAATATCTTAATGGCTTTTATATACTTACCTCCAGAGCAGTCCCCATATTACGTAGGCAAAGTTCTCAAAAGAGTAAAGCTTTTGGAGCAGTGTTTATTAGAAGCTAATTTGAAAGACGATACCAAATTAATGATTGTGGGGGATTTTAACGCCAGAACGGGCAGGGAATGCGATAATTTAGGCAAGTTAAATAAAATTCCTGAATATGAACAATATAGAGATATTCTTGATGATGGCGATATCAGAGGAAGAGTATCTTGCGACAAAACTGTTAACAATTTTTGAAAAGATTTACTTGAATTTTGCAAGGTATATGACTTTAAAATTGCTAATGGCCGTATGCATAAAGATGCAAACATAGGGGAATTTACGTATATAGGTCCCACAGGAAATAGTGTAATTGACTATTTAATTTGCTCAGCAAGTATGTTTGAAAAATTATGTGATTTTGATATAGGAATAAGGACGGAATCGCTGCATATGCCTGTAAAATTTTCGCTTGAAATAAAATCAAAAAAGCAAATGTATGCACAAAAAACAAAACGGGTTGACAGAATAAGATATATATTCAAAGAAGAAACTACAAAGCAGTTTAGGGAAAATCTACAATCCACTTTGTCAAAAGAATACATATGTGGATTATCTTCAGATATAGACAATACAGAGATAGACATTAATAAAGTAATTAGTAATCTTACAGAATTACTAAGAGAATGTGGACAATGCTGTAAACGTAATGTTAAAATATGTAAAAAGATGCAACCAGCATTGTTTGATAGGGAGTGCAGATCATTGAAATATCAGAAAAACAAATTATTACGTTCATATAGACGTAACAAAACTGAAATAAATTTAGAAGCATATAAAGCTGCAAGAAAAGTTTTTAAAACTCAATGTGATAATAAGAAGAAGCATTTTTAGCCAATGAACTAGACGAGTTAATTTATAAAACAAAAGATGCAAAATCATTTTGGAAAAAGCTGAAACAAATGACAGCATCTGGATCTCGACAAGAAAATACCATAACAGCAGAGCAATGGACACAACATTTTGAAAATTTATTTACAGTAGAAGAAAACAATCTAGAGAGTATTGATCGGCAGCAGATAAATGATGAAATACGATTTATAAATGAAGATGCAGTAATTGATTTAAAAGCTGATATATTTAATGCAGGAATAACAGACGAAAAGATTTTAAGAACAATTAAAGCACTAAGGAAAGGATCAAGCAGTGGTGAAGATAACCTTATACCAGAATTTTTTATTCATTCAATAGATATTCTTCTTCCTTTACTGAATAAACTTTTCAACAGAGTCTTTAACAGTGGAAGTTTTCCTGAAGCATGGTCCAAAGCTGTAATAGTGACCTTATATAAAAAGGGTGATATGAACTGTCCAAGTAATTATAGAGGTATCTCTCTCCTTAATATTCTTGGCAAAGTATATACTGGAATTCTATCACGAAGACTTACAGTTTATATAAATATTTTCGATATAATTAATGAAGAACAAGCGGGCTTCCGAGCAGGTTACTCTACTGTAGACAATGTTTTTTATTTTAAATTCGGTAATAAGCAAACAACTAGATAAGAAAGGTGGAAAAGTGTATGTGGCATTTGTAGATTTTATGAAGGCCTTTGATATGGTAAACAGACAAAAGCTTTGGAATGTATTAAACAAAGAAGGACTATTTGGGAAGTTGAATGAAAGTATACATGCGCTATATAGTACTGTAAAAGCATGTGTACGTTCTAAAGAGGGCTTAACTGACTATTTCTATTGTCATTCTGGCTTGAAACAGGGCTGTTTGATTTCGCCGACACTTTTCATCATTTACATAAATGAGTTGGTTAATAGACTTAATCGCAGTGGAATCAGAGGTATTCAGCTTTTTCCAGATACAACGGAACTTTTATCTCTCCTATTCGCTGATGATTTGGCATTGACTAACGATACAGTGTAAGGATTACAGAAATTATTGAATGTCTTAAAACAGTATTACATGGACACAGGTCTCAAAGTTAACATTGATAAAACAAAAATTTTGGTATTTAAAAATGGTGGTAGACTCTCAAAATACGAGCACTGGCATTATGATAATCAGCAGTTAGAAGTGGTGTCTAGCTTTTCTTATGTGGGCGTAACATTGACTAAGCAATTATCTTTAAACCGAATGGCAGAAGAACAATCACTGAAAGGAAAAAGAGTTCTTACTACATTATTGTCAAAACTTTATAGCAATGGTCCTTTACCAAAATCTGTTTTCTTCAATATATTTGATACTAAAGTGGCACCAGTGCTTCTATATGGTGCAGAACTATGGGGTACAAAAGAACGCAACTCTTTAGAAATTGTTCACAACTATGCATGTAAGAGATATATGTGCGTTAAACAAAACACTTCAAATGCAGCTGTGTTAGGAGACTGTGGTCGTTATCCACTGTTTATAGCGGCAGCCAAACGCTGTATAAAGTATTGGTTTAAAATACTAAAAATGCAGAATTATAGACTTGTAAAAAAATGTTATAATATGATGTTAGTATTTGACGTGATGGGTAAAACAACATGGGCTACTGGTATTAAGGATCTATTAAATATTAACGGATTTGGATATATTTGGAACCAACAGTCAGTTACCAATGAAACAATGTTTACCAAGTCATTTGTTAATCGGTTGTCTGACCAGTACAGACAAAATTGGAATAGTCATATAAATAACAGCCCTAAGTTATCGACCTATTGTTTGTTTAAGTATGACTTTAAACATGAAGAGTACTTATCTGTAATTACAATAAGTAAATTTAGGAATGCCTTAGCAAATATACGTACATCCTTGCACGATTTAGAAATAGAACGAGGGAGGTATAATAATACAGCAAGGGAGGATCGTATATGTAAGATATGCCAGATGGCAGTTGAGACAGAATACCATTTTATTATGGTATGCCCGATATACGATGATATAAGACGGCAGTATTTGCCGGCAAAATATTACACAAATCCAACTGTACATAAATTTAATATTCTTATGAGTACAAGGTCTGAGATATTGTTAAATAATTTGGCAATATTTATATACCATGCTTTCACAAAACGAAAAGCAAATTTGTAATAGATAAAATATTTTTTGCTGATGTTATTTTTGTTAATGATGCTTAATGATACAAATATGGCACATGATTTGAACCAATGATAACTTTATGAATGTATATTATGTGATAAGTATAGCTTTCTTGATTACAAGATATTAAATTGTACATTTTTACATACAATATAATGTAATAAAAAGGTTGACATATTCTTAAGAATACCATATGTAAATGTATGTATTATATGGCTACAATAAATTTGATCTTATCGAAAAAAATTTCTAAAGGTTACATCTTTAGTTTTCGTTTCGATAAAGATGACCATTTTTGGAATAAATGGAGACTGAAAAAATAATTATTATAAGAATATTTCTTTAAATTTGAAATGTCACAGGCTGTAGAAATATTTGTGCAATCTCATAAAATTATTATAACAACAATTATAGGTTTACGTCTTGTATATTCCTTTGTTTTGAATGATTGCTATTGCTGAAATAAATTTCATTTTAAACACTGAAAACAAGTCTAGTAATAAAAAACAATTAATTTAGCATATTGTTAATACATTATTTTTCCTTGTGTATAATAAGTAAAAATAATAATATACTACATAAGTGTATAGCCAATGTTTTGGAAAGATACACACATCTTTGTTAATATTTGTAGATATAATACATGTGTATAAGTAATAATATATATTATATATATCTTTAGTGTACCTGTACATTTGTCTAAAATGTCTTTCTGTACTGCATTATATTGTTATGGGCCGGTGGCCAGTATCAAATAAACATTTTGTCATTGTCATTGTCATTGTATTAAGATTCAAAAGCAAGTATGCTTCAAGTGTCGCGCAATAAGTTTCAATGGGAATACACATATCCTGTTGGAAAAGAATATTCCGAAATCTGATAAAATGTTGCACAATTCATTGTAGAATTTTTACAAACAACGCCGAAAGTAAAAATTTTGTTACGTGTCAGAGCAGAACTAGTAAAACATTACTCTGTCATACTTACAAACCAAACAAATGAAATTTATCCAGAGCAGTTGTATTTGTGATAAGACTAATCAGTTTGCATTTGATAAGACTGTGCGATGGAGTAGAATACAAGATGGGAACACCTTATGTACGAGTAAGTTCAAATATGTCAATAATGTCTTCCTTATTCTTTACTGACTTATATGACAGAAAAATCCAGACATCCGTATATTCACTGCTGTTAGGCTTATGTCTTGGAAAGTATTTAGTCTTGGAAAACAGTAGACAGACAAAAATTTGATATAGTATGAAACTAAAATAACAGGAAATAACTTTAACATAGAAACATAGAAAATGTATGTCTAATTTGTTAACGAATTAAAGTGATAAGTTAGATATAATAAAACAACAAAACATGAAATACTCTTAAATGTTCGAAGGCGTGCATGTACCAAAGACAGAAAATAGATCAAGATCATGTCGAAACTTGCAAGGGCTGAAACGTATTGGTATAAAATAAAGCAATTTTGTTTAACTAAATGGTCAATATAATTCAGTAGGGAACAAAGAACAATTAAGAAGGTTAATATCAGATAATGCAACATATGGAGATGTACTGGATGCTTTCAATTGATTATTTTATCTGTATGCCGGTTAGTTATTGTAGTGTATCAGTTCACTTCGGTATCTCATTAATAAAGATATTAATTAATTTCCTTGTGATAAAAAATGTCAAACATGTTTAAATTCTTTCCCTATAATATTTGAAAGAAAAAATTATAAAGCAAATTTGTAATCATGAAGATTGAGAACAGTGAAATTAGACATATAAAATCAAAGTCAAAAAGGTGCATGTCCTTCATTAATACGCTATATATAAACAGGCGGATATGACTTGATAAGAGTTATATGGTCATTAGCAGACACGGAATAGGAATAGAACATGGAAAGATGAACGTACAGAACAGAACATTGATATACAGAACAGATATGATACGTAATTAAAACAGAAAAATTGACTGAATGCACATGATGACGTAAGGGTATAGAAAAGAATTATATGATTAAAATTACTCATTTCATACTTATGTCACATCCGAACTTAAATAAACAGCAGTTATGATGAGAATGTTTAAAAATAAAATGATTGAATTGATATAACTTATTGAAAAGTCATGTTTTAATAGCGGGAAGTATGAAGCCAAAACAATTAATTGGACATCTTATTCGATACATTAATTCCAGATTAGAGCCTGCATATAGAAATGATATTTTGAATAAGCTGACTGAAATTGAATTTTGTCTTGCAAGAAACATAATTAACTGACCAAGCTTTCATTTCGGTGATGAACGTCATCTTAAAATCATCCTTATTTCAATGTAAATGATGGACATTTACCGACGTTTTCACTCTTTCTTAACCAGTTTTTACTTTTCACATTGTTGCATTAGGCCATTTTTAGCAAAAGAAATCGTTGATGCATTAATATATCCAGTGTCTTCTTTTGATGTTAGGTGCTTGTGTTTTAGAAACAATGTACTATAACTTTTGAGGCACTGGAAATATTTGAGATGCTCTTTCGAATCTCCCACCTAACTAGAGGCCTGTACTGGTTCTTCCCAGGAAAGAAGGCTTCGCGTGCGTTGGTGAAATACACCGGGCACGTTAAAGAATTAGAATTTCCTTTCGCAAACAGCTAAGATAAGTTAGTGGAACAGGCCTTTATCTTAAAAGGATTTCTCTCGATCTTTTCTAATTACCTGATCTCACACTTTCGCTCTGGTCAGATCACTCTGTGTCTGTACAAGTGGAGGATACATTTTTCTTCCCACGTGGCTGCGTTTGCTACATGTAAAGCGCCTTTGAGCGTGTTTACCATCAAAAGGGCGCTATATAAAAATGGTGTAATAATAATAATGATAATAATAATAATAGTAATGATGACTTTGTTGCAAATGGAATCGCGCAGAGAAGCATGTGTTGTTCTTCTTCCGTCCCCACCACGAATTTTCCGTAGCCGTTTGAACCTTTAGTGGTTGAGAGTCAGGCTTGAGTGCCAGAAGGTATTGGCTAGCTTACCAGGCACGTCATATCAAAGGCTTTACAAAGTCGTAGATATAGCATCTTTGTTTGGCACTGAGTATTTGCAGGAAAGAATGATCCCTCTTCTCTTAAATCCTTGTGGTGATGGATACAAAAAGAAATGAGATGTGGAGGATAATTGTTTTAAGTAGTAGAACTTTGATTGCAAGCGAACATAAATAAATTAGTGGAAACTAGTCATGTTTGTTGTTATTGCTTAGGTGCAGATGCAGTTTATACATGTTTGGTACAACCGTGTACAGCTACTTCACCTTTTGTGTTTGCAAAAAAAAAAAAATGTTACCCCTTTCACACTTATTAAAGCGTTATAACACAAACATCAATCTTGCTTTTTATTAATACTTAATATAAAACAACTAATATTTAATATAAAACAAAGGCAATGTATGTTTCGAAGCGGTATATATCATATCAGTGTAATGTAAGGGAATGTTTTGAAGATATTTTAAGCACAAATCAGAAATTTGGAAAGGACATTTTACAACCGCAAACACTGACGACAAAATAAGCTGGACTGACACTTTCAGTGTTAGCGTACAAACTAGTTGAAACAATCGGACAACTGCGAAAATAACATTGCAACAACTGCAAAAGTTTAGCTCAGCTTACTTCTGGTATCTATATGGATTCAAAAGAAATGGAGAAACATACACTGGCATTGTAGAGATATAACTACAACCTAAAATGAAAAAAAAATATTATAGAATTTTGTTTGAAAGTAAACTAAATCATGGTGATCAGAGGCACCATTTCAGTCAGAAATGAAATAAATTGTTTAATTATTGAGTGATTTGTAAAATTAAATTACTTTATATATTTACCATTTGTAACCGATGTTTTACCTTTTCATTATTCTTTAACCGGTTAAGATGATCCATAAATACTTCTCATGAAAAAACTCAATCAAATCCAGTCTCCTATAATTGTGCTTGCTTGCGTTCTATGTTTCTAATGGATCTTTTATGCTTTTCCTTGGTTTTGACTGAAATTAGATGTATTGAAGAAATATCTACAATGTTTAAACGTTAGTAGTTAAGAGCTAGTCGTTTCTAGAAAGGGATGCCAGCATTTTAGTCAAAATTAACACAATCAGTTCAAGGAAATTTTCAAACACTGAATGAAATGGTATTTTATGTTTTTAAGGTCAGAAAATGATGTATGAACACTGTCTAAACGTTTCAGGTTGAAGAAGTAATTTGTCCGAAACAATGAATAAAATTATTGTATGTAGTTAAGATTTCTAGGAATCATACCATGAGGGCACTGCCCGAGTGACTTAATACACAACTGAACGACAAAAACGAATTTATTCAAGATAAAATCACTGTTTGTGATATATTATTTAGATTCTAATACAAACAAATGGAGGATAAATATATTCATTCATCCACCAAATATTTGCCTGTTCTGTGCGGTTATCCTTTCAAGCGTCCCTCTAAAACGTCTGACGATAAAACTGTGGCGTACCAGCTGTGAATTATAACTCACTATATGCCATTTTTTTAAATATGAAAACAAATCGGGTTGTGTTAGAATGACTGGTAATACTATTTTTCAATTTATCTTTAGTATAAATATTCCAAAATGAACGCTAATATAGCTGACGAATAGTTTTATGCGTGTTCATAATTTTCTCTCATTATCAGTTAATGAGCAGGGCAGCTGTGCATGTGCATAAGATTATTTATATGTTCTGTTTTTCTGCACTAGCACTAGCAATTTAAATAATTCCGGTTCATGTTGACCAAATTGACGAAATGCGATTAAGTTATACTGAAGCAATATCGGCTTTGCCAAACGCTGAAATTTTCACATCTTTACATTTCCACAATATAAAATATAATATACCACACTCAAAGGATGGAGGATACCTTGTCATCGGGTAGATTCAAATTTATTGAACTGTAGCAATTCATTACACGTTTTACCCCCTAAAATCTCATGTATGTTTGTCTCTTTTTTTTTAAGTAAAATATATGTAGGTTTGAAGTACATGCGCCTGTAAAGGTAATTCATATTGAAAGAACGAAAAACTTGTTAATTTTATAGTTTTCATCTTATCTCGGTTTATTTCTGCGTGGTTGATATAATCTGAAAATACAGATGCCGCGGGACTCTTGTTTCCATAGCAATTCATTGTCTCTCATTTATAAGTAACTATATATTAAAACGTATTTTTCGACGGCTTCAGTGCCATTTTTCTTTATGACCTAAATTAAATGACAAGGTTCATGTATGCGTAGAATACAAAACATTTAACATTGCAACATATCGTGTCTTACAGTTTTAAGTTACCAGGCCAACAAAGTTGTTTAAAACATCATCTATCATGCGATTTTCTTTTTTTTCTAATGATATCTTAAATCATTTTCTTTCCAATTTCATGTAGCTCCAAAACATTTTATATTTAAAGTGAATAATATATTTGCTACTTTTTCATTTATTCAAACAAATGCCTTAGCATGAAATAAAATATGTCGCATATCGTATCTGTATGTTGTTCGGTTTTGTGAGTAATACTATTGGTAATGTTGGTCTTGCTGTATAAATATTCATAGTAACGTATCTTTGAATTCGTTATATTTTCTTAAAAATCTTTCATATTTATAAACATTAATATACCACTGGTATGTTCCAAACTAATTGTGCAGAGTTGATAAATATGTACACATGCATCTATGAATGTACGATGAATATATCCTGTTTCCAAAAAAATGTCACTTCTCGCAACTTGTTACACGTATCAAACGTTAGATCAAATTTCTGATATATGTTTAACATTGATGTTATAAAGTGTCTGCTTGTTTAATATTACCGAAATTCGACAAAGCTTCCGTAGTTACTCAACGTAATGTTTATACACAATTCCATACCGACGTAACTATTTGTTACAGTTGAAATACATCATTCTTGTCTGTTGAATGAATTTGTTTTCTGTCCATAGTAACATTCTTAAAAGACTCATATTTACAGTTTAGTTAGATATCACCACCACAGTTTGAACAAGGAGTCTCCTCTATGATTTTTTTAAGGAAATGTAATATGATAATATGATTGCGCAAATCAATATTTCTGCCCCACAGTATAAATGATATTTACAAAGAAACAGATCTATCCGAAGAGATGTGTTTTACAAAAGTAACATGTTGTACCTGTATCTGTATGATGTAAGAACAAAATGTGCAATGTTTACTTACATCAGGAATTACTTGAATACATAATACACAGTAAAAAGAATCCCATAAGTAATATGACTTATTTATTCAATTTACTTTGCGTTTTATTGTTCATAAAATTCCTAAATTTCCTTTTAATATGTTCTTCAATATTATATTTCTGATTTAATTGTAATATTTGGAAAATAAATATCATGATTTATTTTAATTAAGTGGATCTTCATGCCAGTAAATTTTGAATGCTACTGATCGAATTTCAAAACAAGTCTATATAAACAGATATCTAATTTACCAAAATTTCATAAAATCACAAATTTAATGAAATTTTATGACATTAATTCATGCAAGTAGATTTTGAATCCCATTGACCCAATGTAACAAAATGTCTGTATAAAAAAATAATTAACTAAAATTTCATATAATCCTGAATTTATTGAGATGATCGGGACATTACTGTGAACGTTTATATGAATTAAGAGGGTCTTCACAAAAGAAAATGTGAAAGTCTTTGAAGTAAATCTTACGCATGATGTCTGTCGCGTAAAATTAAATGAGATGAGATGTGAAGATGGGGGCGGGGTGCGGATGGTTCAGAATGCCTCACAATGGCCCGTGCCAAGTTTAAGGTTACCCCAAGGTTTAAACTTATCCAAGCCTCTTACGTGTGTTTTAGGATAGATATTCATATATTTATGCATACCACTCACACGAGGTTAGTTCTCGTATTTTATAGCGTGCAAAAGTAAAAGGTAAACTGGTTTCTGTATTGTGTTATTAAAGATAGTAATTTTATCCAAGGAATGTCTTTTGAGAAGTAAGTAACCAGTCTGACCGGCTAGTGCAGTGTAAATGAATGTATAAAACTGAGAGTGATTTTTTCAGGCTCTCGGAGAAAACATAACGGTACCCACAAAAATTAGCAACATGACATATAATAATTAGACATCGTGAGATATTCCTTTCAAGTGTCTATTTCCTTTATAAAAAATGTATAAAATTATTCGTTTAAGGGATGACTTATTTCTCAGTCGATCAATCAGTCAATTAGTCAGTCTATCAATCAATCTATTCATCACACAATAATTTAGAAAAGAGCTTGGTTCGCTAATATATGTAAATGGCACCGAATTTAGCCATATTATACAATACTTATTCTACATTGATACGTAAGCCACATTATACAATACTTATTCTACATTGATACGTATGCTGTCCGTAACAAGTAAGCACCATGCTTCAATTATAAGTAAATAACTTTGAAAAATAATGTGTTGTTGTGTTTATATATTACTCCAAGCATGACCCACTTTTCAAAAAAATGTGATTTTTCTATGAAATTTGAGACTTTATTTATGATTTTCGCCTTGGCGGCATCCTTTACCAGTCTTAATATTTCAACTACTACTTTGTATATTAAAAATCAACAAAAAGTACAAAAATAATCGCTGATGAGCAATGCCGCCATATTCAAAAACGAAAAAAACCTCCGTCTCCGACACATTTTTATCCGAAATGACAGAAGCCTCGATTTCGGTAAAATGACGTTGAAAGTGACGTCACTTAATTAGATATTTGTTTTCCTTAATTTGTTTTTCAAGCAACAGCCATTAGTGTTAAAATCAATAATATCGGAGATTTTTAAGTTTAAACGTTTCAACATTTAGTTATCGCACCAGCAGTGAAATATCACAAATAATGAGTGAATTAGCGAATTGTTTCTATCTGAAATCAACACGCCATTAACGGTGTATACATGTGTGAAACTGGGTCAGAGAAAACATGCAGTTATTGCTCTGAATATACGCGGATATTTTAAGTGCCTGGCGGATTTATTGATTGTTATGGTAAGTGTTAATTTTCATTATAAATTTATTTGTAATTTGAGGCAAAACAGAATGGCAGACCGCTTCGTTTGTTGACGTATTGAAGATACAGTGGCAGTGCTGACATTTCGATTCGGCTGTCTGCTGTCAAATACTTTTAATATCTTTTCTGTGTATTTGTCAATTTTCATGATGGCAGAATATACTTGTAGCCAAAACAGTCAGGCATCTAGATCTACTATGTTAAGTACATTCTGTATGAAACTTTCTATCTAGAGACTAGAAATTGTAAAGAGGTAAATGAAGAGGAATATTGCAAGATATTGTATACTACTGTTTAAACTGTCACAGATGTGTGCGGTTTAGTATTTACATGGTCATTATGCACATACAGTAGAATCTATGAAAATTGAAAATTATAGTACAATTATAACACAGGAAAAGTGGTGTTTAAACTGTCACTTTTTGTTGTAATAGCAACTAAAATAGACCTCCTGAAAATTTCTTTAAAATTTTACATGAAAATTACAATAAGAACTACTTTCAGCATGCTGGTAGGCTACTAAATAAATGAGAAATTCTTTTTTTATATTTTCAGGATAACCTCAAGCAGTAAGAAATATAAAGGTTCACTGCAGTTTTGACTATGCTGAACAAGTATTGAACTCATACTATGCTCAGCAAGTAGGACCCTTGTATTTTAAGCCAACACATAAATACAGATTCCTTGGAGTTGCTGTGAATCCTCATGCAGATTATTTGGAGCTGCTGTGAATCCTCATGCAGGTATAAGATTTTGAAGTTATATTATAGTGTTTACATTCATATCAGTGTCAATATCCTCACATGCACTTTTTTAATATCAATTTTAACTATGAAATTCCATATATCACTAAATTAAATTAGTCTTCAAACAAATCATGATTCTATGAATAAAAGCTACAGGCCTGCAGTGCACATTTTACATTGGAATTTACAGTGACACCTTTGCAGAAATTTTGTCAAGTGAAATTATCTAAAGGAAGTTGTGTTTTGTTTAGACTTGATTTTACTAATTTCTATGTTGTTTTTTTTTTCACTGAACTTTATGTAAATCCTAGAAATTGGGTTGAAAATACTGCATTGCTTTATAATAAATATGCTATATCATAAGCACTGTGAACTGGAATTCAATTAAATTTTGATAAATACAAGTTGATGTGAAGCATTATCAATAAGAAATGATCGACTGTTTGGTTGATTCACTCCATTTTTGATGAGAATTAAATACATTTCTTATAAACTGTTCTTGTTTTTGTATAAACTGCTGAACATTGGAGGAGGAGCAAACAGTGTGGTATCTATGGTCCACCATCACTTCAAGCATCATGGCTATGGAGAAAAGAATGTTTCATTACATATGGACAATTATAGTGGACAAAATAAGAAAAGTGTTGTGATAAGGTAAGAATTCCCAATAAATGAATAAATATTTATTAAGCACACAGAATTTGATATTGAAATATTAAATTTTACAGTGTGATCATACACTTCAGTGTGGAAGGTCACTAGTTTCCAGTTTTTATATATAATGAGCATAATTTTATGTAAATGAAAAATCATATCTCCACTGATAAACATTGATTTACAATTTGAATATTGCATACTTACACAACATACTGTATTAAGACTTAGCTGTGTATGTAATAAAATTAGCTGTGTAGCTGGTATTTATTTGTTTTAATGCAGTGATGCTATGTTATATTCTAAGGACTCACTATTGCTACTTAGTAATCAAGTATTGATAAAACTGGCTACAGAGATCATGTCTGTAAAGAGGCCACTTACATTTTCTGTTTCTTTTTGTGTAGTTAAAGAGTGTCTAGCTCACTGCAAGCAAGTTAAACAGAAATAACATAATTGTAATAAAGTAACTGTTTTTTCTTAACCAGGTTAAAGAACTATTTGTTATAATGAGATCAAAATCATGGCCCTTACTTGATGTAGAATATGTGTGATGGTTGAAATTTTTCATGAAAAGAGGTTGTCATTACTGTAATAAAATTCTTAAATGTTATTTAATGTAATTATCTGTGGGCTGTCTTATGGACAGCTGTTGTTCAGGATTGAAAAAAAGGTTACGCATTCTTTGTCTTAAATATTTGATACATTTATCATTACAGAATGTCTTCTGCATGACCTGGTATAATATTCTTGAAGGATTATACTTCAACACAGAGACGGAGATTAATATTTATAGGCAGCGGTTTGGCATGACAGGCAAATTCTCCAACCGTATTACCATTCCTGAGCTTGATGCCAGTCGGCCGTGGTACCTGTATAATGGAATAGCGCTCATTTGCAGCTAAAGCAATGCATGCTCAAAACCAGCAGTGTCAAAGCCATTAAAATTGAGAACTCAAGTCATTTAAAACGAAGAATAAATGGAGAAAAAGTGTTTAACATTTAAAGTAATACAGAGAAAGAGCTCTGAAATTTTAATTAATTTGAAAGTGTCTTTGTTTTTTGAAGTTGTACTAGACCCAAATTCCATATATTTGAATACGAACAAATGTTACATATAGTTTATGTAAACATTGAATTAACAACTTTTTGGTGTCAACAGAAATATGCATTTGTTAGATATTGACACACTATATATATGTAAGGCTGAACACAGTATAAATGTGAAATTCCTCTAAAACACTGGAAGATTTTCAACAATAATTGTAACATATATGGTAGTAATGTACATATTTTTTTTTCATTACGACAATTAGATTATATAGATCTACGGATATTTTCTGCTGTATTCAAACTGCATGTAATCGTTTCAGTCGGAAGTATCATGTTCATTTTCCCTTTTCATGAACAATTAATTTAACCTGTCTGAAATCACAGAATATTTATAATTTGTAAAACATACATTGGATTATTGTGGAAATAATTTAGTTTTTGTATGCCTAATTATATATTATTGCCATTAGTATCATCTAACTCTTTTAATACGATCAAGACATTTAATAAGGCAGTTTTTTAAAACTATTTCTGTGTGTTAAATGAGATTATGTAGTATTATGTTTACTGAATTAACTGCGTAACCGTGGAAACATTTTTCTGTTGTTCTATATTATGTCTTGAAAAAGAAAAACATTGTTTGAAGAACACTTTTCAAAGATGCATTTGTTTTTATTTTTATATGTAATAGTAAATGCTGAAAGTGTTCTACAGTAACTTACCAGAAACGTCATTGTTGCCTCATTGAAGCATAAACTGCAACTCCATTCTAACCATAGCAACAGAAATATATTGTTTTGTTTAAGAATAATGATCATTACAAACAAATTACATATGTAAAATAACCTAAATTGGTTTTATTACATAAAAGACAGACATAGCAAATATTCTCATTTTTATCTCCGTTTCCATGGCAACCATATTTTTTGGCTTCAAATTATAGGCGTTGCTTAGGGTTATATCTTAGCATGTGTGAATGTTAATTATATGTTCTGATGTTATTGTAATAAGAGATGTTCCTGTTTCCATAAAGAAAGTCAATCGGTTGCCATGGCAACAGCAGAATTTCAAATGAATTAAAATATGAGATTTTGCATTATGAGTTGTTGATCATTCTTTATAATAATATTTCAACAACATTTGATGTTGTGCCATTTTAACCTATAAGTGAACCAAGCCCTTTATTGATTAGTAATTAAAACATCAGTCGGTTTTTGCACTTTTGTGATTCGTATGATCTGTAAAGAAAGCATTCTGAAGACCACCAATCCCTGCGTAGAAGATTAAGAGGTGCGCAACGTGGGGATAATCTGGATCCCTGATATATAATGTTAAGGTGGATGTTTGTGTCTAATCAGAACGGTTGGTTCACAAAGCCTCACAAGGGCTTCATGACTAGTTTAGGGTTACCCAAATGGGTTAATCCCATCAAGTGTACTATGAATAAATGTTTTTTATTATAACTATTTTGTTATTCTATTACTTACATTGTCCAGGTCACAATTTGAAGATAATATAGCCATCATGCCTGACATATCCGATACACAGTTGGAGTTTTGTACATGTATCATTTCTAAAAAAAATAATTTCAAGTAAATGTGAGATATAAAGTTTACTTGATTTTACATTGTATGAAATTAACCTGCACTTGAAATATACTTAAAACAAGTTTATTTCAAACTTACTTGCAGTAAAATGGAATTTAATTTTACACATGAAATCTACGAAAAGTAAATTTAGAAGTAAATTCCAATGTTCATGCAAAATAATCTTGGTAAGGTATGTTTCATAAACATACGTTTCATTTCATGTTTTTAATGATGAATGAAATGACTGATTAGGCGCTTTGAGATAATGCTTCTAGGTTTTTAACAGGTTTTATCTGTGGTAGAATACATACAATATTAGGTTACAATCTTTCTAAATTTAAGTTAAACAAGCTCGTTCCCTAAATGTTTATCCCTTTTGGCAGAGCATCGGGTGGATAAACCTTACTGCAACTTGCTAGATAAACTTCAAACGATCAGAAAGTCAGTAACCTAATATTCTCTGTAACCATACCGCCACCTGTAAAGGCTCATCACAACGCGATGTCTATCCTCTTAGCTCAATACGGAGAGCCTAGATCCACAGATCACAGGGTGGTGTATTCGATCCCTGGAAAGGAGCGCATGGTCTCCCTGACGGTCTGATAAAAGACACTGTGTCTGAAATCATTTGTTCCCCACCTCTGATTAATGTGGGGATCCTGGCATTTACGTGCGTAGAACAGGCTTGTTCTGGTATAGAATACAGGAACACAAATAAGAATAACTGTCCGCCGTTACATAAATGAAATCCTGTTGAAAACGGCGTCAAATCGAAAACAAACACATCAACACAACACCAGACAAAACGTACATCAAGTATCAAACATAATTGTAGTCTTTATGAGTAATATCTAAACAACATAATATTTTCAACTGTCTATTTTTAATCATACAATTTTTATACTTCATATAATACTTGCGTATATATTCAAAATATATCTTCAGCACTTGCATTAATTAATTATAATATATCTATTCTATCTAATAGCGCGGATCTACGGATCACGGGGTTGTGATTTAGATTACCTGGCGAGAGTTTTGTTCTCTATGACAATTTGATAAAAGACAAATTTTGTCTGAAGTTATTTCGTCCTCCACCTTTGACTCAGGCGGACATGTTTGCATTTACCTACGGTGAGTAAAAGTTAATACTCGTATAGAATTCGGGAACACTGGTTAGGTCAATAGCCCGCCGGTACATAATGGAAAGAAATTAAAAAAAATACGGAACTTAACACCAACTAATTTATCTATTTTTGTTCCGCGTTTTGATGCCCGTTTTGTATGTAAATAACCTCAGCTTGTCCAGCTATTCGGCATAATAATTTTATACTTACCTTGAAATACTAGTTTTTATATCAATGTCCTCGTCTTCACTTGCATTAATTAGATAATATCATCTGAGTACATCAAGTTCTCTTATTCATTTTTCTTTCCCTAGTCCTTTAATATACTTTAACAAGAGCTGCCGAAGGGGAGCAACGCTCGACTATTCAACAGCCTTGTAAATTGAATGAATACAATAGTCGAAAAAGGGGCATAATTTAGTAAAAATGCAAAACAGGGTTATAAAAGCTGCATAGTGCTTATCAGCTCATGACAGCGGACAAGTGTGTGAAGTTTCAATCCATTCCCATTAGTGGGTACTTAGATACCAGCTTACATATAAGAATTTAACCAAAAACTGCTAAGTTGAAAAAGAGGCATAATTTTGTAAAATTCGAAGTAGAGTTATTGAACCTTTGCACTGCATGTCATATCAAGACAGTGAGCATGTGTGAAATTTCAATCCTTTCCCATTAGGGGATGCTGAGATACCAGCTTACATATAAAAACTTGACCAAAAACCTCTCAGTCGAAAAAGGG
This sequence comes from Mercenaria mercenaria, assembly GCF_021730395.1. NCBI lineage: Eukaryota > Metazoa > Mollusca > Bivalvia > Venerida > Veneridae > Mercenaria > Mercenaria mercenaria. The sequence goes on from NC_069372.1 coordinate 80,387,171, forward strand.
GCATACTTTTGAAAAAAAGTAGAGTTATGGGACCTGCTTTGTGCATGTCAAATCATGACAGTGAACAAGTGTGTGAAGTTTCAATCTATTCCCATTAGTGGGTATTGAGATACAACCTTACATACAAAACCTTAACCAAAACTTTCTAAGTCGAAAAAGGGGCATAATTTTGTAAAAAGCAAAATAGAGTTATGGAACCTGTGCAATGTAAGTCAGTTTATCACAGTACATAAGTGTATTCAATCCATTCCAACAAGTGGTTACTGAGATAACAGCTTACATACAAAACCTTAACCAAATCGGGACGCGGACGCGGACGCAGACGACGCAAGGGCGAGTCCAATAGCTCTACTATTCTATGAATAGTCGAGCTAAAAATGGCATGTTTCCTGTTTTTCTTTACATACCCGCTGAAGCGCATACACTCATATGACTTTTTTAAGTTAAAACCTCTTAAAATCTTTATTCCATGCTTTCATTGTCTTAGTGAAGAAAATATCATTTACAATTTCAATCAAGGCAAAATGATCATATTTTGTTAACAAGATACCGAAATGAACAGATGTCTTGTAATTGCTCATTAGTTAAAAAAGGTCACCGCTGTTTTAGATCTCCCACTATATCTCCATATGTTATACTACCTGATATTGACATGGTGAGTTAACAGAGAGGATTGTGTGGGCCAATAACTCAGGGATGAGAGAATAGATTTCGCCTCTTCGACTGGAACTTGGATCTCGGACGAGATTCAACTCGAACCAGAACCAGAATGGATATAAATTAAGCGTAATTAATAGAAAAAATAAAAAAGGCGGTGGTGTTGCGATCACATGTAGAAACACGATCAATATGCAAAGGGTAGCTTACGGTTCTGTTCGAAGCTTTGAATATGGTATTTGGAAGCTCGTTTTCAAAAATTTAAACATACACGTAGTGCGTGTGTATAGACACCCGGATCTATCGACTGCTATCCAGTTCGTTGCTAAATGTTTTGATTTCATCGAAAATATTTTACCTCATTATGACAATTTACATATAATGGGAGATTTTAACTTACATATAAACGATGACAACAGTTCTATTACAAATTTGAAGGACTCCCTAGTAGCTATGGGCCTGAGTAGTTATATACATGGGGTTTCTAAGCCAGTCTGACCCCCCCTGTCCCCTTGCCCTATTCTATAAGTGGACTTTAACCTTGCCCTAAACTTAAAATACTAACTTAGCACCCTTAATACCCTGAAAATCTTTTAAATCTTTAGTTAAACCGAATGAAAACCTTTGGTTTAACCAAAAAAAAAAAAACATTTAGTCTTTGGTCCGGACTGGTCAATGCTGGACAATTTAAAAAAAAGAAAAAAAAGATTTTAACAAATTATTGTTAAAACCTATAGTAAAATAAAGTAAATCTATTTTTAGTAACGTTTACAATGTAAACGCCTATTATTAGTAACGTTTACAATGTAAACGCCTATTTTTAGTAACTTTTACAATGTAAACGCTTATCTTTATATTTGAAATACCGTGCACAATGTTTGTGTTTATTTTTAGTAACGTTTACAATGTAAACGCATGTCACTTCCGTTCAAGTTTATTTTTAACATAAGTGGAATTTCTTTATGTCTATACTTTTATTTATAGTAACGTTTACAATGTAAACGCATGTCACTTTCATATATTGTTCAACCATGCATCGTCGAATGGTTTCAGTTGTTTATACAACATATTTGATCTTATTTTCAATATGCATGTTCATTCGATACAGGTTATACATGTTCATCCAGTATAGATTCATCCGATATAGATTCATCCGGTATAGGTTCATCCGATACAGCATCCGATACAGGTTATACATGTTCATCCAGTATAGATTCATCCGATATAGATTCATCCGGTATAGGTTCATCCGATACAGCATCCGATACAGGTTCATCCGATATGTAGAATCTGATGTAACTACTCGTCAAAAGCGTAAAATTTACTTCTGTAGATGTTGAATCGTTATAAGGATTAATGTCAAACATTGTTCCTTGTGTTAGATGAATTTTAATTTTTTTCTTATACATAGATATTATTCTGTCCGATCCAATGTCAAAGTCGTCTGCTACTATATTTACAATATTGGTAAATGTACTAAAAATAAGATCATCATCATTATTCCACCGCCTAAATATAAAATGTGATATTGGGCTTTTAGTCGGTTTATCCGGTTCAGCTATAAACCCGGGCCCCGCTAATAAAAATTTAATATCTATTATATACATTCCAGTTTTTTCAGTCGCAAACACACCCTTTAAAAGCACATTTGGTACAGCTACACTATATTGTCGGTTTATGCTTATAAAATCTCTATAATCTAAGATAATTCCAGGTTTAAATTCAAGTTCATTTAAATAGTTCAGACCGGCCATATCTTCATATGTTGAATATATCCAGACACCACGACGGTCAAAATACTTTTTCATTTTTATGAAAGTATAAAAACTGTATTTATCATAATAACTGTTATATTCAAAAAGAAACACTTCACGTCCCACTTCCTCTAGCCTTTCTTCTATTTTCCTGTCTTTCTTTTTAAGTTTAAGAATTATTTCAGCTAAATCATCAATTCGTTTTGTTGTAATAACTTTATAATCAAGCAAATTGTCAATAACAATATTTGTTCTAGCTAATTGTGTTTCTTGTTTTAAGAAAGCATCTTTTACTTCTATAATTTTTTCCCAATTATTAGAAATTTTTTCATCATTAGTAGCAATTTTGCGACATTAGCAGTAATTATTTGGGTATAAGCAGTGATTGATTCTCCTTGTTTAGCTGATATTTCAACTACAGAGTCCAGATCATTTATTATTTTTTTTTAATTTTATCATTAACTGTGTTAATTGCTTCAGTATTAGCAGTAATTAACTCTCCTTGTTTAACTGATTTTTCAACTACAAAGTCCAGTTCATTTTTATGTTCTTCAACTTTAGCATTAAGCTGCGTCATATCTTCTTGTAATTTTTTGTAATATTATTTAATTCTGCATACTTTAAATTGTGACGTGTATCAACAGTACTAATCCAAACTCGAATTTGTTTTCTAAAGTCATCTATTTTAGAATTAAGCTCTTTTTTAAGGTTATCTAATGCTGTGTCATGATCATCACCTCTTTGTGAAGCTGCCTTTTCCAATTAAGATTTACATTCTGCAAGTTTATTTGAAACTAATTCTAATAAATCTTTATGCTTTTTTCAGTTTCAATTTTTAGTTTATTTATTTCTGTTCAAATTTTCAACGATAAAAATTTTTTTGTAATTTTTTTTCACTTCAAAAACTTGTTTTTTAGTTCTTCAATTTAATCAAACTATTTTTTTAATTTTTGAACTTGATTGTATAATTTTTCAAATTGGTTCTAAAAATTTTTTTTTATATTTCATCTTCAAATCAGATTTCTCTTCAAGTTTTTTAATAGAATCAACCATAGTTTTCATTTTTTTTCAATTTTACCTTGAATTAAACTATTAATAAAATTTTTTTTTAAAACTTTTGTTAATTCTTAAAATTTTCTTTATTTTCTCTTCAGTGTTTTTTTTTACTTTTGACACTTCAAGATTAATAGTCACTTTTACCTTTTTAATTTTTTTATAAAAAACCCGCTTGGAACTACTCACGATTATCGGGATTCCAGGTTATTTTTTTAAATACCTCCCTACAAAAGCTCTGTTCTTTGTGTTATCAATTTCCTTATTTCGTGAAGATATATTCCTGCCTTTTTAAGCTTTTGTATTTTTTTTATAAAAACACTTAAATCAATATCAAATTTTAATTTTTAAAAATTTAAACTGTCGGGTTACTTATTTGTTCAATTATTAAAAACTCCCTTAAATTACCAGAAATTTTTTTTTTTAAAAAAAAACTTTCTTGGTTTACAAAAAAAAAATTATTTTTTGATTTGTTGCATTAGAAAAGGGATTACGATCTATTTTTTCATTACAAATCAAAACATTTTCTCTTTTAAACCTGGTTTTCAAATAAAATATAATGGAACTTTAATTCAAATATTTTTTGGTGTTTTAAAAACTGACTTAAATAAATAACACAACATTTTTGTGACCCGAATAAAAGTATTTTTTTATTTCTTTTTTAAACCTTTTTATCTTCACATAAAAAATCTCAAATATTACTACTTTTTTTTTTTTCTGATTCAAATCATTAACAAAATTTTTCATTTTTAGAACATTCAAGACTTTTGGACATTTTTAAATTTTTTTTTGAAATTTTATTAATTTGGGTTAAATTTAAAAGTCTAATTAGATTGTTCAAGGTTTTTTAAGCATACAAGTAAAATTTACATAAAATATAAGAGGTTTTCGAAGTTTTTGCTTAAGATTTTTTTTTTCCAATCCAAAGTCCACATATTAACATTCTAAAACATGAACGGCAAAAAAGAAAAATTTGGTGTAAATTTTTTGGATTTATCATTTTTTGTATCAAAATTTTGGAAAATTTCCATTTAAAAATATTAAAAGTTTTTACATTATTTTAAAATACTTACATTTTTTTACATTATTTTCAATATCTTACATTATCTTACAATTTAAAAATGCAATAAAAACTAATGAAAAAAGAAAAGAAAAATTGTGGGCAAAAGATGAAGATCAAAGAAGAAATAATAAGAAAAAATAAAAAAGCACAAACGGGATAGACACTGAAATTATAAACCAATTCTAAAAAATAAAAGTAAAAAAACAAAATCAAGTCATTAAAAGCTTTCCCGGGAAGAAAAAACAATTAGCTTCTAGGTGAGAAATGAAAACATCAAACAACCAGGGGTTACACACTTTCCAAAACCACCACCTTTTTCCAAAAAACCCGGCCCCTAAACATATAAATTGGGGGATAAACCCTGTCGGATGGGTTCCTAAAAATAAATTTCAAATTAGAAATTACGGCAAGAAAAGAGGGGAATAACGAAACATCGATGATCAACTAAAGTACAATTGAAGAATCAGAAAAATTTTGTGGCAAATTTAATGAAAATATTGATAAATTTTTATTATAAATTTGGGAAAATTACCTGTATTAACAGAGTTGAAATAAAAAAAAAGAAAAGATGATTGGTAAAAACAAGAAAAAGGTTCCCGAAAAATTAAAAAAAAGTATTTTCGTAAAAAAATGAACACAGTAAAAAGAATCCAATGAATATTGAATTTACAAATCAAAACCATGGTCAGGTGAGTTTTTTTTCGGAGTTAAAATTAACAGAAAAATCTTAAACGATATGGTGAACTTTTTACAAAAATGAAAAATGACCAGGGGGATTTGGAAAAGGAAAAAATCATAACCCTAAAATTTCCCCAAAATGGACAATTGGAAATTAATTATTAATTTAAAAAACTTTATGGAAAAACAAAGGGGTTGTTTAAGGACAAAAACTGAAAAAAAGTATTAATACTGAAGTAGATGAGTTTTTGTTTTGATTTGAAAAAAAAATATAACAAAAAAAAAAAACTTTTAAATTCATTCAAGAAAAATTTTCAAAAGAATAACAAAAAAACAGGAGCCTATCAAAAAAAGACCCTATAAAATTTAAAAAAGTAATTAGAGAAAAGGGTTATATTTTTGTCCATGTAATCCAAAAGAATTGGTTAAATGAGTTGGAGTTTTTTGGTTAAATTTGATCGGGAAAAAAATAATGAAGAACTAAAGAAGAAGCTATTAGAATGTTTGATAACAATAAAAGAAAAAAATTGTTACCGAAACAACATAAAAATTAATCAAAATTATTTTTCTTGAAATTAAATAAAACAAAAAATTATTAAGCGAAACAGTTAAAGAAAAAAAAAATAAACCGAGTGATTTTACAATCAATTAGTCTTTTTAATTTTAGATAAAAAAAAAACTTAGTTGTTGATTTGGATAGATAACCTAGATCTCCCTTTTGGAAAATTATTAGTATAATATGACAAAAAAAAATTCTTATAAAAGGGAAAGGAGGGGAAAGAATCTATTTAAAAAATGGTTCTTAGATTACACAAATTTTAATATTATATTAGGAAACTTAATAAGTTATGATGTTTTTTGAATTTAATCAACAAAAATTGGGCTCCAATAAGTTTGGAAATTTTTTAAGTATTTTTTAAGATTTTGTTTTTCAATTTACAGAAAAATTTTATGTTGGATTTAAAATGTCAAATTTTCATACATTGTTTTGGGTTTTTGAGAAAAAAGCTTTGAAAAATCGATGGGGAACACAACACCAAATATAAAAAACTCCGGATAAAATTTCATTCATTGTGATCATTGAAATCACTGTTGAGGGTAATTTCGTGATATTATTATCTTTAAGTAACTGAAATTTTAAAAAGAGCTTTTCCTTTTAAAAAAGAACCACAAAAGTTGGATATTTCTGAATTAATAAATTATTAAAAAATTTCAATTTAGAATTATATTCAGATGTATTTGGTAAAATAATAAATTTTTTAATAGGTTGAAACAAGTTTTTACCTAATTTAAAAGAAAAAAATTTTAATAAATTTTAATTTTATATAATGTACAAAAAAGTTTATGACAAAAAAAAAGGAAATATTTATTTTTGATGCTAAAAAGGGAAAAAAAAACAAAGGGTACGGTACTTGACACTTTAACAAAATTGTTTTCAAGCGGAGTTGCTCTTCAATTAACACAGCTTGAAAAAAAGCAAGAAACAGCGGGAAAAGCACACTAAAGGGAAAAAAAGGGTTGGAACAAAAGTTGGAAAATTTTTAGCTGCTGAAAAATTGTTAAAAAATTTTAAAAAAAAAACCTGCTCCACATTGGTAATTTAATTTGCCAGGAATTCGAAAAAAATAACGTAAAAAAAATAAAAAAATAAAAATGAAAAGGGGAAAGGATATTCAATAAATAAATAGAATATTTCAGGACGGGATTTTAGCTCAACAAAAACGATTAACAATTTAATTTATAAAACTAAAGTTTTAATTTTTAAAATAAAAATAAAAAAAAAAAATAAAAAAATATAAATATAACCCTTTTTTAAGAAAAAAACCACATTGTAAAAGATAGAATTAACCCTTTTAAATTAAAATACAGCTTTAAAACTGTCCTGGGAAATAATGTTAAGCAACAAAAAACGGATATCCTTACAATAATGTAGTTCATATTTTGTTTGGTTTAAGGGTTATTTTTAAAGAAGTTTTAAAGTAATAAGCTTGCTAAGGTAAAATTATGGTGCGGGTGGAGATGATAATAAAATTTGTTTAAAAAATTTAATCGCTTCATATTGATCATTTTTTAAACAAAATGGAAAATTGTTTATGATGTAATAATTAATAAGGAGTAAATTAAAACTTTGGTTAAATTGTCAGAAGTTTATGAAAATAAACGGGAACAAAGGGTTTATTTATTTAAAACAACTGCTCTGCTGAAGCGGGAAATGAAAAACGGTTTAAAATAGGGGGTTTTTGCTTCAGAAGGTTTTAAACCGGGGAAAATAAGAGGGTAAAGCTAAAATTCCATTAAATAATTTTTCCCTTTTTTTCGGGTTTTGGAAACTAATTTTATCCCCTCCAAGTCAAATTAAAATAACACGCAGTTGCAGATGAGAGAATAAATTTTTAGAGCAATGCGCTGACCCCGGTAGGGTAATTGTAAAAAAATTTAATTCAATGGTTCCCGTTTAATTTTTAATGAATTTGGGTTTGACAAAATTACAACAAAAATTTAAAAAAGCAAAGGTCATACCTAGGGAAATGGGACACAATCATCTGATCACACCAAAAATAATATAACTTTTAAAAATAACGGCGGTAAAACAAAACCAAAACTGTATTTTTTTTACAACGACCTGAAAAAGTAATTCCAAGAACAAACCCTTTTATTAATCTTTAGAATTAATCAGCAAATAAAATTGCATTTTGAGCTCCTGTCGCTTGAAGGGAAAGGGTATTTTTCACCAAAAACAAAATCCAAAAATTATCAAGAAAATACGATTAAATTTAAATTTTTTATTATAAAAAAAATAATAAGACTACGAAGTCTTTTAAATCGTCAAATTTTTATAATTATTTTTGGATTTTTCATTTTAATTTGGAATAAAAAAGGAAGAAACTAAAAAAGTCCTAACATTTTACATTTAAGCTAAATAAAATTTTCCCACCCATAAATTGGGGTTTTACCAATTGTATTTATGAAGAAACAGCGAAAAAAATAAAAAGGAAATAAACGTTATTTTAAATAAAATAAATTAATTTTATATAAGACACAAATTATTGAATATAAATAACCTTACAGAGGACAAAAGAAAAATTTACACAAGTTTATAAAATAAAATTCCCATATTTTTAGAAAAAACATAACAATACGTAAAAATTCCCTTTATTTTTAACAAAACAAAAAAATTAATAAAACTGAAAAAGCTTTTGCAAATAAAAAGGGGATTAGAAATTTAAATTTTTTCAAAAACCCAAAATTCCATCAAGGTCAAATGGGGATTTTTAGGAGTTTTTGCTGGTTTTTTGGGAAAAACAATTCTTCCAATGGAAGTAAAAATAGCCCCAAAAAAAAGCCCCTCAGGAAATTTGTGCTTTGTCTGGGCAGCCGTACTGGTGTTAAAAAATACTTGGAAAGGTATTTTTCTAGCTATATAAGAGAAAAGATATCACCATATTTTTACACCTAACAAAGAAAGAAACAAGGACGAGGATTAAATTAACACAAAAAAAAAAAACAAAATGGCGGGTTCCGGGGTATCTGGCGCTAGCTAGATACCTTTGATTACTCTTTGAAGGGGAAAGGGACAAAAATTTGATCACAACGGAGACCTTACAGACAAATTCCTATAGTAAAAAAAAAAAAAAATTTTTAAAAAAAAAAACAAACCAATTTCTAATTTTAAAAATTAAACAATGGGAAAAACAATTAAAAATTTAAAACTTTAGGGTGTATAGTAAAAAAATTTACAAAATTAAAAAAAAAGGGTTGAATTGGAAAATAAAATTTTTTGGACGACTCTGTTGGTCCTTGGAACACATTGGTTTTTACTTAAATAATAGTATTTTCGATCCATTGGGTTTTCCCCCGCCGAAAGAAGAATTAAGTTATCCCAAAATGTAAAAAACAACATTTTCAATATAAAGACAAAAAAGTACACCTTTTGATTTTATTTTTTATTTTCATTAAAATTACAAGATAAAGTACCGTTGATGATTTATTGTATAAAAAACAAAAATTAAAAATGTAAAACAAATGAACAAACAAATTTATAAATTTTTTAACCAAAAGGACATTTTTTTAAAAACTGGAATAATTAATAAAAAGGAATTTTTCAATAATAAAAGAAAAAGTAAATAAAAGAAAGACTTTAAATTTAAAAAACCTCCTTTGTTTTTAACAAGTTATACCCAAGATCCCAGGTGTTATTTTAAAGGGAAAACTTAAATACACCTGGTTTAGTTAAAAAGGTAATAAAGAAAATTTAATTTTTAATTTTGCATCTTAATTTTTCTTGTTGATGAAATTTAAATTAGAAAAAAGGAAAGCAAAATTAAAATTTAAAAAATAAGAAAATTATTCCCTTCAAATTATCAGTAAAAAAAATAGAAAAATGAATCTATTTCTTTAATTACAAATGAATTTAAAAAAAATATTTTTTTTATTTAATTCTTTAAAACGTTATAAATATTCATTAAAAATTTTTGGGTTTTAAAAAAAAATTTTAAATTTTAAAAAATTAATTTAATTTTTAAATTTAAAAATAAGCAAATGAAAAAACCATTATCAAAATAATCTTTTATCGTCATAACGAAAAAATGTTTTATTTAAAACATAACTGGAAAATTGTTTATTAGAACGAATAATTTTTAAAGGGTGATTCTTTTGGGTTAAATTAAAAAATCTTTAATTTTTATGAACTAGTTTCTTAAAACAGTTTTTTTTAAATTTTTTAATTTTTTTAATTTTTCTTCTTTTTCTAATAAAAAAGAAACTTTTTACTTCTTAACCGACAAATCAACAATGGGAATGCCGGCACTTCGCTTTTTTTTTCCAATTACTTTTTATTTTTGAAAAAAATTTTTGATTTACGAATCACTTTTATCAAATAAATCTTGTCCTTAAAAAAAATCCTATATGCATCTTTTTTTTTTAAATTTCATTCATAATGAATCAGTGTCATGAATAAACTTTCGAGTTTTCATACTTCCTTTAATAAAAATTTAAAATAAAAACATACTTAAATATTTTGATAAATCAGAATGCACTTCCAACAAAAAAGGGCTTTTAATAACAAACTTTTTTTATTCTATAATACCAAATAAATTTCTGTTAAAAATCGTTAACTAACAATAAGGTTTGGCTAATATTTTAATAAAATATTTTCATCATGTGTTAATTTAATTTTAACCCCTTGCGTAATATCCATCGCTTACCAATACAAAATTTGTTCATTAACAAAAAAAATTTTTTTAAAATAAATTTTTTTTGTTTTAATTTTTTTTTAGTATTAAAAATAAATTTTTACTTTTTTAACCAAGGATTTTCGTCAAAGTTAATATTTTTTTTTATTTTTTTTACTTTTAAAAAACCCAATTGTGTAAAGTTCAAGATTTTTATAATGAACTACATAAATTTTTTTTTTTCATTAAAATTGGAAAATTTTTTTTTCGTTTTTTTTTTCCCATTTTAAAATTTTGTTTTTAATATTTTTACTTAATCAAAAGCCTTGATCTGGGATTTCAATTTTTTCTGGAGCTAAAGATAATCGTTGTGGGTTTATGTAAATTTTTTTTGATATTAAAGATCACATTCAACAAAAGTTAGTTTTACCTTTTGCAATTAAAATTTTTTTTAATTGTTTTTCCCGGGTTAAATTAAGTTTCCCGAGGGGAAAGGTTACCATACCCAACCTAAAGGTTTTTTGGGGTCGAGGGACAAAGTTTTGCTGTCAAGTTTAGGGTCATAACCCTTTATAATTTTTTTGTTTGCTTTTTGTATCGTTTTTAAATATAACATTCCTCCTCTCATCCCTTTTTTAATAAAAAGATACATATCAATATATTTTAAAAGTAACTTAATTCCAGTCATTTTTAAAATTGCATCCCCCAACTAAACCCGGACACTAAAAAAGCAAAACAATTTTTTAGTACTCCAAACCATTTTTTTAAAAATTTTTTAAAAACATCAGCAAAGTATTTCGTCATTTTTTTTAAAAAAAATCATGAATTCTCCCCTTTTTTTAATTTTTTAAAATTTTTCCAAACGTTTTTTACTTTCGTATTCATTTTCAAAAATTTATTTCTTTAAAAAATTTAATAAAAAAAACCCTTTTTAGAAGGTAATTCTGTTCTTTGAATTTTTTTTAAAAAATCCATTAACAATGGGTAAAACCTTTTGTTTTTAAAAATCAGTGTAACTAAAAGGTTTCCCCCCTTTGCAAGTTAAAATTCTTGAGATAAAAATTTTAAATCTGAATATTTTTTACTAGGGTTTCCAATGATTGAGACTAAATTTAAATGAAACAATACAGACCAAGTCGGAAAAAATAAATGGGCCAAAAATTTTTTCCAATTTTAGGAATAACATTAAAACTTTTTTTAAAATTTTTCCTATTGTTCATAAAAAATGACCGTCAAAACCTCTTTTTATGAAAAATAACAGGAACTTTTTTGTTAGTTTAAAATTAATATACATTTTGAGGGCACTTTTCCCGAATTTCCCGTTAATGACAATATCCCGGCGGGTTTTCAATTTCCTTAATTCTTTTTCACAAATAGACAAAATTTTTTTTTTTTAAATTTACTTCATCTTTTTTAACATTCTTATTCTTTGTTAAAGTCCTTTTAAAAATTTCTCACAATATTCCTCTTCCCAACTTTTTTTTATAAAATTTAAAATGCTAAGGGGCCCCTTTTAAATCTGGGTTGGTTTAGTATATTTTTCATCAAACCACAAACAACTTTATAGCCGTAACCACAAACACTGATTTTTATATGGTTCAGTAAATGAAGTTCAGTTGATGTAAGCAGTTGAAACTTTTTTTTTATTGTTCAAAATCACAAAAAAACAAAAAATACGCAAACCTTTAGAAAATTTTTAAAAGTACTTTACTTCCCTCTTTTTGGGATTTTACACCTGGGTACCATTAATAGCTAAACAATTGGAATAGTTCATTTAATATTCTTCTTTAGAAAAAAATTTTTAAACAAAATTTTACGAAACATTTTTTTCTTATGTTTGGTTTTTTTAAACATTAAACTATTAAAGCTTTTATCCAAACATAAAGTTGGACACATTCTTGAGGGCTTCGTCACACATTATTTTTCATTTTTTTATCAATAATTTTTTAAAATTCACAGTGTTTTTTCGTTTGATTTTGAAAATTTCAAGGATAAATAATTTTTTTCATAACCAAATAATTAAAAAAAAATCATTTAAAAATTTTAATTTTTGGATTTTATTTAATGTAACAGGGAAAATTTTAAATTTCCCGTATAATCAAGATCGTTTTTTTATGTTTTTTTTATAATTCGAAAATCTTTCAGAATGTTTTTGTTACGGAAATTTATAGCTAAAGACACCCTCAAAACATTCTTTTCATCATTCTTTATATTTAAAAAAATCCTTTTATTGAATTTTTTAAAGGTTTTGAATTTTTAAAACTTGAAGCACCAAAGGATATATTTTTACTATTATATAATGACACAACTGACTCTATTCTCCAGCCACTTCCTTCAGAAATCCAAATTTCCAATTCTATTTATCATTTTATCAAAAACGATTTAAATTTTTTTTTTTTTTATTTCGTATGTTTTAATAATTTTTAAACCTTGTTTAAAATAACTGATTTAATATTGTTCAGTTTTATTTATTTTTGCAAAAAATTTTTAAAACAAAAGTTTTTTTTTAAACCTTTAAAGTTTTTAAAATTCAATTTAAGTATTTCAAAGATTTTTTTATATTAAAAAAAATTGGCTTGTCTTTCTATATGTAATTTAATTTTAAATTTCTTAAAAAATTTTTTTGTAGACTCTCGATTTCCCCTATAATTATATTAGAAAAAAAATTTGTTACAAAAAGATTAAAAAATAAATTAAAAAAAAAAAAATAAAAAAAAGTTTTAAATTTCTTTAAGAAGAAAAAAAAATTTAAGTTTTAACTTTTTTTTCCCTTATTTTTTATATTCCACAATTTTAAAAAACCCCCTTTTCTCCTTTGCAGCACATTGTTTTTTACCCCAATAATACCAAATCTTTAGACGCGCAAACTTTTTTATTTTTTTCTCATTAGTATCACAGTCGGGTTACAATAACTTTTTTAGGGTGTTCGAATATTATTTGGTCTGGACATCACATAACTTTCAGCAATTTTTCTTTTTTCATTAATAGACAACCCCTTCCTTCAAAAAATTATTTTTTTTAAAAAAATAAGGATCTAAAAAAAATTTTGTAAAATTTTTCAATGACATGATTTTTATATTCATCGCTAACTATTTGATTTTTTTTTTTATTTAAAAAAATTTCTTCTTTTTAAAAACTTTTTTAATGAATTTTGGTCTGGATATTTTCTCCTAAAGTGCTAGATAAAATTTTACAAATTTATTCTATCTACCTTTCTATTAACCATCTATAAAAAACCCTTTTAGAAAAAAACTCTAAAAAAGCCGTAAAATTTAAAACCCGCTCTTCTTCTTTTTACTTTTATATCCGTTTTAAATTTAAATTCCTCATATCAAACAAAAGGGATTGAAAATTTTTTTTTCTTCCGCTTTCTAAAATATTGTAAAAAAACCTGCTAACTTGTTTCTCTTTTTCTTTATTTACTTTTCCAAACCGTGCTTTTTAAATTGTTTATTTTGGATGATTTCTTTTAAAAAAAATTTCTTGTCGTCAATTTTAGTCGTTTAGTAAAATGGGTAATTACGTGAACGCGCCACAACTGCAAAAAAAAGGAATACTAACAAGGCAATGCAGCTGAACAACCAAAAAAACCCCTTAAAATTTTAATCCGGACTACTCTCTCGCAAAAATTTTTAAATTTTTCTTAAGCAGCAGCTAGTTAGTTAAGGAATGATTAACGATCTAATTTTCATTTCCCTTATTAGAAATAAAAATTTTTTTGGACCCAAAAAAAAAATATTTTAAATTAAATTTTTTTCAATTTTACTAAATGGACCCAACTATTAAATTTTTTACTATAAACCTTTTCATTTACTAAAGCTTGTTTTTTTTTTTAAGCCTCTAAAACTTTTTCATTCTAAAAACTCTTGTGTAGTAGGTAAAAGTTCTTGTTCATAAAAAAAACCTTGAATTATTTCCCCATTTAAATCTTAAAAGGTAGTTTTTGGGATTTGATTATTTAATTTTTTTAAAAATTTTAAAATTTCATCTGTCCGTTTTTGGGTATACCTTTTCAAAATTCTTTTTTTAAATTTGCTTAAACGAACTCGATCACCAAATTTTTAAAATTTTTTTTACCCTTTGGGACTTTAACACCCAAAAATTAAAATAAAAATACCTTTATTTTTTTTTCTACTTCGGTTGGTTCTTTTTAACAGAATTTTTTTTTGTTATATTTATCAACCAACCTGCAAATATCAAAAGTTAAGTATTATTTGCTTAAAATATTCCACATTTTTTTTAAACTCTATTAAAAACTTTTTATTACTACAGCCTTTCCTTCATTAAAAAGAGGTACATATTAAACTTTTTTTTATTTAAAAAAGATTTAAATTTTTAATTTTAAAATTTTTTTCCTTCATCTACCCATAAATTTTACTGGTAATTCTCCTTCTTCTTTCCCTTTTTTAAATGCCTTCATAAAAATTCCCCCAGTTTTTTCTTTAATGGAATAACGCAAGCAAAATAGTAAAATTCAAAACGTTTTAAAAATATTTACCCTTTTTTATATTTTGAAAAAAATTCTTTCCAACAAATCACTGACCAATATTCATCAATATCTTAACTATCCCTCTTTTCCCAAAATTTTTTTTTAATTGGTTTGGTTTTAAATTTTTCTGCTAATTCATCGCTCCATGTAATCCGGGGGGGTAAAAGTTGTCTACCCCCTTTTCCCCCCTTTTTTGATTTTTGTCCGGGCCAAGTGGTATTTTTGTTTTTATAGCTGGTTTTCAACTAAATGTTTTGCAATCTTTTCTCCAAATTTTTTGATTTAGTTTTTTTTTAAATTGGGAAAGCATTTGCTTATCACTGAAAACCCTTTTTTACACCACTGTATAACAAAAAACATGGTCCTACATCTGCATCCATTTTTTACAGGGGGGCCATTATCTAGGGATTTCCTGGCCCACAAAAATTAAACCTGGGAAATGTTAAAACCCTTTTAGGGAATAAAGGAAATTGCTTTGTGAATACAAATTACCCCCCCGTACTTTAAAAACTTTTGATTTCATTTTTCCACAAATGAACAAGTACCCTACATTTTCTCCCCGTTTTTGTTGTAACAAAAGAGGGTTTTTAATTTCAGAAATCTTCTTTCTTTTAAAAATAAATTTTTTTCGTAAAAACCAAAACTAATTATTTTTAAAAAAATTTTAGCGTTTTAAATGGGGTTTAAAAACCCGTGGGTTTTTAATTTCCACATTGACCACCCCACCAAAAACTAAAAATTTTTTTTGGGGTTTAAAACCAAAGGTTTTTAAATTTTGGGTTTTTCTAAAGATTTAAAAATTTTTTAGTGTAAAAAAGGGGACAAGTTAGTATTTTTTAAATTTTGGGAAGGTAAAGCCACTTATAGAAAAGGGCCAAAAAAAAAAAAGGGGGGGGGGGGGGGGGGGGGGGGGGGGGAGGGGGGGGTCAGATTTGGGTTAGAAACCCCCTTATATAAGCTGGCCTGGAACAACAAGTTTTATTTCAATACCAACAGAAGGACTACTTATCATCATAATGAGCCAATGGTTTTCATGGAAAATGTACCTGGACAGTGTTTTGTCTTAATACTGGTTGTTTTAAAGGGTTTTCCCTTTAAAGTTAAAAAAAAAATTATACCTAAGGCGTGACATTTAAAACTTTAAAAACTTTTAAAGAAACAAAATTTTTCCAAAGACCAAAAAGAAAAAAACGTGAAAAATAAATTCAGAAGCCCCAACCCTTTGGGTTAATTAAAAAAAAAATAATCAAAGCCGAAGGGCCTAGTCGGCAATGATTGATGAAGACAGTATATAACCAGTTTTTATTTTTTTTAGTTTTTTTCCCCACTAAAGAAGATTTTTGTTTCAAAAAAGAAAAGAACATTTGTCGACCTAGTAAAACTTTTATAAAATAACAAATATTTTTAAACCCCAAAAATTTCCTAAAAAAGAAAGTGGTTTGCAAATAAAATGTTTAAAAATACAAACACAATTTGACAGCTGAAACAAATTACTCCCCTACTTTTAATTTTTCTATAAACATTTGCCTCCGGGATTGCCAAAAGAGGCAATTTTCGCTGGGTTTTATTTGCACATGATAAATTTGAATAAAAAATTATAATATTAAAAATTTTTCAGCCGGATTGCCACAAACAATTTGTAACGATGGACGAAAAACTGATATTTTACAGATATTATATGGGGCCCGGCGATAGCCCCCGCATAGTTTGGTATTGTTCAGTCATATTTTGATTCAAATTTTAAAATATACTTACTTTTTTCGTTAGAGATCAGTATTAAATGTTCTGAGTTTTTCAAAAATAAATTAAACCGAATTAAAAAAAACAGTTTTTCTTTTAGTTAAAACATCTTTTACATTTCAGACCTGTTAACCCCTTAAAAATCATGTCTGTTACCCCGCCTCCACCAATTTCCCTTTGATCATGTAGACAGACAGGCCCCAAAGGCAGAAAAATTTTGAAACCCTTTTTTACTGGCGAAAGGTGGGGGCGGAGGGGTGTTTTTTTCCGCTTAAAAGCAGTCAGATTTGAAAAGGGCATTTCGGGGGTGGTAAAAGGCAATGTATCAAAAGAAAAAGGGCAAAAAGGGGAAGGGGGGGGAAGATACCCCCTCCTCAATAGGTTTTTGGGGATTACCACAAAAAATTTTTTAAAAGTAGACCCTTGAAAGCCTTTTTGGGTTTTTAACTGAAAATCTTTGTTTCAATTTTTAAAAATACCTAATTCTTTCTATATTTTAATATCCAAAAATACCACTTCACTTTTACTTCAGACACCCCCAGGGCTAGAAATGGTCGATACAGATTAAATGGGGTAAAAAAATAAAATTTTGAATCATTTCTTTTACAAAAATATCTTTTTAGAAATCAAAAAAAAAATTTGATATTCCGCTTTAAAAAAATGGCCCTATCGATATCTCACAGTTTTTTTCCTGTCAAGTTTTCACAACGTAGGGGGGCTCGATTTGAGCTTCCAAAAAGGAAATTTGGGGGCTTCCAGTTACCCCTTCTGAACACTCGATTAATTTAGAAAAGGGCCTACTCGAAGGTCTACCGAGCTTCTGCTTGGAATTCGGAAGGCACAAATGAGAAGCGAACAACTGGCGTCGGGAGAGTTTTTGCGTCACGAGATTTGTAAGTTTTTTGCTTAAGGCAAAAACAATCAAAAATGATGTAGGAAATAATATGCTTTATTTAAAAAAGATTAAATTTTTTTACTCGAGCCGAAACGAGCAAATTTAAACCCTACAATCATGTTTAAAAACTATGAAAACCCGGTAATCGAATCTGTACATTATTTGGAAAAAACAGTTTATCTTTGCTTTTTATCCAAATTTAGCCTTTCAAACATGAAAAAATGGGGGGTTAGCTTGTTGGGTTTACAATTGTAGACTCCTTCACATATTTACACCCCCCGGTGCTATTTGCTTCCTGAAATTATTCGGTTTTTCCCAAAAATCGAAAACTGCTATTTTCAAAAAATTTTTATTTCTGGGGGTTTAAAAAAACAAAAAGTAAACATAAAAAAAAGGATCTTCAGCTAGACTGACAATGATCATGAAAATACGGATTGAGGCTTTTAAATTTAGGAAAAATAAATATTTAAGAGAAAAAACTGATGTCATACCTGCAGTAGGTGCCCCCAAAAACATTAATTTTTCCAAAAATTTTTAAAAGAAGCGGTTTCATGAAAAGTTTTATGCATTGATGGCATCCTCAGAACTTGAATGTAGAGGGGTTGATGAATCAACATTTGGAAACTCCAGTAGGGAGAGTTTTTAAAAAAAAAACTTTATTTATGGCATTGGAGCAGAGGCTCAACGCCGTCCACAAATTTTTGAAGTACAAAAATTCTGATTTTTGCCGTAGGGTGATTGTTTTATCACGATTTTTCATATAGTGAAAATATTACTTTAAAATACTTCATCTTGCCGTCGGATTTTTAACATCTAAAAAGCGATAGATTTTTTTCCACAAATTTTATTTTGTAGTTATATTTAACAGATGTTCTATGAGGCTCTAAACTTAATATTCAAATTATTTGGTTGGTAATTTGGAATTAATCTTCTACATAACCAGACATCTCCTCACGATCCCCTCTGATCCAAAAATAGTAATTAAAAAGACTTATTAAATAAAATTATCAAATATATATGGATATTTCCAGACTGACCAAAGAGCAGTGATTCCTCAAGATGAAAGAGAACTGGGAGCATTGAGTTATGGGCAGGGCATTTTTCTCGTGTAGGATTTATATAATCAATTCTGTACTGTTAAAGAGTCCTTTAAAATTGAATATTTTGTATAAATTAGTGATATAATCTCTTTCTATAGGCATACATCTATGTATTCTTTTAAATGGCTTAAAAATGTTCCTTATATTTTGAAAAATTCTTTTTCTGCTGGTTTCTATGGCCTAATCCGAATACTTGTACACTGATACAAAAACACAATTTATATAATTTGAATGTGAGAGTAACAAAATAGCATGCAGGGTCTTACGCAGTTGCGCACGCAGCGGTAAATAGGTATCAATTCAGCCCGTCCCCCGGTCAACTCGTCCCCGATATGGTCATTTTGTCCCTTAGAATTGGTCATTTTGCCCCCCTCATGATAAAATGTGGTCAACTCGTCCCCAGTGCGGTCAACTCTTCCCCTTTTTGGTCAGTTCGTCCCCTTTTTGGTAATTTGTTCACCCTAAGGGCGCTTTTGTTTGCAAAAATCCGGTTTGTGTTCTAGGTTTCGGTTTGGGTAAAAAATAATGCCAAACTTAAACTGGTTTCTTTTAACAGGAGTTCTTGAACAAACAGGTGGTTTGTATGAACAAAATGGTGAAGGTAGAAACACTGGTGATTAAATTTATTCTAAATGGAGATTAATGACAGATTTTGTATCCAAGAGCCAAACTTATTATATAAATAACATGTAGTACTATGACTACTTCCCATATGCCGACTCTATTTGAACATGTGTATAGCAAGGCTAATTATGGCATAGACAGTTGAGCCACTACCTTTTGCACTCGACAACATAAGCCAATAGACCAGTTGAGTGACTACAAATGTTTGTTTTTGTTAAGTTTAATGTCAGACTGACAGAATTATAGTTCATATATCAACTTTCAATGCATTATTTAAGGCACGGGCGGGCAGCTAGGTTAAGCAACTGACTTTAAACCAGCTGGATTACTTAAAAATCCACACATAAAAGAATTCTACACCCTGAGCAAGGTTTCGAACACACAGCATTGAAGGACAAATAATTTAAAGACAACAACCCTAACCACCCGGCCACAAAGACTAAAACTGATATGTTATTATTTAACTGTATGTGGCAACGTTAAATGTCGCAACGCCTCTAAATGTCGCAACCACCGTTAAATGTCGTAAGGTTGACGTTAAATGCCGCAACCACCGTTAAATGTCGTAAGGTTGACGTTAAATGCCGCAACCACCGCTAAATGTCGCAAAATCGTCGCTGCTAAATGTCGCAGCTTTAACGTTAAATGTCGCAAAAATTTGCCTACCGTTATATGTCGCAACACCAACGCTAAATGTCGAACTTTCTATTTGACACTGTGACTATCAATTCCTTGTGTATATTTACTTTTTTGAGAGAAGAAAAATTAACAGGTTTATGTAGTTTTATTTACAAATAATTATTCTAATGATAAGTGCTGTTACGTATAGCAACAAGCGGGCCTTGTTGGCCCTAGATCACTCACCTGAGTTCCACACCTTGCTTGAACAGTCACGCAAGAAAAATATTTATTAATTTGTAATAGGGCCAGTGTTTTAAGACAGAAATATTCTGAGGTTTCTTCTAACTAAATACGATTTGGTAATGATGTTTTATGTTTGGTCACATAGGAGCTTTCTCCGCCATTGAAGCTTGATAGTCACCTTATGACTTTAAATGTAAACCTCCAAACAAAGAAATAGAATCCATTTATAGAAAATCTTCGTTTTCTACAGCTGGTACAAAACACAGTTACAGTCTTCGTGTCGCGTAGTTAAACATCCTGTTGTGTAACAGGCCTGGATTGCGGCCCGAGCCGATCCCAACCCCTAACCCCACCCTTGTTGGCTTACTAGTGAATTATACTCATCTAAGTTGCACCCGACTATTTTGGAAATAATATTTTCTCAAAATGAAGACCCAAAACGCCCCAGAGGCGAACATTTTATACTTATATTTCAAAATTCCCCAGGGGAAAGAACCCTTGACCCCTTAAAGTGAGGGGAGTACCCCTCCAGTACCTTAAAATTAAGACTAAAATACACCAGAGGCAACCATTTTATACCTGTTTTTCAAACTTTCCCGGGGAGAGACCCTGAGCCCTCGAAAATGGCAGCGATAACCCCTCCAATACACCGACATTTTGAACAAAAAAGAATGCAATAAAAGTCCAGCATTCCATACCTGTATTTCAGAATTGTCAAGGGGAAAATACCTTAACCACCTAAAATATGGGGAGTGCCCCTCTAGTACGTACCTCAAAAAGAAAAAATAGACAAAAATGCACCACAGGTCAGCATTTCATACCTGTACATAAAAAAACTGTCCCACAAATACGGATAGAGGAACCTCGTACATACCGCACGTCGCCGTTGACACTTTTGTTTTAAACTGGTGCCCCCCCCCCCCCTTCCTCCATCAACAATTTCTGGCCCCCCGGGCTGTTGTGTAAAGAAATTCAGGTCGACTCAAGACATGCGATACAACGCGCGACAATACGCAGCGCGAGCTTAATATCTCATAGACTCCATAGAATTACATACTTCAGACCTGAAATAAATTTAGTACTTGGCGAGTACTACGTTAGTGCTCAAACCTTTAGATATAGAATATATAACGTATGTATGGCGCAGGACCACTGAAAAGCAAACGTGTAGATTAGAGTGAAAGGTCATTTCAGCCCTTCCCAAATCAACACATTGCATACTGGTGCATGCAAGCATGCATTACCCAATCTTATCTCTAAGTTGTAAAGACTGTTTAACTTACCTTATTTTGCTGTGCGACATTTAGCGTTGGAGTTGCGACATATAACGGTGGGCAATTTTTTGCGACATTTAACGTTAAAGCTGCGACATTTAGTGGCAGACGATTTTGCGACATCTAGCGGTGGTTGCGATATTTAACGGCAACCTTGCGACATATAACGGTGGTTGCGACATTTAGAGGCGTTGCGACATCTAACGTTGCCACACTGTATCCACTATCCAGTAGACTTTGAAATTACATCATTTTTTTTTCAATTTGCTGAAAATTAGAGATTAAGTTTTTTGTAACAGGGGTAACTCCTTAAGTGAAATCATTGCTATTTCCTTGTTTTTAGACACACTCAGCAAAGTATGACAGACAGCTGTGATGTAGTTAATGTGCAAGAATAGATAGTCATACTGCTCAAGATTCAAGCAAAGCACATATACTCTAACTGGTGCTGGACTGATTTATGTAACCAGTTGTATTTTAAGCCAGCGAGTGTGTCTTACCTCACAAAAACTTGTTTAAATAAATATTAAATGGTTGACATATTTAATCCCTGACATTTTTTCGGATGACACAATGTAAATAAAATATATCCACAATCTGGCAACAATGAGTTGGATGGCATCCGATGACACCCCTGACTTGATCAGATAATACTTAAAAATTTGAACTTTTATGTCACTGTATTAAGGGGGACCAGAATCCAGGGATATACATCATTAAACATAATTGATAATTATGTATATAATAATATGTGTTTCAGTGAATTGAAATGTCTTCATGTCATTGTACTATTTAGAGTAATATGAGCGGGTGTAGTTATTGATCTTTAGATAGAAAGTAGGTATCGTATTTGACCTAATGATTTGTTAGATGTACATGCCACTTTCATAAGACAGTAATTACATTTTAAATTCCTTAACCATACCTCTACCTCCAGCAATTTGCATATAATTAGTAAAATGGAAATAATGCATTTTGTCACAACTGGTTAAACACTCACTTTAAGGTATTGTGACATGTGTACATAATAATACCTACCCTGAAAACATCAGTCAATTATTAAAAGTCTGAACAAATATTTGAAATCAGTAGCTGGTTAGTGTTTCTCTTTTTTACTTTAAAAATGAGACAAAATAATCTTGTATAGAACAGGAGGACAATGCATTATCAGTTGAAACAAACTTGTGCAAACTTGTTTTCGAAGTTAGCATTGTAATAGAGTGTACAACATTTGACCACAAGGTACAGGATCAGCTCCTTTTACAGAATTTATATCATTTTATTTTTGTTGTTGATGACTGCTTTATTTATATTGAAATGGCTATTTCATGGGGACATGAATTTATGGAATTCAACTTTTGAAGATAAAAACGATGGTTTTTTTATCGGCTTGTTAGAAATTAATTACACAACTATGAAATCCATGAAAATTACTCCCCCACAAGTATTTATGACATTGCAGTATTTTCGGTCATTTTTCTGCATACTTTAACAGGTCCTCTGTCAGTATTAATTTAATCAGTCAATTTATTTTCAATTAATATCTTGTCAGGGATACAGAATGAAAATTTAGTTGGAAACTGAAATGTTCATTTATATGAATAGTTGTATGCATAAAAAAAAACAACAACTCATTTTGCTCTTAAAAATTTAAAACTGCATCTTTTAGTCAGGCTAGAGAACTGCGTTGCATATGTATTTATATACTAAAGATGTTTATGTGCATATAAAGTTATGTCAATGTGCATAGGGCTTTTTGCTAGGACTTGAACCTAGAATTCTTACAAAAGTAAGTGTGTTTCTTTACATTACAAGAAGTGATCCTTTGCTTAGCAACACAGACATTTATTTAAATACAAAATATTGCATATGTATGTATCCTTCAGAAACAGAAACATTTACTATTAAAACTTTATTCTATAACAGTAAGGGATTTTGGAGTGATGGAAGACGAATTATCTTAACTGGAACGAAATGTCTGGAATATTTCGATGGTTTGAGAAACTGATGAAAACGATGTATGCCAAAGAGAATGTTTTTAGAAGTAATTATTGACAAATGAACTCGGCTGAGTATAAAGATTACCACGGGTTTTCGCCAGAAATCAACTAATTCTTAGTTTTTTCTTTAACCGTTTCCATTTTGGTCCACGCGGTCCGCCATTTTTTCTCAAACTGCAATAAATTTCGGATACAACAAACCGAACAAACTGCCTCTGGTGGCAGTTTGGTCGTTTGACAAACCGGTTAGCGGTTTTTGAAAACAAATGACACAAACCTTTTCGAAATCAAAACCAGTTTTACGAAACAATTCGAAAGTTTGGCAAACCGGTTTGGAACTGAACTGAGTGTGTTACTAAGAAAAGCGCCCTAAATATATGAGGTATTTTCGCTTTTTCATAATATCTTTGACTTTGAAAATTGGTATTTAACATCATCGTGATTTTTGAAGGAGTTATATTGGATATGGTTAACCTTAGATAATAAGGTTGGATAAAATAATAAAAGAAATATACTGAAAATATAAGACACTAACTGAATAAATTCAATGCCTTTAGTAATATAAATATGATTTAAAAATTAATTTCTTAAGAATCATAGTAAGAAAAAAGAGAGCAATAAATTCTTATCCCTGGTCATGATAAAAAGAAGTTTTAATTAGAAATACAATGAAAAAATAAATTAACAACTGGTATCTATCACATATGTATTACTATAAATAACCAACATGCTTTATAATCGTTTTTGTCATTAAATTAAAAAGAAAATACTTCGAAAGTCGGGGGACAGGGTTTCTTTAAAAACAATCCTAGAATAAGCCAATACCTATATATACGAAAGGTGTTAAAGATTATTTATCACATTAAAAGCCGTTGATTGGGCATGGTACGGTACGTAATTGCATGAGAAGTTGTTGATTGACTGAATGAAATGCGTTAATAGTTGATTGGATTTTGGAACTTATTTGTAAAAAGAAGTGTATTAATTAATCTTATTCAAGAGTTTTAAAATAAGCAGCATCAAAATTTAATGCGAACATTAAAAACAATCGTGTTGTAGCAGACTTAGAAAAAACAACAGAAAATCCTCTTTGTTAAATGGATCATTTTTGAAGCGATAAAGTCCTTAAGGCAAACGAAATCTTAAAATACGTTTAAGAAAGGGGGGACGAAAAAGGTGAATGAAATGACCAATTTGAAATCGCCGAGGGGAACAAAATTACCAAATCGGGAACGAGCTGACTGGGGGACGAGTTGACTAGGGGACGAGTTGACTGTAAATCGGTAAAAACTGCGATTATTCTGCGATTTGATTTATCACTACGTTCAAAATTGTCGTCATCTTCATTCAAAATAATGCATTCAATGGGGGCAGCCATATTTAAAAAGCCTTCTGTATACTCGATTTACTTTAAACGGTAGATGAGTCTTCTGTGTAAATCGAGTAGAACAGAATGTTCGCTACCATTCTAAGAAGAGCTAAATCGAGTCCGTCCCGTATCGATTGTGGTTGATTGCTTTTGTCATTGTATCAATCTATTGTCCTCGAATGAATGGTTACCGTTTCGGGCGTGTAATCGTTACAAGTGTATATAACAAAACACGCTAGGTTTATGAAAAGTTTAGAAAAAAGTTATATAAATTTGGGAAAATAAAATTAAGCAATTTTTGAAATGTTTTATAATAAAAAGGACCCTTCAAAATGAATTACCGATACTAAACCTATAATGATCATAATAATGATAATAACTTTATTTAAAGAGGATAACATATTTGGCTATAGCCAGTCTAACATATGGTCCTAAAATAAAAAGACAAAAAAAAAACAACTTAATAAAGAAATTAATTGACAAAATTATATAAGTAAACATAAATTAATAAGAATAGAAGAAATGAATAGCATGCCACTAAGTAAAGTAATTTAAACTAATGGTGCATAGGACACAGTTGCCCACTGCTGACAACTGAACATGTTTAATACTCAGTATAAAATAAAATTATGTACAAGTGGTGAAAGAATAAATGCTATTTGTAATCCACGCACTAAAACACTAAACACTCTGTTTGTGGGACAAGTACGGGAAAGCGTTGGATTACATTTAAGGAAATAAAATTGTTATTATGTCACATATGTAATAATAGATATAGACCAAAGTAAACATAATAACACATGATATAGAAATGCGAACATTGCAATGCTGATACACTTATTGATAAAACATGAAGGGAGATAAAAATGAATAAGAAAGACAAAAAGAAAAACAAATAAGAAAGGGGAAAAAAATTGACAAAATTGTCATATGAAGTAAACATAACTAATCAGATAAGAAGAGAATGAAAATGAAAGCAGTGCCACTAAGTAAAGTAATTTAAACTAGATGTGTGTCCATAGGACACAGGTGCCCCCACTCCTGCAACTGTAACATGGTTTAATGACTCAGGTTAAACATATTTTAAGATGTTTGCAACACAAACTTTTAAGAACCTTATGTGTATTTTTCACGTAGTTGGCCATAACTCTGGCTTAGTTGAGGAAAATCATAAAGAGAACACTTCATAGGCTATAAAACAATCCTCTAATGTTTTATGTTCTAGGTGAAGTACATTTTAACATACATCACTGCGGAAAATGGTTCCGTATACGGGAGTGTACGCATTCCGTATACTCCTAATATACGGGCGTATACGGAAACATTTTTCCCGTATATGGAACATTCCATATACGTGAATCCCGTATTCTTTAATTGGCCATTCATGTTTTTCTCACATGGATCCGTTCATTCATACTTAGCATAAATACGTTTCAACAGTTTATGTCAGTATTCGAAGTTAGGGATTGTCAAGATCCAAAAGTATGTTTAAGGCGTAGGTTTTGATCATACTTTCAGGAAAGATACCTTTTATATGATATTCGTATATCATATCGTATATCAGACATATACGGGACCGTATACTCCCGTATATGCACATATTTTTCGCAGTGCATGTTTCACAAACTTTTTTTTTGAGTAAGTCTGGACAAGAAGTCTGGTCTTGTGTAGTGAAATAATGACTGTAGGTAAAATATTTTCGGAGCTACGCGCGACAAAACATTCAAATGACATGTTTTCCTAGGACAGGGGCCATAACTCCTAAAATACTGAATGAATCCAGACGCGAAACCCCAGGTGCACAACTGCACATGCTGACCGATATTCCTGTAGACTTTGGTGACTCTAGGTCAAATACTTCTGGAGCTACGCGCGACACAACATTAAAATGACCAATTTTTAACTAAGTCAGGGGCCATAACTCCTACACGACTGAATGAACCCGGACGCGAAACCCCAGGTGCACAAGTGCACATGCTGACCAACATTCCTGTAAACTTTCCTGTGACTCTAGGTCAAATACCTTTGGAGCTACGCGCGACACAACATTAAAATGAAAAATTTCTTACTAAGTCACATTAAGATGTTTCAACACAAACTTTAAGACCTATGTGTATTTTTCACTAGTTGGGCCATAACCTGGCCTTGAAAAAATCATAAGATGAATCAAGGCATAAAACACCTCTATGTTTTAGGTTCTAGTGATACATTTAACATACATGTTTCACAAGCGTTTTATTTTTTTTGAGTAAGTCTGGCAAGAAGCTGTCTTGTGTAGTGAAATAATGACTAGGTAAAATATTTCGGAGCTACGCGCGAACAAAACATTCAAATGAAAATTTTTCCTAGACAGGGGCCATAACTCCTAAAACTGAATGAACCCAGACGCAAAACCCCAGGTGCACAATGCACATGCTGACCGATATTCCTGTAGACTTTGGTGACTCTAGGTCAAATACTTCTGGAGCTACGCGCGACACAACATTAAAATGACCAATTTTTAACTAAGTCAGGGGCCATAACTCCTACACGACTAAATAAATCCGGTCGCGAAACCCCAGGTGCACAACTGCACATGCTGACCAACATTCCTGTAACTTTGGTGACTCTAGGTCAAATATTTTGGAGCTACGCGCGACACAAATCAAAATGAACAATTTTTACTAAGGTCAGGGGCCATAACTCCTTACAAGACTAAATGAATCGGACGCGAAACCCAGGTGCACAACTGCACATGCTGACCAACATTCCTGTGAACTTTGGTGACTCTAGGTCAAATAATTTTGGAGCTACGCGCGACACAAAATTAAAATGACCAATTTTTACAAAGTCAGGGGCAATAACTCTTACACGACTGAACGAATCGGACGCGAAACCCCAGGTGCACAACTGCACATGCTGACCGAAATTCCTGTAGAATTTTGTGATCTAGTCAAATATTTGGAGCTAGTGGACACAACACTAAACTGACCATTTTTTACTAAGTCAGGGGCCATAACTCCTACACGACTGAATAAATCCGGACACGAAACCCCAGGTACACAAGTACACATGCTGACCAACATCCCTGTAAAGTTTTGTGACTCTACGTCAAATACTTTTGGAGCTAGGCGCGACACAACATTCTCGGAAGGACGGACGGACAAGAGCAAATTTATATGCACCCACCACTCATGGGTTGGGTTGGGGGCACAAAAACACACCAAGTGAAGATTTGTAGTGAATATTGGATATATATCTTTATAAATGTATATAAGATTGTTTTTCGTGAAATAATGAACAGTTTACTCCTATGAACGATATTGTGGAAGGTGGATGTCAGAGAAATGGAATGCACTAATCAGGAAATAAGGAAACGTACGAACATAATAGCACTTTTCTCCTGAGTCTATCTTACTCCTATTGCCAATACCTACAGTATTTATATTAATGCATTTCAGTCGTTAATTATGACGTAGTAAATGCGGTAGCTATTCCCCATGCACAGAATTTTCTTCCAGGTTATGGCCAATTTTATGACCAAACCGCAGATTTTTTTCCCGCAGAATTAACTGGGTATACGGTAGACGACAAGCTAAAACCACAAAGGAACATGTTGCAGAAAGGCCTTGAAACTGTCAAATCAAAATCACCGCTGGTGTGTTAAAAGATATTCAATGTACATCTTTTAATGCAATAGTTAACTTTAAAATATTATTTTTTATCTAGAAAATCCTCATCAAATGAATTTAACTTGATCAAATATATAAGCGCACTGTGCCTGTAGAGCTTCATTCTAAATTACCTGCCATGTTCTACAGTGATTTGTTAAACAACAAACTTCCAGCTTTTAACTGTAATTCAAGTAGATACTTTGAAGTATATTCATATATTTAAAACATGACTTTAGATCTTATATATCTTTAACCATTTAATTCGGTGTAGATCCTAACTCTCTATATCCACAATATTCCATGGTTATAGTACAGTATACATCAAAGTAACACAGACAGGTGAATCTCTTCTACACAAATCGGTAACTACTAAAGTCAAGATATGTAAAACAAACACAACACTGGTATGAATATTAATATAACAATCTTCATGTCCCTCGGGTGTCCATTTTGTAAGAATTTCGCTTAAACCGGTGCTTGAAGGACGTGAGGGTACAGCATATTTTATTACCCCTCAAGAACAACCCTATTCTGCTATAAGTTTGTTTAGTTGCGGTCTATGCTTACAAAACATTCTTAAAGACTTTATTAACTAAATATTTGCGCACATACTCTATGCTGTTTAAGACAGAGCAACAGCAGAACACCATTTAATACCAAATGAAAAAGGACAGCAGACAAATATCAAAGCCACTGGTATCCAATAGGCTTTAAATTCGGCATCTTCGATCTATTTCAATTACATCAAACGTTTTGTTATTTTACCAAATACAATTGGAAAATTGTCATGTCCTAGAATCATACAAATACACCATAATGGTGATGTGTTTATGCTCCATAAGGCATACATGCACTATATAAGACAATTGCGCGATGACAATGGCAGTCGCATAATGGCGTATTCATATTATTCTCAGTGTTTTTGCTCTGTGGGCTTTTTTTTTACTTTCTTTGTATTTTTGCTCAAATCACATTACAGATCCATACTTGATATGTAAGTAGGATATTCATAATGAAATAATAACGTGACATAATTTGTCATGGGTACTTTGATCATACACCACCATTACAATTTGGGGTCTAATTTTAAGCTGATTTTGCAGTTTGTATTTTTGACTGAAAATACTTTTCTTGTATCAGCCATGACTCTAAGGTTTCTTTTGATTTTCATTCAGCACTGAAAATCCTCTTTATGATACTGACAATCCTCTTTATGAAACTGTAAGTTAAAGAGAATTAAGTCGGTTGTGATGTGTGCTGCAGATATTAGATATTTGTCAATTTTATATATAATGAAGAAGAACAGCTATTTAGTGTGCTGTAACCATATACCTCTCTCAAGAGCACTTGTTTTGTTATGTCTGTCGTTTCCTCTTTAAGTTCATCATTGTAACTGTGGATCATACGTGACACAGACAGCAGAAAAAATACCAACATTATGGATTTAAAATATATATCGAAGTATTCAAGTGATGCGATTAACATTGCTATGCAAACATGTCTTTCAAGAGAAGAAACAGAAAAATTCAAACAATATAGTAATAAAGTTTTACAAATATTAAAAAGTTCAAAACAGAATACAAATGTCCAAATAGAAAAGAAAATATATTACCGTCAGATAAAGAAATATTTTACAAACACATAATAAATAGAATAAAACAAAATATCGATAAATATGAGAGAGATGGAAATGAATATTTAGAAATTCAACTGAATGGACTGGAAATTGGTGTAGATCAATATAGCTTGGAAAGGTTGAAAGCTGCTCATAATAAAATTGTTAAACTGGAGAACAATGTTGAAATATATAATCTTATAATATGTTTTATACGAGGCGATATTTATTTTAATATATATTCCAAACATGACGGCGGAGACTTCAGAAGCATCCTTGAACATATGAATGTCCCGTACTCCACAGCAATGCGATACATAAGTTTTACCACAACCGTCTTGAGATTCCCTCATTTGATTGTTTGTAGACTAAATTTTTCACAGATATATAAATATAAAAACTTAATAGCTGAATATTTGTTAAAAGATAATATTGATTTGGGAGACAGATTATCAACACCTATATGTGTAAAAGCTGACGGTAAATGTTTTGAAATACAACATATAGAAACAAATATTCCAACAACAACTATAAACACCACAATAAATTATTCAATAACCGACGGTTGAATAAACAGTTCAAAACTAAATATTGGAATTGAAACAATCAAGGAAAAAACGATTACAAGAAATATAGATGCAGAAGTAAATGATTGTGTAGAACAAATCAACGAAGTTGGGTATCTACCTAGAAGCGTTAGTGATATGGATGTAGAAATCAACACACCCTCCCTCCACAAGAAAGAAACAACTATATAAGACAGTTTTTGGAATAGTATAGAACATGACGTTTTTATCACATTTTGACAGTAGTATAGAATATAACGTTTTTATCACAATTTGACATTAATGTGATTAAAAATAGATTTCAACCTTTTTCATTGAAATAATTTATGATTGTTTGTTCATTTTGTTTTATATTGTTAACTTTCAGTATTTTATACAATAAATCATAAATGTGTATACCATCTTGTAACATTTTAATGAAAAATAAACAATAATAACCGCATAATACACTTGTTTTGTCTTGATATTGTAGGTTGTTATACTTTACTCCAGGTGAGCTTTCAGCCCCAAGGACTTACGTCCAGTTATATATTTTACTATTTCTTTTGGTGGAGGAAGTCCGAATGGGTCTAAGTATATTTTCCCGACATAACACACCCAGTGTGTTCCAGATCCGATAGAGTTATCTAAATTGATTATTCCACATTTAGATTTTCCCCATTTTGTTTTTGGAACATTTATTTTTACTAAATACACCCACTAAAGTTTTTAATTTTTAGTTGTTTTACCCATTGTTTAATTTCAAAGTTAGAAATTTGTTTTTTTATAAATTTTACTTTTTTTACAATAGGAATTCGTCTGTAAGGTCTTCTTTGTGAATCTATCTGTATGCCCTGTCCTTGTCCCTTACCACTTAACAAAGATGTAACCAAAGGTATTCCTAGACTAGCCGCAACCATACCCAAAAAAAACTCCATGTTTTGTTTTGGAGTTAATTTAAGCACCCCAGTTCCTCTTAATTGTTTTCTTTGATTAGGTGTAAGATATGGTGATATCATATTTCTGTTTTTATTAGCTACCGAAATCATACCATTCCCAAGTAACTTACTGACACCGGTACTGGCAAGCCCAGACAAAGCGCCGATGCCTAGAGGAGCTAATATTTTTGGAGCTATTTTTGCTGCCATTGGAAGAATTGATTTTCCTATTAATCCAGCCAAAGCTCCTAAGAAACCTCCATTTTGACCTTGACTGGACATTTGTTTTTTTGAAATTGTAATTTCTAATCCCTTCTTATTCCTAATAGAGTTGTTAATTTGATTTATCTGTGTTTTTGTTAAAAGTAAAGGAAAGTTTCCACGCAATTGTTCATATTTTAATCTAAATGTATGTGAAATTGTGTTGTTATAAGCTTGTGCTATTTTTTTTTTCTGTCCATCTGCTAGGTTAACTTTATATTCAATATAATTTGATGTCATTATATATTAAATTTATAAAATTTATTTTATTTAAACAATTACAAGTTCATTTCCAATAGTATTTATTTCAACTGTTTCTTCATACAATACAATTGCGTAAACACGGATATTAGCTGCCGGTTGATCATTTAATTTAGCTGTTAATGTAATATGCTTAGGATCTTCTGTAATTCCTTCTTTTTTTGTATTCTAAGTTAAAATGAGCAAATCCAAACAAATTTTGAACATTGAATCTATTTAAAAGACTTCCAGTGGGTTTATTAATTTGTTTATAAGAATAATTAAGAACATCATCATAAATTCTTGATATACTTGTATATTCCGTTTCTGGATAAAAAACACCATAACCAACTTCAAGACGACAAGATTCCAATGTGCAATTATTATTTGCTGCATTAGCTTTAAATGTATCCAATAAATGTGGGTTATGTTCTTGCGAATTACTTTTATCAGGTCGCTGTAAATAAACAAACACATGTTCGGGTTTTGTTACGCCAGCTGTTATTCTAAAAGTTTTATTGCTTTGCCGGGTGTCTGTAGATTGTGTCAGCATTTCACGCAAGTATTTCCACCTTGCTTTTGTATATCTTTCAGAAATTAAATTAATTCCATAATCATTAAAAATTAAATGCGGAACCCACAAAATTAATTTAGTTACAATTACCTTACCTGGATCAGCAGCATTAGCTCTATAAATTAATTCATCATCATTAGTTAATTGGAGCGTTATTTGTATTTGACTTGTGGTAGTATGTGTTGTTCCAAACCCTGAAAAAATGAATAATTATTTAACGGAATTTTAGCATTTGCCTCTTTACCATCCTGAATTATATCCTTTCTAAATTTGAAACCTCTATTTTATTTAGCTTGGTCTTTCCTACTTTTAGCAACATCGGTAATATCTAAATAAATAAATTCATTTGTTCCAGTTGATTCTGCATAATCCTTAGATAGTTCAACTAAACGTTTTAAGTTAATTACCTTATATAAATTATTACAATCATAGACAATTTTTCCATTTTGTTTAACTATTAGCTGATCAATTACTGAAGCTGCATTATTAATTAAAGCAATTTGATCATCAACACCATAATTATTATTATTAGCAAGTTTAATAACTTTAAAACTTACTTCAAAATAACCATTAAACCAATCAAAATATGAACTTCTATCATTATTTGTAAAATGATATCCACTTTTTTGCTGTTTAACATTATTTCCCAAGACAGAAATTAAAGGTGTATCTAATTGAATAGGAGTTAGTTCATATCTTTCATAATACTGTTTTGTTCTAAACATATATATTATATATTATTTTATAGTTTTATAAATTAATCTGTTAATACGTTTACGTTCCAATCCTGCGGGTTCCACTTTCAAGTCCTGCTTTTCCTGCAGTTTCCAGACCTTTTTTTTCCAGCAGTGCTAATTGAGGATGAAAAAAAGTTTGTTAAAGTATCAAAGACACCTGAACCGTGTATAATTTCTTCTCCGTTCCAAGGATTAACATAAATAAATATTCTTTTATTTTTGTCATAAACTTTTTTGTACATTATATAAAACTAAATTTTATAATTTCATAATTCATAATTTATATTTCTTTTAAAATTAGTGTAAAACTTGTTTCAACTCCGTTAAAATTAATTATTCTACCAAATACATCTGTAATATATATTCTTATTGAATCTTCAATATTTTTATTAATTTCAGAATAACCGACTCTGTTTGGTTCTTTTGTAAATGGATAAGCTCTTGTTAAATCTGCAGTACTTAAAGCATAGATAATATCACTAAAATTACCGTCAACAAGTGAATTATCAATAACATCACAATGAATGTAAATTGTATCTACAGTGTTAGTTATATTTGGTGTTGTAGTTCCCCATTCGGTATTTCTCAAAGCTTTTTTCTCAAATCCAAGCAATGTATGAAAATCTGTCATTCTTAAATCCAATATAAAATTATCATGAATTGAAATTAATATCTTAAAACTACGTAAATCAAATTCCAGACTTATAGGTGCAATGCTTGATTTATCAAATTCAAAATCACCATTGCTTATTAATGTTTCCCTGA
This sequence comes from Mercenaria mercenaria, assembly GCF_021730395.1. NCBI lineage: Eukaryota > Metazoa > Mollusca > Bivalvia > Venerida > Veneridae > Mercenaria > Mercenaria mercenaria. The sequence goes on from NC_069372.1 coordinate 80,421,230, forward strand.
TATAATTATTAATGTCTGTATAACTGTAAGAACCATTTTGAAATATAATATCTTTCCAATCCTTACCATTATTATAACGAATTATTTTATTATCATATTCATCACTAATATTATGCCAAGAGTAAGTCATAGTGTTAATACTATCCAAACCAACAACATAAGTTTTATTTTTATCTAAAATTAAGGAACGACTAAATCTAACTGTAAAATCGCTTGGAGAATTTTTAATGTTGTTTTTAACAGCTTCAGAACTGAACTTAATACTATTTTTTGTTCCATTTATATATTCAAGAAAAATATTTTTTATTTAACATTTCGTGTTGTTCTGGTTACAATTTATTTATTTTTAATAGTACATCAATTATGCTAATACAATCATTTTTAAGTTCTTCATTATTATTTCCGGAATTAATTGAACCACAAATAAGTTCTTATAAGTTATTAACCAGTTCTTCTGGATTACATGGACAAACGCCATAAAATTGACACCTAATTACTTTTTTTAAATTTCATAGATCTTTTATTGATAGGTAATCCTGACATTTCTGTTAATTCTTTAAATATTTTTCTAGAAAGTACTGAATGTTTTTTATTATTGTTATATCTTTTATTAATCAGATCAATTAAATCATTATCTACTTTAGTGTTAATTACTTCTTTTCCAGTTCTTTGATCCTTAGCAATCAATTTGTTTTGACCATAAAGTTTATTTAAGTTAATAATTAAATTACCATATTGTCCATTTGGTGCAACTTTATTTGGATTCAGAACCTTCGGTTCTTTAAGAAAACTTTGTTTACGATTATGATATCTTATTCCTTTTCCCATATATTTTCCTTGTTTAAGAATATCTTTGAGTACTTCTCTATTTTTTTTTAAATTATCCGACTTTGTTCTTATTGTTTTCTTTTTCTTCAGCCCGAGTCTTGTGGGTTTTATCGTTCTAGTTATTCCACCAGATTCCTTACCAAATTGTATTATACCCTCTGTTGCATTTTCTATGATATTCTCTATTTCTTCCCTAGTCATTTTTTATTTGGATCTTTAGATTTGCTGTGAAACAAGTCAAACACTTCTTGTGGTGTTTTATGTTTTTTATCTAAAAGATCTAAATCAATTTCTTTATTTAACACCGCTGGATCGAACGACATTGCACCCATTTCTTCTTCTGATTTTTCGGTGGTATCATCCTCATCAGTTGTTTCATCATCCTCATACTTTTTTATTATATCAATTGTTGGAACCGGTTTTTCAGTTATTCCCATCTTTTCTCTTCCATAATCTTCTAATTCTTTTAACTTCTCTGCAGGTATTCATCCAACAGGTTTATCTCCCCAATCTATTGGTGTATAGCGAGCTGGTTTTAAAGCTTGTTGTCTTTTAGATTCTTCCTGCATTCCTTTAGCTAATTCAGTAATATTTTGTGTCAGATCTTTTGAAATACTTTTTGGAATTAACGCTAATTGCTCTTTAATTCCAGGTAATGTTTTTAATTCTCTTGACAATTTTTCTTCTTGACTTTCTATTCCTTCTGTAATTGGTTTATAAATTTCACTATACATTTCTCTGTTGACAGCTTTTTTTTATTTTTTCTCTCATTATTTCATCTCTAAGAGCTCTTACCTTTTGTCCGACTAAGTTTTTCCTTTTTTTTATTTCATTAAGTTTTGATTGCATTTATATAATAATGTTAATGTTAGATAATGTTAGATAATGTAAGATATTGTAATATTATTATATAATGGAAATTCCAAATTATGATACAAAAAACGATGCCAAGCGTAAGTTTAAGCAATTTTATCCTTTTATGCCAGATTCATGTTTTAGAATGTTAATATGTGGATCTTCTGGATCAGGAAAAACAAATACATTAATGCATATGCTCCCAAAACCTCTTATTTATTATGATAAATTATACCTGCATGCTAAAAACCTAGAACAATCTAAATATCAGGATTTAATTAATTTTTTAAATGAAATTGCAAAAAGAATTAAAATAGATCCAAATGAAATACTTGAATATTCTAATAATGAAATAGCTGACGTGAATGATCTTATATCAGAGAAACAAAAAGTAGTAATATTTGATAATTTATATGTGAAGAAAAAAAGTTTCAAAATGAAATTACAAAATACTTTATTCAAGGACGTCACAAAAACTGTTCTGTTATTTATTTAAGTCAGTCTTACTATAAAACACCGAAGGATATCCGTATTAACTGTTCACACTATATTTAAATGTTCTCAGACTGACAGACGGACGGACAGAAAAAAAGAAATCTACTACCCCCACTGCAAAATGGAGGCATAACAAGCAATTTCAGTGAATTTATATCCCTCGCTAATTAAGGGTTTTTTATGTGTGAATGAGGTGTATATTTTGGAAGATATTTAATTTCCTTATATATACAAATTTTGTACGAAAGGACCGTGCAACGGTTTGTTGTTGTTTCCTATTATTTTTACACATTCAAGTGGAAAAACTCTGTTCTGTAGTGATCTGCAAGTTTCAGGAAGATCAATCAATGTGTATTATGTATTTGTATTGTGATTATTAATGAATTTTTAAAATAATTAAATGGCAATAACTCTTCAGTTACTGACGAAATTCTGATGAAAGCTATGCACGCATCACCGCCCTGTAATGATCTATATTTTTTTTTATTTCATAAAGTTACCTTATTATGTTGGACTTAATGGAAAGCAAAATAATTAAATGGCAGTAACTCTGATAAATGGAGAGATCTGGCAAAATTGCGTATGCACAACTGCCCTATAATGATCTATATTTGTGCTAAGTTTCATGAAGATCCACTAATAGGTTATTTAGATACTGTCAAAAGTCCCTATTTGTTACCATTTCAAATGAAATTACTCTGGTTTTACTGTGTAAATGGAGGGGTTGTAATCCTACGTTTGAGCAAAGATCATGTAATAATCAGGTTTCGTAATTCTAGCTTTTTTAATTAAAAGCATTTTCAACTTTTTTAGGAAATCATTTGGGAAAACACTGCTTTTACTAAGTAAAAAGGGATTAAACTACGTCTGAGCAATAATTATATGAGGTTTGATGATTCTAGCTGAAAAACGTTTTGAATTATAGGCATTTTCATTTTTTATTCCACGATAATGCTTTAACTGGGTCAATGAGGATAATATCAAATGTGAGCAAAGATGTGCTAATCAAAATTTATGTGGGGTTTGGTTATTTTAGCTGAAATACTTCTTGCATTTTAAGCATTTTCTTTCAAACAAATCTAAGGGGAACTTCTGTTTTTAATGTGTCAAGGGGCAAAATTCTTCGAATAAGGAAAGGTCTTGTTCATCTTTATAATTATTGAGGTCTGATAATTCTAGACTAAACACTTTTTGAATCTTTAGCATTTTCAAATTTGGACGGACGGGCGCGTTATTATGGGCATGTTTTTCCGTCTGCAAATATTATGATTTAAATGTTGAGAAGTCCCCCTTAAAAAGTCGATCGTCCTAGCTGTCCACAGTCCACTTCGTCTTAATTCGCAAATGTCTAATAAGACGAAGTGAAGTGGGAACACCTAGGATGATTGCTTTTCAAGGGGGTCATATCAACATAATTTGATTATATTATGCGCTGTAGGAAAAACAGCCTTTAACGGCTATAAGGTTTGGGTTATTATATCATTACTATGCGGTAGGCGATATAAATTTGGATTTGCCTGTTTTTCCGTTTTTCTGTTCATCAGAGAAAAGTTGTGTTACACATATCGCCAAAAGTATTGAACGATAGTAACGGTCATAAAATTGTATAGGAATTTTATTTAACATTAGAGTTGCACATCCGACATTTTAGATCATCTGAGTGCTCAAGTTTTACTGTGTCCGTCGTCCGTTGTCATCCGTCGTCATCCGCCTTACACAATTTCACTGTTAACACCAAATCCCAATGAAACTAATGCATAATGGTTTGAGTAAACAAATTCTCGACAAAGTTTGAAATCGGGTCATCTTGGCTTAAACACTAGTCAACTAGGTTTAGATCAAAGAAAAGCTTTGTAAATATTCTTGATTCCAATTTTTATGCCCCCGGAAGTGTGTGTGTGTGTGGGGGGGGGGGGGGGGGGCATATAGTCGACACTTTGCCCGTCCGTCCGTCACATCTCTTATCCAGAGGATAACTCAAAAAGTGTTGAAGTTGTTACTTAATACAATTGTAGAGTTCATTGATAGGAAATAGAATGACAAGGAATCATAACTCTAGGTCGTCCCGTTTTTTAATTATCTCCTATTTTTTGCAAACCTTGTCTGGGACATAACTCGTAGAAGCTGATAGAAGTCAGTGAGGAGTGAAGTGACAAGGAACCATAACTCTAGATGGTCCCAGTTTTAAATTATCTCCCTTATTTGAAAATCTTGTCCGGGGCATAATTTGAAAGGTATTTTCATATTTTACGTATTTAAAAGGGTCAATGAGAGGGTGCTCATGACAAGATATTATAACTATGTGGTCCCACTTTTAAATTATCTCCCATTTTGACACTTCTAATCGGCAGGATAAACTAAAATGTATTGAAGATACCAAGTCGTAACTTTATGCAATGATAGACCTCATTGAGTGGAAGTGGAAGTGTAGTGACAAGGAACCATAACTCTAGTTGGTCCCATTTTTTAATAATCTCCATTCTTTTAAAAACGATTCTCTGGGGCGTAACTCGAATACTATGCAAGATAGATTTCATACTTTACCAACTGATAGAAGTCAGTGAGAAGGAGTGTACTGAAAAGGAACCATAAATCTAGGTGGTCCCAATTTTTTAATTATCTCCCTTTTTAAAACTTCATACTTACATATTTAAAGATACCGAATCATTAGTCCTCCACCTCTGATAATTCATGTAGGGATGTTGGCAATTACTTGCGGAGAAGAGGTTTGTACTGGTACAGAATCCAGGAACACGGTTAGGTTAACTGCTCGCCGTTACATGACTGAAATACTGTTGAAAAAACGGCGTTAAACCCAAAACAAAAAAACAAAAAATCAAAGATACCGGTGAGAGGGGTACCACAACTCTTGCTGATCACATTTCTCCTTACGTACCCTCCGTGACTGAATAGCCCTTAAAGCTACAGTAATTTCGGAGAGATCCATCGGTGTTAACGATCGCCTTGGTTCCTATATTGCTTTTTTCTTTTGGATCTTTGATAGACCCGGGCAGAATATTTGTCTCTCTATAAATCTATATCAAGTATAAAACTGGATTATTTAGGGTCAAAAATTAATGTCACAAGGCGAAGTTAAAGACATTGTTTAACACACTTCAAGGCATGATATAATATTCAATCTTAATGATACCTGATTTGAGTGAGTGAGTTGGGTTTTGGTCATATGGTCATATATCGCCGGGAAGAAGTCATATTTCAAACGCCAACTGTAAAGCATAAACATTGATGTAAAAATGTAAAGCATACCCATAAAACATCCATGTAAAATGTAAAGAACACTATGAGTAATGTAAAACATATCTAAAAACATCCATGTAAAAATGTAAAAATGTAAAGCATATCTAAAAACAGTTATGTAAAAATGTATATACGTGTGTGTTAAAATATCAGCTGCAAACATAATAATATTGCAAGATGTAAACAAAAATATGAACCTGATTTGAATGTTTGACGTTATAAAATTTAGCTTGAAACTGGATTATCTGGGATTAAAAATTGGGTCACGAGGTTATATATCATAGAGAAAAAAAAAACAAACAAATGTAGGTTAACTTTGAAATTTGGTCTAAAAGGTTACTAATCCAAAACTGAATAGTTATGATGTTAATAAAATATGGGTAAAGTCTGAAACTTGGTCATATACGAGGTAGGTAAGTAACCTTAAGCAAAAAAAAGCCATATGTGTGACCTTGACCTTACAGCGATCCATCTGAAACAGTCGTACTGCACGTCCTCTTGATGTGGTGAACATTTGTTTCATGTTTGTTTGAAATCCTTCAAGGTGTTCAAAAATTATAGAGCGGACACGAAATTGCTAATGAACAGACGGACAGACAGACAGACGGCCAGATGGATACCGGGGGTATATTAAAATACGATCCTTCGGGCATATAATAACAACAAAGGGATGAAGACGCAAGCTATTAAGTTTTCTACAGTTTTGACAATGTTTTACCTGCTGACATACATTTTGATCATAGCTGACCCAGTTTAGATTTGTTTTTCATGTCGGATGCGTTGATGCATTAATATACCCGGTGCCTTGTTTTGATGTGGTTTCTTGTGTTTTAGAAACCATACACCATATCATTTTAAGAAAGATGTTTGGGTCTGTTGGGAAATACAATTATGTTGCTCTTCAGCTAACCATAACATAGTTTTTTTATATACATTGCATCTATCTAAAAACATTGACCAATAGTTTTCACAGGCAGAAGAGGGGAAAATTAGTTTGTTTGTTTTGGTTTTAGCGCCGTTTTTCAACAGTATTTCAGTTATGTAACGGTGTGGTGGGGGGGGGGATTAGTAGTCTTTAAAATAGAGAATGAACCTTCAAAAGGTCACACCACTATCCTTAAAGCCAATTAAAAAATAAGCGAATCTTCTGGAATAAAGGGTAATGATTTTCTCAATTTGATAGCAATAAGGACATTTAAAAGAATTGCAAAAGACAGAGTCCGGAATCGAAAGAATATGGAAGTTTAGGATTTATATATACATGAAAGCAGAAGTTAGTGAAGACAAAGGTATATTTAAAGTGAGTTTACATTTCTAAACAGTCTCTCAGAAACATACAGTAGTTTACTCCAAACTGTAACTATTTATCATGACGAGTGTCAATCTGTTATGATAAAATGGACGTTTTTGATAATCGTGATTACTGTAAACTTTCAAACAATTATGATAAGCATTACTATAAAGATTATCTTTAATGCAAATAATTTGTTGATAAAACCTTTACATCTTAAAGTATTTAATATTCATATACATGGTATTGCAATAAAACCACGTCTTTTAAAAAGTTTGTATTTTGTGTTTATAGAGCACTGCTGATTTTTAATGGGGTTCTACCCTTCGCGTTACATAACTAATTACGGATATGCTTGAAAAATAGAAGAGGTAGGTACTTAATTATTTACTTGAAAATTCAATTTTGCTAATGTTACAGGGCAGATGGACGGATTCAAGAAACATATTGGCTAATCAGTATATTTCCTGGCTATTTGAGAGTTGTAACTGTAAAGAATCTAAATTCTGTTACCAACCAGCTGGCCATATCATAACGGATAACTTTTAGACTTTTAATGATAAAAGAATCAGAAATATTTTCTCCAAAGGTCCAAAACATAGAATTCCCTTGTCTATTAAAATTGAAAAATGTCTCTCTGAAATAACTCAGTCTATTGATGACTATTAAAAAAATGGTGTCGGAAAGAAAATACAGATTAGAACGCTCTCACTGAATGGAAAAAGAATTTAAAATCATAAAACTCGAGTTAAATTTTATGAATCATATCCTTCCTTATTTCCTCCTAGACCCAAGTTTTCACTCCGAAGTTAAAAAAAAAAGCTTTATCACGAATTTTGTTTTAACTCCTGCAGACAAAGCTTCAAATAATATTATTATTATATGACGAATTTACTAGACAGAAATATTACAAAATAAACTGAAACATACAAAAACTTACCAGTTAACACTACAAGATGAGAATAACAATGTAAAACGTCATGTAAATCAATGTATAAGTTTCAATGTCGGAATTGACGACAATCGGATGAAGCTCCCTACGCTTTATTGGATCCCGAAACTCCACAAAACTCAATATATAGCTCGATTTATTACAAATTCACCTCTACAAAAAGGATGTCTTTACTTTTGACTTCTTGTCTAACTGCAATAAAAGACCACGTACAGAAGTATTGCTCCAAGGTATATGAGAAAAAGGAAGAACATCCAACAGGGAAAGCCACAAAAACGGATACAAAAGGACAAAACAAACAAATACAGGAACACAGTGGGGCACCGCCTTGGAACGGTCAGTAGCAAAACCACCACTGGGGAGTTTAAACCGGTTTATGGTGCACCTAACCTCACTCTTACCCCCACCATGTTCCAAAGTCACAAGACAGTGTAAATAAAAGTAATCCCCGCCAGGTGAAACCCTAACATACGTAAAGGCAACAGAAGGTATGTAATGTAAAACACAAAGATGCCCTTGTAGATATAATATAAAAATGCAATCCTTAAAAACCTTAAACGCATGTACCCAATACCCTTTGCAGAAGACAGAGTAACAAGGGAAACACCCTTAAGGGCCCGACGAAACAAGCCAGAAGACGGAAATCAAAATAGCTCAGTCCTGGTGGGATTTAAGATCTACTAATCATGGAGTCCTTCACCTGATCCGTCAGACACAATCAAAGAGGAAAGTGTAGCGTCCAACTGTAAAAGGGTTGATCACCAAACATGCGGTGTGTCTCCAAACAGTTGGTCATAACCTCATAAAACGTTTAATTACTTTACTAAATACAATTGGAAAATTGCCATGACCCAAAATCTTACGAAGTTTGTAAACTACATCCCCATAAAAAGCGGGTTTTGATATACCGTCTCGCAGAAGTGATTTTAAATTGCTATTGTATTTTAAAGTCAAATCTGAATTACGATAGTAAAATTTGGAAAAGTATTTACGTAATTTATAATAACGGTAGCCGTGTTAAAGAAGTTTATTTGTAATAAATAAGTTACGTTCATTGAAATCTTCAACATGACTACACGCTCCTGCAAACCGAATTAACTGAGAAATATATACCCCATAAGATGTAGCCCGGGGTACATCTCCATCCAGATAGGGGTGATTTACAATACTGAAATTAAAATCATCCCTATTGTCATAAATGTTGGTATGTATGAAATTGTCGTAAATAGAGAGATGTAAATCTAGAAATGAAGTAGTATTTTCGGAGTTGTTAGTTTTATTTAACTGCAGCTCCCTGGGCTATATATTTTCCACTAACTGATCAAAAAACGAATTATCCATATTAAGTATATCATCCAGATAGCGTGATGTATTATTAAATGCAGTTATAATGTCTGCCTGTGTATCTTGAGAAAGGCTCAACAAAAAATCTCTTTCATAACAATATAAAAACAAATCTGCAACAAGGGGTGCACAATTTGTACCCATGGGAATACCAATTACTTGTCTGAAAACTGCTGTCCCAAACCTGGCTTAAATATTGTTCAATAAAAAGGAAAGGGCTTTACAAACTTCGGCACAGGTCCACATAGTAAAATTATTTACAATGCAACTAGTAAAAAATGCTTTATCGAAATCGCAAGCGAGAAAAGTAGCATTTTCTCTGGCAAAAGTCTTTTGAATTAGGGCAGTAAGTTTTTCATTTATTAAGTTATGAGGTAGAGTCGTATAAATTGTGGAACAATCGTAAGTACTGACTGAAGACACCTTGCAATTTTTAATTCTAAATTTATCCACGATTTCGCCAGAATTTTTTACCGACCAAAATAAGTTTTTACCAGAGTTTTCGTATACTTTGTCACAATATCTCTACAGGTTGTATCTCAATATCTCAACTCAACTTAATATGTTTTGATCCATCAAGAACTCTGGAGATGGTATCGAAAAGCTGATAAACAAACACCTCATATGTTCCAGTATAGGACTTTATTATGACATTTCTATTTTTATACTTATTTACCACACAATCTTATTAAAGAAGAACAGATAGTTTTAACTGAAAAAAAAACATTTAACTGAGAAACATTTGCAAGAGAAAACATTAATTATCTGGCATGCAATGGATCTAGAGAATCATTTTCTAACAGTAAATTTAAGAGATACAACCTGTAGAGATGTGACCAGATTTGTGAAGCTCTAAGGTTTCTGTTAGATAACGTATTTATCTAATTTCGAAATAAAACGTACAGACAAGTAATTGGTATCCCGTTGTGAACCAACTGTGCCCCACTCATTGCTGATTTGTTCTTATATTGTTATGAACAAGATTTCATGTTTAGTTTATCCACTGAGACACAATTTGAAATCATTGCAGCTTTTAATGGAACCTCAAGGTGTATAGATGATATTTTAAATGGACAACCTATATTTCTCAGAAATGGTGAAACGCATTTACCCCAAAGAGTAACAGCTTAACAAGGCCAAAATTTCAGATTTAGAAGCGTCATTTTTGGATTTAAATTTAACAACTATGAATAATAACTTAGAAATGAAAATTTATGATAAAAGAGACGATTTTAATTTTGAAATTACCAGCTTCCCCCACTTTGATGTAGATGTCCCTCGAGCAACATCAAAACTTCTTCGTTTTGCAAGAGCTTGCTCAAAGATACAGTCGAGTCCACTTAATACGAACTCGCTTGATACGAATTTTCGGATTAAACGAACAAAGTCCAAATTCCCCCACCGAGTCCTTCTATTTTCTTTGTAAAATTATTTCGGGAATAGCGAACTCGCTTGATACGAATAATCGGTAGATACGAACAAATTTTGGAAGTCCCAATAAGCTTAAATATTATACTTTTCCATCTTTTGATACGAATTAATTTTAGAAAGTAGGGGCCGTTATAAAATGTGTTGAAAATAATAATATGGTCAAGCTTGTGCCGCTTGGAAATTGGACAATGGAGTAGTTCACACCTATTCACAAACAAACACTCGGTCCTCTGTGACTATCATGTCAATATAAAATAATTTAATCAATTTACAGGTCAAGATTTAAAGAGGTGTAAATAATTTTAAACACATTATTGACGTTCTAGTTCCGATACAGGTAGGCTGTGTCTTCCAAAATATGCAAAATTTCATACCTTTTAGAATGCTTGTTATATAGTACAAGCTTCAATGTTAGCGGTGGATATAATTTGGCGCTCTTGACCTCGACCGCACATTAAAATATAAATTAAAACAGTTTTACCTGTTTAAGTATGACTTTTCTTGAGTAATTTCAATGTTATCTGAATGAATTAACTTAATCAGTTTAAAACTATTAACTACTTTCATGTATCATAATATTGGAATCTATTCACCGATGATACCGGTGATACTGCCCAAATTGCTCGGACAAATTATCTGGTCATAATACGAATTTCGTTTGATACGAACATACTTCTTAGGTCCGGATGAGTTCGTATAAAGCGAGTTTGACTGTAGTTGATTTTAATGATAGAAATCTTCATATTACAAAACATATTACGACAGGGTAACCGTTATCATAAGATAAGAAAAGCTTTCTGTAAATTCCCCAACATGTCGTCCGAACTGTTGGAAAAAACTTGGACTTACACACACGGAGTACTTTTGAGATGCAGTTTATAAAATTCGGAAAATTAAAAATAGTCCTTATTTTAATCAGATATTTGTAAAATGTGTTAAAAAGTTTAATCAAAAGAGGATACGATGCGAAAATCGTGAAGCACAGTGATTCTTTACTGATTGACCCATATACACTTAATCGTTACGCTTTCCTATTTGATGGTGGGATGACTAATAAAGTGTAAGTCTCCATGATGCTAAGTCTCATCCGGTATACTAAAGCCAAATTATGACCTAGATATAAAAATGACATTCTAAACAAGCTAACATTGAATGTTGTCTTGTAAGAAATATAATCAAGTGTTCCAGCTTTCTTTCTGGTGATAAAAGTCATTCTTAAATCGTTCTTATTTCAATATAAATGATGAACATTAACCGGCTTTTTAATATCAAAGATTTTTACTATCTTAATCAGTTTTCTTTTCATATTAATGAATTAACCATTTCTGTAATAGGATGCGTTGACGAATTAATATATCCGGTGCCTTCCTTTGAGGTGGTTTCTTGTGTTTTAGAAACAATATACCATATATGTATTTCTAAGAAAGATTTTTGGGTCTGTTGGGAAGCATATGTTATGTTTACTTTATTATGACATTTCTATTTTTTATACTTATTTACCACACAATCTTATTAAAGAAAAACAGGTAGTTTTAACTGAAAAAAAGCATTTAACTGAGAAACATTTGCAAGAGAAAACGTTAATTATATGGCATGCAATGGAACTAGAGAATCATTTTCTAACAGCAAATTTAAGAGATACAACCTGTAGAGATTTGAACAGATTTGTGAAGCTCTAAGGTTTCTATTAGATAACGTATTTATCTAATTTCGAAATAAAACGTACAGACAAGTGATTAGTATCCCGTTGTGAACCAACTGTGCCCCACTCATTGCTGATTTGTTCTTATATTGTTATGAACAAGATTTCATGTTTAGTTTATCCACTGAGACACAATTTGAAATCATTGCAGCTTTTAGTGGAACCTCAAGGTGTATAGATGAAATTTTAAATGGACAACATTTATTTCTCAGAAATGGTGAAACGCATTTACCCCAAAGAGTAACAGCTTAACAAGGCCAAAATTTCAGATTTAGAAGCGTCATTTTTGGATTTAAATTTAACAACTATGAATAATAACTTAGAAACGAAAATTTATGATAAAAGAGACGATTTTAATTTCGAATTTACCAGCTTCCCCCACTTTGATGTAGATGTCCCTCGAGCAACATCAAAACTTCTTCGTTTTGCAAGAGCTTGCTCAAAGATACAGTCGAGTCCACTTAATACGAACTCGCTTGATACGAATTTTCGGATTAAACGAACAAAGTCCAAATTCCCCCACCGAGTCCTTCTATTTTCTTTGTAAAATTATTTCGGGAATAGCGAACTCGCTTGATACGAATAATCGGTAGATACGAATAAATTTTGGAAGTCCAAATAAGCTTAAATATTATACTTTTCCATCTTTTGATACGAATTAATTTTAGAAAGTCGGGGCCGTTATAAAATGTGTTGAAAATAATAATATGGTCAAGCTTGTGCCGCTTGGTAATTGGACAATTGAGTAGTTCACACCTATTCACAAACAAACACACGGTCCTTTGTGACTATCATGTCAATATAAAATAATTTAATCAATTAACAGGTCAAGATTTAAAGAGGTGTAAATAATTTTAAACACATTATTGACGTTCTAGTGTCGATACAGTTAGGCTGTGTCTTCCAAAATATACAAAATTTCATACCTCTTAGAATGCTTGTTATATAGTACAAGCTTCAATGTTAGCGGTGGATATAATTTGGCGCTCTTGACCTCGACCGCACATTAAAATTAAAATTAAAACAGTTTTACCTGTTTAAGTATGACTTTTCTTGAGTAATTTCAATGTTATCTGAATGAATTAACTAAATCAGTTTAAAACTATTAACTACTTTCATGTAACATAATACTGGAATCTATTCACCGATGATACCGGTGATACTGCCCAAATTGCTCGGACAAATTATCTGGTCATAATACGAATTTCGTTTGATACGAACATACTTCTTAGGTCCGGATGAGTTCGTATAAAGCGAGTTTGACTGTAGTTGATTTTAATGATAGAAATCTTCATATTACAAAACATATTACGACAGGGTAACCGTTATTATAAGGTAAGAAAAGCTTTCAGTAAATTTCACAACAGGTCGTCCGAACTGTTGGAAAAAACTTGGACTTACACACACGGAGTACTTTTGAGATGCAGTTTATAAAATTCGGAAAATTAAAAATAGTCCTTATTTTAATCAGATATTTGTAAAATGTGTTAAAAAGTTTAATCAAAAGAGGATACGATGCGAAAATCGTGAAGCACAGTGATTCTTTACTGATTGACCCATATACACTTAATCGTTACGCTTTCCTATTTGATGGTGGGATGACTAATAAAGTGTAAGTCTCCATGATGCTAAGTCCCATCCGGTATACTAAAGCCAAATTATGACCTAGATATAAAAATGACATTCTAAACAAGCTAAAATTGAATGTTGTCTTGTAAGAAATATAATCAGGTGTTCCAGCTTTCTTTCTGGTGATAAAAATCATTCTTAAATCGTTCTTCTTTCAATATAAATGATGAACATTAACTGGCTTTTTAATATCAAAAATTTTTACTATCTTAATCAGTTTTCTTTTCATATTAATGAATTATACCATTTCTGTAATAGGATGCGTTGACGAATTAATATATCCGGTGCCTTGTTTTGATGTGGTTTCTTGTGTTTTAGAAACAATATACCATATATGTATTTTTAAGAAAGATTTTTGGGTCTGTTGGGAAGCATATGTTGCTCTTTAACTAACCATAACGAAATCTTGCACATACATTGCACCTATCTACAAATATTGAGCAAAAGCCCGAAAATAGGTTGTTTTTTTTTGTTTTGGTTTTTTCGCCTTTTTTTAACAGTATTTCAGTTATGTAACGGCAGGGGTTAGGGAGAGAATTGGTAGTCTCTAAAATTCAGACTGAACCTTTAAAAGGTCCTACCACTGTCCTGATAGTCATTTGAAAATTAAGCGAAAATTCTGGAAAAAAGGTAATTATTTTCGCAATTTTATAACAATAATGACATTTAAAAGAATTGCAATAGATAGAGTCTTGAATCCAAATATTATGGAAGTTTAGGATTTATATATATACATTAGACTTTCAATTTAGAAAGCAGAATTTAGTGAAGACAAAGATATATTTAATGTGAGTTTGCATTTCAAACAGTCTCTCAGAAACAGACAGATGTTTACATCAAAATTTAACTCTTTCTCATGACGATCATGAATCTTTTATGATCGTTCTTGATAATCGTGATTACTGCAAACTTTCAAAAAATTATGACTATAAAATTATCTTTAATGCAAATGATTTGTTGATAAAATCTTTACATCCTAAAGTTGTACTGTATTCATGGACATGCCATAGGGATAACAAGACTTCGTTTTTAAAGTCTTTTTTATGGGACACTGCTGATTTTTTAAGAGGATTCTGCCCTACATGTTGCTTAACTGATCATGGATATGCTTGAAAATATAGAAGAGGTTACTTAATTGATTACCTTTAAATTCAAACTTGCTAGTGTTTCAGGGCAGACGGACGATTACAAGGGCCAGTGGCTATTCCGGACACTGACCTATTTTCTGGCTATTTCTATCTTTATGTAATTGTTTATAAATTAAATATTTGGATAACAAAGTATGTGTTATTGACATACGGTGACACTGTTTACCTCAGGTTATAAGTATGCATTTTTTAAAAGTTTGAATATATACTTTTGTTTGCATATTGTTCGTTTTCATAAATAATTGTAAAATCAAAATATTTTTACTAAGAAATGTTCAAATGATACTCAAAGCCATTGATAATATTCTGCAAATATATAATATGTAACACAACTGAAATATTCTGAAACAGGGCCCAAAGGAAACAAGTCAAGGTATTACAGAACAAGACTTGTTTAGATCTTTGACCTCTGAATGTGAAACAACCTGCCAAATGACATTAGCACCGATTGCTTTTTCAGACTGTTTCGCATTTGGAAAGAACAAACACGTAAGTAGGTATACGAATGCTGCTTCTTTTGCCTTAATGCTTTTTGTGTTAAAAAATCAGGATTTGTTTATGCTCCGTGATAGACATTTTCCAAAGCTGGAGCTTGTCTGTTTTAAATCTCATCTTGAGACCTGTTTCATCTGATTTTTATTTGCGTTTCTCTATTGTAATGCAAATTGCGAAGGCAACGATTGCTTGCTCTTAAACTAGGCTTGATTGATATGTTTGATTACTTGTGTTGATGATTAACCAGGCGGGAATAGGGAAACTTTTATTTACAATAGCCTGTGATATCTTTACATAGTGGGGGTAACTAGTAGGTTTATATTGACCCCATAGACTCATTTTAAGTTTCTTTACCATTGACCACTCCGAGCCGGAACACATCAATATGTCTTTTTCTTGTATTGTTCTCGGTCTGTGATTATCTGACCATCGCGGCATTCTCGGACCATCACGGCATTCTCGGACCATCTCGGCATCTCGGGCTATTGCGGAATCCTCGGACTATCGTGGTGATTTCGGACCATCGCGGCATCTCAGGCAATCGCGGAATGCTCAGACTATTGAGGTATTCTCGGACAATCGCAGCACTCTCGGACCATCGCGGCATTCTGGAACCCTGGCAGAGCTGTTGGTTGATATTCATGGTTTTGTTTTTAACACAGTATAATGTGCACTATTTAGTACACAAAACAGTATACAAATTATGATTGAATCGGTTAATAACAATATGATATATCAATATATCTGCATTTGTGTAAATCTAAGAAACTAATTGATACAGCCACATTTTATGGCCGTTATGCTATGTGTGTAATATCATTTGCTAATGAAAAATGAGTGTATCAGCTATACTGTTATTGCTATTGCTCAGTGCAAGCTGTAATCTCGTTTTGATAACTGCACTTGTTTTTAAAATGTTAAAAACAAAGACAAATATCAAACAGGGAATGCCACGTACCAAAATCACAGCCTCCCCAAAACGAAACCTAAAGCACGCAGACGTGCACACCACAAACACACGCATACACGTGTACACACACAAAGCCAACATACGAGGACAAAACGAACAAACAAAGGAACACACACACATACACGCGCACACACACTAAAAAAGAAAGACAAAACATGTCAGAAGTAATATTAAGGTATTCCATCCATATTAAGTAATGTTTGTAATTTTTAGAAGCTAACAAAGAATAGGATTTTTATATTTAGAAACAAATGTTTTCAAACATTTGTTTAAACAATACTGAACGATTTAATTTTCATATATACTCTATCCATCATTTCGACCTCCAGCACCGAAAATCAGCAAATCAATCAATACAACATTTATGTATAACATATTTTCCTTTGTATTATAATTATTTTCTAAAGATTTACCACCTAGGAGGATCAGATAAAGATATACGAAAAGGTAGTTGAACAATATTCCATCCTTACCTGGCGTAAAACGACTATTGCGAATCTCCGGTTTTGAAACACATCCTCCTCCTTAGCCGCTATTAAGAGGATTTATAATTTATCAAAATGTTCTTGTTATTGTAGACAAGGATGTAAAGTTCAACTTCTGTTGTTTTGATAAATGTATTTAATTGTTACGAAGGATGTTCGGTTCTTGAGATGTTGACACCAACACGTGATGCTTTGAATTTCCATTTGGAAAGTAGTGCTTATCAAACCAGGCTATGTATTAAAGATAATGAGTTATTGCCAAAGTTATATTCAAAGGCAATATAAACATTCAGTTCGAAGCAAGATGAAGAATGCATGTAGGCTAGAAATAACGGAGACTGTGTACCTATTGCATTTTGTTGATAAGGTTAAGATGCACTCTTTAAATAATTATTGCCATAAAGGATGTCTAAAATCTAGGACAGGCTTTACAGCAAACAATGAAAAAAGAAATAAAGAGAAACATAATGGGGAATGTCATGAGTTGTTAGATCTTAATATTCGAGATATCATTTAGATACAAATGTGTATCTTTTTCCTAAAGAAATGATGTTTCTAATGCGAAACAAATATATTGTCTTACTTTTCACGCAGTAAGTACAATTTGCACAGTTATTCACAATATGGTGGTGAGCAATCATAAAAATGAAACGAAGTCCGTGTTAACGTTATTTCTGAAACAAGTAGCTCTTTTCTCAAAAGTTGCAACAAGAAATTCAAAATCATTATACAATTAAAGCAAATTAAATCTCTGCGATAATATGTTGGGAACATTCAATGCATCGCCCATAAGAGGTTATGAAACGTGCAAAATCTTTCCTGGTCACTTCTCCTCATACAGACTTGTACATTATTCTTATCAGACATTTACGAAACGAATTGAAGTGATATCAAATCAGATCATACTTCGGGTATATTCAAGAGTCTCTAACCGTTTCGAAATATTGAATTCAATTAATCGAAGATATTTGGTAAATTAACTGAGCTGTCATTTTTGATAAACTTAAGCTAAACAGTTTGATAAAGTTATTTGTACGTTCATGAGATTTATTTTCATGTATTGTACCGTAGCATGTATCTATCATATCATGTTTTAATGTCCGGAGCAATACATATCTTGTGGCTCGGATTTAGGTTTTAGTGTCTGGAGACAGAAAGAGAATTAGAGCTACTTCGCCATTTATGCGACGAGCTTATGTCTCTAAAGCGCTGTTTACAATATTAACTTGTTTAATACGATGTGCATATATGAAATAACTAGAATGTGTCTGTAGGACACAGGGTGTGCCCCCACTGGTACATTTGTCGCATATAAGGGACAATAATTCAAATGTTTGCAGTCTTAAGGGGTTATAACCTCAACAAACATTTTATAAAAAAGATTCATTATTAATGGTCATATACTTTAGAGCTATGAGCATCAGAAACACACAAAAAAAAGCTTTACTTTGGCTACTTCAAGGGCCATAACTCTAATAAGCACTAAGATTCCCAAGACGAATGCCAAGTGTGCAAGGTCACATCATGATAAAGACCCAAGCAAGGCTTCATTAATCTACATCAAAAACTGTTTGAGCTAGGCACATTATTAGGTAAAATGTGCATTTTTGACTATTTCAGCGGCCATAACTTTAAAGATAGGATGTGGAACCAGGCAAAGTAATAAAGGTGCACAAGTTTGTATCATGATGAGTAGTATATAAGATGGGCTGTCTGGTGCACTTTTAAAATTTAATTAAAAAAATAATTTATAACATTTTTTATAAATTATTTAATTAAAACGTATATTTTTTTAAAACAACTTTTTAATTTGAAATCAACAATTTTTATAAATTTAAAAAAACAACTTTTTAATTTAAAATCAACAAGTATATTTTTTTAAACAAACCTATTAAAATAATTTATAATTGTTTCTTCATTTTGTTTTACATTATTAACTTTTAGTATTCTGTATAATAAATCGTACAACGGTACTTTGTCTTGTAACATTTTTATGAAAAATAAACAATAGTAACCACAGAGTGTACTTGTTTTGTCTTGGTTTAAATTAAAATACATATAATATAGATGAGGTTACAAAATAAAATATATTGTTTGAAAGAAAGAAGATTTACTGATAATATAAACCCCCATTATGTTATAACAAAAAACGGGAGAAAAATGATAAGGGCTACTTGTGCGTCTTGTGGAAGAATGAAATCAAAGTTTGTTAAAAATACTATGACAGCAGGTAATTTAGACATCCATAAAGCAATGTTACCTTTGCTACCTAAGAAAGGGTTAACACTTCCAGGATATAACTATTGTGGACCAGGAAATCCTTTAGATAATGGGCCTCCTGTCAACGAACTGGACGCAGTATGTAAGACCCACGACTTTTGCTATGACAGCGGTGTAAAAAAGGGTATATGTGACAAAAAAATGCTTTCCAACTTAAATAAAACTAAATCAAAAACATTTGGGGAAAAGATTGCAAAACATTTAGTTGTGAAACCTATAATTAAAACGAAACATAAACTTGGGCTGGGTCAAAAGTCAAAAAACGGGAAAAGGGGGTATACTCTGCCCCCGAAATAAATTGGAGTGATGAATTAGCAGAAGAATTACATAAACCAATTAAAAGAAAATTTACAAAATGACGAGTGATTGTTAATGATATTGATGATACTTGGTCTGCCGATTTAGTTGATATGCAAGCTTTTTCAAAATATAATAAAGGAGTAAAGTACTTGTTAACCGTTATTGATATATTCAGTAAATATGCTTGGGTTATTCCATTAAAGAATAAAACTGGAGAATCTGTTACAGAAGCATTTGAAAAAATAATTTTAGAAGGACGATTACCAGTAAATTTATGGGTAGAGGAAGGAAAAGAATTTTATAATAAAAAGTTTGAATCATTTTTGAATAAAAATAAGATTAATATGTACCATACATTTAATGAAGGAAAGGCTGTAGTAATAGAAAGATTTAATAGAAGTTTAAAAAGAATAATGTGGAAATATTTTACAGCAAACAATACTTATACTTATTTAGATAATTTGCAGGATATGGTTGATAAATATAACAAAACAAAACACTCTAGTATAAAAATGACACCAACCAAAGCTAGTAAAAACTTAAATAAAAGTACTGTTTACTTTAATTTATATGGTGATGTAAAGATACCAAAGAGCAAAGCAAAATTTAAAATTGGTGATCGAGTTCATTTAAGCAAACTTAAAAGACATTTTGAAAAAGGATATACACCAAACTGGACAAACTTGTACAATTTGAAAATTTTAATAAACAATTAGCGGCACCTTTTGTGATATACGCTGATTTTGAGGCATTAACTGAAAAGGTATCTAGCAGTCAACCAAATCCAGATTCTTCATTTACAGAAGAGTATCAAAAACATACAGATTGTGGTTATTGGTATAAAGTTGTCTGTTGCTACGACGATAAATATACTCAACCAGTCCAAGTCTACAGAGGACCTGATGCTGTATATAAATTCATAGAAAAAATGCTTGAAGAAGAAAAGCGTTGTAAAGAAATATTAAGAAATAATTTTAATAAAGATTTAAGAATGTCTATAAAAGACGAAAAAGAATTTAAAAAACAAAAGTTTTGTCACATCTGTGAAAAAGAATATACAGAAGATTCAATAAAAGTCCGGGATCACTGTTATATAACTGGAAAATTCAGAGGAAGTGCTCATTCAGAGTGCAATATTAATTTTAGATTAACTCATAAAATTCCTGTTGTATTTCATAATTTGAGAGGTTATGACAGCCATTTTATAATGCAGCAAATAGGAAAATTTAATAAAAATATAAACGTCATTCCAAACAGTATGGAAAAATACATGGCGTTTATGATTAGCGACTTAGTATTTATTGATTCATTTCAATTTATGTCGCAATCATTGGATAACTTAGTAAAAAATATCACTGAATTTAAGTATTTAAATCAGGAATTTGATAAAAATATAGAATTATTAAAAGTCAAAGGAGTTTATCCATATGATTATATGGATTCCTTTGATAAATTCAAAGAAAAAAAATTACCAAATAAAAGGAAGTTTTATTCTTCATTAAATGAAAATAATATTTCTGATGAAGAAAATAATCATGCCAAAAATATTTGGAAAATAAAAACAATTGGCGAGTACCATGATTTATATTTAAAAACTGATGTCTTACTTTTAACAGACGTCTTTGAAAACTTTAGAAAAATTTGTATGGGGTACTATAAGTTAGACCCCTCTCATTACTTTAGCAGTCCTGGGTTATCCTGGGATGCTATGTTAAAAATGACAAAAATAAAATTAGATTTAATATCTGATATTGACATGCAGTTATTTATAGAAAAAGGTCTTAGAGGTGGAATTAGCTATATAGCTAACCGCTACAGTAAGGCGAATAATAAATATACAAAAAATTATAATAAAAAAGAAAAAAGTAAATACATAACATATTTAGATGCAAATAATTTATATGGTTTGGAAATGAGCCAGCCTTTACCATCTGGGAATTTTAGGTGGCTTAGCGAGAAACAATTTAAGAAATTAATAGCAAAGGGTAAAACTAATTATATAGTTGAATGTGATCTTGACTATCCAGAAGAATTACATTCTTTACATAAGGACTATCCGTTAGCCCCGGAAAAAATAACTATACCAGATGATTGGTTATCTAATTATAGTAAAAATATTAAAGAAAAATTTGAAATAGGAAAAAGCAATGTAAAGAAGTTGGTTCCTACTTTAAGAAAAAAAGAAAAATATGTATTACATTATAAAATCTTGAACTGTATACACAGTTAGGATTGAAAATAAAAAAAATACACAGAATTCTAACCTTTAATGAAAGTCCTTGGTTAGAAAAATATATTATTTTAATACTCAGAAAAGATCTGAGTCAAAGAATTCCTTTGAAAAGGATTTCTTTAAATTAATGAACAACTCTGTCTTTGGAAAAACGATGGAAAATTTAAGAAAAAGGGTTAACATTAAATTAACCCATGACGAAAAAATATTATTAAAATATGTTGCGCGTCCAACATTTGTCAGTGCAACAAAATTCAATGATAATTTATACGGAATAAATAGAATAAAAGAAAGTCTGTTGTTAAATAGACCAAGTTATGTAGGAATGTGTATTTTAGACTTATCAAAGTATTTAATGTATGATTTTCACTATAATTATATAAAAGAAAAATATGAAGATTCAGCGAAGTTGTTATTCACTGACACTGATTCTCTTTGCTATGAAAAAAAAAACCAAAGATGTCTATAAAGACTTCTATAAAGATAAACAATTATTCGATAATAGCGATTATGAAAATAATTCAAAATTCTATTTCGATGACAACAAAAATGTCATTGGAAAATTTAAAGATGAAGCTGCTGGTATTCAAATAACTGAATTTGTTGGATTACGGAGCAAAATGTATTAATACATATTAGAGGATGATAAAAATATAAAAAAATGTAAAGGAATAAAAAAGAGTGTTGTTAAAAACACACTAAACCATAAAAATTATAAAGACACTTTGTTTAACTCAACACAAAGTATGCATCAATTTAAAGTTATAAGATCGAAAAAACATAATGTTTCTAGTTATGTTATAAATAAAACGTCGTTATCATGTTATGACGATAAAAGATTTATTCTTAAGGATGGGATTACTACCCAAGCCTACAAATAAAAAAAAAAGATTTATTACGATGTAATTTTTTAAGCATCTTTATGATGTGATTTTAGAAAGAACATAGTTTCTTATTTCTTAAACATCTTTATGATGTGATTTTTTAAACATCTTTATGATGTGATTTTAGATAGAACATAGTTTCTTATTTTTAAGCATCTTTTTGATGTGATTTTAGAAAGAACATAGTTTCTTATTTTTTAAAACATCTTTATGATTTAATTTTAATTTTAGAAAGAACATAGTTTCTTATTTTTTAAGCATCTTTATGATGTGATTTTTTATAATTGTTTTAGGAGAAACATAAGTTTCTACTTAAATAATAGAACCATAAATTGTTAATTGAATATTTTTAACATTTAAACCAGTAATAGAAATAACATCATTCATGTTAAATTTATTAGCATAATTAATAGAAATAGATTCATTTTTTCTCTTTGTGTTTGCATTGTAACTTTGAAGAATTACATTTTCTTTGTTTTTTAGTTGTAATTTGGCTTCTCCTTTATCTAATTTAATTGCATCAATAAGAATAATTAAAATAGAATTAAAATTAATTGTTACATTATTACCATTTTGAACTAAACCAGGACTAGCATTTACAGTTTTCCATTGAAATAATCAACTATCAGTATCTTCTGTATAACATGTTACGAACAATGGAGGTTTTCTTATTATTTGTCTTTCTATTTTACTTACTTTTTCGTTCATATTATTGAATATTCCCATTATATAAAATGGAAATAAATCAATTGACTAGATATATTTTGAGATAACTTCCTGGTTCTATAGTAAATTTATCATAATATCTAGGTGATTTCGATATGTCTACATTTGGTAAAATTGCAAACCATGTTTTTTTGCGTAAATTAATTTTTTTCTTAAAAACAAGAGTTGTATTTTTAACCTCAGGTTTTATATACTCTATTCCATTTGTGTGACCATCCAGCCCCAACCAGCTAAAAATAAAATCAAAACTTTTATTAAAGGAGTCTACGATACCTATGATAATGTTAACTTCAATTATATAATTCTCATCTTGTTCGATTAGAAATTTATGTGTTCCTTTTTTAATAAAACTTTTATAATCTGTAATCTTATTAGCTCGTATTCCAAATAATGCAAAAAAATCTTGGGTCTTTACCTTTTGTTGTAATTGTTTATCTTCAATATCATATGGTTTTAATACATCAAAAACTGTTACATGTAGTTGTTTGTTATTATAATGTTCAAAAAGAAGTACTTCACGTCTTACTGTATCTAGTTCATCTTCTATTGCTTTATAATTTTCATTTAGTTCAAGAATTACTTTAGCTAAATCATCAAGTTGTTTTGTTGTAGCAACTTCAGAAGCAGACAAATTGTCAACAACACCTTTTGTTCTAGCTAATTGTGTTTCTTGTTTTAAGAAAACATTTTTTACTTTTGTAATTTCTTAGGTATTAGTAGAAATTACTTGGGTATTAGTAGTAATTGATTGTCCTTGTTTATTTGATATTGAGTCCAGATCATTTATTATTTTTTTAATTTTATCATTAAATTCGTTGATATCTTCTTGTAATATTTCTGTAAGTGTACTTATTTCCGCGTACTTTAAATTATGACGTGTGTCAACAGTACTAATTAAGATCTGGAGTTGTTTCTTAAAATTTTCTAGCCGATCATTAACTATATTAATTGCTTCTCCTTGTTTAACTGATTTTTCAACTACAAGGTCGAGTTCATTTTTATGTTCTTCAACTTTAGTATTAAATTCATTAATATCTTCTTGTAATTTTTTTGTAATATTACTTAAGTCTGCACACATTAAATTATGACGGTTGTCAACAGTACTAATCCAAACTCGAATTTGTTTTTTAAACTCATCTATTTTAGAATTAAGGTTATCTAATGCTGTGTCGTGATCATCACCTCTTTGTGAAGCTGCTTTTTCCAGTTCAGATTTATATTCTGCAAGTTTATTTGAAATTAATTCTAATAAATCTTTATGCTTATTTTCAGTTTCAGTATTTAGTTTATTTGTTTCTGTTCTGATTTCTAACTGATACATATTTTGTAACTTTTTCTCGACTTCAATAATCTTCTCTTTCAGTTCTTCATGTTTAATCATACTATCTTTTAATTCTTGAACTTGAGTGTATAACTTTTCAAAATTGGTTCTAAATACTTTTTTTATGTTGTCATCTGTCAAATCAGATTTCTCTTCAAGTTCTTTAATAGAATCAACCATAGCTTTCATTTCTTTTTCAATTTTATCTTGTAATTCAATTATTTATAATGAATTCTTTTTAAAATCTTTTGTTAATTCTTCAATATTTTTTACTTCTGCTTCTAGTGTTTGTTTTATACTTTTAACATCTTCAAGGTTATAGTTATCTATTACACTTTGAACTTTTTTAAACACAAACCGTCTTGAAACTGCATCGTTGGGTTTATCTGGATCTCCTAGATTGATTATTTCATTACCTCCCATATCTAATGCTCTATTCATTGTGTTATCAAGTTCCTTATTTCTGTGAAGATATGATTCTGATTCCTTTTTAAGTTTTTTGAATTGTTTTTTAGTAGCATAATCACTTAAATCAATATCAAATTTAACTTTACATATACTGACAGGTTTACTTCTTTCTTTTGTGTTATTAAAAATTCCCATCTATATATTACCAGTAAAGTTTGTTTTAAAAGTTTTTCTTAGTTTATCGATATATACAAAAAATCATATTTTTGATTTGTTGCATTGGCGAGTGATTTAGGGTTGATATTTTGTTCATTACATATCATATTATTTTCTCTTTTACTCGGACTTTCGAATAATATATAATGTGAACAGTTAATCCGAATATCTTTTGGTGTTTTATAATAAGACTGACTTAAATAAATAACACAGCAGTTTTTATGGCGTCCTTGTATAAAGTATTTTGTTATTTCATTTTGAACTTTTTTATCCTAACATACAAAATCATCAAATATTACTACTTTCCGGCTCAAGACTATCACAGGGTATAATTTGGTCAGGATCAGATGAATATTCAATTATTTCATCAGGATTTATTTCATTTTTTTTCTGCAATTTCGTTAAAAAGTTCGATTAAATCTTGTTATTTAAATTGTTCTAGGTTTTTAGCATATAAGTATATTTTATCATAATATATTAGTGGTTTTCTAATCATATGTATTAATGTGTTTGTTTTACCAGACCCAGAAGATCCACATATTAACATTCTAAAACATGAATCCGGCATAAATGGATAATGTTTTCTTAAAGTTATTATGCTTGTTTGTATCATAATTTGGAATTTCCATTATATTATTTGTCATTATTATTTTGTATTATTACATTATCTTACATTATTTTACATTATTTTACATTATCTTACATTATTTTACATTATTTTACATTATCTTACATTATTATATATAAATGCAATCAAAACTTAATGAAATAAGAATAAGAAACAACTAAGTCGGGCAGAAGATGAGGGCTCTTAGAGAAGAAATAATGAGAGAAAAAATTAGAAAAGCTAGAAATCGGGATATGTACACTGAAATATATAAACCAATTACTGAAGGAATAGAAAGTCAAAAAGAACAATTATCAAGTCAGTTAAAAGCATTACCTGGAATTAAAGAGCAATTAGCGTTATTAGGTGATGAAATAAAAGATATAGAAACATATCAGGGTTTACCACAGCTATTCCAAGAACCACCGCCAATTACATGGTCTCCTGAAGAACTGGCGAAGGAATATAAAAAATACAGGGAAATAAACAAAGAACCTACTGAAGAAGAAGTTGAAAAAAAGCTGAGGGATAATGAAAGAGAAAAGGCGGAATTGCCTACAAGAATGATTGCACTGCCGTCACCAGCAGAAATTGAAATGACAGCAGAAGATTATAGTAAATTATCAAAAGAAGAGATTGAAAAATTAGAAAAACACTATATACATCCAGTATATAAGTCAGATGGATCTCTTAGATTCATACCTTAAGAATTTAGAGCAAGACAGAAAAAAAGGAAATACCTATAGAAGAATTAGATGCTTTTCTGGATAATAATGTTTCAGAAGAATATAAATATTACAAACCGTCTGAAATGCTTGACTTTTTTAATGCAGATGAATCTAATCCAGATAAAATAGATAAAGACGTACTTAAAGGTACAAAAGATGATGTTACTATGGGTATCAAAAAATTAAATGGTTCGATAACTGGCAAATCAAATTCAAAAGATCCAAATAAAAAAAAAGAAGTAAAAGAATTAGAACATATCCGAGGCGAATCATTAAAGTACAAAGACCGGTTAAAATTTATTCTTAGTATGTCTCCTACATATGGACAAGGAATAAAACATCATAATCCATATAAAGTTTCACCAAATGGACAATATGGTGATTTATTTATTAACTTAAATAAACTTTATAATCAAAACAAATTGGTTGCTAAGGATCAAAGAACTGGAAAGGAAGTAATTAACACTAAAGTAGATAATGATTTAATTGATTTGATTAATAAAAGATATAACAATAATAAAAAACTTTCAATTTATTCTAGAAAAATATTTAAAGAATTAACAGAAAAATCAGGATTACCTATCAATAAAAGATCTATGAAATTTAAAAAAGTAATTAGAGGACAAGGTTATGACGTTTGTCCATGTAATCCGGAAGAACTGGTTAATGACTTGGAGTTAATTTGTGGTTCGATTGATGCTGGAAATAATAATGAAGAACTAAAAAATGAAGGTATTAGAATAATTGATGAATTATTAAAAATAAATTCACTCTTACCAGAACAACATGAAATGTTATATAAAAATATTTTTCTTGAATTTATTAAAAAATATGTTTAATAATTATATAAATGGAACAAAAAATTGTGTTAAGTTCTGAAAGAGTTAAAAACAATAATAAAAATACTCCGAGTGATTTTACAATCAGATTTGGTCGTTCTTTAATTTTAGATAAAAATAAAACTTATGTTGTCGGTTTGGGTAGTATTAACACTATGACTTATTCTTGGCATAATATTAGTGATGAATATGATAATAAAAGAATTCGTTATAATAATGGTAAGGATTGGAAAGATATTATATTTACAAATGGTTCTTACAGTTACACTGATATTAATAATTATATAAGGGAAACATTAATAAGTAATGATGATTATAAATCAGACATTGCTCCAATAAGTTTAGAATTTGATTTAAGTAGTTTTGAGATTTTGATTTCAATTAAAGATAATTTTATGTTAGATTTAAGAATGTCAAATTTTCATACATTGCTTGGATTTGAGAAAAAAGCATTGAGAAATACTGAATGGGGAACTAAATTACCAAATATAACTAACTCTGTGGATACAATTTATATTCATTGTGATCTTATTGATAATTCACTTGTTGATGGTAATTTCTGTGATATTATTTATGCTTTAAGTACTGCGGATCTTACAAGAGGTTATCCGTTTACAAAAGAACCTCGGAAAATTGGATATTCTGAAGTTAATAAAACTATGATAAATTCAATAAGAATATATATTACAGACATATTTGGTAGAATAATTAATTTTAATGGGGTTGAAACAAGTTTTACATTAATATTAAAAGAAATTTAATTAAATTCTATTTTTATATAATGAGTAAAAAAGTTTATGATAAGAAAAAAGGAGTATTTGTTTATGTTAATGCTCTTACAGGAGAAGAAATTATACGTGGCAGACCTGAGGTCTCCGAGGACGCAGTCCTTGGTATAGGTATCTTTGACACTTTAACAAAATTGTTTTCAAGTGTTGGAAAAAAAGCTCTGGAAACAGCAGGAAAAGCCGCGTTAGAAAGTGGAACAATAAGGGTTGGAACAGAAGTTGGAAATTTAGCTGCTAATAAAATTGTTGAAAAATTTAAAAAGAAACCTGCTCCGGCAGTTGGCAATTTAATTGCTAAGGAATTACAAGAAAAGAATAACAAGGAGGATATTAATATGAGAATAAATAGAATATTGTCAGGATCGGGGACGCGTAAACGTATTAATAGATTAATTTATAAAAAATAAAATAATGTATAATATATACATGTTTAGAACAAAACAATATTGTGAAAGATACGAACTAACTCCTATTCAATTAGATACAGCTTTAATATCTGTCTTAGGAAATGATGTTAAGCAACGAAAAAACGGATATCAATTTACAATTAATGATAGAAGCTAATATTTTGATCGGTTTAATGGCTATTTTGAAGTAAGTTTTAAAGTTAATAAACTTGCTAATGGTAATAATTATGCTGGTGAAGATCAAATTGCTTTAATTAATAATGCAGCTTCATTAATTTATCAGTTGACGGTTAAACAAAATGGGAAAATTGTACATGATTGTGATAATTTATACAAAGTAATAAATGTAAAAAATTTAGTTGGATTATCTAATGATTATGCAGAATCAACTAGAACAAATGAATTGATCTTTTTATATACTACTACTGTTGCTGAAAGTAGGAATGACCAAGCTGGATATAATAAAGGTTTTGCTTCTAGAAAGTTATCAATCCAGGGTGGTAATGAGGTAAATGCTAAAATTCCACTAAATAATTATTCATTTTTTCAGGGTTTAGAAACTAATATTTTACCTCCAAGTCAAATTCAAATAATATTACAGCTGACAAATGATGATGAATTAATTTTTAGAGCTGGTGGAGACCCAGGTAGGGTAATTGTAACAAAATTAATTCTATGGGTTCCACGTTTAATTTTCAATGAATTTGGACTTAATTTAATTGCTGAAAGATTTACAAAAGCAAGATGGTCATACCTTCGGGAAATGATAACACAAGATAATGATACACAACAAAATAATATAACCTTTAGAATAACGGCTGGTGTAACAAAACCACAACATGTATTTGTTTATTTACAACGACCTGATAAAAGTGATTCACAAGAACATAATCCACATTTATTAGATACATTTAAGTTAAATGTTAATAATTATAATTGCACTTTGAGCTCCTGTCGTCTTGAAGTTGGTAATGGTGTTTTTTATCCAGAAACAGAATACACAAGTATATCAAGAATATATGATGATGTAATTAATTATTATTATAAACAAAATAATAAGACTACTGGAAGTCTCTTAAATAGATCAAACTTTTTTAATTTATTTGGATTTGTTCATTTTAACTTGGAATATAAAATGGAAGTAATAACAGAAGATCCTAAGCATATTACATTAACAGTTAAGTTAAATATTCCACCAACAGCTAATATTCGTCTTTATGCAATTGTATTGTATGAAGAAACAGTTGAAATAAATACTATTGGAAATGAACTTGTTACTGTTTAAATAAACTTAAAATAAATATAAAGTATTTAATGTCATCAAATTATATTGAATATAGGGTTAGTCTTACAGATGGACAAGAGAAAAATTTAGCACAAGCTTATAATAATAAAACTTCATATAATTTTAGATTAAAACATGAACAATTACATGGAAACTTCCCTTTACTTTTAACAAAAACACAAATTGATCAAATTAAAAAAGCTGTTGTAAATAACAAAGGATTAGAAATTACAATTTCAAAAAAAAAACAAATGTCCAGTCAAGGTCAAAATGGTGGATTTTTAGGAGCTTTGGCCGGTTTGTTAGGAAAAACAATTCTTCCAATGGCAGCAAAAATAGCCCCAAAAATATTAGCCCCTCTGGGTATTGGAGCCATCTCTGGACTGGCCAGTACCGGTGTTAGTAAGTTACTTGGGAATGGTATGATTTCAGTAGCTAATGATAAGAGAAATATGTTAATACCATATATTACACCTAATGAAAAAGGCAACTATTAGGCTATGGAGAGATTAAATTAACACAAAAACAAAAACAAGACGGTGGGTTTTTAGGTATTTGGCTGCTAGTCTAGGAATACCTTTGATTACATCTTTGTTAAGTGGTAAGGGACATGGTCAGGGTATACAGATTGATTCTCAGAGAAGACCTTACAGACGGATTCCTATAGTAAAAAAAAAATAAATTTATAAACAAACCAATTTCTAACTTTGAAATTGAACAATGGGTAAAACAATTAAAAATTAAAAACTTTAGGGGTGTATTTAGTAGAAATAATTTACTAAAATTAAAAATAAATGATGAGTGTGGAATAATCAATTTAGATGACTCTGTTGGACCTGGAACACATTGGGTTTCTTATTTAAATAATATGTATTTCGATCCATTTGGGCTTCCTCCACCAAAAGAAGTAATTAATTACATTCCAAACATAAAATATAATAATATACAATAGCAAGACAAAACAAGTACACTCTGTGGTTACTATTGTTTATTTTTCATAAAAATGTTACAAGACAAAGTACCGTTGCACGATTTATTATACAGAATACTAAAAGTTAATAATGTAAAACAAAATGAAGAAACAATTATTAATTATTTTAATAGGTTTGTTTAAAAAAATATACTTGTTGATTTTAAATTAAAAGTTGTTTTTTAAATTTATAAAAATTGTTGATTTTAAATTAAAAAGTTGTTTTAAAAAAATATACGTTTTAATTAAATAATTTATAAAAATTTTTATAAATTATTTTTTTAAATTAAATTTTAAAAGTGCACCAGACAGCCCATCTTATATACTACTATGATGAATCCTCATGCAAGTTTTCATCCGTTTATATCATATACATTTTGAGCTAGGTGCGTCACAAGGTGAGAATGTGCATGTTGACTATTTCAGGGACCATGACTTTAAAAATAAGGGGAGAAACCAGCTAATTAAAAGGAGGTGCTCAAGTTTGTATCTTGATATAGACTAATGCAAGTTTTCATCCATCTATATCATATGCTTTTCAAGCTAGGTACGTCACAAGGTGAAAATGTGCATTTTGACTATTTCAGGGGCAATAACACTTGAAATAGTGGGTGGAGGGAGTCTAAAACTAGGAGGTGTGCAAGTTCATATCATGATAAAGACTCATGCAAATTTCAATTAAAATTATATAAAATACTTTTTGAGTTAGGCATGTCAGATTGTGAAAATGTGCGTTTGTGACTATTTCAGGGGCCATAACTCTAGAAATAGGGAGCGGACCCAGGTGAAAAATAAGAGGTGCTTAAGTTCATATCATGATAAAGACTCACGCAAGGTGTAATGAATTTATATTAAATGGTTTTGAAGAAGGCGCGTCACAAGATGAAAAACTCTACTTTTGACGATTTCAGGGACCATAACTCTGAAAATAGGGGGAGGTTCCCAGGATTATATCATGATTAAGACTCATGCAAGGTTTCATGAATCTATATCAAATAATTTTTGAGCTAGGAGTGTCACAATATGAACATTTTCATTATTGACTATTTCACGGGCAATAACTCTGGAAATAGGTGTAGCCAGATAAAAATAAGAGGTTTGCAAGCTCATATCATGATAAAGACTCATACAAGGTTTCATCAATTTATATTAAATACTTTTGGAGCTAGGCGCGTCATGAACTTCGGACGGAGGCACAGCCGCGAGGACGAACGGACGTATGGACGGACGGACACACGGACAAGACAAATTCTATATGCCCCCGCCACTCATGGAACCAGCAGCCAAGTTTATGACAAACCAAGGCGGTTTTACAATTTTAGTCGAATGAATGAATGACTTCGAAGTTGCGGCGGATCGATTCGAAAAAAAAAACGCTCATGTTTAAGCTCTTATGGAGGGAAATTTTCATTGTAGTAACCGAATTTGAATTTTGGTGTAAAGTTCCGAAATCCCGAGCGAGTTGCTCTTGTATCAATTTCACATTGATATGTGCTTTTAGCTCGACTATACGAAGTATGGAGAGCTGTCCTACTCGACCCGGTGTCGGCGTCGGCGTCCTTCCGCGTCCGCACTTTGCTTGAAGTTTTGATGCACTTTATCTTTACCTCTTTAATTACTTAATGGATTTGTTTCAAACTTAAAATAGTTATTTCTTATCTTCACCACCATCATATGGCACAAATGCCATAACTCTTGCACCAATATTTCATGAAATATTAACTCTTTTGACTTTTCAGGTTAAAGTTTTTATGCACTTTAATTCTTTCTCAGTTATTACTAAATGCATTTGATTCAAACTTAGGATAATTATTTCACATCATCTCCCACATCAAATGTCAACGGATCCATAACTCTGGAACCATTTTGTCATGACTTATGCCTTCTTTTTACTTTCAAATTTAGGCTTATGTTTTGGTGCACTTTCACTCTATCTCACTTTAAAGATTTAGTTTACTTTCACTCTAATTCTGTTATAACTAAATGGATTTGATTCAACTTTAAAGTAGTTGCTCCACCTTATCACACACATTGTATGACACAAGGTCCATAACTCATGCATCAAGATTTCATAAGTAATGCATTTTTTAATTAGGATTTAAGTTTAATTTTGACACATTTTCACTGTATCTCTGTTATTACAGACAAGATTTGATTGTTGCCTGGTATCATCATTCACACTATTTAACACAAGACTCATAACTCTAGCACAAGTATTTCATGAAATATCTTCCGTTTTGACATAGAATTTCAGGTTAAAGTTTTTGTGCACTTTAACGCTATCGTGGTTATTACAAAATGGATTTTATTCTAACTTAAAGTAATTGTTACACATCGTCATCAACATCCAATGACACAAGATGCATCACTCTTGCACAATATTTCATGAGTTATATCCAGCTTTTTGCTTAGAATTATACTGTTTAATGTTTTGATATCTTTATCTCTCTTATTACTTGATTCATTTGACACGAGCATATATATGCTATTGTCCAATACCTACATCCACATTGGAGTCATTTAACACTCCAGTGACTGCTCCAGCTTCCTCTGATATGCCAATTTTCACTATCCAGCATCAACATGTCGAGCGCGCTGTCTCATGTGACAGCTCGTGTTCTAGTAGGACTTTCGTCAGTAATGCAAAAAGTTTTCAGAAATACGTGCATATTGGTGCACATGCCCTAAACGTGCAAAATATGCTATAATGGCCAAAACGCTTAATGCGGTTACGTTGGTCGTGAGTCGGACATAAATAAATCTTTAATTAGATGCAGTACTTAATCAATCAGATCGGTATGTGAAATTCCTTATAAATACATGCATTTTTAACAAAATAGTAATATAATATAAACTGATTGATTAGGAATTCTGTTGAGTGTACATACCTTACCTATAATCTTACCGACGTTCGAAAAAAACCCATTAAGAACCTTAGCGCCAATACTACTTACCCTTTTCTGGGAACGAACCTTTTAGGAACCTCTCTTATCAAGCGTTAACATATTGCTAGCACCTTATATCCTGAATAGAAACGTAACAATGTAGCTCAAGATATTTCAAAGAATCTCGAAAACAAAATTCACTTATGTGAATGCTGCAGACTTTTCAAAATGACATTTGAAAAGAAAATTTCTTCTGTTTTATTTCCTGTAAGACAAGATTGTTCCACAGTTTCATCATCTTTTTTCTACTGAAAAAAATACGGTAACATGTAATTAGAACGGTAAATGTTAAATATATTAACATATTCAATAAAACAAAATGTCATTCGATTTCTACCCATCGCAATCAATTATGGTTATCATAAATGTATGTCTCACTAATAAACTAATGTAAAGTATTTCTTGTGTAGTTTTGTGTAGTTTTGATACTTTCTGAATTGTTTTGCCTCATTTGTTTCACCAGTTTTTATTGTTTGTTGATCATAATGATCAAAGTTTATGTAAACTTGTCCCAGTCTGATTATTTGTATCCAATATTGTATCTATATATTTTTATGTAATTAGTGTGTCTGAAACAATTTTAAAGAAACACATCAATGTCAACTTATAACGTAAGGAACAATGCTAAGTTCACCTGAGTGTATTCAACCGAGAGAAAACAAATGTACATAATTAAGCAATTTTACATGCACAAGTTTTGAAAGCCAATGGAGTTTTAGTTCAACCCATACATAATATCTGGTGCTATAAATCCCACCTTCCGCCTTATTCCAACCCGACCCCATCATAACCCCACCACCATTTGCGGTTTCATCTGACGGCATTGAGCACTTGAGCACGAACATCTATTCAACATTGTACCAGCTCTGTTTCAAATTGACCTCTTAGTACATGCATTCAATAATATTTCAATTTCTATTCCTTCATTCAATAAATAACCTCTAATTACCTATATTTATTTAACAATTTACTTTTTAACCTCCTTTTATTACACTTTCTGAATTTCAATGACCTCTTAAGCATGTGAAAAATGTAAATGCATTGCAAAAGATACATGTATATATTCTTTATTATCTATCCTATTGAAATACCTATAAAGATTAGTTTCATTTTTACTTTTCATATTGAATAAGAAAATCTTCGGTACGTGAAGAACTAGTTTAACGATTTTCAAGAATTCACCAAAACCTTTGCGGGTTTGGCTTGGTTAACAATTGAGCCAGGCTTAAAATATGACGTCGACTTATATATTGACGAAGGTAATTGACCCTTTTTCACTGTCGGACGTTCCTAAATTTTTGTAACGGCCTAGCATATAGTAGAAATAATGGAGACTGTGTACCCATTGCAGTGTGTTAATAATGTTAAGATGTACACTTAAAATTTGAAAGTTTGCTATACTATTTTAAATTGCGTTTTTCTTTTATATAATTAATATGTGTACGTTAAATATTATCTTTCAGCCTAAAGTTCTTTGAAATTGAAATGTAAAAATATCTAATACAATTGACTTTCTTCATTTACCGGCGGCAAGACCTTACAGGAACCATTATTCTGGTTTCAACGTAGTACCATAATCATTTAGAATATGACTAACTATACACTGTATGTGTACAGCGCATGATTTTTTATTGTACGTTGTAGCCCACTTTTTTTTTTTTTTTTTTAAACTTTATGATAAATGATGTATTCAGTTTTCTTTAGTTTTAATATATAACAGAGACGCACATTTTAAAGAACAAAATCTAAATGATTAAAATCAATCGGAATTGACAAAAATAATAGAAAAAACCTCATATAAATTTGAGCAAAATCCTCGAAAAACCAGACTCCTCTCCAAACCTGACTTTTGACTTCATACGGAAAGTGCCCGGTTTTCAGTGTTTTTATCGTATATATTGTGTGAACCGATGTATTGTTACGTTGACCAAAAGACTGCTTTTGTCATTTTGAAAACAGGTGCAGTCCTGCAGATATTATTTCGTACTCAAAGGGCCTGCTGTTTGTACCTATATACTGCGGTATTTTACATATATTTCTACGTTTAGCTGTACACCACAGAACGGCTTGTCAATTTAAAAGTTCAAATAGATGACAAGAAATAACTTTTCGTTACTAACTTATATAGTCAATCAAACAAAGCTCAGTCCAGTACTTACTTCAGAACTTACACCACTACTGATATGTGTTATTTTGTTAACGCTATGTTTTACTGCTGTTAAAATCCTGCTAAGGAAATAAAGAGATTTCAATAAATATATTTACAGCTGCAATTTTAAGCCATTATTCAAATTATCTTAGTTTTGAGAATACACTAGCCTGACAAAATAATTTCTATTCCCAGGTGCAGTTATTTTGCACCAACTGGGCTGTCCTAAATTTGTTTTTGTATCCTAAAAATTAGTATTTATGTTAAATATATTTAATGCCTTATTTGCACCAAAATATTTTATTTTCAGATATTAATTCAAAAGTAGAACATTATCAACAAACGTATATTTTTGCCACGCATTTGAATTATTCGTATTTATAGAGCTACATTCACAATTACATTCCATGTAATAACAGAAGCTTGTGTGTTTCTTGACATGTATTGTATTTACTATTTTAAACCTAATGCGTATTATTATTATTAAACATACTTGGTATTGCTGCAATTAATATTCAGAGTAACGTATGTTCCAGTTCATTATATTCTTTATAAATGCCATATAAACATCAATATACCACTGGCGTGTTCCAAACAAATCGTGCAGAGTTTGTTAGTATGTACATCTGCCTCTAAGCATTTACGATGAATACATCCTGTTTCAAAAAAAGTCCCTTCTGTTCTTGCAAGTAGTCTAACATATCACGACTATATTTCTGATATTTGTTGCACATTGATTTTTTAATGTGTCTGCTTGTTAGGCGATGAAATATACGTAACCGAAATTAGAAAAAGGTACGGTAGTTACTAAAATTAATGTTTATAAACAATTCCATAACGACGTTAACTATATGAAACTGTTTAAATACATCATTATTTTCTTTAAAATGAATTAGTCTTCTGTTTTTATTAACAATTTCAAAAGATTCATATTGACAGTTTAGTAAGAACCCAGGGTTGACAACAATTATACTGCAACCAAACTATGTAAAAGGAATCTCCTCTATGTTTTTCATTTAAGAAATTTAATATGATAATATGATTGCGCAAATAAATAATTCCGCCCCACAGTATAAGTGATATTTTAAGAAACAGATCTATCCAAAGAGACGTATTTTAAAAAAAGTAACATTTGTGTTACAACTCATGTTATATCGGTAAATGCATGATGTGCTATAAAAACAGAATGTGCAGTGATTATTTTCAACAGGATTTTTTTTATAAATAATACATAAACACCGACAATTTCCATAAATAGCAAATCTTCACTTCTATTAAATAGCAAAATACATTGAAAATGAAAAAGCCACTGTATTGAAGTCGCCACAGAACAACGAAACACATAAACTATCATAGCTTTAGTGTAAATTAATGCTCCGTGTCATCTTTGTAACGTATTTTCCATAATACATGTTTCATTTAATCTTTGTAATGCTGAATAACAAAATAGGTGTATGCAATGCTAGTGAGCATGGATTATGCATCAGTCAGGCAGAATAATGTACTAGATATGTAACTGAATATATCACTTGAAAAACCTGGGTAGCATATGTTTGATTCTTAGATATCCTCATGTTCATTCTTTGTTTTATATGAAAGTCGAAAACTTTCAGACTGCTCACAAATATGTAAACTTTAATTGAACAAGAAACAGCGACCACATGTTAGTCTATATACTTAAAAATATACTAAAGAGGCATCATTGTTTTACTGTAGTTTGTAGACATCCGATAACATAGTATAGTAACATGGTAAAGTCCAACAATTATCACTGTCACGCATGCATGTTTAGAAAACGTTTTATTTAAATAAGAACCGTGTAAATGCAGTCGTAATGTGTTTTCAATGTTGCTAGTTCTAGACGGAAAATTGGATTGAAAACAGTTACGTATGTTAATTTTAATATCTTTATTCGCTTAAAGTCCGAATTATATAGACTATTTAATTCTTTAAACTAGATAACGCACTTTCATATCATTTCTGTCTTGAATCATAAATCTTGGGTCTTAACTTTTACTTGTGGAACGACATGCACTGAGTTCTTATTTTAGTGCCGGAAATCGTGCAATTTAAGGGAGCGACTTTGGGAAATTGCTTAAAATTTAACAGTAATTTTTGCTGTGTTTGAAGTTATTATTTGTTTTTTATATAAATGTTCGGTTATGACCATTAAATCATATTACACAGAAGTCGAACTGTAAGGTAAAGACTACTATTTTCATTTTAATATGCCAGTAATCGTGTTTTTTAATAAAGCGAGCAATGGGCGGAGGAATTTACAAGTTCGTAAATCATGAATAACGAAAAGTGTTTTCACATAATAATTGCGTTGAACAGGTTTAATTGGTGGCAGAATACATAAGATATTAGGTTTAAGCCTTTCTGAATTTGATTTTATCAAGCCCGACACCGGAATATTTATCCCTTTCGACAGAGCATCGGAGAGGACAAAACTT
Source organism: Mercenaria mercenaria (assembly GCF_021730395.1). Lineage (NCBI taxonomy): Eukaryota > Metazoa > Mollusca > Bivalvia > Venerida > Veneridae > Mercenaria > Mercenaria mercenaria. Next base: position 80,459,655 of record NC_069372.1, read on the forward strand.
TCTGCAACTTGCTGGATAAGGTCAGAAAGACAGTAACCTAATATTCTCTATGTCTACCGCCATATATGAAGACTCAACACCATGCTTAATATCCACTTAGTTCAATACGGAGAGCGCAGATATACGGATAGCGCCGTTGTGAGTTTGATACCAGGGTTGGGTACATGTTCTCCGTATCGATTTGATAAAATACACTGTATCTAAAATCATTCTTTTCCCCATCTCTGATTCATATGGAAATGTTGGCAATTACTTGCAAAGAACAGCCTTGTACGGGTATAGAATACACTGATAAGGCTTACTGGCCGCTTTTAAATGGCTGAATCTGTTGAAAACGGTGTTAAACCGAAAACAAACAAGTGAACACCAGATAAAACGTAAATCAATTACCATACATAATTGTAGATTCTATCTGTAATAAGCAGCATTATCTTTTCAGCAAATGCATCTATTTTTATTCATATTATGTTTGTACATTCTTAACATACAGGTTACCCGTTTAAGAGCTATCTTAGATACGGTCTATAATTTATTTTGATATAACTATTCTATATCTTTCTGAGCCAGTCCACTTGGCTCAAAGGGTGGATCTACGGATCTTCGGATCGCGAGGTCGTGATTTAGATTACCAGGCGAGGCGTTTTTTTTTACTATGACGAATTGATAAATAACAAATTGTGTCCGAAGTCATTTTGTCCTCCACCATTGGTTGAGGCGGAAAGATTTGCAGCTACTTACGGAGAGTAAACGGTTAATACTCGTATAGAATTCAAGAACTTTGGTTAGGTTAACTGCCAACCGTTTAATCTTTAAAATAATGTTGAAAAACGGAGCTAAACACTAACAAATGTAATTTATATGTTTTTGTAGCGAGTTTTTTTGCCCGTTTTGTATTTAAATGAAATCAGTTTGTCCATTTATTCAGCCAATATTATTGTATACTTACCTTGAAATATCAGTTTTAAATTCAATGTCCTCGTTATCACTTGTATTAATAATTTCCACTTCCTTGATATACTTTTAACAATGTCATGAATCTTGTTTAATATATACATACCCGCTGAAGCGCATACACTCATTTGACTAGTTCATGTTTAAATCTCTTTTAACCTTTTCTTCCATGCTTTCATTTTCTTATTGAAAAACAAGATCGCTTATACTTTCAATCAATGCAAATTGATATCATTTTGTTAATGAGATATGAACATACGCCTTATAATTGCTCATTAGTACAAAAGGCCACCGCTGTTTTATATCTCCCAATATATCTCCATATGTGACACTCCCTGATATTGACATGGGGAGTTCAATTGAGAAGTTCATCTAAGTTTTTTTTATGATGTTGACGAAAGCATGCAAAACGTGCAGTTTCTCAATGTGCATAGGACCCATTCACCGAACCACGCGCTTTTGAGAACGTTGAAAACGTATTAACGCTTTTATATATTATGTCATCCTTTTGAAATTTCAAATTGAAATAAGTTATATCATTTTACTTTTATATATTTTTTTTTCTTTCTGACCACCTGTCCGGTTCATTACCAATATGAGAAAGAACAATCTAATTGTATACATCTTTAAACATTTTATTTTTTCTGTTCTATAAGTAGGTACATCATTTTTATCATTTAGATTTCACACATAATTTTAGTCCTGCCCTTGGTACACTTATCGGCAGGGAAAGGAATATTTCATGAACTTTCGCATTTCATGTTTATAAATTTTCTTTCAACTATATATCGCAAGGCGACCTTTTTTGAGTCAACAAGGCAACAACAAATAAACATAAGCATAAGCTCTCATGGGCTTTTACAACCGACTGTAAAGTACAAAGGAAAACATTATCAACATAAAAAGTAAAATGAGTTGTAAGAGATTATACATACATGATTGATTAAGTAAAACAATTTAGAAAACATTCATCATTGTAGGGAAGAGAACATTGTTTAGCATTTATATATAGGAGTAAGATATTTAAATGCACTGAATTATCCATAAAAACAAAACAAAATATACATACTTATTGAGCTTTTTCAGGCAAGTCTTAATTTATCACAAAAGTATGTAAGGTTGGGATTACATTGCCAAGATCAAATACAAACAATGTATCAATGAAACAAAGGCGATAAAGTGACAAGGAATGATGCACACAGAGTGTAGCCATGTCAAAAGGTTGGGCAATCCCCATTTGTAAGGCACCGACTACAACTGGGGTACATTCACAAAAATAGCCATTTACAGAAGGAGGTACGTTCGTACTGAACTTTTAGATAAACGTTTAAAAACATTCTAACACTTGCCGAACAGAAACAACAAATTCACTGAGCAGACGTATGTACAAAACTAACTTTATAAGCAAAAAGAAGAACTATCCTGTGCTGTGATAATTTAAATGCATATTGATAAACTTGCATTTACATATACTGGATAAGAACTATTGATCTGCAGGCTTTTATTCAACTTTTTTGAAAGTATTAAAGAATATTAAATTGGATAGTTTATTCAGTTAATTTAGATTTCTGCGAATTGTTTAAAGGATATTCAATTGCCGAGCTACTTATGTACCTTTGTTACCAATGTTTACGTTCAAATTTAACTAGTAGTCTATATCCACTCCAAGCAACTTTACAACTTCTTCACAATTTATACTAGCAGACAAAATGTTGAAGACTGGATTCTTTGAAAATGTTTTCTTGCCTATGTCTTGCCTACTGCAATTGCCTGAAATTTATCAGGGTTTGCCTGCATACAGTTAATATAAAACCACTCGATTAGAACTGTATTTTCTTGCTGTAAAACATTGACTACTTTATTAAAATCAGGCGAATAAAAAGAAAGAGTGTTGTCATCTGCATAATTGTAAAGCGTTACTCTTTAAATAAAATATTGTCATTGATAAAAGTATTGAAAAGAAAAGGACAAAGTATAGAGCCATTTGATACTACTTTTTAATATTTACCCATGTACTTACTACATTTCCAATTTTAATTTGCTCTTTCCTACCAGATAATTATGAAAAGAGGAGATTTTTTGATGATTTTGATAATCCGTATGCAGACAGATTTTGTGGCAAACAGTTAAAGGCTTTTGATGAATTCATTAAAACGGCATCTAAAAATTGTTATTATCTAAAGCATCCAGTCTTCTATGAAAGTAAAGTATTTTGGCAGCCATGATACTTTCTAAATGCACATAAAAATCATTAAAAAGCATTGTCGAAATAATCTGAAAGCTAAACGGACATAACCCTTTTTAAAGATTTTTGAAGTGACCGGCAAGATGCTAACTGGCCTGAAATTTGATTTAGACATTGTGTCATTTTTCTTGTGGAGAGGAGTAACCTGTGCCTCTTTTAACTTATCTGGAAAAGTACTTTAGAATCTGGTAAATAATCGCATATTCGAATATAAGCGCATATCAAAAGAAAGCGCATACCGTTATTCCGTATAGGGGAAAAAAGCGCATGTCATGGCCTTACCGTAATTTTGTCTCGAAAGTAAGCGCATATCCGATGACTGGTAAGCAATCAACAGATCATTTGCAGCAAAAGTACCTAATTAATACAGGTGACAAGTGTTCTTACCTGCTGAATAGCCGATGTGTGTTAAATGATTTCTTCTTCTTCATCTTTTATGATAATGGCCTCGTTCAATACTGATACATTTCATCAGTTTCCAAAGCTACTCAATGCACCTAGTACTCCCTGACAGTTGGTGATAAAAAAGATGCAAAAACCTAACACCTTATAGCCCTAAGTGTAAGACATGTACATACATAAGCTGTTGTGCAGGAAAAGAGAAATATCATTAGGGCTAAAAACAGGATAAAAACAAGTATATATAGTAAATAATGTTGGAACATCGATGCAGCCGATGCTGAATTGAATCCGAAGATTGTTTCAGCACTGACTACATGAGATGGTAAGACGTTCCACTCTACCATAGTTCTGGGGAAGAATGAGTATTTGTAGTAGTCAACTGTGGTAGAACGTATTTGCAGAGCTAAGTGATGGTAATGTCTAGATTGTCTAGTAATTGTAGCGAGATATTCTTTTGGATCAATATCAACGTGATTATAAACCATTTCATAAAATAAAACAAACCTACTATACTTCCTTCTGGACTGGAGGGAATTCCAACTTAAACTGGTTAGGATATTTGTGACCGTGCCCGGTGTCTTGCTGTAATTATTTACTACAAATCTCGCAGCTTGCCTCTGAGTATTTTCTAATTTATCTATATCCTTCTGATGGTACCGTTCCCAAACACTGGAACTACACACTAGATTTGGTCTATTAATGGTGTCATAGGCATATTTTTTGTTACTACATTTAACAGAATGTACTTACGTTTTAAGAAACCAAGACTTTGACATGCTTTACTAGATAGTTTGTTTATATGAGGGGACCAAGATAAGTTAGATGTTACTTCTACACCTAGGTAAGTAGCTTGACTGACAACAGACAGAGGCTGATCATGTAAGGTATAGACAGTATTTACTGGTTTTCTGGATCTAGAAACATGCATAATATGACATTTGCTCACGTTAAAGGACATCTTCCATTTCTGCTCCCATAATGACAGACGCACATTGGAAGATACAGAAACCGGTAGGTCATTTAAGTAGAGCAGAAATAGTAGAGGTCCCAGGACGGACCCCTGTGGGATGCCTGATATAACAGAAGCCAAGCCAAATGTTGCCCCATCTACAACCACCCTTTGTGTTCTATGTCCTAGGAAAGCTTTGATCCAGGAATGTGCAGAGTTCCTTATGCCATAATGATCCAATTTTGATAAGAGCCGACCATGGTAAACTACATGAAACGCCTTACTAAAGTCCATGATGGCAACATCAACTTGACTTCGCTGTACTGATTTAGCTATGTCGGGAATAAAACCCACAAGCCGGGCACGAAAACCATGCTGGTTATCCACCAGGATGTTAAATTTGTCTAAGTGATCCAAGATATTACTGACCACAATGTGTTCTAATAGTTTGCAAGTTTGAAGCTTTTCTCCTTTTTTAAAGATTGGTGTTACATAAGCCTCAGACCAATCTGAGGGAACAATACCACTATCAAGAGATTTGTTAAACAATATTGTAAAGATTTGAGCTATTTTAGTTGCACATTCTTTTAAAATTCTAGGTTTGATTTGGTCTGGACCTGCTGCTGTGTACGGGTTTAAATTTTCAAGTAATTTCTTAACACCATTTTCAGTTATTTTTATTCTGGGCATGCTAGCAAATGGGCTAGGACCAAGATTTGGTAAGCTTGGACTGGGGTCATTCGTAAATACTGAAGAAAACTGTTTATTTAAAATTTCTGACTTATCCTTGGCACTAGATTTCAAGACACCATTTTCTCTCAGAGGAGCAACACCACATGAGTCATTTTTCAAACTTTTAATAAAACCCCAGAAACGTTTAGTTGTACCATGTTTATGTTCTTCTGGGCTACAAACAATATTATTCATGTAGTCCCAGTATGAATTACGTGTTTTCTTTTGGATAAGAGTTTTAATCTTTTTAAGTTTAGAAAACAATGAGACATTTTTATTTTTCTTTATTTTACTATAAAGCCTGTCACGTTTTTTCATTAGTTTTTAATTTCAGAGTTTACCCATGGAAGATAATGTCTATCCGAGACAGTTTTGTTTGGTACATGACTTGATACTAGCTCATCTAATTTCTGTTTAAAGCTATGCCACAATTCTTGAACACCCAAGTCTTGAGGGTGGTTTAGGGAGAAAAAGTTAACTAAACCCTTTTTTAAATTTCTGACCAATTTGATTTATCAAAAACTTTGTGCTTACCTTTTAGATTAATTCTTGCTGACGGTAAAAGGTCAACAAATAGTGTGCAATGGTCATTAAAACCAGGAATGACCTTCACAGTTTCTGCCAAAGTGGGATTGGACAATAGTATGATATCAAGGCAATTACTAGAAGTGTCTGCAATTCTAGTTGGTTCATTTACTCATTGTGTGAGACAGTATGCATCTACAAAATCCAGAAGTTTATTACATTCTTCTGGATGATGGGCACCTGTATTTACAGTTTTGGACTCCCAATTAATTTAACCTAGATTGAGGTCCCCACCAATCACAGTTGTGCTATTCATTTGGTCAGTAAGGCAAAGTGTACGTTCAAGTTCATCTATGCACTTGAAATATTTGTCTGGCCTGTATGCACTACAAACAAGCAAGTCCTTTTTTTTGCCTTTCAGTTTGATATTTGCCCATATAATTTCAGAGTCAGACTTCAGTTCTATCGGAGAGAAACTTTTTAACTTTTTAGATACCAAAATTAAAACACCACCTCCTGTTCTACCTTTTCTATCATTCCTATAAACATCACAATCAGGAGGGAAAACTTCAGAGTTTTTTATTTTAGGTTTTAGCCATGAATAATTTCCAAGGACCACATCTGGTTTCACAGTGGCCAGCATAGATAAGAAACCTAAGTTTGTACTGTGAGGTGTGCTGACTGGTGTGCTACAGTGTAGTGGCCTAGAATGTGGTACACCACATGGTGATTGTATAGATGAATTGTCTGTACTAACAGATGAACATGTTTGATCTAAGTCTAGTGATTTCTTATGATCAAAAAAGGAAGAATCTAAGTGTGGTACTCCACAATTTGTGCATTGTCATGGTTCATTTGAATGATCTGCATGAAATTGATACAGTATACTACCCATACCCTGACATTCAGCATGAAACCAGGTATCACAATCCTCACAGAATATGCCTCTATCCGTATGCCATTTTACCTCTAAATTACATGTTCCACAAAGTTCAGTCCTGTCTGGACCTGGATTTGATCCGGTATCAAAAGCTAACAAAATAAGAATGGAACATATATATACGAGTGTGAGCCTGTTCTTGCTAAAAGTTTTTTTTTCCGATGGCGGGTGATCAGACCCGACCACAGTCCAAAATAAACAGGTAACTTATTGCTGGTGAAGGGTTGACCAACAATACTGCCCTGCAAGACGGTAAGGTTCGCTCAAAAATATTTGACCAGAGTTTTCGTGTAGGTCTGACACAAGTTTCATTTAAATGAGAACTCCATGCAAGCTCAGCACTAAAAATATGAAGAGCTGCGAGCAAAAGCGAGCAAAAGCCCCACCACACACAGAGTATACGTGTACATATCTCACCTAAAGGACTAATTTTGAAATGTAAACAAAGACATTTAGGTCGCGAAAATATGTGACAAAACTATGTGGTCCAATAACAAATTTATAAAAGGAAAATTTAGAGGCCTAACTAAACTAAAGGAACCAGCGTGGGAGCCATCTGGTCTAGTCGCGTAATGGCTGCCAGGTATTTGAACACTAATTTTTCACTTGGCATGGCAACAGAGTTCTAAATTGAGGCTAGTGTTTGTTTAAATTTCATTGTGGATGTATTGTTGACATTTTGGTAGGAAAAATGGGAGAGCAGGTTGTATTTGGTGAAGTCAAGCTCAATTTTAGTATGAGTAGTACTTCCAGGTCACAGCAGTGTGATTTTGATGTCAGTTTACAGTAAGTAAATGTGACCAGAGAAATCTCTCTTAGAAGATACATGACCCCTATATTTCTCTTCATTTTATATCAGTTTTATCATAACTCTTTAAAATGAGGTAAGGACTTGTTCTCTGAAATGGATCTAGCTATGTTTGGTAGCTCTTTGAAAAAGGTCAGTTTTATATAGAATATATAAGGAAAACTATTTAGGCTATTGTGACCTTAGAGGGAAAAATTACAACACTCTGTGTAAGATGACTTTTTCCACTTAATCAATCACCTGAGATGACAATACAAGGTGGAAGATGTTAGTAAAACTGCATTTTTTCCTACGATTTGAAAGGTGAAACCCCATTCAATTTCAACCTCGATTTTAACGTCTATTGGGTATAATTATGTATAAATACGATATGGAATAAAAGGAAGTATTTCACAGCGCATGCACCGAAATAACACAAAATAGCCGTCTCTAATTCACGCTCCGAAATCGTGAATTTCTATTTCGGAGAAGAACTCAGGTGTTTTACCTAGAAACGCTTGTAAAATAATATAACTGATATACTATTAAGTATATTGCACATCAAACGAATGCTGATACATCATCATAATATTTTTAATTTATTTCTGGTTTTCCGTACAGTGACAAATGAAGACATTGTATCTAGGTAAAATAACATTTTCGAGAAATACCGGTATTGCTTTTCTTTCAGTGCAATTAATTGTCCAGGAAATAAATTAATTTTTCCAATATTAAATATTATCGAAAGACAGGGTGAATAGAAATATCTGAAGTTCCCATGCCCCTCCCCACTAACGCACGCCCCTTTTTCACATATAATTTCAATCCGATAAATACAGGTTTAAAAGGTATAGACGCTTCATAAAAATGTAAACTGACCAAATTACTTAGTACTAAGCGAGTGAAAAAAAGGTATGGATGTTGAGATACAAATTTAGAAAACAGTGAAAATAATACGACACTCTTTGACCATACACTTTGGGAAGGTTCATGATCAATCTCCAGTTGCTTTACACATTACATTGTTGGAGGCAAATCTAAACTTACAAAACAAATTGATGTTAATAAATCGTTATATAACCACCACTTACTTTGAAATAAGGTAAAGATAAGATGGCGAAATGAAAGCTTGTATACGTAATTTAATCCTCGTTTCTGTTTCTTACAAAACAATATTCAGTTTCAGAGAGTCCTAAATATAATTTCCATATCCCGGTACACATGCAGTATTAAATATACAATACGTATTTCTCTTGTATTGTACTGACTATTGTTCTCCAGAAAACTTACAACAATTTAAATAAATTTTCATACTTGATTTTCATACTTCTCTATTTTAAGTGAACTCTGAGTTGTAATGTATGAATAATTCTAATTTTATACTTTTCTCTTCCCGTTCGGTATTTAGATGATACATTTTATCAGCGAAAGCATTTATTCAATCACTTAGTTTCTTTATAATTACTGATCATACCTGTTTTATATCTAAATGTTCTATTTAACGTTTGCATCTATTTTCTTTCATATAACTTTTGAATATCACCATTTGAAAAAAAGTGAATGCAAATAGTGACAGTTTCAGTAAATTATTTCACCTAGTGCGATATTCGAGGAATGAATCTCGGGATTATGATTACCATATGAAAATGTTATGGTCGGTTGCCCTCATGCCCTTGTTGTTCAATTCCACATTAACACATTTATGTGTACACGAGATAATTATCTCTACATTTACAACGTACTAAGCTTAACTCTGACTTTCCGAAATTACATACTGAACGGTATCAAGGGCAGATGATAGTGTTGTCACGTCTGGAACAAAGTATTCATTTCAGTTTTTTCTCTTCAATCAGTTCTTTTGGTATTTCGCAATTTTTACGGTAACGTATCTTTCTAGGAGCACAGACTCTTCAGACCTTAACCATACAGCTTTGAACATTATAAAACATATGAAAAATAAAGCTTATAGTCTATAAGCTCACACACCAAGGAACATAGTGCAGAAAGGCCTTGAAACTGTCGTGTTTGTAGATATCTAATGTGCATCTTGCAATGAAATAGTTAACTTTAAGATATTATTTTAAATGTAGAAAATCCTCATCAAACAAATTTTACTTGACCAAATATATAAGCGTACTGTGCCTGTAGAGTTTCCTTCAAAATTTAATACCATAATTATTCTACAGTCATTTGTTAGAAAGCAAACTTCCAGCTTATAAATGTAGTACAAACTATAATGTGCTTAGCTATACATTTATTAGGTGTGTACTATTTTAAAAAAACAAAGACAAATATCAATCAGGGAATGCCACATACCAAAACGCAGCCTCCCAAAAACGAAACCCAAAGCACGCAGACATGCACACAAACACATACACACACGCACACATAAAAAGCCAACACATGAGGAAAAACTGAACAAACAAAGGAACACAGTCGGGCACCGCCTTGGAACGGACAGAGGCAAAATCACCATTGAGGAGCTTAAAACGGTTTATGGTGCGAACCCAGCCTCACTCTTACCCAACTATGTTCCGAGACACGTGACAGTATAAATAAAAGTAATCCCTTCCAGGTGAATCTCTAACACACGTAATGGAAACAAAAAGTCATGGCATGTGAAACACAATAATGCTCGTGTATAAATATATAAAAGCAAAACTTTAGAACCTAAAACGTGTGTACTGAATGCCTTTTCAGAAGACAGAGCAACAAGAGAAACACACTTAAGGGCCCGACGAAACAGGCCAGGATTCAGATATCAAAACAGTTCAGTCCTGGTTGGATTTAAAAACTGCTTATCATAGAGTCCTCCCCTCTTCCGTCAGACATAAAAAATACTGTTTACACACACACATCTATACTTTGTATTAACATAGATGATTTGAAGTAATTATTCATATTTTTCAAAGAGACTTTGGGTCTTATCTATCTTTAAACCAGCTGATTAGATATAAACCTATCAATCTATATCCCCACCATATTCCCGGTTAAAACACTATACATAAAGGTAATACCCAACAGGCGAATCCCTTCTACACAAATCGGTAATTAATCAAGTCAAGTAAAACAAACAAAACTTAAAAACTCTGGTGTGAATAATTATATCAAAATATTCATGTCCCCTGGGAGTCCATTTAGTTAGTAATTCGCTCAAACCGGTGTTTGAAGGACGTGAGGGTACAGCATATTTCATTACCCCTAAAGAACAACCCGATTCTTCTATTAAGTTTGCGTAACGCGGACTATGCTTTCAAAACATTCTTAAAGATTTTATTAAGTAAATATTAGCCCACATTCTACATGCCATTGAAGAAAGCAGAGCAACAGCAGAAAACAGAACATTTAAGACCCGATGAAACAGGACAGCAGACTAATATTGAAGCCTCTGGTGTCCAATATGCTTTAAAACGACCTATTTCGATTACATGAAACGTTTTGTTATTTTACCAAATACAACTGGAAAAATTGACTTGACCTAGAATCATACAAAGACACCATAATGGTCATGTGTTTTTGCTCCATAAGGCATACAGACACTTAATAGGAAAATGGCGCGAAAAAAATGGCAATCGCATAATGGAAGATTCAAATTGTCCTCAGTATTTTTGCTCTGTTTTTCTCACTTTTTTGTATTTTTGGTGAAACCACATGACAGATCTATGGCGGACATGTAGGTAGCATCTTCGTAATGAAATAATAATGTGACAGAATTTGTCATGGATGTTTAGATCATCCACAACCATTACAATTCGGGGACTCAATTTCCGCTGATTTTGCAGTTTATTTGTTTGACTTGAAATATTTTTTTTTTGTATCAGACATGACCCCAATTTTTCTTTTGATTTTTATTCCGCTCTGACAATATTCTTCAAGAAACTGTAAGTTACAGACATTTATAATGGATCCTGATGTGTGCTGCAGCCATTAAAAATATGTCAATTTTATAAAGAATAAAGAATAACAGCTATTTCTAGTGTGTTGTAACCATATACCTCTCTCAAATTCACTTGTTTGTTTTACCTATTGTTTCCTCGTTTAGTTCATTATTTTAGCTTTGGATCATACGCCGCTTGTCCTGGAATTGCACTCTTTGAACTATTCAAGATTGCATGTACATCGCCGTGTGAACACTTCTGCGGATATTTCGGAATTTTATTTTAGTAACGTATGCACATGTTGAGGTCTGCTCAACCTGGGTCTAAAGAGCGTGAACGGTAGCATGTATTTCCAATTCTGGTCATCAACAGGCTCAATCAAACCGAACCTACAACATCTTTATATCATTTTTTGTTACATTTTAGACATTATTGCAATATGTTTTCACGTCGGATTTTACAGCAGTCATACATGAAGTTATACAATCGAATAAATAAATAAATAGTGGTGTAAGAGCTTGAATTAGTTGTGAAAGGAGTTTAATATGACTGTTTAAGTAGTTGCGGAATGAGAGATGGTTAGATTTATTTCGGCATAGGACCCATACAATGGTGTAAAAACATATATCATAAAATAACGACATTATTAAGATATAATAAATAAATGTTTCAGTTGAGAACAAACATAAACCATGATAATTATGCTTCAGATACAAAGGAAAACATACTGGCGCTCATGCAATATGTATTGGGAAGTTTTATTTTGTTGATCACCCATGGAAAGTACAAACTTGAGTACTGTAATTAGTGACTACGTCCTGTTCAGTGGAAGAACCAAAGGTGTAAGATTTTAACACTATAAAGTGCCTTCCATAAAACATTAATATAGTACAGCCGTAAAATCTTGATGATATCGTTAGTCGATTAGTCTGCTGGAACTAAAACATTCCTAGAAAGCAATTCGTTTGTTTCTTTTCTAAGATGTCGTCAAAACTTGAGGAGATGATGTATATGCATTGGGTGTATTGATATTAATAGGAGAATCGACATTATAATATGATCTTCTATTTTCAAGCTTCTATTATTCTCTTGTCTGTACCATTTAATAGATTTTTTTCGGTGAATTTAGTTACAATCTGACGTATGTCGGCGGATTAACCTGAACTGAGGGAAACATGGATATATAATGTATATAATTCAGCTATTTGTCAAAAGAAGTTAGAGATAATCAAATTCCGTTTTAAAATATATTTGCTGCACAGATAATCAGAAATGTGTTGAACTAGTAAATTTATTTTGGCATTTTAGACCTCTTTTTACATTTTAAACATAAAACATAACTTTTAACATAAAAGTGCTTTTATCTGCTTGAAAGAACACTATCTCCAATTAATATATCATTATTGTAATTATAACATAGCTTACGACGACGTAATTGTCTGGAATTTTTCAAGAATCATTTTTTGTTGTTGTTCTTATCTTTTCTTATGCCGCTATATTTGTGACAGCATAAACTCTTCCATTCCGAAATTCCGAAAACTCACTTCAATCTACAATAGGATATTAGTCTCTATATTTCTCATATTGTTATCACGTCAGTTTATATCTCCGCAAATTACAGTACACTATTTTTAATAAGATAGAAAAAGAGCAAAAGTTCAAAGTTCAAATTTTATTGGCAAATCAGCAAAGTACTTGCCTTTGGCCATTTACATTGTAACAGAAATATGGCAAAGACACAATTTTACAAAATCATAACAATATATACATGTACACATAAATAACAAAAATTTTACTAGGAAACAGTAATATTTGACAGGGTATTGTTGCGTTGAAGCATAGCTTCTTTTATAAATTTACACAGGTTTAAGAGATGTTTCTTTCTCATAACTGACATAACAGAAACAAATATATTTAAAGAGGGCCAAGAAACATTGCCCAGATATTTATGTCTAATATCTCTATATTTGTCACAACACAATAGAAAATGATACTCCGATTCGGTTACATTTTGGGTACATAATTTGCATACTCTTTACTATTTTTAATAAGATAGAAAAAGAACAAACCCACAGTTTGCCTAACATGGCAAAAATGAAAGTTTTACAGGCTTAGATCTATAGAACCTGTTCTTGGACGGTAGCAAAAATGTATGCTGTTGTGTACGCCGTCTAATTAAGGGTTAGAGAGATAGACAGATAGATAGATATATAGATACATAGATAGATATATAGATAGATAGATTATAGGCAGATTTATTTCAGCATAGGAAACATACAATGGTTTGCAAACATATATAATAAACTAACGGCATTTATAAAAAAGAATGAACGTAAGATTCAGTTAAGAAAAAAAAAACACAAACAAATTAAACCATGAAATACTTCCAATACCAAGGATAACACATTCAAGCGCAATCGCTTATGTCCATTGAGATCCTTATATAATTTGTGGCATAGAGAGGCAGACTTAAACAACGCTGAAATTAGAATTCGATAACATCATAATTAATTTGCATATCACAGGTGAACTTTGAAATGTAATTATCAAAGCTAATTGAATTTAATTGTTGTGAATTAATCATCATTTACACATTAAACAAGAATCAGATATCCGCATGTCTGTACCGTTTTCGTATTTATGTTAAACTAACATGTGCGTATAGTATATTTATATTTTGTAATTATATATCATATTTATTTTGCATAACTATGTTCTCTTCAGCACTTCCATCAAATCGGATATTTAAGTTCGATACTTTTAACAATATTATTCTTATCAAGTGAAATCTGCCTGTTTTCTACATTGCGTACCGCAGAATGACTTACATCACTTTGTCTTTGATTTTTGTAAACATCTAATTTCCCTGTTCTCCATCTACATGTCTAACGTTGACTTTTTAATTTTTGCTTTTACACATTTTAAGGTAACTATTGAACTGATATGACCATTATCATCGGAAGTTTAATCAATGAGATACCGAAGTGAACATATATGCTTTAATTACTCTTTGGAATAAAGACGAAATGCTAATTTAGATCGTCCGATATATTTCCATATGTTAAATTAACTGATAATAACTTTCTAAATTGTCCTTTGTCCCCCTGTCTACTTCAACCCATGTATTAAATTGACCATTTTGTTAAACAAAAGTACTTTATTTCCTACCAGTACGTTAGTTTAGACCAGAAATTTATCTATTTTCCATCTTCAATACATGCACGTTTCTTGAATATTTAAGAGTAAGTCATCTTTAGTTTTTAGTATCTATCTAAATTGTTTTCATTTCTCAATGTTTTCTATGTTGAAGTTATTTCCTGTCATTTCAGTTTCATACAATTTCATTCATTTTCTCTAAGCCAATAGCCAATAGCCTGACAGCAGTAAACGTATGGATGTGTGGATTTTTCAGTCATATAAGTAACATACCTTGTCTATATGACATCATATCCGTCCTAGTCACGTTATACAGACACCAGACTAACCAGTCCTTAAAATATCAAGGTAGTGCCAAACGAAGAAGCTTATCGTATTTGATTTGACGCGCCCAGGAAGTGAACGCGAGCTCTGAAACACTAGGCTACCGGGCTTGTTCAACACATCGACTAAGTAAAGCATTTGAACAACGTCACATTTCTTGCAGATAAAGAGATAAAACAAATATATGTCATAGAGACAATAAGTTAAAAAAATAAGGTTGGCACTGTGGATACCATTGATTTATCTGATTTACAGCTTTCCGTTAACTATTACATTATTCGTACAACAATATTTACAAGGAGAGATAACTTTATTTCTTATATATCTAATTAATATTGCCTTACAATATCTTCTTGTGCTGATATTTCACAGCTACAAACACTTCCAACGTGTTTTTTATGCTGACACTATTAACTTTCGTAATATTACTATCACCAACGAGCACATTCAGTAGGGCTACCGTTATCATAAACTATGTATATTTTATCGCTATAGATCGGAGTTATTCAATTTTAAAGTGATCGAAAGAATTTTTTTGCGACCAAGTGAGTGTTATTGAGATATTAGAGAGTTTGATATTTCAAACTTCGCCTTCCCCTTCAACGTCTCTCATATATATTTTGGGTAAAACGTCATCGATATGCGTGTATTTTATTAATATCACACGTTGCTACTAAAGTTTTCCATGTAATATCACGTAGGTCTAAGACTTCTCTTTATTACTATGCGAAACAAAAAGCTTAGTTTCAGGATTTCTGCTTATTAAGTTATTTGATTATCCATATATATAAGTAGACTAAATTTGATGCGAAACACTATCAATAGGTATAAGAATAATGACGTTTTGTATGATTTTAACTAAATACATTGAATTGAACCTGGAAATATGAAGTTATCAACTGATTTTGAGAAACTTTGAGATTTTGTTCAAACTTTAACTTCTACGGCATATTTGTGTCCCCAGGCGGTATCGATTATACCAGATGGGCCTTTTTGTCGTATGAAGTGAAGTTTTGAACGTCCGAAGATGTGATATCACGAAAGTCGAATGTTCATTCTTTTTACATATTCTCTGTCCAAATACTTGGCATCAAAGACTGAAAACCGGATGGAGGCACATGGCATGACAGTCATTTTACTTGAAAAATAAATAATTACGCGAGATTATCATTTGGTGGAACATTTTATTTTCACATCCAAATAAAATCAATCTGTTTCTGTCGGACACTTAATACGACAATTGCGTTTTAATTATAATCATAAAATGGTACTAGTAAGACGGAAAATTCTTCTGAAGTGTCAGACAATTTCAGATCTATGATATCATGATGAGAGACGTTTCCTGTTAGCCGTATGGGATAACTCCATTCTTTAAATGCACGGAACCAGAGCCTGACAGAGGAACATTGTGGGTTAATTCCCCCTTTGAGTCTTACATTTTACAAAGAAAGTCGGTCTTGAGCTCGGTGTGACCCTACACTACCCCTACCCCACCCCTCACTGAAATGGGTGAACCCCTTTTTAATGTTGGTGGCCTCTAACCAAAATTCCTGGATCCGCAGATGCTTTACTTATAAAATAGTATATTAAAATCATACTCCTAAAGTCGCGCAATATTACCGCTGCAGAACTCGTGCATATATCCACATACAAAGTTGATAAATTTTATATTACATATCCACTGTCAAATGATTAATTTATTTCTAAATTATCGTTCTGTCACGAAAGACAGGAAAAAATACGAATTTTTTTTTCCGAAAACGCAATAAACAAATCAAACTGACGCGTAAATATTTTCCGCGAAAATGACGTCAACTTGTTGTCGCAACGTGCGCGTGGACGCCATTGACGTCAACGATTCTTTCCATTAGGCTACAACGTTAAGAAAACATTCCACGTCCTATATTAGTCCAACTCATGACGTAATTATAACTTTCATTTCATTTCAGTCTGATAAATTACTACGTGCCAGTATCTTATAGGTCAGATTAATCAAAGTGTAAAAGTAAACAAAATGTTGCATAAATTACAAATTAAACAAACACGCAATAGCAACAAAAATCTAAAGAAACGAGATCCGCAATGGACGGACCGTCAGGGGAGGTAACTAGAGTAACGGATTGTGACCAGTCCGATATGAAAGCGTTCAACGTCATGATATGGAAAAATATTGCACAATCGCGGTCCATTGAAACCCAATGGAAAATAATTCTAGGTATGTAATAATCATTTTTATTTCCTCTCATGTATGATTTACAATCGTGCATTGTATACTGACTATACTGACATAATTTTATATAAAACCTAAATGTTTGGAGCAACACTAACGAGTTTTTACATTGTTCACGTTTTATCGTTTTCTTTATTTTTTTCTGTTAATCGCTCTAATATCTATGAGATGATTACATAAATTGAAATGTTTTTTTTATTTAATTTTCATTTGTTTTTCATTTTAAAAACTTCTTGTAAAATTCCTGCCCTTTCGCACAATTGGTATCAAAATGCACGAAAAAAAAAAAGATCATAATTACGGATAAATTGAATGGGTGGATTAAAAGAAGTAAGGTTCATTCTTATGTTTGAAATCTCAAGGCGTTTTAATCGAACTTCAACTTCATACGTTAACTTCGCAACAGACGTTGAAGGGGAAGGCGAAGGTTGAAATCTCAAACTCTCTATTATTTACAAACTTCTTAAAAGTTGCGGACACAACCATTTCCTACCATCAGTTAGTAAAATAATTTAAAGTAGAATATCAAAAAACAAAAAAAAAAAAAAAAAAAAAAACAAGGACCGTATTCTTCTTACACACTTCATACTTGCTGATTATGGTCATTACATTTTCATCATTGACGTTGCGAATACGGGACAGGTGGGGTACTCTCTTACAGTTTTCCCTAGCGACTGCCATGCTTAGTCATGCCATAAATGTTGTTTCTATTGGAGGTATGCGCCAGTAAACTAGTTTAAATTCCCAAAATGTGTTTACCGCTTACTTTTCCAAAGCCGTGATCTGCTGTTTTCCATTTTTATGGTAGATTTCCCTGAAGCACAGAGTACAAAAAGTTTATGTTTGTTTGCTGCTTAAGTAAACACATTTGTATTTTTGGTACACGTGCTTAGCCGCTGTGTATGTGAACATATTAAAAGTTCTCCTATGTCCAATTGTTTGGCCGGCTGCTTTTGTTGAAGGTGTCTTTTCTGTTGGATTTCCGGTTATGATTAATCTTTTTATAAAAATAATCTTGACGAACAATACATATATAAGGTGGATTGTATTTGAATTTTTTGTCTATTTCCTGTAATTTAAGTTACTTAACAACACTTAGATGCAAAAAAAATAGAAATTATATGTAATCGGAAGTTCTCCAAAAAAATACATATCAATTAAGGTACAAAACGTTATAAATTGCTACAAAACTGACGCAATTAATTTGAGTATGACGTTCTTCAGTGCACGTGACGCTGCGCGGTACATACTTGTATTAACTAGGAATAGATAGTAAAAAAACATGAAATTAAAAGAAATTTGTTTGTTTTACAAATTAGATCGAAAACCTCCTTCATCGAGTTTACAAAGAATGCTATATTATCACTATGGTCAACGCGGAAAAGATAATTTCATTCAAAGAAATGAAAACAGAAATATTAATAATATATTGTTTTACCATTATATCATAAAATAGATCAGTTCTGATGTAAGACTCAAATACAGATGCATTACCTTCATGCGACCTCTTATCTTTCTATAAATAAATTACACGCTACAACAATTGTCTAAGAGCGATAACAGCACAGTTACAGAAATTAAATATTTGTTGAAAGTGTTACGTCTAAAGGAAACAATTGATTGTTACTTAAAATAATAAAAGTTTTGATTGGGTTTAACGCCTTTTTCCAACAGTATTTCAGTTATGTTACGGCAGGAAGTAAACATTACCAGTGTTCCTTGATTTTGTACCAGTAGTAACCTGTTCTCCCGCAAGTGACTACCAACTTCTCTACATGAATCAGAGGTGGAGGGTGTATGGCTTCAGGCACAATGTTTTTCATAAAATCGTTACAGAGAACATACGCACCGCCCATGGATCGAACTAACAACCCCGCGATCCGGAGATCTGTAGATCTGCGCTTTCCCTATTGAGGTAGTGTGCGGGTAAAATAGTAAAAGTCAGAGAAATCAATTGCAGCAACAATAAACAAAAAAATGTTGTTTTTTTCAAAAGTAACAATTGAAATACCTTAAAAGTATTAAGTAGCCGTCAAGTCCAATTCTAATACGCAAGAATAGTCAAAATCCTGTCATGGATAAATTTAAATCCGATTAGTAATAATTACAAATTGCTCACATAATTCAAAATCCGTCAAAGTTTTTAAATGTCTGAAGTGGTAATAATTTGAAATTAAAGTGGGAAAGTCTTTATTTTCTGCCCTGTACTCAGTTAGCTTCCAGTTTAAAGTATCATGGACGGTTCCAGCACATTCATGTATCGCCAAGAATAAAAAAAAGTTTATGGAGAAAACAGAAGATAAAAATAATGTAAACACCCTGTTGATTGAATCTTCTAGGAATATAAATAGCTTATTGTAATATATGATGTCTCAAAACTAGGACAGACTTTTAGTGCACTGCTGATTGTAATCCCGCTCCAAAGTAGTTGAGAAATATTGCCACATATACAAAATTATTTCTGGATCTAAGACAAAATAACATACAGGTAGCATTTCTGAGGATCTCGACTGGATCAGGAAATTACGCCATCAATATGAAGACCGCTTATGAAAATAATACTGCTATTAATATCTGAAGAAATCAGCAAAAATTCTTATAATATTAGGTATTATGTCATGAAACAACCTAATGTGGCATTTCAAATATTTGTATTTACACTTTCTCGAAAAAATATTTAATTTATTTTACCGGTTTAATTTGAACCCAACCCACCATATTTACAATACATTTTTAACGTCGCTACCACCTCTTGATATTCATTTTGTATGTCTAGTCCTATCGTCCTGTATTTTAAATATGATTATTTCCGGAAGTGAAATAAATATAACTTACAGTAAGGGAATACAAGTTACCATTACCTGCTTTAGGTAAGTACCTAGAACGATAGGAATCTAACGAAAATGCAGCACAAATCAATGTCGGGACAAGCAGTTGTCTATACTATAATCATAACTTTATTTGCGATTTACATATAATCTGGAAAGTAGATCCCTCGAAAGTACCGAGAACAATGCAAACAGTGAAAATTGCAGACTCGGTTTGATTGAGTCTGTACATGAGCAGTAATGGAAAATGCAACATTGCCCACGCCCCCTAGCACCGGCTTAAACATGTTATGTTTGAAATTCTAACTTGATCAAATTGAAGTATCATCAACAATTAGGCCAGTAAAAGATTAATAGAAATATTCAAATTAATACAAGCGTTCATGACAGCCTTCTAAATTATTCAACATTTTTGATTAATTATATTCATTCAAACTTGACATTAACTCAGTGTTATACTAAATTATTCTTCAGCTTCGCAATAACACAACTATCTACACACAGTATTATTTATTACCTCCTCATTTACAACCGTCATAGTTTAGCATGGACTTTCCGCTATTATATATAACTAATTGCAGAAGGAATGGCATTAGGGGGAAGTGGTACTGTTTGTGTGACTGGAACAAAGCAATCATTTCCTTTTCTTTCTTCCAGCCTTTCTTCTTTGCAACTAAAGGTATATATATGAAGATCCCATATGTTACTCCGATACTGTACAATTATCATGGTAAAGCAAGGTTCCAACGACGCGGCCTTTTCAACCCGTACCACTGCAGCAATGCTTGCATAGGTTAGAACAAGAAATACACGAACAACGTAAAGCATATAGACAACAAACTCCAAAGGTTAAAGTAAAGGAACATAGTGCGGCAACGTCTTGGAACGGTCCGTTGGAAAATAACGTTTTTATGTTTAAAACAATTAATTTTGCACAATATCTCACACTCTATATCATCACCATGTTCCAAGGTTATAGAACAGTAAACATAACAGTATCCGCCCGACAGCAGAATGCCTTATTAACGCAATGAGAACGTTAGGCCCAATATGTGAAACACAAACCTATTGGTGCACATAATTATATAGAATAATAATCCATTTAATCATATCATACTAGAATTTCGCTTAAGCTTGTGCTAGAGGACGTAAGGAGTACTTGGCATTTCTTGACTTCTCTTGAACAAACTCAAACAAACCAAGTCTTCCATTATTTTGTTTAGTCGCGTTCTATGCTTTAAAGGGACCTTCTTAAAGCCTTGTTGTTGCTGTTTCTTTCTTTCCTCTTTCTCCTCACTACACAAATCGGCCCCTCCCATCATTTGCCTTGCATTAGCACTCGCTTGTATTTGCACCCCTCTCCATTTACCAGTTCTGTGGCCGCCGGCCATCCGTAGGCGGTGCCGGACATTGTTTTGCTTGTGTGTGTGTGTGTATGTATTTGTGTTTTGGGCGGTGCCCTATATTGTTATTTTTTCTTACTTATTTGCGTTTATGTTGTGTTTGTCCGTGGATGTCTGCGCTGCTGTTGTTTACGCTGTAGAGTTACTGCGTTTAAGAAGTGAGGCTTTCACTTTTAAATATTCATTCCTGCTCCACTTTCCCAAACATCTCTACCTTTTCTCTACCCCGTATCCCTTCCCGGTCATTTTTCTGTAATTTGCATATAGACGTTTGCAGAAACCAGTCAACAATATTTTCTATTACAGCATCCTTTTGTTATGGGCCTATTTTGCGATGCATGGCTCTACTCTATTAGTGTGTTTTGGGTGCTCTGTGCTTCCGGGAAATCAACCCATACCTTATATTTTTATTAAAGAACAATTTACGCATGTACTCCATGCTGTTGCAGAAGGCAGATCAATATTAAGGATCCGACGAATCAGGATAGCTGAGAAATATCACAACAGCTCAGTACCAGAGGGCTTTAAGAAGTACCTATCATGGCGTCGTCCAACTCCTACGTTTGATACGTTAAAAGAGGAAATGTAACATTCAGCTTTTAAAGGACTAAACACTAAATATGCACTGACTCCCCAAATTACCGATCGGGACATTACCTCTTGTGATAAAACATATTATCATTTTACCCAATACAACTGTGAAAATGTCCGTGGAATTTGATAAATAAATACTGTTTTGATATACCTTGTAACGGAAGTGTCTTAAAGTGTTATTAAACTTTAATAAAAATAATACACAAGTCTGAATAATGACAGTAACGTTCTTGCAGCTGATAATAGCTGTAGTCATTCTAAAGGACATATTGATAAGGTTCTTTGAGACGCTATTGCAGAGATGTATTGAAAATTATATAATGGTAAAGGTAAAGGTTTTTATTTACGTCTCGCATATAACCAACAGAAAACACGAGCTACAAAGCTCCTGTGCAAGAAACAAGGTATATTGTAACAGACACTTACCTGGGCTGAATTATTTTATTGTATAGGGAACACCCGAATAAATATGTGTACTTAACAATTTTAAATATGAAGCAATGTCATCCCAACCAATGCAGTGTAGTCTTCGAATTATTAGTACATTTAACTGCACCTCCCTGGCATAAAAAGCATCAGCTATTCGACTATTCGAGCAACAACTGATTATCTGAAAACATCACCTAGAATGCATAATATTTAACGTTAATATAGAAGCCATATCTTAATGTGTATTTTTAAAAAACAAGGAAGAATATCTAACAGGGAACAAAATAAATCTGGAAAGTAGATCCCTCGGAAGCACCGAGAACAAGGCAATCAGTGAAAATTGCAGACTCTGTTTGATTGAGTCTGTTCATGAGCAATAATGGAAAATGCAACACTGCCCACACCCCCTAGCACCGGCTTAAGCAATATTCAATTTTCAAATCCAAATGAGTTGAAATCAATAATCCCGAAGGACCAGAAAATGATGAAGTCGGGGGGAAGCCACGTTCCAAAAACGCAGCCTCTCTGTAAAGGCACACACGACCAACACACACACACACACCGCTCATAAACAAAACAAACATACAAGGACAAAAAAAAAACAAATACAGGAACAGAGTGGGGCATCGCCTTGGAACGGTCAGTGGCAAAACCACCACTTGGGAGTTTAAACCGATTTATAGTTTTTAATCATACTAACATCTCCGACAAGGTAGGGACAAGTAGTTCTTACGGAATACTAATTACCTCTCCAAAAATCGCATTCCTTAACCGGACGCACATTTTGTTCAATAAAAAGGAAAGGGTTTTACTAAGTTCGTCACAGGTTCACAAGAAAAAAGTGTTTAAAATGTTTCAAACAGAAAAAATGTTTACTGAAATTAGATGCACGAAAAGTTCTTTTAAACAAAGCAGTTCTTTGCCATTTATTAGATTATTTAGTAAATTGGTATAAAGGGTAAAGCAACTTTTATTTTTACTGACTGAATAAACTTTGTCATGTTGCGTTTTTTTATGCCAAAATGTGGATAACATGACAACCGTTGACATTATTTCTTATGGTCGTAGTAAATAACCATCAGTAAAGAAACTAACGTGTAGTTTATCTTGGTGTGCTGCTACGGGAAATTTTAATGTACCTGCCAAACATATTCCAGGGAAGAAAAATGTTCCAAATAATAGTATGTTTAATTTTCTGATCTGCCAGTTCTGCAAAATAGCTCCCTCCAAATGCCGACCTGAATCCCACGATAACACCAGCACTGCAAAATCTCTATCTAGGCTAGACAACACCGTAAAGTACCTCTGGGAATCAGAACATGCACCAGGGACAATAAATTTATATAGATTGGCATAAAACCTGATAGTAATTCCATACCACCACCAATCGGCGAACAAACACTAATATATCTTTTAGCTTCCTGTTCGGAAAACAATTTAAGATACAACACTTTTAAACAATGTCTATCTGGAATACGGTATTATTACTTGAGACACAATGTTAAGTCTCCATTATATAAAATAGTGTTCCGAGGCGTAAAGAAGTCACAGAAAGAACGCCATACTATTACTTATGATATCTGGAAAGATATGATCACATTTAAAAAAGGGCTTTCTCGGCCAATACGACAGTCTTATGCTAGCAGCAGCATGCAGTATGACATTCTTTGGTTTTCTGCGGTGTGCGTTGTTTACAGGTTCAGGAAATCTAATTAAAACAGCTACCTATTAATTGAAACGAAATGATGTCACGTTCGAATATGACAAATCTGATTATATTCTAAATCTTAAAAACTCTAAAGGAGATATTTTCAGTTCTGAGGTGAATGTGACAGTTGCCACGAAGGATGCATTACATGCCCGTTGCAACTGCTAGCTGAATGTATCAACTTGCGGTTCAAGTTCGGAGTCAGTCCAAGCAATCCTCTATTTATTAACAGTGATGGGAAAACTTTATAAAGATAATATACTATAACTAGCATCAGGAAACTGTTACATGACATAGAAAAGGCTCCAGATTTCTATTCTGGTCATAGTTTCAGAACTGGAGACGCAATATCAGCGGAGAGAGTGGGTATAGAGGGTTATCTACTAAAACACTGGGAAGATGGACTTAGGCTGCTACGCCAGATACATTAGAACAAATCGGAATTCCATACAACAAGCACCAAATGGCATGTGTCGAGTGGAGTCGAAGACAACTGACTGATTGGAGGTCCATTTTATGCATAAGTTTTTGTCATATTTCAAGGAGTAGCAAGTTAGTTAATGTGTATATGTAGGAAAAAGGTAGGAGTGTTCGTAGTACCTTCTTTATGTCAATGTTAATAGAAGTATGCATAGTGTTAATCTTTAAAGAATGTACATATGTATAAATATCAGTTGCAATCTATTCTCATGCAGAAGTTACCTGTTAGTTGGTCAAACATACGAATGCAGTGTCTAGTAATTTTGTCAAAGCGTCCAGATGCACCAAAAGCACAGAGCACCAAAAACACAACCACAGAGCCACGCATCTGCATAGTAGGCCCACAGAAATAGAAGCTGTAATGGAAAAATATTTCAGACGGGTTGAAACAAGAACTATCGATTCTCTTGGAAGGAGTTCAGACATTTCTCAGGCAGTACTCTTTTGTTGTTGATAGTAGTATCCTTCAAATGTATAAACGGATTCGTAAATAACAACTAGTTTATTCATGGTTATAGCCACACAGTTCGTTATCGTACCATTATGGTATCTTTGAAGAACAATTGATATCTGATCTGTACATAATCTGACGGTGCAGGCGTTAACTGACTCTTACGAACATTTTATATAAGTACACATAAATTAATGACTGTTACCCTTAGTTGTGGCAGCATTGACATAATGACGTTGTTCATACTGCCACCTACGATATACAGTATTATACTGGTGCATAATTCAACTCATATTTGTTAGAATTTTCTTTTAATGTGGTATGTCAAACAATTTACGTAAATATCTAAAGAATAGTTTATACAAGTACACATGAATTAATGACTGCTACCCTTAGTTGTGGCAGCATTGACATATCATGATATTTTTCACACTCACGTACGATATACAGTATTATGCCGGTGTATAATTCAACTAATATTTGTTAAGAATGCTCTTTTAATGTGATATGCTAAACATTTTTTGTAAATACCTTAAGAATATTTTATATACGTGCACACGACTTAATGACTGTTACCCTTAGTCGTGGCAGTATAGACATCTTAATGACATTTTTGCATACTGCTGCGTTTGATATTCAGTGTTGTACTAGTGTATAATTCAACTTGTATTTGTCGTTTTTGTTAATACAGGTGCACATGATTTACTAAATGTTACCCTTAGTTGTGACAGTATTGACATGATGACAATTTCCACATTTTCACCTTTAATATCAGTGTTATATTGTGTATAATTCAACTTGTTCTTTAATATCGTATGTTAAACAATTTATGTAAATATGCTTTACCTGTACAAGCGTGCAGAACCTGGGAATTATTTTTAAGGGGACTCTCGCTCAGTCCATTGTCTACAATGAATCTCGTTTGGCCATTATATAACTCAACTCCCCCTTAATAAATCACTGAATAGAACCAAAAGCCTAAACTTTCTCTGGAAATGTTGCTGAAAGGTTAATTCATTTTGAGTCTACTTGATACTACTGTCCCATTGATTCTACTTTAGGGGTTGTCAGATGTACAAAAGGTAGTTGAACAATATTCTATCCTTATCTGGCATTTCACGACTATTGCGAATCTCCGGTTTTGAAGCACATCCTCCTCCTTAGCCGCCATTAAGATAATTTATAATTTATCAAAATATTCTTGTTATTGCAGACAAGGATGTAAAGTTCAACTTCTGTTGTTTTATTCAATGCGTTTAATTGTTACGAAGGATGTTCGGTTCTTGATATGTTGACACCAACACGTGATGCTTCGAATTTCCATTTGGAAAGTAGTGCTTATCAAACCAGGCTATGTATTAAAGACAATGAGTTATTGCAAAAGTTATATTCAACAGAAACATTCAGGCAGAAGCAAGATGAAGAATGGGAAGTTGGCTGGAAAATATTGCATGCCATATTTAATGCGTAAATTAATTAAACGCTTTTTGCTGGGTGAAAACCTTATATCAATTTCAGCGTTATTTGAAACACCGTTTTCGGGGTTGAGGCGGTATGACAACTGGTAAAGTGGTCATAATCAGCGTTGCTAGGCAGTGTCGCCTGTCAGTATACATGCATGCAGGCTAGAAATAACGGAGACTGTGTACCCATTGCATTTTGTTAATAAGGTTAAGATGCACACTTTAAATAATTATTGATACAAATAATGTCTCAAACCTAGGTCAGGCTTTACAATATACAATGAAACTAGAAATAAAGTGAAACATAATGTGGAATGTACTGTGAGAGTCTAATATTAGAGATATCATGCGAGTACAAAAATGTATCTTTTTTCTAAGGAAATGATGTTTCTAAAGCGAAAGAAATCTATTGTCTTACTTTCTACGCAGTAAGGACATTTTGCACAGTTATTCACCAAATGGTGGTGATAAAAGATACAATGCAGTGCGTGTTCACGTTTTTTCTGGAACAAATAGTTCTTTTCTCAAAATTTGCGACAAGAAATCAAAATCGTTATACAATTAAAGCAAATTAAATCTCTGCGACATTCAAGCATCGCCCATAATAGGTTATGAAACGTGCAAAGTCTGTCCTGGTTCCTTCTCCTCATACAGACCTTTACATATTCTTATCAGACATTTACGAAAGGAATTGAAGCGATACTAAATCCGATCATACTTCGGGTATATTTAAGAGTCTCTAACCGTTTCGAAATATTGACTTCAATTAATCGAAGATATTTGGTAATTAACTGATCTGTCATTTTTGATAGACTTAAGCTAAACATTTTGATAAAGTTATTAGTACGTTCATGAGATTTATCTTCATGTATGGTACCGTAGCACCTATTACCTCTATCAAGTCGTGTCGTTATGTCCGGAGCAAATATGTCTAGTGGCTGAAGGACACAGGGTGTATCCCAACTTATGACAAATAAGGTGCAATAACACAAATGTTTGCAGTCTTAAGGGAGTATAGCCGCAACAAAAAATTAATGAAAACGATTCATTATTCAAGGCCATATAGTTTTAAGCTATCAGCATCAGAAACAAAAAAAAATCCATTATTTTGGCCATTTCAATGGTTATAACACTGTAATAAACGCTTAGATCCCAAAGAAGAATGCCAAGTGTGCAAGGTCGCATCATGATAAAGACCCATGCAAAGTTTTATTAATCTACATGAAATACTTTCTGAGCTAGGCACATTATTAGATGGGAATGTGTATTGTTTGACTATTTCAAGAGCCATCCCTTTTAAAATAGGGTGTGGAACCACCCAAAATAATAAAAGGCTGCGCAGCTTTTTATCATGACAAAGACTCATGCAAGTTTTCATCCATTTATATATACTGTTTGAGCTAGGTGCGTCACAAGGTGAAAATGTGCATTTTTACTATTTCAGGGCAATACCTCTAGAATTAGTGGGTGGCGGCAGTCAAAAATAGGAGTTGTGCAAGTTCATATCATAATAAAGACTCATGCATGGTTTAACATATCAGGTTATATAGAATACGTTTTGAGTTATGCATGTCACAGGGGGACAATGTGCTTTTTGACTATTTTAGGGGCCATAACTCTAGAAATAGGAGGCGGGGAGGGGGGTGGGCGGTTGCGGACTCAGATAAAAAATAAGAGGTAAGCAAGTTCATATCATGATAAAGACTCATGCAAGGTTTAATCAATTAATATTAAATAGTTTTGCGAAAGGCGCGTCACAAGGTGTAAACGTATATTTTTGACTATTTCTGGGGCCATAACTGTGGAAATACGGGGCGGAGTTCATATCATGATTCAAACTCATGCATGGTTTCATGAATCTATATGAAATATTATAGGTGGGCCGGTAGTCTAGTGGTTACATGCTTGACTGTGAATCCAGTGGTCCGGGGTTCGAATCCTGGTCCAGGCACTGGATATTTTTGAGATTCTCTTGAGTATCTCCCACCTTACTAGAGGCCTGTACTGGTTATTCCCAGGAAAGACGGCTTCGCGTGTATCGGTGCTATACACCGGGCACGGTAAAGAACCAGACTGTCTATTCGAAAAGAGCTAGGCTAAATTAGCCGGACACGTCGGTATCTGAAAAGGTCTCTCAGTCTGTTCTGAGGGCTTTATCTCACCCGTTCCCTCTGGTCTGATCGCTCTGTGTCTGTACTAGTAGAGGGTGATTTCGCGCCTTGTGTGGCTGCAGTTGCTATATGCAAAACACGTTTGAACGTGTTTAACATGAAAAGGGTGCTATATAAACTGGCATAATAAATAATTTTTGAGCTAGGAGTCTCACAATGTGAAAATATGCATTTTTGACTATTTCAGGAGCAATAACTCTGGCAATAGAGGATAGAGCCAAACAAAAATAGGAGGTGCGCAAGTTCATACCATGATAAAGACTCATGCAAGATTTAATTAATTCATATTAAATACTTTTAAAGCATAGCGCGTCATGACTTCGGACTGACCCATGGACAAACGTACGGACGGACGCACAGACCAGACCAAATCTATATGGCCCCTCCACTCATGGGGGCAACAGATATCGTTTATGTATGACCTTTTTGTAATGTTGTCTTCTCTTCATAAGAAGCAGTGACATGAATTATTACTCTATTTCATTACTCTGTTTCCTATAATGCTATGTTAAATAGAAACTTTCTTACTTGAGAATTGATATGAGAATTGAATTCTCCATAACATTGCGTTAAAATTGATGGTGACTTTAGTTGCTCATAGCACAATCAGGTAACAACCAAAATAACTTTTTAAAACGGCATGTTCAGAGGAGAGAAATATTACCCGCAGTGATAAAATAGACCTGCAACCGGCAGCCAAGTTAATGACAAAACCAGGTGGTTATACAATTTTAGTTGAATGAATGAATGAATTACGCGTATATATACTTCGAAGTTGCGGCCGATCGATTAGAAAACGCTCTTGTTTAAGCTCTCATGGAGAAATAAGGGAAATTTACATTGAAGTGACCGATTTTGAATTTTGGTGTCAAATTCCGACAGCCCAGGCGTCCTTCCGCGTCTGCACTCTGGTTAAAGCTTTGATGCACTTTCTCTTTACCTCTGTAATTATTTAATGGATTTGTTTCAAACTTAAAAGAGTTATTCCTTATCATCGCCCTCATCATATGACACAAGGGACATAACTCTTGCACCAATTTTTCGTGAATTATCACCCTTTTGACTTAGAATTTCAGGTTAAAATTCAGTGCACTGTCACCCTATCTCTGTTATTACTGTATGGATTTGATTCAAACTTAAAATAGTTGTTCCACATCATCTCCCACATCAAATGACACAATGTCCATAACTCTGGAACCCATTTTACATGAATTATACCTTCTTTTTATTTAGAATTTTAGGTTAAAGTTTTGGTGTCCTTTCACTGAGATCTGAGATATTACTAAATGGATTTGAATCAGATTTAAAATAGTTGTCCCACATCATCACCCACATCATATGACTTAAGGCTTTAAGACTTACACTAATATTTCATGAATTATCCCCCTTTTGACTTAGAATTTCATGTTAAAGTTTTGGTGCACGTTCATTCTATCTTAGTTATTACTAAATGGATTTGAATCAAACTTAAGATAGTTGTTTCACATCAACTCCCACATCAAATGACATAAAGTTAACAACCCTAGAACTAATTTTGAATGAATTATGCCTCCTCTTAATTAGAACTTCAGTTAAAGTTTTGGTGCACTGTCACTCTATCTCAGTTATTACTGTATGGATTTGATTCACTTTAGGGGCACCGTACATTTTTCATGAATTATGCCTTCTCTTTACTTAGAGCTTCAGGTTTAAGGTTTGATGCACTTTCATTTGATCTCAGGTATTACTGAATGTATTTGAATCAGATTTGAAATAGTTGTTTTACATCATCACCCACATCATACGACATAAAGGCCATAAGACTCACACCAATATTTCATAAATTACCACCGCCCCCCGCGCCCCCCAATTTGGGCTTAAGATTTCACTTTAAAGTTTTAGCGCACTTTCACTCTATCTCAGTCATAACTGAATGGATTTGATCCAAACTAAAATATTGTTCCACCTTATCACCCACAACATATGACACAAGGTCCATAAATAAATTTTTAATTAGAATTTTACGTTAATTTTGACGCATTTTCACTATATCTCTGTCATTACAGATAGAATAAACTCAAACGTAAAGTAGTTGTTCGGTGTCATCATTCACATCATATAACACAAGACCTATAACTCTAGCACAAGTATTTCATGAAATATCTCCCCTTTTGACATAGAATTTCAGGTTAAAGTTTCACTTTATCTCGGTTATTAGTAAATGTATTTGAATGAAACTAAAAGTAGTTGTTACATATCATCACCAACATCCAATGACACAAGATGCATCACCCTTGCACCAATTTCATGAGTGATGCCCCAGCTTCATTTTGTTTATGATTATACTTCTTTAATATTTTGATATTTTTATATCTCTTATTACTTGATTCATTTGACACAAGCATATACTTGTGTATGCTATTGTCCATTACCTTCATCATCCAATTGGAGTCATTAAACACTCCTGTGGCTGCTTCAGCTTCCTCAGATGTGCTAATTTTCACTATCCAGCATCGAAATAGCTGAGCGCGCTGTCTCATGTGACAGCTCTTGTTCTAGAAGGACTTTCATCAGTAATGCAAAAAGTGTTCATGAATACGTGCATATTGGTACATATGCCCTGCACGTGCAAAATATGCTATATTGGTCTAAACACTTAATGCGGTTACGTTGGCCGTGAGTCGGCTAAAAAAATCATAATTAGCTACAGTACCTATTCTAATGTCTGTATGTGAAATTTCTTTTAAATACATGCATTATTAACAAAATAGTAATACAATATAAACTGATTGATTAGGAATATTGTTGAGTGTACATTCCTTATCTATAATCCTACCGACGTACGGAAAAACCATTAAGCACCTTAGCGCCAATGCTACTTACCCTTTTCTGAGAACAAACCTTTCTAGGATCCTCTCATATAAAGCGTTAACATACTGCTAGCACCTTATTTATCCAAACGTCTTAGAATAGCTGTATACCGCAAATGTTTATCTTCCTTACCCTGTGAATAAAGCTTACACGTAAGTCTTTTACTAATGCCAAATATCGTGAACTGAATTGTAACAATGTAGCGCAAGATAAATCAAAGAATCTCGAAAACAATAGTCACTTACGCAAATATTGCAGGCTTTTTAATATGATATTTGAATGGAAGTTCGTTCTCTTTTGTTTTCTTTAAGACAATGATTTTTCCATAGTTACATCATTTTTCTCTACTGAAAAAGGTAACGTGTACTTTGAACGGTAAAAGTTAACTATATTAACATATTCAATAAAAACAAAATGTCATTCGATTTCTACCCATCGCACTCAATTATGGTTATAATGAATGTATGTTTCACTGATAAACTGAAGTAAAGTATTTCTTGTTTTGTTTTGATACTTTCTGAATTGTTTTGTCTGATTTGATTTACCCGTTTTTATTTTTTATTGATCATAAAGATTAAGTTTATGTAAACTTGTTCCAGTCTGATAATTTGCATCCAAATCTATATCTTTTTATGTAATTAGTGTGTCTGACACAAACGCATCAATATCAACTTATCACGTTAGGAACAATGCTACCAGTTCACCTTAGTGTATTTAACCGAGAAAAAAACAAATGTACATAATCAAGCTATTTACATTCATACGTTTTGACAGCCAATGGAGTTTTAGTTCAACCCATACCCATACTTGATTTTTGATGCTATAAATCACACCTCCCGCCCCACCACTACTCGACCCCTATCATAACCCCACCACAATTTGTGCTTTCATCTGACGGGGTATTTAGCACTTGAACACGATCATCTGTTCAACATTGTACCAGCTCTGTTTCAATGGTATATGCATTCAATTATTATTCAATTTCTATTATTACGTTCAATAAATTAGCTCTTATGACGTACACTGTCAGACGTTCCTAATTTTTGTAACATCTATGCATGATTGAATTCTAGCATATGGTAGAAATAATGGAGACTGTGTATCAGTTGCGTTCTGTTTATAAGGTGAAAGAGTACACTTTAGATATGAAAGTTTGCTGTACTATTTTTAATTGCGTTTTTATGCATATAATTAATATGTGTACGTTTAATTTTACCTTTCAGCCTAAAATTCTTTGAATTGGAAATGTGAAAATATCATATACAAATTACTATTTCCATTTATCGGTGGAAATACCTTACAGGAGCCATTCTCCTGGTTTTAACGTTGATCATAATCATTTAGAACATAATTATACACTGTGTGTGTACAGCGCGTGTCTTTAAATGGTAAGTTGTAGCCCATTTTTTGTTTGAAAAAAAAAAACTTTTATGATAAATGATGTATTCAGGTTTTCAGTTTTAATATATCCTAGAGACGTACCAAGCACATTTAAAAATCTAAAAAATATAAGAAATAATACCTGCAGATAAAAATCTATCGGAATTGACATAATAATATATAGAAAGAACATCATATATATCTGGGCAAAATCCTCGAAAATCCAGACTCCTTTGCAAACCCGATTTTTGACTTCATACGGAAAGTGTCCGATTTTCAGCGTTTTTATCTTATATATTGTGTGAATCGATGTATTGTTCTGTTGACCAAGCAGAACAGCTTTTGTCATTTTGCAAACAGGTGCAAATAGTATCCTGCAGATAGTTTGTGTACTCAAGCGACCTGCTGTTTGCACCCATATACTGCCGTATTGTTAATTATATATATTTACGTTTAGCTATTCGCCGCAGAAGGGCTTTACAATTTCAAAGTTCGAATAGATGGCAAGAAACAAATATTTCGTTACTAACTTATATAGCCAACCATACGAACCTCAGGCCAGTGCTTATCTCAGTCGTTACTCCACTACTGATATGTTTAAATTTGTTAACGCTATGTCTTACTGCTCTAAAAGTCCGGCTAAGAAAATAAAATGATTTCAATCAATATATTTAAATCTGCCATTGTAAGCCAATATTCATTGTGGTTTTGTAACGGAGTTTATCTTAGTTTCCAGAATACACTATCCTGAAAAAAATCTATTCTCAGGTGCAATAATTGTACCCCAACTGTCCTGTCCTAATTTGTTTTTGTATCATAAAAAATAGTATTTATGTCAAAGATATCTAATGCCATTTTTTATCAAAATATTTGAGTTTCAGATATTTATTCAAAAGCAGAAAATCCGCAATAAATGTATATCTTTGCCACGTCTTTGAATTATTTATTTACATTTACAATTACATTCCATGTAATAACAGAAGCTTGTCAAAAACCTTCCAGTTCTGTGTGGTTATATGTATTTTTACTGTGTTCTTCTTGACATGTATTGTGTTTACTATCTTAATCCTTATGCGTAGTATTATTATTAAACATGCTGTTGTAACTAATATTCAGAGAGATGTATTTTCCACTTCATTATATTCTTTATAAATATGTCATATAAACATCATTCTAACACGATCCGATTCATTTTCCTAGAAAACAAAGATCGCTGAAAACAGTGAATTAGTATACAACAATTCACTGTTCTGATGTCACAATTATTACGTCATTGCGTCAAACGGCATAGCGGCGCGCTGGAAAAGCGTCCGATGGAAAACGGGCGGCAAATATTTAATGAATGCCGTCAAGGATGTACTTTAAAGTCCTTGGTTACGTGTTAGAATCGAAATAATGTATATCATTTAGTGTTTTGCTCTTGAATAAAATCATTGTTTGTCGTTCAGATGCGTATTATTATATCACTCTAACTGTGCCCTCGTAATATAATTTCTTCGCATCTGAACTCATTTTACTGTAACCAAAAATGAAAAAATGAGTCTCCTCTATGTTTTTCATTAAGGAAATATAATATGATAATATGATTGCGCAAATCAATAATTCCTTCTCACATTAGAAGGGATATTTACAATTCAGTATTGTCGAAGAAACAGATCTATCTGAAGACACGTATTTAAAAAAGTAACATTTTTTTCTCAAACCATGTCGTACCTTTATATGCATGTTGTGCTATAAAAACAAGATGTGCAGTGTTTTTTTTTCTATCAGGAATTACATCAGCAATTTCGAATACATAATACTCGTACATAAAAACCGATAATTTCCATAAAGAATAAATCTTCCCTTCTATTAAGTATCAAAATACAAACTCATCCAAAATGCAAAAGCCACTGTATTGAAGCCGCCACAGAACAACGAAACACATAAACTATCCTAGCTTTAATGTAAATTAAAGTTCTGTGTCATATTTGTATTTTATGTTTCACAAAACATATGTTAATTAATCTCTGTAATGCTGAGAAAAAAGAATAGGTGTTTTGCAATGTTACTGAGCATGGATTATGCATCAGTCAGGCAGAATAATGTACGAGATATGTAACTGAATATGTCACATTTAAAACCTTAGTAATGTATGTTTGATTCTTGGATACCCTCATGCTCATTCTTCCTTTTATATGAATGTGGAAAATATTCAGACTGCGCACAAATATGTTAACTTTGTTTGAACCAGAAACAAAGAACAACATTTTTTTTTACAAAAAGACTGAAAGAGGAATAATTGTTTTACCGTTGTTTGCTGACATCCGATAATTTAGTATAGTAACATGGTAAAGTCCAACAACAATTACCATGGCCACTCATGCATGCTTAGTATACATGTTTTATTCAAATCAGAACCGTGCAAATGCAATCGTAATGTTGCTAGTTCTCCAAGATGGAAAATTGGACTGACGAAAGTTACGTATGTTACATGTAAATATACCTTTATTCGCTTAAAGTCACAATTATACAAACTATTTAATTCTTTAAAATTTATAACCCAACTTTCATATGTTCTTTCTTGTATCATAGATTTTAGGTCTAAACATTAACTGAATTATTCTTTTAGTTCCTCGAATTGAGCAATTTAAGGGAGCGACTTTGGGAAATTGCTTAAAATTCAACAGATCCAAAGAATTTAAAATTGCCAAGACAACACATTCTTTACTTCTTTTACTAGTTTCGACTTTTATGTCTACGTTAGAAATAACAACGTACAATACAAACGACGTCACGTCCGTTTGGACGCGAACGTCAACGTGACAAAAAGCGCAAATACAGAATATATTTGTATTTATGTACATATAGATACGGATCATAATGATACGGCGTGTATTTATCGAAAACATATTTCTTCAATATATGAAGTAGAGAAAAAAAAATAAAAACCAACATATCTACATGACAAAGTTTGAAGTATACATGTGAAGCATAAGCGAGAATTAAATATACTTAGATTTATAATAGTAAATTAACATTGATTTAAAAGCTAATCACACTTATATAATTACAGAAACAATAAAACAAATAAACACTTAAAAAGAATTACGATTGAAAGAAAAAAAAAATGAAGTCAAGCGGTGGAAAATTCAACAGTAATTTTTGCTTCGTTTAACGTTTTTATTTGTTTTGTGCATAAATGATCGATTAGCACCATTGAATTATATTACACAGAAGTAAAACTGAAAGCTAAGGACTAATATTTTATTGTGATATGTCGGAGAAAATGCGTAAAATATGAATACCGAAAAGCGTTTTGATAAAATAATTGCTTCAAACAGGTTTTATTGGTGAAAGGGTACATAAGATATTTGAGTTCAGCCTTTCTGATTTTTTTTAATTTATCAAGTTCGCCACTGAAATGTTTTCCCCTTTCGGCTGAGTATCGGTGTGGACAAAGCGTTCTACAAAAGGACAGAAAGACAGTAACCTAGTATTCTCTACGTCCATACCGCCATATGTGAAGACTTATCATCATGCCTATCCGCCTAGCTCAATACGGAAAGCGCAGATCTACGGATTGCGGCGTCGTGAATTTCATCCCAGGATGAAGTACATGTCTCCGTGACGATTTGATGAAAGACAATGTATCTGAAATCATTTGTTCCCCATCTCCGAATCATGTGCGAAGAATAGGCTTATATAGAATATACTGATAAGGTTAACTGTCCGCCTTTAAATGGCTGAATACTGTTGAAAACGGCGTTAAACCGAAAACAAACAAATCAATACCTGATAAAACGTAAATCAATTACCATACATAATTGTAGTTTTTATAAGTAATATCTAAGCAGCATAATCTTTTCAACACATGCATCTATTTTTATTCATGTCATGTTTGTGAGCCAGTCCACAAGGCTCAAAGCGCGGATCTACGTATCTCCGGATCACGAAGTCGTGATTTAGATTACCAGGCGAGGCGTTTGTTCACAATGAAGATTTGATAAAAGGCAAATTGTGTCCGAAGTCATTTCGTCCCCCACCGTTGACTGAGGCGGAAAGATTTGCAGTTAAAAGGTTAATACTCGTGTAGAATTCAGGAACACTGGTTAGGTCAACTACCCGCCGTTATATAATGAAAATAATGTTTAAAAATAGAGCTAAACACCAACAAATGTAATGTATCTATTTTTTTTTTCTGCGTTTTGATGCCCGTTTGGTATTTAAATGACCTCAGTTTATCCATTTTTTTCAAACAAAATAATTTAATACTTACCTTGAAATATCAGTTTTTATATCAATGTTATCACTTGTATTAATTTGATAATATCATCTTAGTACATTCAGTTTTCCTTATTCTCTTTTTCTTTCCCACTTCCTCAATATACTTTTAACAATGTCATATTTCCTGTTTTATATATACATACCCCCTGAAGCGCATACACTCATTTGACTAGTTCATGTTTAGATCTCTTTAAACATTTTCTTTCATGCTTTCAGTTTCTTCTTGAAAATAAAGATCGCTTATAATTTCAATCAATGCTAAATGATTATATTTTGTTAATGAGATACCGAAATGAACAGATGCCTGATAATTTCTCATTAGTACAAAAGGCCACATCTGTTTTAGTTTTCCCAATATATCTCCATATGTTACATTCCCTGGTATTGACATGGTGAGTTCAATTTAAGAAGTTCATCTAGGTTTTTTTGTGATGTTAACGAAAACATAAAATGCGTGTAGTGTCTCTGCGATAAGAAATATTCAGATGATATGACTTGTGCCCGATGGAAAATACATTATAACGTGTTCAATGTGCGTTGTACCCATTCACCGAACTGAGCGGTATTTATACCGTTGGAAACATTTATATGTTTTTTTTATATCTTATGTCATCATTTTGAACTTTCAGTTCTATCATTTTATTTTTATATGATATTGTTTTCTTTCTATCTACCTGTCCGGTTCATTACCGATATAAGAAAGAACATTTTAATTGTATACATGTTAACATTTTAGTTTTCCTGTTCTATAAGCAGGTACATCATTTTTATCATTTAAATTTCACACATTGTATTATTCCTGTCCTTTATACACTTTACGGCAGAGAAACAATAGCGTAAAATTTCCCTTTTCATGTCTATATTTTTTTTCTTACAATTATATGTCGTAAGGTGACTTTCCAGTTTTTCATGGTGGAAGGCCACCCAAGGTAAAGATAAGATAAGATTTATTTTGAGTCAGCAAGACAACGACTGATAAAAATAAGCCCTTATGAACTTTTACAACCGACTATTAAGAACAAAGGTAAATATTATCAACATAAAAAGTAAAATGAGCTGTAAGAGATGATAAATATAATCTGGAAAGTAGATAAATACATGAATGAGTAAGTAAAACAATTTACAAACATTCATCATTTTAGGTAAGAGAACATTGTTTGGTTTTTACATATATAGGGGAAAGGTATTTAAAAGCACTGAATTATCCATAAAAAAGAAAAGATACATACTAAGTGAGCTTAAGAATAGCTAATAGGCGTAAAATAAGACATACTATTCTTTTCAATAATAACATGATTAATAAGAATTCATTCTAAAATAATAAATTTTCATTAATTAGCATCTTCAAGCGTTAAAGATTAGGTAAAAAAGCAAATTAAGACAGATAAGTCGTCATGCATCACAAAGCACACAACATCAAAGCAATCAAGCATAATAATTAGAACATGAAGCAGCAGTAGATGATAGTGAGAATTTACAGTTCCGACTGCAAGCACAAACAGAGTTAAGCAATATCTGCAAGTTCGCACATATGCAACTATGGTGTTCCAGCAATTCCTAATTGATCACAAAAACACATTTTACAAGGCGAACAATACAATAAACAAACATTGTGAAATTTAACCTAAACCTGGCTGACAATGAATATGATATACAATATATACGTAGGTACACACTAAAATGATGTAAGGTGGGGATTACAAAGGAGATACAGTGGCAAGGATGTACACAGAGTGTAGCCATGCCGCCAAAAGGCGGAAATATCCAGATCTGTAAGGCACCGACTAAAACTGGGGTTCATTCACAGAAAAGCAACTTACAGAGGAAGGTACTTACTGAACATTTAGAACAACGTTGAAAACATTTTAACACTTGCGAAACAAATACAACAAATACACTGATCAGACGTATGCAAAGGCTAACTTTATAATCAAACAAAAATATACTTTCCTGTGCTGTGATAATTTAATTGCACGCTGATAAACTTATATTAACATATCCCGGATAAGAATTATTATTTTGCTGGATTTTACTTAACTTTTACACTAAGTATTTACAGTTCTTACCATTCCAGGAGGATATCAGAGTTTTAAACTGATAAAATCTGGAGTATTTTCTAAAATTTTCTGGCAATGAATTCCACAGCACAAGAGCAGCATATCTAAATTAGTTCTTACCAAATTTTACAGAGTTCTCTTGAGGTGTCTGTTAGATTTTTGAATCTCTAAATTTGTATCTGGAATGTCTTTTTTGTATCAAAAGAGGAGGAGAGATATCATTCAATAATTAAAAAGTTTCTATAGGCATTGTTCTATTGCGTCTAATATGCAAGCTAAGTAGAGTTTCTTTAACAAGAAGATCTTTATATGTTGAAGACTATTCATTATAGACAAATCTTAAAGCTCGTTCCTGCTTTTTAAAAAAAATTCTGAGTGTTACCTTTAGAACAAAAATGCCAGCTGATTGAAAAAAAAATGAAAATATTAAAGAATAATAAATGGATAGTTGATTCAGTTTATTTAGATTTCTGCAAATTGTTTAAATGATATTCAATTGCCTAGCTGCTTATTTACATTTGTTACCTATGTGTACGTTAAAATTTAACTGATAGTCTATATCTACTCCAAGCAACTTAACAACCTCTTCACAATTTATACTAGCAGACCCAATGTTGAAGACTGGATTCTTTGAAACTGTTTTCTTGCCTATTTCTTGCCTACTGCAATGAAATTTAGCAGAGTTTGCCTGCATACAATTAAAGTAAAACCACTCAATAAGAAATTTATTTATTTTCTTGCTGTAAAATATTGACTACTTTACTAAAATCAGGCGAATAAAAAGAAAGTTTGTTGTCATTTGCATAATTGTAAAGCGTAACTCTTTAAATAAATCATTGATAAAAACATTAAAAAGAAGAGGACCAAGTATAGAGCCATTTGGTACTCCTTTTTAATATTTGCCTATGTACTTACTACATTTCCACTTTTAATTTGTTATTTCCTACCTGATAAATATGAACAGAGGAGATTTGTTGATGATTTTGATAATCCGCAAGACGACAGATTACTCAGTAAATATTGCGTGGCAAACAATCAAAGGCTTTTGATAGATCCATTAGAACCGCAGCTAATTTTTTTGTTATGTAAAGAATAATTCCAGTCTTCTATAAATTTAAGTAAAATATTTTAGCAACCATGACCCTTTCTAAATGCACATAAAAATAATTAAAAACATTGCTGAAATAATCTGAAAACTAAACGGACATGACCTTTTTAAAGATTTTTTTAAGTGACCGGCAAGATGCTAACTGACCTGCAATTTGATTCAGACATTGTGTCATTTTTCTTGTGGAGAGGAGTAACCTATGCAATTTTTAACTTCTATGGAAAAATAATTTAGAATCTGGTAAATAATCGCATATTCGAATATACGAATATAAGCGCATACGGCCTTACCGTTATTCCTTATAGGGAAAATAAGCGCATGCCATGACCTTACCGTAATTTTGGAAGTAGTTCACAGCGCATGCACCGAAATAACACAAAATAGCCGTCTCTAATTAACGCTCCGAAATCGTGAGTTTCTATTTCGGAGTAGAACTCCGTTGTTTAACCTGGAAACGGTTGTAAAAAATTATAACTGAGATATTGTTAATTATATTGCACATCAAACGCCCGTACATTGAGAAATGAAGATATAAGCTCTAGATAAAATAACATTTCCGAAAATACTGGTATTGCTTTTCATTCAGCGTAATTAATTGTCAAAGAACTAAACAAATTTTTCTAATATTAAATACTATCGGAAGACAAGGTGAAAAGAAATATCTGAAGTTCCAATGCCCCTTCCCACTAACGCCCGCCCCTTTTTCACATATAATTTCAATATGCGTAATACAGGTTTAAAAGGTATAGACGCTTCATCAAAATGAAAACGGACCAAATTACTTAGTACTAAATCGAGTGATAAAAAGGTAAGGATGTTGGTATACAAATTTAGAAAACAATGAAAATATTACGACACTTTTTGACCATACACTTTGCCGAAGGTTCATGATCAATCTAAAGTTGCTCGACACATTACACTGCTGGAGGCAAATCTAAACTTACAAAACAAATTGATGTTAATAAATCGTTACATAACCACCATTTACTTGAGATAAGGTAAAGATGAGATGGCGAAATGAAAGCTTGAATACTTAATTCAATACTCGATTCCGTTTCTTACAAAACAATATTCAATTTCAGACAGTCCTAAATATCGTTTCCATATCCCGGTTCACATGCGGTATTAAATGTACCCTACGAGATTTCTCATGTGTTTTACTGAATATTGTTCTCTCAGAATCTAAACACTTAAAATAATTTAAATAAATTTTCATACTTTATTTTCATACTTCTGTATTTAAAGTGAGTACGTTGCTATGAATAAATAATTCTGTTTTTATACATTTTTCTTCCCGTTTAGTATTTAGATGATACATTGTACCAGCAAAAACATTTATTCAATCAATTAGTATCTTTATAATTACTGATCATACCTGTTTTGTATCTAAATGCTCACTTTACCGCTTGCATCTATTTTGTCATATAAAATTTGAATATCGGGTTTTCCATGCTCACTTCCTGTTCCATATCTGCTCCAAATCCACTTCCTGTTCCATGTCTGCTCCAAATCGTTCAGATCTATTTGACCTTATATATTTTTTTTATTTTTACAAATTTTATTATATTGTCTATTTAGCGTACAGATAAGGACAATTTAACTTTTATATTTTTGAACATTCCAATTTCACTGTTCTCAATCCACAAGTCTAAATTTTTATTTTCTTTCTTCCTGCTACATATTTTTATCGTTAGAATGTCATTTAAATAAAAATAAAATGATCATGTCTTAATGAAGGGGATACCGAAGTGAACAGATGCGCTATAAT
Organism: Mercenaria mercenaria; assembly: GCF_021730395.1. Classification (NCBI taxonomy): domain Eukaryota; kingdom Metazoa; phylum Mollusca; class Bivalvia; order Venerida; family Veneridae; genus Mercenaria; species Mercenaria mercenaria. The sequence continues at coordinate 80,501,730 of NC_069372.1, forward strand.
AATTCATTAGCACAGAGACAACTACGGTTTGAAATCTTCCGATATACTACTGTTTGCAGATCAAATTGCCCCTTCAACTTTTATCAAATCGATAGAGTTGCACGTTTACGTCACAAAAACTGTGAAGCTAAAGCTAATTTTTGGAGTAACCCTGACAGGTGAACCCCTCCTCATCCACAGTAAATTATTCATTCACCTTATCGTGAAACTTATTTTCTTTATCTTGACGTCACACAAAGCGCGCGCTCTGACTCTATCTTTGAAGTATCGCCGTACTTGCATACATTGTAAAGTGCAATAAGGTGATAATGGATTTGTTTTAAAAAGTAGAATATAGAATTTTTCAACTACGTTCAAATGAAAACAGCGTTTTTTGTTTGTTATGACAATTATTATCGACGAAATTTCCAACCACGCAAGGTATACAAGGTTTTATAGAAAGGTATCATTGAACCTTCAAGCTACGTAACACTTGTAGATCTAATTGTCATATCCATAAAAACTGATTTATTTGATATTCAAACTTTTGCAGAGTCTTCTGTAGCTTAACTATCGCAAATCTATCTCCATTATAGATCTAGTTTTTTTAATTTTATTTTTGGTGGGGTTTACGTGTAGATATCTATGTGAATTTATCTACTATTTATTTGAAGTCGTTTAAACACTATTTCAGTTATTTACATACAGGCAGTTGATAAGCCCTGCCTTCGTTCATGGAAAGAACCAGTTATAGACTCACATAAGTCAAAATAATTCGATGTTAAGTTTGTTTTATATTTGTGACAGTCACTCTAAAATGACCAAAATAATTGAGGATAAATAACAGCACACCGTCATTGTAAACTTATTGGTTTTATCACTTGCACTTTATGTGTAACGTTACTCGTGTTACGAGGAATTGAATCCCCCTTTTGATTACTCTAAATAATGAGACCTCGGGAAGACCGATTTTAAATTTTGATATTTTACGTTGTCTACCTAAAGGGGATATCGACCAGTAAAAAACTAAACGATATTCAACTCTTGAGTACAATTATTTGGACTACCTTTTGATACGTGTAAGTTTTATCTGAATTAATCTCATATTCGCAACAAAATCAGCATTTAAACCCAAATCTAGCGATAACAATTTCTTTTGAGTGGAAAAAAATAACACGTAACTGTTTCCTAGGATCGCGTCAAGTTAGTAAGACTAAGACTCACATATTCCATAAGAAATTGCCGACTTGTTTTCAACTAAAGAGTCATGGTCGGTTCCGGGATTCGAACTTATGTCCTTCAATCAATGATGAGCGAATCCAACAACTCGAGTCAGGGACGTTTTATAATCATAGTGAAAACTAAACACGAGATACATTATTTAAAAGAAAGTTCTGCAAGGTACTGAAATTTAGGCAGAAAAAGGCCTGTAATGTATAAGAGGGTGTCTTTTTTTCACATCCAGCTACTGCATTGTGGCAAGATTCAATGCAGATTTGATTTGGTGCATCTGTTACAATCCGGTTAAACACCCGTTCCAACAGTATTTATGAATATTTAAATCATCATTTCTCGGTGATGCAGCCAATGTAAACAAGTTCATTCTGTGACAGGAAAGGCCGTACCGGCGACAGTAACCATCAGAACAAATCAACACCCTTTACAATATTTACAAATTTATTTACAAAAGATGATTATTAACAATGAATAGATATGAAAAGAAAAAAAAAACTGATTATAAGAAAGAAAAAAAAAGAAAGTTCAGTATCTCTAGATACAAAAGTTCTTAAATTCCATTCTAATCTGACGTGACACAGTTCTTTAATTCAATTGTGAACTTTAAGTAGCACAAACAAAACATAGCTTCTAAATTCAAAATACAGTCCCTTTAAACCGTGAATACGTTGATTCCGTGTTGGCTCCCTATGGTGGTAGGTGATTGCATCCCTGAGCTGACTTCAGAGGATAACAAAAATCATCGTCTTTGCGGTTTACGGCACAACCATGGGACGTAAGCTCTGCGCTGGGAATATCACATCCAGGCGAGTGAAGACAAGTGAACCTCGGACATTGTACTTCCGGGTTATGACATCACCAGGAAAAATCGTCTGGCGGAAGAAGCTCGATCGAGCATAAATTTCTAGCAAGAAAATAATTCAGACATAGATTCGTCTATAAAGTCGTAAGGTGGTGTGCCCAAGGCATATCTAGTCCAGTCTATTTAAAGGATAATGTCCCGCCAAATACTAAATTTCATGGGATTCACGGCTAAGCCGTGGACTCCGACTATTTGTGTTTCCACGGGATTCACGATATAGCCGAGGAATCTAGCTACTTTGGCGCGGATTTAAATTGACAATTTGAGGTCCATTATAGTGGTTTTGGGGATAAAAACATAAATTACTGAAGTTTATAAAATATCAACTTTCTTATTACTGAACAGAATTTAATGAAATTTACATGGAAATTTCAGTTATGAAATACAGAAAAACATGAGAGGTATTTCATGCGTGAAATCTGACATTTACCTCAATAACTCAAAAATTTACAAAAAGATGATGCAATACCTGCATTTATACTGCAGATACAATAAGGCCCGTATGTCAATTTGTGACACATTCAGTATTTTTACTCGTATCGGAAAGGCGGAGTTACCTGTATAGACGAGATCCAAAAATAGCTGCTTTTGTGACGTAAAGGTACAAGTCTATCGATTTAAGAAAAGGCGAAAGGGCCAATTGATCTGCAAACAGTAGTATCTCCATATTTTACATTTTCCGATATCGAATTCCTAGTTTGTTCTTTTTCTCAATGTCTACTCCGACATATGTGTATATTTGACCATTTCGTTGAACAAAACATTTCTTAATTTTCAACTCTCTACCTATATATCCGTATAAGCATTGGCTTATATCAACCAGATATTTATTGATACTAGCACGCTTTCGACTATTTTAGATTTTTTAGAATGTCTTAGTTATAGCTTTTTTTAAAGTTTATAATTTGAACAATTCATATAATGTAAATTTCTATTTTTATACTCTCAATTATATTATTCATGCTTTATGATAAAACGAAATCGTACTGAAGTTTTGAAAAGTCCGATGTACTGCTTTCAATCATTGACTATCATTGTAGGATTCCTGAATCTGTGGTAGCCATATGTGTCAAATGGTGCCGTCGAGAAAATGCAGATTTATGGGCGCTGGTTACTGCCAAAATTAGTAAATATACAATCCATTCATAAAAAGTCAGCCAGTTCTATGCATTTCAACCCCGTCTAGTTTAAAAATCTATCCCGTCCAATAAATTTACATTCAACTCATTGTATTTAGAAACCATTTAATACAAAACTTCATTCCATCTATTTAAACATGGAGCGATGCATTGAAAAACTTGTTGCGATGCACCGTACTATGAAATTATCCAACAAAACATGATACCATGCAGCTTAATGTGAAGCCGTTTAACACAACATGAGTACGTGCAGTGTATAATGAAATGCTTTATTACAACTTGACGCCGTCTAACGCATATTGAATAAAATCTGTAAAAAGATCCTTTGGAAGCAAAGAATGCAACAAAAAAGAATAATAACAGACTCGGTTGGATTGATTCTGTTCCTGAAAGGTAATGAGATGTGCAACACCTCTCACGCCCCTAGCACCGGCTTAAGCGGAACTCTATTATACATATGTTCAATGAACTCCATGATTCCAAAGGACTAGAATAAAACCGCGTTTTGTTATTAAGGGCGGTGTATAAAAACTTGATGGCATGTAGTCTAATGTGAAGATGTTTAACGCAACATGAGTCCGTGTAGTATAAAATGAAACGAATCAATAAAGCTTGGCGACGTCTAATGCATATTGAAACCGTGTTGTGTGATTTGGAGTGGCATATCAAAATTTGATGTCATGCAGCCAAATGTGAATCCATTTTTGACGAAAAACGAGTACGTGCATTGTAAAAGGTAAGTAAGACTTTCAGTTAATAAGTTTTACCTGTTATAAATATAGATTCATTCTGGATCAGTTTTAGATAAAAAAAAATCTAAAGCAATTCCTTAAACCGACCTTGTGGTAAACTTCTAACATTTAATTTTACACAGTTCCTGCGATTTATCTGAATATTAAAAGGGACCTTATTTTCGAGAAACATCTTTCTTCTTAGTTTAAGCTTTGTCAGAAGTATGCTTCGTGATTCAGTAATAGAAATAATAATGACAAAATTAACAAACACTAAAAATCTCTCTAGTTGATTATCACTCATATAAAATAAATGTTAACATGTTTATGTTTTTAGACAATATGTCAAAATTACATGAACTTCACTGTACAGTGCAATGTTTTTTTTCGGGACTGGGCTGGGATGGGGGGTGGGGGTTGAGGGAAGGGGGTGCGGCGTTAGATCTTATGCCATTTTTGAATTGTCTTTCATTTCAGTTGGACTTGTAAGGGGAATTGCGAATCGAGCTATCATGGCTTCGAACAACTCCTATGTTAGATATGATAAAAGCGGAAACTCTAGATCAATCTTTGAAAGGATTAAACACCAAATATGCACAGTATCCCGAATAACCGATTGGGTCATAACCGCTTGTAATAAACATTTTATCATTTTACCAAAAACAAGTGTGAAAATATCCGTGCAATTTAATAAATAAATACTGTTTTGATATCCTTTAAAAAAAATCTCATAAACGGCAGTAGGATATTTATTGCAGCTGATTTTAGCTGTAATCCTGATAAATAAAGACGCCCTTGCAAAGATATATTGAAAATAATACAATGGTAAAAATAAAGGTAATTTTAACGTCTTGCATATGACCAACAGAAAACATGAGCTACAAAGCTCCTGTGCGACAAGCTTGGTATCTAGTAACAAACACTTACCTGGTCTGATATATGTTATTGTTTAGGGAACACTCGAGTAAATCTGAGTACTTAAATCAATTTTAAATATGGAGATATACCATCCACACCAATGCAGAAATGTAGTCTTCAAGTTGTTAGTTTCATTTATCTGCACCTCCATGGCATAAAATGTATCAACAATTCACGCTACAGCTAATTATATATAACTGTAAACATCACCCGGAATGCATGATTTAATGTTAATATAGTTAATATAGTCACATCTTAAAGTGTATTGTAAATCATACAAAAAATCTCTGACGAACTAGGAACAAGTACATCCCACGGAATACTATTTACCTCTCGAAAAACAACATTCCTTAACCGGACATAAATTATACTCATTAAAAAGGGGAGGGTTTTATAAATGCGTCACAGGTTCACAAGGAAACATGTTTAAAATGTTACAATCAGAAAAAAATATTGAAATTAGATGCACGAAAAATTCTTTAAATCAAAGCATTTCCTTTGCCATTTATTAGATCATTTGGTAAATTGGTAAATAGGGCAAAGAAAATTATTTACCGGCTGAAAAAAACTCTTTTCATTTTATTACACCGTAGAGGCCACATTAATGACGCTATCTTCATAAAATTTGGTCAGAATGTTTGTATTGATGATTCCTATGCCAAGCTTGAAACTGGGTCATATGGGATTAAAAACTAGGTCACCCGCTGAAATCAAACGAAAAGCCTGTTAACACTCTCAAGGTCATATTTATAACCTTATCTTCATGAAACTTGGTCAAAATGTTTATCTTGATGAGTTTTGACAAACTTGCAAATGAAAGTTAGTATTAATTCAAATTAGATAGTAAAAATTAAAATTTGAATGCAAAGGTTTCATTACTTTTCGGTAGCGTTGCTTGCATTTTATCACATCATAATGAACAGGTTGTTAATTCTGATTAGAGGGGATTACTTTTATTTACACTGTCCTGTGCCTTTGGAACATGGTGGGGGTAAGAGTGAGGTTGGGTGTGCACCATAAACCGGTTTAAGCTCCCAGTGGTGTTTTTACCACTGACCGTTCCAAGGCGGTGCCCCACTGTGTTCCTTTGTTTGTTCGTTTTGTCCTAATGTGTTGGCTTTGTGTGTGTGCGCGTGTATTTGTGTGTGTGTGTTTGTGGTGCACGCGTCTGCGTGCTGTGAGTTTCGTTTTTGGGAGGCTGCGTTTTTGGTACGTGGCATTCCCTGTTTGATATTTGTCTTTGTTTTTTAGTAACCGTTTTTATTCTTAAATCTCTTAAATACTCCGAATCCATCTTTAAGTTGTCAAAATATACATTATATAGTATACGTGACAAAAAGAATATATCTCCTTGATTGATGGTCGAATATTTTTATTAAACATTTTTTGCATTATTTAAAGTGGGTGGGTACATAAAATACCACGGATTAGCGCTTTTTGTCGCCAACCCTAAACTTTGTACGAAAGAGCATTAAAATGAATTTCTTTTCAGATGAATAGTTTGCAAGTAAAGCTTTCTATCCCAGTAGTGTTGCTCGTATTTATCAGATAGTAAATAAAAAGGTTGTTAATTCTAACTATATGTTGTAAAAGACATCTTTACCATACCCCTATTTTCTATTAAAACTTTTTAAAGGGAATTCCTATAGTTTTTATGTGCATCTTTCTGCGCAGCCTACACTTTCTATTGAAAATTAAAGTGAAGTCAACATTTGATTAAGCGTATGACAGACAATCTTAAATATGAGGAATCTTGAATGAAATAACATTTTTGATAAGTTTTATCAGTAATCAAATGTTGATACTAGTTGATGTTGTATTGGCAAGTATCATACCTGATCTTGCTATTTTTGTGGTTGTGTTTTCACATCGCATTTTAGTACAAAGACAGTGCTGTTCATATAATGTAAGACAACTGACTTAGTACTGATAAGACAATATCACCTTTCAGATTATTTAATATTTAATTATAGAAAGAATCAAGGATTTTGAAAACTTTTTTTTAAATTTCTAGCAGAAACACATGTAATCAATTTGGTCAGGTTCGCGCCATTTTTCGTCCGAACATGTGTTGTATTCATGCGGTCTTAACATAAAATTTAGCCTGGTGACCCATACATTTAAGCCATTTTTATGCTCACAATACAAATATTTATAAACAAGAAAAACAGGAAAAAAATCTATGAAACTGATTTTTTTTTCAAAATATAAAAATGAATTCTTCACTATAGATATTTTGCATTGAAAAATGTTCACAAAAGTCAATATGAAACAATATATATATTTTGTTTTTCATTTGTACCCATTATTGTAAGGATATAATATTATGAATATGACTATGATATCAAATAAGTATATAATAAAATCTGTAAAAAGAATAAACCATATTGTGCTGTCTTGATGTATATTTTGTTTGGTATTTTTAAAAAGGTAGAAAATTATGACAATGTTGAAAACTCGCTGGCAGTTTCAGCAACAGTCAACAGCGGTGTGATCAAAACAATATTTCACCAAAACGAGCCTGGTGGTCCATTGTTTTTATTTGTTCATTGTTTTCAGCAAAAATTTTCCTATCATATATGTGAATTTAAACAAATTATATGAAAGGGAAAAAACTATAGGAATTCTCTTTAAATACCCCTCATCCATCTTTAAATTGTCAAGAATATACATTTCATTGTGTGCGTGATAATAAGTATATATCTCCTTTATTTGTTTGAATATTTTTATTATGAATTTTTGCATTACATAAAGTTGGTGGGGTACATAAAATACCCCGGATTTGAGTATTTTTCAGCCAAACCTGAGCTAGATTGCACTTTAGAGTATCTAAATAAATTATTCTCCAAATGAATAGTTTGCAAGTAAAGATTTCTTGGACTTCCATTAGTGCTGCTCTTATCTAATAACGGGTTGTTAACTCTAATTATGGGTTGTAAAATACACAGGTTTTACTACTCCTTTTTTCTATTTAAAATCTTTTAAATACCACTCATCCAGCTTTATATGGTCAGAAATATAGATTATATTGTATACATGATAAAACGAATATATCTTCTTGGTTGTTGGTTGAATATTTCTATTATACATTTTTTTGCATTATATAAAGTGGGTGGGGGACAAAAAATACGCCGAATTTACGTATTTCTTGGCAAACCTGAACTAGAGTATCTAGATGATTTCTTTTCTTACGGGCTGTTTTGCAGCGGTATTAATGAATTACTTCGAGAAATAAGACCATTTTAAAGGAGGTTACTTCTTCATACTGTAAATTTTAGGTTAAATATTTTTATTTTATTCTCTGGTATTTTAGGTGTCAAATTTTATAATAAAATGTAATAAGATCAGAACATTTTGCATAATTTTAAGCCACAAGCCTTTTGCGTAAAAGCAATATTGAAATATATTTATTTGAACTGATTTTAGTAACATGATGCCAGGTTTTGTTAGTAAAAAAAAACGATTTGAATCTTAAAAAACTACAAATATACAGAGTTATCCTCCCTTGATATTCTCAAATTTCGCAATAGCTTTTGTCTTGCAGGCCCAATTTTTTTGATCCGCAAGACTTTGCACTTTAAGGTTAATCCTGTTTCTAGGCAGTTTTCGCACTTTTGGCTCCCTGGCTACACAGTTTGCCTAACATGGTTACAGGCTTGGATTAACAGAACCTGTTCTTAAACGGTTGCGAAAATGTGTGCCGCTGTATATGCCGTCTAGCTCAGGTTAGATAGATAGATAGACAGACTAAGGCAGATTTATTTTGGCGTAGGAAACATACATTGGTTCACAAACATATAAAATATAATAACGACACTATTAAAATAGAATGAATGTAAGTTTCAGTTGAAAAAGGCACAAATAAATTAAACCATGAAATGCTTCCAATACAAAGGATAGCACAATAAAGCGAGTATTGGTGGCATGATATAGAGAGGCAAAGTTAAACAACACTGAAATATGACTTTGATAACACTACAATTAATTTGCATATCATAGGTGAACTTTGAAATGTAATTATAACAGCTAATTGAATTCATCTGTGTTGAATTAATCATCATTTACACATTATACAAGTATCAGACATCTGCATGTCTGTATCCTTTTCGTATTTAAGTTAAACTAAAATAGCACTTTTGTAATTACACATCATATCGTTTTTGGAATATCGATGTTCTTTTCAGCACTTGCATGAATTTGGATATTTGAATTTGAAACTTAGATCTGCCCAATTCCTTTTCATATTCCGTGTCTGCTATTTAACATTTTTATTCTTATCAAATCACACCTGTCTGTTCTCTATATTGCGTACCACTCAATGACTTGCATCACTCTGATTTTGATTACTTTAAAACATCTAATTTCACTAATCTTCATCTGCATGTATAATTTTTGACTTTATATTTTTCTTTCACATATTTGAAGGAAACTATTCAACTTATTTGACCATTATCATCTGAGGGAAAATAATCATATTTTGATAAATGAGATACCGAAGTGAACATATGCGCTATAATTTCTTTTTATATTTTTTATAAAGATGAAAAGCCAATTTAGATCGTCCGATATATATTGATATGTTAAATTATCTGATATTTACTTTCTAAATTGTCCTTTGTACCCATGTAGACTTCAACACATGTGTTAAATTAATAGATATCCCTTTTTTCTACCTGTATGTTAGTTCTTGCACGTTTCGACCAGATGTGCATTTATTTTCCATCTTCGATAATGCACGCTTTTGAATATTAAGGAAAAGCCATCTTTAGTTTTTTATATATCTAAATAATTTCCATTTTTCCATTTTTCTATGTTAAAGATATTTCCTGTCATTTTAATTTCATACAAGCCTATAGCCTGACAGCAGTTTACGTATTGATGTGTGAATTTTTCAGTCATATAAGTAACATTGTCTACTTGGCATCATATCCATCCAAGTCACATTATATTGACACCAGACTAACCAGTCCTAAAAAAATCCTCGTTGTTCAAAAGGAAGAAGCTGATCGTATTTGTTATGACGCTTCAAGGGAGAGAACGCAATGTCTCCCGCGCTCGAAGAGAACCCGTTAACACTACGTTAAAGATAAAGACGATAAAAATATGATATAGAGAGAGTTATTTAAATACGGCTGACAATGCGGATATAATTGCTTTATCTTTAGATTTACGTTTTTCCGTTAAATATACTATTCGTACAAAAAATATATCACGAGAAATGACGTTAATTTTGACATTTCTAACCAATATTTCCTTACTATATCTTCTTGTGCTGATATTTCACAGCTATAAACACTTCCCATGGCTTGTTTTTATGCTGATGCAATTAACCTTCGTATTATTGTTATCGGCAAAACACTCAGTAGGGCTTCCGTTATCAAAAACTATGTAAATTTTATCGCTATAGATAGTAATTAGTTATTCAAATTTAAAGTGATCGAAAGAATCTTTTACGACCACGTGTTTTTTAAGTGAGTGCGTGAGTGAGTTGTTTTTTACGGCAAACCGACACAAAATGGTCATATATCAACTGTAAAGCATAAACATTTATGTAAAACGGTAAATATATCCTAAAAACATCCATGTAAAAATGTAAAGCACACTGCATAATGTAAAGCATATCTGTATTCATCCATGTAAATATGTGAAGCATATCTATAATCAGTTATGTAAAAATGTATATACGTATGTGTTAAAATATCAGCTGCAAACATAATAATATTACAAAAAATGTAAATAAAATTAGGAAATGTTAGATATTTTTTATAAATTTCTATCTGCTATAAAACGATAAAATATTTCCGAATGAAACGTTTTCGGATAACTCTTTCAAAGATTTAACGTCATAGTATATATTGCGTTGTGTAGCAAAGTCCACACAGTCGATTAAAATATGTTTAATAGCAAGCGGTGTTTGACATGGTACACATTCGGGTTGACCTTCTTTGTTAAAAATATAAGAATGAGTCAAACGGTTCTATTCGACTACGAGAAAGAACAACATCCTCCCTGCGAACAGATCTGTTCCTTCGGTGCCATTTCTCTAGAGAAGGTTTGTTATCATGAAGTTTATTGAATGAAGCACTGGTCCATGACGATTGCCATTTAGATAAAATGTATTTGTTTATATTAGGCCTAAAAGCGGTATGTGGTAGTTTCAAATTAGATTGTGGTAATAAAAGGCATTCCTTTGCTGCAATATCAGCAGCCTCGTTTCCATAAATACCAACATGACTGGAAATCAAACAAAATATGATAGATTTTTTAAAAACATTGTTCATGAACCCTGAGAAGAATATTTTGAAAGAATGGATTTTCCATATTTCGGTTTCAAATTGACTATAAAACAGAAAGCGAGTCGGAAAAGATATTAAAATTTTCTTCACTATTTATATAAAATTTAGAGCTAAATCAATAGCTTTAGCCTCGGCTGAAAATATTGTTGCATTATTTGGCAAACGAAATTTTGACAGATGAAGGAGGCTCACATCACGCAGCCAACCTTGGATTCATCTTTTGAATCGTCTGTGTAAATTGCAAAAAAGTCCTTGTAAGTTAACTTGATTTCATGTTATTTTGACTTGTTTGGACTTGTATATTTCAGGGTTCGTTAAAGACTGATATTTACAAACTTCATAAAAGTTGCGGACACAACCATTTCCTACTACCAGTTAGTAAACCTATTTAAAGTAATATATAAAAAAAACAATAACCCTATTGTTCTTACACACACTTCATACTTACTGATAGGTTATTTTGCAGTTGGTCATTACGTTTTCATCATTGATAGTTGGAAGACGGGACAGGTGGGGTACTCTCTTTCAGTTTTCGCAAGCGACTACCATGCTTTGTCATGCCTAAAATTTTGTTTCTCTTGGTTTGCGCCAGTAAACTACTTTAAACTCCCCAAACGTGTTTTTCTCTTTACTGTTTCAAAGCCGTGCTCTTTTGTATTCATTTTAATGTAACAGATAAAAGGTAAGGACAGTTTTCCCGGAAGCACAAAGCACACCAAGTTTATGTTTGTTTGCTCCTAATATAATTATATATGTAAACGCATTTCTATTTGTGACACACGTGCTTAGCCGCTGTGTATGTTAAAGTATTTACAAGTTCTCCTATTTCCAATTATCTGGCCTGCTGCTTTTGTTGACGGTGTTTTTCCTATTGGATTTCCGGTTATGATTATCATTTATAAAATCTTTACGAATAAAAAGGTTAAGATATATAATGTGGATTGTATTTGAAACTTTCGTCTATTTCATATACTTTAAATTACTGAACTATATCTGGATGCAAAAGAATAGGAATTATATGTAATCGGTTCTCCACAAAATATACATCAATTAAGACACTAATCTTTATGAATCGTTACAAAAATGACGCCATTAGTTTGAATGTAACCCAGTGCAAGTGACGCTGCGCGGTAAATACTTGTATTAAGTAGGAAAGAACAGTAAAAGAAATTCGTTTGTTTTACAAATAAGATTGAAAAAATAAACACTGTCATTTAGTTAAAAAAGAATGCTACATTTTCACATGGGTTCACCTTTAAAGGATATATTCTTAAAAAGGAAATTTGTGAACGATTTTTAACATATTATTTTACTTTTATAGTGTACAATAAAATCAGTTCTGATGTAAGAATTAAATGCACATTTTGCACTAGGAAAGTGTATTATTTCTTTAATAGGCCAATTCGTTAGTTTTTTTTTTCTACACATTCGTCCTGAAGCAGGTAGATTAGTTATAATTGCGATCTCTTGAATTTGTAGAACGTCCAAATATATGGGACTATGTCCAATTGAAATATGTTGATATCAAGCCGCACTGCTATGAACCTATGGAACTCTAAAAGTCTAAATACAACCATGAAGGTAGAGAAATTGTGAAATCAACAATCATAAACAATTAATCATCTAAGTGATTCAACAGAAATGAGACAACATAATCATACTTGCATCTTTTGCCCATCATTTACTGTTTTCACATTCTTAAGAGGTCATTAAATCATATAATGTGTATTGAAAAGGGTTAAAAACTAGATTTAAGAAGTTAAATACACTTGGCTGATTTGTTAAAAGTGTTACGTTTAACGGAAACAATTGCTTGGTAATTAAAAGAATAAAAGTTTTGTTTGGGTTTAACGACGTTTTTCAACAGTATTTGTGTAACATTAATGCGGGAAGTAAAACTTACCAGTGTACATCGATTCTGAACCAGTACTTATCTGTTATCGGCAAGTGACTGCCAACTTTCCCGCATGACTCAGCGGTGGAGGACCAACGCTTTCAGGCAATAGAAAGTGTTTATGCGAATGCACGCAATCGACCGTACTTTAGTAGGTACTAAAGAAGTCCACTTTGGCGGCGCTGGGCAAGTTGACAGTATGAAAAATGATGCATGACGACGACGAACAAATATGGCAACATATTAGGCTCTAGCCCCGGATTGAGCAGACCTCAACATTTACACATTCTACAAGTACAGAAGAAACAATTTAGAGACATCCGCGGATGGTTTATTATGGCATAGACAGTTCAGTTTATAGGTCATATATCAAATTTCTAAGCATTATTTCAAGCATTGGCGAGCAGCTGGGTTAGGCGACTGTCCTGTAAGCCAGCTGCATTACTTCCAAACATAAAAGAATTCTATACACTTAGCAAGGTTTCAAACATTCAATAGAGAAGGACAAATAATCCCTTATCACCCAGCTAGAAAGACTAAAACAGCAAGGTTTCAAACACTTATTAGAGAAATAAAAATAATCCCTAACCACCAAGCCACAAAGACTAAAACTGACATGTACTTTTTAAACTGTATATTAATATCTGGGTATCCACTATCCTGTAGACTTTGAAATTATATTTTCTGTTTAATTTCATTTTGCTGAAAAATTGAGACAGTGTTTTGTAACAGGGATAACTTATTAAATTCACAAATGCCTTTGAAATCATTGCTGTTTCCTTGTTTTAGACACACTTAGCAAAGCTTGACAGCTGTGATATAGTTAACACGTTGTCATATGACTCAAGGTTCAAACAAATCACTTTAAAGTCTGACTCTATTGCTGGACTGATTTAGGTAACTAGATGTATTTTAAGCCAGTAAGTGTTTCTTACTTTACAAAATCGTGTTTAAAGAAGTATTTATATTCTTCATTTTTATAACATATTGTATATTTGGCAACAATGACATCCCATGACAAACCTGTCTTCATGAGATAATACTTAATACTTTAAACTTTTGTGTCAATGTATTAAGGGGGACCAGAAACCATGGATATACGCTATTAAACATATCCATACCTCTGCCTTCAGCAATTTTCATATAATTAGTATATTGGAAATCAAACATTTTGACACAACTGCTTAAACACTCACTTTCAAGTATTGTGACATTTGTATATAGTAATACATACCTTGAAAACATCAGTCAATTATTAAAAGTTATTAAATCTTTACCACCCATATAAATGCGTCAATGTATAGAAAAAAGTAGCTGGAAAAATGAGAAAATCAAAGAAATGGACTTTCATGACTGTTAGATACATGACTACCTTATCCTACATTACATTTAACATAGACAGGTTACTTTTCCATTGCACTGATATATCATCAGCAGGATTAGCATTAACAAAGGGTGATCGCTCAACAATTTCTCTATATAAACAGATTATTTCCCTTGTATAAAGCGGGCTTATGTCTATATAATATATTATCAGTAGAAACAAACTTGAGCAACAAATGTATGGTGATCATAAGAGCTCTTACACGAATGTTTATCACTATTGTACTGAATAAAGCTTTAAAAAAGACTTTTTTTCAAAATCTGTCACTATATACTGCTGAAGTCAAATATGGGAATTGCTTTTGATTTTAGCATTGTAAAATATTGTACAATGTTTTACCACAAGGTACAGTATCAGCGTCTTATATTATAGGTTTTTTCCTTTTGCTGTTAATGACTGCTTTGTCCATATTGACATGGGTATCTCGTGAGAGATGAAATTATGAAATCAACTTTCGAAAATGAAAATCATGGAATGTTATTGGCTTGTTAGAAATTAATGACACAACTTTGAAATCCATGAAACTTAGGCCCCCTCAAGTATATATGACTCTGCAGTGCTTTTAGCCATTTTTCTGCCTAAGTAAATTGGTCCTTCTGCTGTGTCAGTATTAATTAAATCATTCAAGTTATTTTCATGGAATAAAAATGGAAATTTTAGAAAGAAACCAAAATTTTCATTTATATGAATGGTTTTATGCATGAAAATAAAAAAAAAAATGCTCATTTTGCTTGAAAAATTTAAATTGCATATTTAAGTCAGGAAGAACAGCTCCGCATGTATATAAATAATGAAGACTTTTATATGCATTTAAAGTTCTTTCAATGTGCGTAGAGCTTCCTGCCAGGTAGTGAACCTAGAATTCTTATCAGAGTAAATTTGTTTCTTTATATTACAAGAAAATGAAGCTGAATAATTTGTTTAAACGCCTATTTTTATACAATGACATATTAAATAGCGTTGCACATAATAATAGTAATAATAACAATATTGATAACGACAATAATAATGATATTAATAATAACAGCCTTACTTAACAAACAGTCATAACCTAACCCTTCCGCTTGAGGTCAGTTTACCACTATTACAACCCCCCTCCACACACACACACCAAAAAACAAACAAAAAGCAAACCCGTAACGTTATGACAATTAATCATAACTTTAAACAGCAATTAGCTATCACGTCATATATTGTCAATACAGTACTTAATAGTAAATGTCTATTGATTACCGGACCCGTAGACTTCGGATGTAGAATTCCAGTTACCGGACCCCTATCCATTTTCAAACATTTTATATCTAGATAGAAAAGGATTTAGTTGATAGAGCCTACATCAGTACTGTTTGTTAAGCTAGGAAGCAAGCTACCATTAGGTTATGATGTATTTCAACATGTATTGGACCAGCTGTGTAGTAACAGGCTTAATATTAGATGTCGTAATGTATACCCAAGTTTCCCATTGTCGACGAATTATCAGAATAAATGCTCTGTTTAATCCATAGACATTTCTGCTAAACCGGTTATATCATCACAAAACCGTTACCTCATTTCATTTTATTTCTACTTTCTCTCTACATAAATCCAGTTCTTTTCCTTATGATCAATATATTTATTTCGGGCTTCCATTACCTCAAACTGTACACCGTGATCTGCCATTGGCGCACGGGAAGTTTTGCTGACAATCATTCTGTCAGACGGTTTATGGCAGATTAATATTTTAGACAAAGGGCGTGAAATGTGTATATACGTTCGCTTTATCGGACCATCCCTATGGTCGTTTGGGTAGGAAGACGGTGTATTGCAGTGAAATGTGGCCACTTTAGTGCTGTGAGTGGGTACCTAAAACCTTAATGAAGAGAAATGGTTTGTAAAACAACACGGCCTGGTGTCAGGTATGGCAATATATGTATTTGCAATAGGCAAGACCTGTGAAAAGCAGAATTGAACCAAGGGCCTCTTGCATACAGTGCGAGCACTTTGCTACTGAGCTACCGAGCCACAGAATCCAAGGCGTTTTATCTATACCTGACAGAATTCAAACCAGTTACAAATGTCTTCAATTTTTTTCTCGATTCAATCGTCACATCGGACATCCAATTTTCCCAATCAGTTACTTTGGAGCAGTCCTTTAATACTTATCCACCGTGTATATGAATTGGCATTGAATTTTTCATGTGAGAAAGCCATCCAGCTGGCTTACGGAAGGGCAATGGTTCTACCTAGATGCTCGCTACCTGGGGTCTTCCTCCACTATCAAAGCTGGAAAGTCGCCAAATGACCTATAATTTTGTCAGTGCGACGTTAAACCAAACATAATAAATTCTTCTAGGAATATAAATAGCTTATTGACATACATGTCGTCTCAATACTAAGACAGGTTTTTATAGCATTGTTGTTTATAATCCTGCTTGAAATAATTTGGAAATATTGCCAGATATACCAAATTATTTCTGAGTCTAAGACAAAATTATATGCATATATCTCTTCTTGGGATCGCGACTGGATCTGGGCATGACGTCAACAATATGGCGACCGCTTATGAAATAATGCTGCAAATAATATCTGAAGAAATCAGTAAAACGTCTTATAATATCAGATATCATGTCATTAAACAAACTAACGTGGCATTTTAAAGGTTTATGTTTACATTTTATCGGAAAATGAAATATTTATTCCATATAACAGGTTTCATTTTAACCTGACGTACTTATTTACAATACATTTTTTAACGTCGCTGCTACCTTTTGATATTCCTCTTTTGGACTGTTCCTTTCGTGCTGTATTTGCAATTTAATTATTTTCGTAGTAGACAGGGTTGTAAAGTTCAACTTCTGCAGCTGTGTTGTTCAAAGGTTTAACTGTTACGAAGTCTGTCCGGTTCTTGAGATGTTGACATCAACACGTGATGCTTTGAAATTCCAATTGAAAAGTAGTGATTATCAGGCCAGGTTATGCATTAGTGCGAATGAGTTAGTTGCCAAAGTTATATTCAACGGCAACAGAAACATTTAGGAAGAATCAAGTTGCAGAATAGGATGTTGGATGGAAAATATTACAAGCTATATTAAATGTGTAAACTATTTTAAAAATTCTAGCTTAATGAAAATCATGTTTCAATTTCAACCTTATTTGAAAAACTGTTTTCGGGGTTGGCACGGTATGACAATTGATAGAAATGCTATATCAAAGCAGTCGTCTATACTCTGTCACAAAATGACATACTTGCCTCAAAGTATATGTAGCATAAAGACAGGTATTGCATCATCCTTATGGAAATTTTTGGGTTATTGAAGTACATGTCAGATGTTTCGCATAATACCTTACATATTTTTGTGCTTTCGATAACTTGGACTTCAATGTAAATTTCATTAAATTCGGCTAAGTGAAAAAGAAGTCAATATTTTTGAAACTTAAGAAATTTATGTTATATTTATCTCCAAAACCCTTACATCGGACCTAGAATTGTACAATATACTTTCCCGCGGAAATAGTCCGAGTTCACGTCTATCAGCTTGAATATAATGCCGAAATACAATTGATTCTTGTGTAAAATGTGATCATCAAAATGTCTACTTTCAGTTTTACATTTGCATTAAACTCGGCTCTAAACATTTAATCTTTTGCAAAACTTCAGCCCGGCACACAGTGAAAATCGAGCATGTCGTGTATAATTCGCGTGTGAAAACGGTAAAAGTCACGGACCTCTAGTATTTTAAAGGTCTAAGTGGTACAAATAATATGATTTTGATTTTTTTATAGTCATAGTTTTAACAATTATGATCTTCTTTTTTGGTTTAGACAGTAAAAATCATTTCGCATATCTTATTATATCTCGTCCTTTCAGGAACTTTGTTAAAATATTTAATGAGTATATCATCATAGCTATGCAAATCTAAACATAAAGTAATGGTATCCGAATTTCAACCCCTGTTTTTTATGGTATATATTTGCAACAAGGAGAACAAAGTATAATTCATCCATGCTTAGTATATCGTCAAGGTAGCTGGGTGTTATTAAAGACTTTGATGACATCTGCCCACGTGTCTAGCGTTAAACCTGCATAAAATATCTTTCATAACAATATAAATCAAGTATGGTTAAAGTGGCGCACAATTAGTTTCTATAGAATAATTTGTTGTAAAAGTCAACATTTCGGATCTTTTTTACAATCCATTTAAGAAAACACGCTCTGTCAAAATTACAAGCCAAAATATGAAATTTCTGCAGAACATTTGTGTTTTCGATAAGACCAGTCAGTTTATCTTTGATAAGATTATGTGGTACAGTAGAGTACAAAATGAAGAAAATCATATGTACTAATAGATGAGTTTTTTTTTTTTTTGTAGTTCTTGATATGTAAATGGTCAAAAATGCCTTCGCTATTCTTAAATGACAAGAAAAAAATCATTGAAGAGTCCTGATTAGATTGCACAATAGAGTGTGAGCTGATATAATGACAGAATAATGTGATTTGGAAGGATACCATGTCACATGATAGGACTGAAAAATTGTTAAAATAGATGCACGACCCGACCAATAACACACACTCATTGATATGTTTAGTGCAATTGTCTATCACCAAAATTTCAATATATGCTTCTGTTATTTGACTTGGTGGGGTTCCATTTCTGGGTCTTATATAAAAAGAAAAAGACAAAACTTGTACACGTGCTGAAACAGACAGAAATTAACATATTCGTAGAGAATACGTTTTAATTATGAACGAATTAAAACGATGATTAGAAAGTTTAAATATATAGTTGAGTGACGCCAAAATGTTCCAAATCATGAATATACACGGATGCAAGATTAAGATCAGATTGAAACTTTCAAGTGCTTAAACGTACAGGTAGAAAATGAAGCATTTTTGTAAAAGAAATGGTCAATTCAATGCATGTGTTGAAGTAGACAAGTGGGAAAACGGATAATTTAGAAAGTAAATATATTATAATTTAACATATGGAAGTATATCTGACGATCAAAATTTGCTTTTACATCTTTATGCTATTATAGTGCATCTATTCACGTTGGACTGTCGTTATTTATGTGGTGGACGGATAGCTCAGTGGTTTGCACACTGGCCTTCCAATCCTGAGGTCGGAGGTTCGATCCCCGGCAGCTACTCGTGAATTTTCAGAAACGCTTTTCAGTGTTTCCCACCCAACTAGAGGTGTACTGGTCAGGAACCCAGGCAATCCTTGCGTGTATCAGTGCTATACACTGGGCACGTTAAAGAACCAGGCTGTCTATTCGCAACGAGCTAGGCTAAGTTAGCTGGACAAGCCTGTATCTGATTTCTGATCTCTCTGTCGTTGGGGCTTTGTCTCACTCTGTCCCTCTGGTCAGATCGTTCTGTGTCTGTACTAGTAGAGGATGAATTATGCGCCCTGTGTGGCTGCATTTGAACTATGTAAAGCGCGAACGTGAAATTGATCATGAAAAGGGCGCTATATAAATCTGGTATAGAAATAATAATAATAATAATTATGAAACGATAATTTTGCTGCAAATGAGTTGTGGCAAAAAATTAATATTTCTCTAAAATATGTTAAAGAAAAGTATAAATAAAAATATCGACATCTAGATAAAGAGAAGTGAAATAGGATGTTTTAAAAATTAAAGTCGATGTGATACAAGTCCTTCAGTGATGCGCTATATAGAAGACAAGCAGATTTGACCTGAAACGTATGGTCAAATAGCAGACGCAGAAAAAGTATACTGCATGGAAAGATCCATGTACCAACTTTATATATTCGAACTGATGCAAGTAAGGTGGAGAACATTGATATGCTGAAAACACATATAAATTGACTAAATGCACATGATATGTAGTCTAAATAGGTTTCGGGTACAGACAAGAATTAATAAAAGAAACTCATAAATGAGTATGGTAAATGCTCAATTTAAATACCGTATAGCGGGTTATTTCTACGGGCAATGTTTCTGCGGTCTCTCGGCAAAAATATTTCCAGCAGAACATTCATCCTGCAAAAATTTAAAGCGCAAAAATAATCTGCATTTTTTCATCAACGTTGTTACACGATATGTTACTTGAGGTAATCCGAAGTTCACAATGGCATGGTCTAATTATCTGAAATTACCGTCGTCATCTAACAATTACCGATAATGGTATAATTATGTGTGATGCTCAGTCAAAGTTCTAACTGTTAATCCCTCAGAAAACTTTTTTGTGTGAATGTAATACATTTCACTCTCTTATGAACATCTTCCGAACTATACCTTAGTAACCTTTATACTTATGTAACCGTTATGCCGATATACTGATGCAGATGTAGTGTGTATAATTGTTGTTGGACTATTTTTTCAATTCACATGTTATTATATCCTACCATGTATTCATTAAAAGCAAAGCTACTTAACAGCAGTTACCGGAAGTTAGTGTATAGCTTTCATACGCTATCATTCTCACGACGTCCGATCATGCGGGGAACTATACCTCCTTTCGCTTCCTTTTACGTGAAAACGCAGAAATTAAACACGCAGAAATTTCTTTCAAGATTTTTTGGGATTTAAACTCAGAATATTTTGACCGCAGAAATAACCCGCTATACGGTAAACAACAGGTATGAATAGGGGTTTAAATTTGGAGGAGAATGTAGCTAATAACAATACATGTGAAGTCCCATCAAGCACAATAAAGTCAAATTATAGCATAGATATAAAAATGACATTTTTAACAAGCTAAAATTGAATGTTGTCTTGTAAGAAATATAATTAGGTGTACCAGCTTTCTTTCCGGTGATAAAAGTCATCCTTAAATCGTTCTTTTTTTTTTCAAAATTAGTGATGAACATAAACCGGCTTTATAACATCAAATTTTACTTTTTTAATCATTCTTTTTTTTCATATTGATGAATTATACCATTTTTATAATAGGAGGCATCGACGCATTAATATAGTCGGTGCCTTGTTTTGATGTCGTTTCGTGTGTTTTAGAAACAATATACCATATCCTTTTAAGAACGCTTTTTCGGTCCGTTGAGAAGCATTTTTCTTCAGCTAATCATAACATAGTCTTTCACATACTTTGTATCTATCAAAAATATTGATCATTTTTTTTCCGGCAAAAGGGGGGAAAATTATGTTTTTTACCCCCCTATTTTCATAGTATTTCATTTAAGAACGGCTTGGGGGACTAGTTTCTTTAAAGTTAGAATGAAATTTGGATTTATATATACTTAAAATTTTCAACTTAGAAAAAAAAGGGTTAGTGAAGACAAAGATTTTTATAAGTAGTTTACATTCCCCAAACAGTCCCCCCGGAAAACAAATTTTACTTCAACAAAAAACTATTTCCATGAAGCCAGAATCTTTTAGTTTTTGCGTTTTTTGAAAAACGTGTTACGAAAATTTTCAAACAATTATTTTAAAATTGCTATAAACTTTATCTTAATTCCCAAATAATTTAAAATAAAACCTTTTACTTTAAAGTGTTATTTATTCACTACACCTTTAAGCATCACGCTTTTTTTGATTTTTATGGGCACGCTGTTTTTAAGAGTTCTCCCCTTCGCGTTGCGAAACTTTATGGATAGCTTTGAAAAAAAGAAGAGGTATTTAATTATTGACTTAAAAAATACAAACAAATTAATGTAAGGACAACGGCGTTTAAAAAGGCCAAAAGGCTACCCGCAAATGACATTTTTCTAGCATTTTATTATTAGAAATTGTTTCAAAATTTTTGGCAAAGTAAGGTTATTGACCCTGTGACACGTTTACCTCAGATATAAGTTTCATTTTTAAATTTTTAAAATTTTCTGGTGACAGGAATGCATCATTTTTTTAAACCCCCTTTTTCCAAAAATCTTAAATTTCAAAACCCTACAATTTAAAAAATCAAAAACTTTAAAACTTTTACATAATTATCTGGGATTTGCATAGGCTTAAGTTCCGAGAGTTAAAATTGAAAAAACTAAAAAATTAAAAAAATATGGCCATATAAAAAAAAAACAAAAATTTTAAAATTTGAAATGATAAAAAAACTGAATATTTCTCCAAGGCCCAAAGATAAATTCCCCTCGCTTTTTAACACTAAATGTCTCTCTAAATAAGTCGTCTATTGTGACTTTTTAAAAATAAAAACCTTACCCAAAAGAGTAATGCTTACAAGGCAATTTGAGATTTAGAACGTATTTTGGGATTTAAATTTTAATTAGATAAAAATTAAAAACAAAAATATTGATAAAAAGCCCCTTTTTAATTTTTGATATTTAAACTCCCTCTTTGAGGGAAAATGTCCTTCGACAACTTACCGGTGTTAACTTCAAACTATCGTTTTGCAAGACTTGCTAAAAGATAAAGTTTTTTTAAGAAAACATTTTCATATCACCCAAAAAATTTATTAAAAAAGGGTTTCCGTTAACATAAGCTAGGGAAATTTTTAGTACTTTATTTAACAGACATCCGACAGTTGGACTAACACATACGAAATACACTGAGATGAAGTTTAAAAAGCGGAAAATTAAAAGCCCTTATTTAATAAAATCAGATATTTGAAAAATTGGTTATAAATTTTATCAAAGTGGAAACTTGCAAATCGTGAGCACAGTGCTTTTTAAAAAATTGACCTCTATAACTTGGCCCCGAAGCTCACGGACTTTTTTTGAAAACATTGAGGCCAAAGAAGTTTATACTTTTTGGGAAACAATTTTAACCCCGTGAAAACCCTTTCTTAAGTGTAAAAAGCCTGCCTATCATATTTTGTTCCTTATTTTGTGATAGGGGAGGAAAACTCCTTGAAAAAAATTTGGGGGGTGGGGAAAGTTTCGTCTACCTTTTTTTCACTTTTTAATACGTACAAATTTTTTGGGCGAAAATGTATATAGCAACCAATGTCGCAAAAAAAAAATCACAAAAGGAATGAGGACAAATTTGAAATTTAGGAAAAAAGGTAAAATATAGAAAAAACACAAAAATGGATTTTTAAAATTTTATTTTTATTTTTAAAAATTAGTTTGTTTCATACGTCACTCGCTTTTTATTTAATGGATATAATCAAAGCAAAAAATGCAAATTTTTATTGCAAAATGAAGGTAAACCCGATAATTAAAGGGTCAAAGTTCATTTTCTGCAAAAAAAAATGTACATTTACTTTTTCTAACGTTTTTAAATTTTGTATCACATTGTTAGTCACTGAAGTTAATTCTTTTTATGCTTTTTGCGGCAAAGTCAGCAGTCAAAGTTTACCCAAAACTGCCAAGGAAAAAGCTTTATCAAGGTCAAAGGTAAAATTTTTTGGAAAAAATGATGAATAGTTTCCTTTTGAAATAAAACAGCTTTTTCTGATCTTTATTTGTAATTGCTGTAATTTTGTTTTAATGTAAATGCCGAAATGTCATAAAAAAGTTTCGCAAAAATCAGAAAATTAAAAATGGATTTTAAGGGAAAAGGTCTTTTTCGGAAAAAGAAAAAAAAAATAGTTTTTAAACTTTTCTTCTTTTAAATGATTTTTGTCGATATTAAAAAAAAAATATCATTCATTTTAATGTATAAAAAGAGGCGATGGGTTGCAAAAAATTATTTAAAAACTTTAAAGGGGTCAACCAAAATTTTTCAAAAGAAAAAGGTAAAAAAAGTGAAAAAAAATGTTCAAAATTCACCTTTTTATGATTTCTATTTTTTAAAAGTATTTTTTTTGTCATTTTTAGAAAACTGACGTTTTTCTTTTATGTATTTGTCAGACGATGTCATTAAAAGAAAAAATAATAAAGGGGTCAAACCCTTGTTTTAAAAGGCGGGGTCTTTTTTGTGAAAAAGTAAAAATTGACATCTTACTCTTACTTTTTTTAAAAAAAAAAAAGCTCTTTTTAAAAATTTCTTTTAGAAATTTTTTTTAATGTAACTGTCAAGCAAGGTCGGAATGGGGTCTTACCCCCAAATAAGGAAAACCCAAAAACCTATATAAAAAGTAAAAGGTAAAATTTGCGTAAAAAATTAGCCAAAAAAAACCCCTTTTTTTGCAATGTTTTTTTCATTAGTTTTGGGGGTTTTTTAAAAAACTTTTAAACTAATTTTATTAAAATTTTAAAAGTATATATAAAAGATGAATCATTCTTAAAATAAAAATAAAAAATTTTTCCCAAGGTAAAATCTAACTTTTAAGGAAAAGAGGGGGCCTTCAAAAAACTCGCCATTAGAAAAAAAGGTGGAACAATTTTGGGGTAAATGAAAAGATCCTCTGCAGTCTACACATAAACGGGATTCAGAGTACCAAAACCAAAATTGGGACCTGCTTCCCCAAAAACTGTAAAGAAAACGGGACTAGGTAAATTTTCGGGCAAAGGAAACCCGGGGGGCAATGAAAAAACTCAATAAAATAAATGGGAAAGACGCCAAACCCCTAACCCATTAGAGAAAAGACAAGTACAAAGTTTTTGCCCAAAGCAAAACAAGAGATCCCACCCCCCCCAAAAACCCCCAAAAATTGGACAAACCAAAAACGACGAAAAGACAGAGCAACCCATCGTAAAAAAAACTGAAAAAGGGGGGGGGAAAGCAGCACACTGGAACGAGAGAGCCGCTGAGCCCAATATGGGTTCCTATCAATGTGCCCAAAATCAGTTGGGGGTGCCGGGAGAGAAAAAAAGGGGAAAGCAAAACCAGGTTTACCAAAAATCTCTTACGCTAAAAAAGACTAAACCGCTATCCACACACCTTGGACCCAAAAATTTTCCAAGGGGTCTTGGAAAAGGAAATTCGAAAGCTTAGGTGGGCCTACATCAACTTCGAAGCTCCCCCTTTCAAACTCTCTCTACGTGGGAAAGAGATTCAATCCAATGCAAGCCCTACATGGGCACACCAACAGTATGAGCAGGGAAAAGGGTAAAAGTTTCCAACAGCCCCCAAGCCAGCTTTCGGGCTCTCTCACAGGCCCTCTCAACTTAATCAACACTGTTGAAAAACATAAATCTGCTCCCTGAAACAAAAATGTAGCATTTCGATGATTCCGCCATGTACATGGGGAAATAAAGCTGCGCCAAACTTCAAAGCAAAATCAGCAAATCACCCCCCAACCTCCAACTTCTACAGAAACCCCGACCCCGGGGAAAGAACACTTTGCTCAGACTGGAAGAACAAATGGAGGTTACTGCCAAACGGACTGTCTACACAAGAAACGGGAAATTTAAACTGTCTTTGCTGCGCCTGAAGACTGTGGCCTGAAAAAACAATGAAAGCGGGGGTTTTGCAGAAAAAGCTAATATAGTGCGATCGAGAAAACACCGTTTCACTTCTCAGACTGTTCCCTACGGAAGAAGAAACCAAAATTTTCCCAAACAGACACCCTTTTGAGCCAAAGCCGGGGAAAAGATATCAGCGACCTGCAGATACGGGCAGTTATTGCCGCATCTAAATAAAAAAAAAACGGCAAAGAAAGGAGCGAAGGGGTAAGAAAGAAAAAGGCTAACATTAAAAAAATTAACATAAATTAAAAACAAGATTGTTTGAACAAAAAAAAATAACTGCTTTTTTTGAATTATTACCGAAAAAAATTTTAAAACTTTAAATCGGGGCGTTTAGACCATTCTTATAAAATTCCCTTTTTTGACATTGCCCCTAATATATAATACATTGAAAACTTCAAGGAATAAAAAATATTAATGAAAATACTTAAACAAAAGAAAAGTATTGAAAAAATGCTATTTTTTTTTGGATCTTTCACGAAAATTTCACCTTTCCCTTTTTATATAAGCTTTACCAACACTGTTTTTTAAAATTAATCGCATTGCTGACATTGTTTTACAAAAAACTAAACAGAATTTTTTTTCAATAAACAAATGAAAAAGATAATTTTAACGAAAAAAAATTTAAAAAATCTGTTTTTAAATTTTTACTGAAAATAAACCTTTTTAAACTTTAATGTGGGGTTGATCTTGATTTTTCATTTTTAATTTCACGTGATTTTGGGGCATTGTATATACTTTAAAATGATCAGTTTTACTAGTATGACACAAAAAGCCACAAATAAAGAATCAAACTTGAAATGCTGGGGTTTGCAGGTTTTTGGGTAGATTTTTTTCTGTTTAAACCCAAATCTATGAAAAACAAAAATGAAAAACAAAAAAAAAATTTTAATGTGCCTCATACTAAGATAAACTCTGCCCCCAATTTTTGATGTCCCATGGCGGGAATCCCTTATCTTGATAGATCATATAAAAACAAAATGGTAGTGTGGGGGATACAGTTGAATAAAAAACTGATTTTTCATTGAAAAATTCATCGCACGTTTATAAAGGGGGATATTTTTTGCAGCACATTACCAAAAGGGATTCGGAATAAAAAAAGTGCTAGATTTCAGAAAACATTTAATTTTGGTAGCGGGAAACCCCCAAACCCAAAAATCGTTGCTTTAATTCGTGTTATTTTGCGAATTCTTCCCAAAAATTTGCCCTTTTGACCTTTGATTATGGGTTTGCCTTTGACTTAAATAATAGACCTCATTGCTGACCTTCTTGAATGTATACAAAAAAGAAAATTGCTAACTTTTAATTATAACAAAAAGCTTTTTTTGATCAAAGTAAATGGGTAATTGGTAAATTGTGATTTTTTATAAAAAAGTGACCCTGACCTCCAAACCGGGTTTGCCCCTTGATTTTTCTCCCCATACACGTCTATTTATAAACTTAAAAAAAAGGGAAAAATTACTAAATAAAAAACAAATTTTTTTAAACAAAAAAAAAAATTTTTACAATAGGTGAATTTTTTAAAACATTTTACTCACTTTTTTGCCTTTGCCCTTTGTACATGGTTGACCGGGAGTTTTTGAAAAAATGGCATATAGACATTGCCAACATTTATACATTAAAATAACTGATAGGGTTTTGGACAAATATCGCAAAATATTATCAACAAAAAGAAGTAAAAAAAGAAATTTTTATTCTTTTACTTGAAAATGACTTTGCCCTTAAACAATTTTAAATTTTCAAAAAAACAACGAATCTTTTTTACGACATTGGGGGACATATAACATTAAAAAATCACGACATTACTAAAAACGATTAGAATAGCTTTTAAAATATTTTCAAACGGGAAGCTTTTCATGAAATTTTTCACAAAAAATTGCCCTTTTGACCTTTGAATAAGCTTTCCCTTGGCTTTTGGGGTTACATCTTACGCGATTTGCCTACATCAGACATTAAAATGAATTAACTTCAGTGCCCAACAATTAATACATTTTAAAAAACTTAAAAAAGTAATGTAATTTTTTTCATTTTTTTTCATGAAAAGAACTTGACCTTCAATTATCGGGTGACCTTGACATTTGCAAAAATTTGCATTCTGACTTTGCATAAACACTACTATCAAAGCGAGGCGTAGAAACAAACAAATTTTTAAAAAAAAAATAAATTTAAAAATATCCAATTTTTGTGATTTTTTACATAATTTGCCTTTACCTTAAATAAAAGTTTCCCCTCTTCCTTTTTGATAAATTTTTTTTGCTGACTTTGGGTTACAAATACATTAGACAATAATATGCTACGTGTTAAACAGGAAAAAACTGGTAACAAAATTTTCCCTACCCCCTAATTTTCCACAAGTGATTTTCCCTTTCCCCTATCACAAACAAAGTGAACAAAATAAGAAGGCCGGCTTTGCCCTTAAAAAATGGGTTTTCATGGAGAATATAAAAATATTGTTTCAAAAATTAAAAACTTTTTTTGGGCCCAATTTTGCAATAAAACCCCGTGAGCCTGGGGCCAACTTTCGTTTGACATAGAATTTCAGGTTAATGTTTTTGTGCCTTTCACTATATCGGGTTTAACAAAAAGGATTTAAATTCCTCAAAAAGGTTTTTACACATCCATCACATCCAAGCCAAAAGAGCTCACTCTTGCACATTTTTCATGGTTATGCCGTTTTTTTGCTTTAATTATACGTTTATTGTTTTGATATCTTTACTCTCTTATTACTTGATTCTTGGATAAAGAAGTAGTAAATTATTGTTTGTGCAAAGCGTATACCCTTTTTGCCTTTTTGCCCCCTTGGTCGGGACTGGTCAAGCCGGAAAAATTTTAAAAAATCCACATTTTTTAAACCCAAAAAAAACCCCCTGATTTAACAAAAGTTTTTTAATTTAAAAGTGTTTTGAAATAAAAAAAAATTTCTTTTTTTAAAAATATTTTTCCATTTAAAATTTTAAACTCACACCGAAGACAAAAGGAAAAATTTTGGCCTAATATAACATACAGGTATTAAAATAAAATGGGGTTTAAATTTTTAACCCACATTTTTTTCTGTTTAAATTTCTTTTTTTCCCTTTTTTAAAAACAAGGTATTTATTAAAAATCTACCCCCTTTTTTAAAAGAAATTAAAACAAAAACAAGAAATATCCCCCTTTTGATAATTGAAATTCTACAGATTTTTTTAATTAATATTGGAAAATAAATTCTTTAGGATTGTTTTTTTTAAAAAAAAAAAAGAAATTGAATAAATTATAACCATGAAAAAAAAATTGAAAATTTTCAAAACCCTAACACTTTTAAATAAAGAAAACATTTTAAAATAACCGGTTTAAATTTTATATCATTGATCGTGTTGTGTTACCTTAGCCCCGGAAGTCGATCGCGCCCCTTTGCTGTTTAAAGGGGCTTGCGTAGGGTTTGTGTACGGGGTCGCCTTGTCTTTTTAACGGTTACAGCCTCGTTATGACATTGACTGGTTTGTGCACAAAAGAATTCTTCCGCAATGTTGAAATAGCACTGAATTCCCTTTACTTCGTTCTTCTCTTTTTCGAAGTTTCGGGAGCAAACAAACAATGGGTTGAAGGTTTTTGGCTGCAAAAGGGGGATTTTTGATGATTTAAAAAAACCACGTATTTTTACCCTACAAGGGGGGGTTCTCTGGGAAAACAAAGGGTTCACCCCCGTCGGTGTGCCAATAATTCTACCTGGGGGGGGTTAAAATAAAGTACAAAACACGGCTTTTTGCTTTTTAAAACAAAACTAAAAATTTTTAAGTACAAAAAACGAAATCACTCACCGTTGAGTATCAAAGGGGGTATACCCATGATAAATTTTCATAAACTTTTATGTTATGAAAATCACTCATCTTTTTGAGTATGGGCCTGGGAATGCAGATTAAACAAACGTTTCTTTTAAATTTAAATTTCCCCCTTTATATTAATTTTTCCCAGTTAAATAAAACACAGTAAAAAAAAAAACTAAAGAAAAACTAAAAATTGTTTTTATAAAAGATATAGGTTCATCCGATATGAGAATCTGATTAATTCCTCAAAAGCAAAAAGTTACTTTGTAGTTTTTGAATCGCCTAAGAGAATGTCAACCAATTGTCCCTTTGTGAAATAAAATCTAATTTTTTTTTTATAAATAATACAAACAAATCATTCAAGTCCTCCTTTTCAAAATTTTACTTTATAAAATATATAAAAATTGGATCTCATTATCATTCCCCAAAAAATATAAAAGGATTTTGGGGTTTTTAATCGTTTATCCGGTTCACCTAGGTTTCCCCCCCGTTAAAAAAATCAAAATATATTTTAAAATTCCCGGTTTTTTTCGACTAAAACACACCCCCCAAAAGCACTTTGGGTCATTTTTTTATTTGTTGGTTTTATGTTAAAAATTTTTTAAAAATCAAGGGTAATTCCAGATTTTAAAATTGAAGGCATTCAAAGCTCAGAACCGGCCAATCTTCAATGTGAATATACCAAATCCCCCCCCCGGTTTTTAAATACTTTTTCATTTTTTATTCTAAAAATTTATCCAAAATTGGTTTTTGTTTCTAAAAACTGTTATATTCAAAAAAAAACACTTCATGTTTTATTTTTTTCTTTTTTTTTTTTTCCAATTTTCTTTTTTTTTTTTATCTTTCTTTTTTTTTAAGAATTTTTAGTAAATATAAAGTCGTTTTTTGAGCAATTCAAAGCAGAAAAATTGCACAACCCCTTTTGTTCTGCTAATTGTGTTTTTGTTTAAAAAGCTTTTTTACTTTTGTAATTTTTGGTTATAGAAATTACTTGGGTATTAGCATGATTGTTCCCCTTGTTTAGTTGATATTTAAACACAAGTCCAATCATTTATTATTTTTTTAATTTTATCATTAATTTTATCTTTAAATTCATTAATACTTTCTGTAAAAAACCTGTAAGTGTATTTAAACCCCGGTATTTTAAAGGGGGGGGGGGACTGTTAACAGTACTAATAAATTTCCGAAGTTGTTTTTAAAATTTTTCCCTAGCTGATCTTAATTTGTGTTAATTGTTTTAGATTACAGTAATTGATTCCCCTGTTTAACTGATTTTCCAACCAAAAAAGCCAGTTTTTTTCATGTTTTTCAACTTTAGCTTTAAATTCATTAATATCATCTTGATTTTTTGTTTTATTCTTAAGTCTGCAACTTTAAATTATGAGGGTTTTGTAAACAGTACAAATCCAAACTCGAATTCTTTTTTTAAAGGGGCACTGTTTTAGAATTGGCCTTTTTTAAGGGTTTATCTAATCGTGTCATATCATCACCTCTTTGTGAACTGCTTTTCAGTCAGATTTTTTCGAAAGTTTATTTAAAAATTAACAATAAATCTTATCTTATTTTCAGTTTCTGTATTTAGTTATTTATTTTTTTTGTTTTCTAACTGTACATATTTTGTAATTTTTTTCTCACCCTAGTAATTTTGTTTTTTAGTTCTTCATTTAATCATACTATTTTTTAATTCTTGAACTTGTTTGTATAATTTTCAAAATTGGTTAAAAAATCTTTTTTATTGGCATCGTCAAATCAGATTTCTCTTCAAGTTTTAATAGAAAAAAACCATAGCTTTTTTCTTTTAAATTTTTATCTTGTATTTCAACTTAATAAATTTTTTTTTTAAGCTTTTGTTAATTTTTCAATATTTTTAAATTCGCTTCTAGTGTTGTTTTATAAATTGGGATGTCTTAAAGATTAGTTATCATTAACTTTGAACTTTTTTAACTAAATCGCTAGAAACTGAAATCTTTGGTTTTTATCGGTTTCCTAGGTTTATAAGGTATTACCTCCCTACTAATGCTCTGTTCATTGTGTTACAATTTTCCTTTTTTTATAAAACATTCCGTTTTTTTTAAGTTTTTAATTGTTTTTTAGACATAATCATTAAATAAATACAATTTTAATTTACTTAACGTCGGCTCACTTTTTGTTTACATCTTTAAAAAACCCCCATTATTAAAATTATATATATTAACAAAAGTTTTTTAAAAAACTTCCTTGGTTTTAAATAATAAGAAATCAATTTTTGATTTGTTGCTTGCAAAAGAGTTAGGTTTTATTTGTTCTTTACAAATAAAAATCTTTTTTCCGTTTCCCTGGACTTTCAAATAAAATAAAATGGAACTTTAATTCAAATACTTTTGGTGTTTTATGTAAGACTGACTTAAATAAATAACCCCTTTTTTTGTGACTCCTTGAAAAAAGTATTTTGTTATTTCTTTTAAACCTTTTTATCTTCCAACAAATCAAAAAATTTACTACTTTTTTTTTTTCATTCAAGCTACGCAGGGTTAAAATTTTGGTTTTCAGCTGAATTTTTAAGATTTCATTTGGATTTTTTTTTTTCTGCAATTCCAAAAAAAAAAATTTAATTAAACCTATATTTAATGTTCTTTTTTTTAAAAGCTTTTAAGAAAAATTTACAAAAAAAATTAAAGGTTTTTCAAGTATATGCATTAGTGATTTTTTTTCCAGACCGGACGATCCCAATAACTTCTAAAACATAATTGGCATAAAGGAAAAAATTGTTAAAGTTAGGATTTATCACTTTTTGTATCATAATTTGGAATTTCCCCTTTAAATTAAAAAACATCTTCATTTTTTGCTTTATTTTAAACTTTTCTTACAAAATTAAAAAATCAATCAAACTTAATGAAATAAAAATTAAAAAAAATTAGTCGGGCAAAAGATGGAGCTCTTAGAAAGAAAAAATGAGAGAAAAAATAAAAAGCACAAATGGGGATAGTACACAAATTTTTAAAACCCAAATTTACAAAGAAAAAAAAGTCAAAAAGAAAATTGTCGTCAGTTAAAAGCATTACCGGAAAAAGAAAACCGGATTAATTCCAAACAGTTTGCTGATAAAATACAAAAACAAAAACAAAGGTTGGAAAAGGGTTTCCCAAAAACCAAACGATTATTACCGCCCCAAAGGGTAAAGGGGTTTTGGGTGGGGAAATATGGGAAAAACCCAAGAATTTTCCGAAAATCAAAATTTGAAAAAATTGGGAGCCCGACCAAAAGAAATTTCGTTAATTTAAAAAAGAATTTTAAAATTTTTAGAGAAAAACATTTTTAACGCCCCCAAGGGGGTTTTTTTTTTTTCCGCAAATCTAAAAGATCCAAAAAAAAGACAAAAGAATTGAAATACATAAAAAGGGATCAAAGGAATTAAAAAATTTTGGGTAATGAAACTGGTGCAATAACTAGAAAAAAAACAAAACAAATTTTACTAACAAAAAGGAAAAATTAACAAGTCGAAAATTAAAAAAAAATAGAGACGTAACCTAAATTTTTAAAAAAAGGAAAAAGTATAGGAAAAGGGTAATATCAAACCCATTAAAAATTTCACCAAATGGGGGGGGCAATGGAAAAATTAATTATTAACTTAAAAAAATTTTTTCCACAAAATTTTGCTAAAGGTCAAGAACGGAAAAAGTATTTTTAAAATGATAGAATGATTTGATTTATTTAAAATAAAAGATTAAAAAAAAAAAAAAAATTCTCATCTAGAAAAAATTTAAAGAAATTAAAAAAAAGCGATTTCCCCAAAAAAGCTAAGAAATTTAAAAAAGTATTGGGACAAGGGTTTTGACGTTTTGCCTGTTTTAAAAAAAGGGTTTAAAGATTGGGGTTAATTTTTGGTTAGATCGGGAAAAATATGAAAAACAAAAAAAACGTATTTGGGGGGAGATCAATTAAAAAAAAACCTTCCCCAAAACCCCTAAGTTTTAAAAAAAAATTTTCCCTTGAATAAAAAAAGGAAAAAAAAATATTAAAAACAAACGTTAAAAAAAGAAATAAAAAACCGAGTTTTTACAAACGATTAGCGTCTTTAAATTGAAAAAAAAAACTTAGTTTGGGGGTTTGGTAGAAAAAAACCATCCTACTCGGCATAAATTAGATAAAGATAATAAAAGAAGTTATTTAAATGGAAGGTTGGAAAGAATCAAATTCAAAGGTTTTTACAGACAAAGAAATTAAAATTTTATGGAACTTTAAAATAAATGGGATTTTGAATTTTTTAAAAAGACAGCCCAAAAGTTGGAATTTGATTTATAGTTTAAAAAATTTTATTTTTAAATTTAAAGATAATTTTTAGTTTTATTTAGAAAAATCAAATTTTTCATACTTGCTTGGTTTGAGAAAAAAATTGAAAACAAAAAGAAGGGAACACAACCCCCAAATAAAAAATCTGGGGTACATTTTCTTCATGGCGATCTATGATAAACACGTTGGGAATTTCATGATAAAACTACTTTTAAAAAGGGAGTTAAAAAGGCTTACCATTTACAAAAGAACCACAAAGGTTGGATATTTAAAAAAAAAAATATAAATTTAAAATTTGAAATATATTCAGAGTTTTGGGGAATTTAATTTTAAAAAGGTTGAAAAAGTTTACACTAAAATTTAAAAAAAAAAAGAAATTAAAAATTTAGTTTTTATAAATTTCAAAAAGGTTTTTGACAAAAAAAAAGGAATTTTTTTATGTTGTTTCTCACACGAAAAGAAAACAACCGGAACGATCTTTGACACTTTAACGAAAATTTTTTTCAAAACGGATTTCATCTTCAATTTCACGCTGGGAAAAAAAATTTGGGAAAAAGCAGGAAAAACAGCACAAAAAAGTGGAAAAAAAAAGGTTGGAAAAAGAAGTTGAAAATTTTTCGCTAATAAAATTTTGAAAAATTTAAAAAAAAAACTTGCCGGGGTTGGGGAAAATTTAAATTGCTAAGGAATTACAGAAAGAATAACAGAAAATAAAAAAAATAATAAAAAAAAAGGGGATATTATAAGAATAATGAATATTTTCAGGTCTGGAAGAAACCAAAATTTCAGATTAATTTACAAAAACTAAAATAAAATATAAAAATTTTATGTTTTTGAACAAAAAAAATTTTGAAAAAAATTTAATTAATCCTATTCAAAAAGATACAGCTTTAAAACTGTCTGGGGAAAAAATTTAAGCAACAGAAAAAACGGAAAATTTTACAATTAATATAGAAGTCATATTTTGATTGGGTTTTTTTGCTATTTTGAAATAAAATTTTTAAAATAAAAAAGCTGCTGATGTAAAAATTAGATGTAAACCCAAATTTTCCCAATTAAAAAATGCGCTTTATTTTTTGATCTTTGTGGTTAAAAAAAAAATGGAAAAAAAAAAATATTTTTGAAAAAATTTATAAAGGTATAAAGAAAGGATTGGTTTGAATTGTCTGAAGATTATGTAAAACAACGGAACCCAAATGAATTTATTATTTAGATAAACCTCACGCAGGAAGGAAAGGGCAAACAAAATATAAAGGGTTTGCTTCGGAAGTTTAACAATCAGGGTGGTAAAGAGGTAAAAGCAAAATTCATTAAAAATTATTCATTTTTTCAGGGTTTAAAAAAAATATTAACCCAATCAAATCAAATAACACGAGGGGACAGATGATGATGAATAAATTTTTAGGCAAGCTTCTGGCGTTAGAGTAATTGTAACAAATTAAATTTTTGGGTTCACGTTTAATTTCAATGAATTTTGGGCTTAAATTTAATTTCTGAAAAATTTTAAAAACAAGAGGGGAACCACGGGGAAATGGACCAATAAGTGACACACAAAAAAACAAAAATAACCTTTTAAAACGGGGGTGAAAAAAAACCCCAACATTTTTTTTTACAACGACCCGTAAAAGAATTCACAAAAACTTCCACATTTATTGATACATTAAATTAAGCCAAAAGAAAAATTTCACTTTGAGCCCTGTCCTTTGAAGTGGTAATGGGTTTTAACCCGAAACGAAAACACAATAAATAAAATATAGTTATTAATAGTTAATTATTATAAACAAAAAAAAAGCCCGGGAGTCTGCTAAATAGACAAAACGTTAAAGTTTATTTGGATTTGTTCATTTTTTAAAATTGGGAATATAAAAAAGGGGAATACAGAAGAAAACCTAAGCATATAAATTAAAAGCTAAAAATTAAAAATTCCACCGCACTAATATTCGTGTTACCAATTGTATTAAAGAAAACAGTTGAATAAAAAATTGGAAAAAACTTGTTAGTTTTTAAAAAAAAAAAATATAAAATTAAAAAGTACAAAAAAAATTGAATATAAAGTTTACCTTTCAGAGACAAAGAAAAATTTAGCACAACTTATAAAAAAAAAATTTCCCCATACTTTTATTAAACATAACCCTCAGGGAAAAACCTTCAAAAAAAAAACACAAATTTAACAAAAAAAAGCGTTCAAAAAAGGGGGGTTTTAAAATAAAATTCAAAAAAACAAACCAGTCAAAGGCCCAAAAAGGGGGACCTTTTAGGACTTTGGCGGTTTGTTTGAAAACAATTCTTCCAAAGGCGCAAAATACCCAAAAAATTTCCCCCAGGCAAGGAGCCCCTTGGGCGGCCGACTGGGTAGAATAAATGGAATGGGATGATCGGGCCCATGGGGCCCTCTTTTCCCTGGGAAAATAACCTAGCTAATGTAAGAAATGAAAACACCAACTTACCCCTAAACAAAGAAAACATCTAGTAGTTTGGGGGATTAAAAATTTAAAACAAAAACAAAAACAAAAGGGGGCTTTTTAGGATGTTGGTGCATTTTAAGGGGACCCTTGTTTAAAAACTTTGTTTAAGTGGGAAGGGACTGGCAGGGTGGGAAATTTTAAATTCCCCCGACCAAAAGGGTTTTTGGGCACAGATGATTTCAGAAAAAACCTTACGACGAAATTCCCAATAAAAAAAAAAAAAATTTTTAAAACAACCAAACTAACTTGAAATTGAACTGGTAAAACAATAAAAAAAAACTTTAGGGAATTTTAAAATAAAAAAATTTTCAAAATTAAAAGTAAAGACAGTGTGGAATAATCAATTTAGATGACCTGCGACCAAAAAACTTTGGGGTTTTACTTAAATAATTGTACTCGAAAAAAAAAGGTTTTTCGAAAAATGCTTGGGTTTTCGATCCTTTTGGGCTTCCTCCGCCGAAAGAAAAAAAAAAATAATACCAAAGAAAAAACAACAAGTTTAATATCAAGACAAAACAAGTAGCTTTGCGGTATTATTGTTTTTTTCATAAAAATTTTCAAAATGGAAAACATTTTTTGATTTATTTTAAAAATACTAAAAAAAAAAATGTAAAACAAAAAAAGAACAAACAAAAAAAAATTTTAACCAATAAGGACATTAAAAATTTTTCTTCCGGGGTTTTTTTAAAAAAAAATAAAAAACGGTTTTAAAATTTTAGAATTTAATATAAAAGGGAAACAAAATATAAATTTAAAAGAAAAAAATTGAAGACAATTTAAAAGAAAAACCTCCCTTGTTTTTAAAAAGTTTACCCAAGTACCGAAGTGGATTATTTTCAAGGGAAAAAGAAAAGCTAGTCCCGGTTAAAATTCAAAAAGGGAATAATTAAAAAATTATTTTTAATTGCTTTTAATTATTTTGTTGATCAATTTAAAAAGATAAAAGGGGAATAAATTACAAATAAAAAATAAAGAAATTATTCTTAAAATTTTCGATGTAAAAAAACAGAAAAAATGAATTTTTCTATTTTATGCTAAAAATTTTAAAAAAATGAGTTATTTTTAAATTTAAATTTTTAAACGTTAAAATATTCTTAAAAATTTTTGGGTTTTATAATTTAAAGTAATTTAAGAGGTAATTTTTAAATAAGCTAAAATATTAATTCCTTCAAGAAAAAACTTTTACGCTAAAGATAAAGAGTTTTATTTTTTAAATAACTGGAAAAATTTGTTTTAGAACATAACTTTAAAGTGGATTACTTGGGTTTAAATTTAAAAAATATCTTTGTAATTTTTTTGAAAATTGTTTTCTTACAACAATTTTTTTAATTCCCCTTTTCTTTTTTAACGTTTTTTCTTTTCTAAAAAATTAATACATTTTCTTCTTAAACCGCTCAAACAAAGGGTTCCGCAGCTTCGTCTTTAAAATTTCCAAATTTTTTTTTTTATATCAAAAAAAAGGGGAAAACTAAAAACATAACAAAAAACTTGTCCTAAAAAATCCCAACACTTTGGTTTTTTTCATAACATAAGAAACAGGGGCAGGAAAAATAAAACAATTACCCTCATTTTTCCAATTTTTAAAAATAAAATCTCATAAAAAGAAAACTAAAAGCCCTCCAAATAAAAGGGTTTAAAACAAAAACCTTTTATTCTAAATCCAAACAAAAACTTTTTAAATTTGTTTGAAAAACAAAAAAGGGTTTTTCATTATTTTTTTAAAAATTTTTACAAGAGTTTAAATTTTTAATTAATCCCTGGAAACCCACGTCTTACCGATACAGAGTTTTATAAAAATTTTAAAAAATCTTTTTCCAAAGAATTTTTTGCTTTAGATTTTTTTGGGGATAAAATCAAAACTTTTTTAACCCCGGAGAGAACAAAGAAAGGATTTTTGTTACTTTAACCCTAATTGTGTATAAGTTCAAGATTTTTAAATAAACTAATTAGTTTTTTCAAAAAGTTTAACTAATTTTTTACCTTTTCCCATTCAAATTTTTTTTAAATTTACATAATTGGAAAACCATTCGTCGGGGGTTTTTAATTTTTTTAGGGGCTAAAGGGTAATCGTTGGGGGAAAGAAATTTTTTTGGTTTCAAAATACATCAATATAAGTAAACTTTTAAAACCTTTTCAAAATTTTTTCTTTAATTTTTTCGGAATAAAATTTTAAAAATTTCCAGAGGGCCAGGTTGCCCAGGCCCAACCGTAAAAAGGGATTGGCCGGGGTACATAAAATTTTGCGCAAATTTCATCAAATCTTTATAATTTATTGTTTTCTTTACGCTTTAAATATAAAAATTTCCTCCTCTCGTCCCTTTTTTTTTTTAAAAAAAAAAACAAAAAAACATTTTAAATTAATTAATCCCTTTTTCCCTGCACCCAAAAAAACACACAAAATAAGACAAACAATTGGAGACTCCAAACTAATTTTTTAAAAATTTTTTGAAAACATCACAAAAATAATCTCGTTTTTTAAATAAAGTTGAACCATTGTTTTTTATTTTTAAATTTTAATAATTTTACATGCCAATTCTTTTCAATTGTGTGTTTCATTTAAAATTAATAAAAAATCAAAGGTAATTTTGTTTTTTTGAATTTTTCAAATTAACCCGTAATATGGGGAAAACACCTTTGCTTAAAAGTTTCAAAACGGAAAAATTTGAATTTTAAAATTTTTTACTAAAATATCCCAATATTTAGACAAAACGGAATGAACAAAAAGCCAAACAAATCAAAAGCCAAACCCAAGAGAACAACAAAACTTTTTTAATTTCCCAGTGCAAATAAAATGACCGTCAAAACCCTTTAAAAATTTAAAAAAACAGGAAAATTGCGGGCAAAATTAATAACATTTTAGGAGCACCCTCGAACCGTTAATACAAAAATCCGGACCGGTCCGGGGAAAACTTTTTTTTTATCACGTAGGCACTCACCTATTTTCTTTTTTCACAGATATGACAAAACTTTTGTTTTTTAAAATTTACTTTTTACTTTTTTAGACTTTTTGGGTTTTGTAAAAGCAAAAATTCTTTTCAAATTCCCTTTTCCTCAAAATTTTTTTTCTATAAAAATTTTTAAAACGCGTTGGGTCCCCTTCAAAACGGGTTGGTTTGTATATTTGTCATCGTAACAAAAAACAAATTTATAGCCGTAAACCCACTAATGGTTTTGATTTGGTTTATAAAATGAAGATTCGTTGAGGGTTAAAAAGCAGAAAACTTTTTTATTATTTATTCAAAATCAGCAAAATTACAAAAGGAACGCTAAACCTTTTTTGAAATTTTTAAAATTTTACTTTACTTTTCCCCCTTTTGGCATTTTTTTATACCTTGAGTCCATTAATAGTAAAAATTTGGGAAAAAGTTCTTTAATATTTTTTGAGTAAATGTTGTAAGCAACTTTTTTTCAAAAATTTTCTTGTTTTTATTTTTTTTTGTTTTTTCATTTTCTATTAAAATCTTTTATCCAAACAAAAAGTTTGACTACAGGGTTTTTCCCTCACCGTCCCCCCATTTTTTATCATTAGTAATGACAACAGCACAGTGTTCTTCGTATTGAATTTTTAATGAAAATGGGTAAATTCCCATGGGTTTTTCATAACCAAATAATTAAAAAGAATTTTTATTTAAAACTTTAATTTTAGGGAAAAGTTTTTTTAAACAGGAAACTTTTTCCCCCTTTTAATTAAAATCGTTTATGTTTTTTTTTTTTAAAATTTTAAAAATCTTTTGATGTTTTTTTACAGTAAAATTTAAAAAGAAAAACCCCTTTAAAAAATTCATTTCATCGTTCTTTTATTTATTAATCCTTTTATTGAATTTTTAATGGTTTGGAAAATTTTAAATAACTGAACCAAAAGGCTATACTTATATTATTTTTATTGACATCAACTGACCCATCCCCCCACTTTCCTTTTAAATCCAATTTCCAATTCATTTTTATTTTACAAAAAATTGAGTAAATTTTTTTTATTTTTTTTATGTTAATAATTTTTTTAAAGCCTTTGATTTAAAATAAGGATTTATATTGTATCAGTTTTATCCATTTTTGCCCAAAAATTAATTTTTAAAAAACGTTTTTTTTTTAACCTTTTAAAATTTTAATTCCGATTTAAGATTTCAAAAGTCTTTTAGTTAAATAAATTGATTTTTTTGGGTTTCTCTATATTAAATTTTAATTTCAAAATTTCTTATAAATCGTTTTTTAGATCTCTCAATTTCCATTATATATTATATTTTTGAAAAAAAAATTCGTTAACAAAAAAGGATTAAAAAAAAATTAAAAAAAAAATAAAAAAATAAAGTTTTAAATTTCTTTAAAAAGAAATTTTAAAATTTAAAACAAAATCTTTTTCCCCTTAGTTTTTGATATTCCAATTTTTCTCGGTTTTTCCTTTTTCGCACATTGTTATTAACCCCCAATTAAAAAGGCTTTAGGCGCTGCAAATTGCTTTTATATGTTTTTTCTTCATTAGATCACAGTCGGTTACAATAACTTTTTAGGATTGTTTGAAAATTTTTTGGTCGGGGCAATACCTAATCTTTCAGCTTTTCTTCTTCAGTTAATAGACAAACCCCAGTTTCCCTTCAATAAATTATTTTTTTAAAAAAAAAGGGGTCTATAACATTTTGTAATTTATCAAGACATGGTTTTTATATTTATCGCTAAAATTTGTTAAATTGGATTTAATAAAATTTCTTCTTTTTAAAAAGTTTTTATTGAATTTTTGCTGGATTCATTATTTCCCCCTAAGTGCTAGATAATTTGGTTAATCATTTATCTACCTTTTAAAATTTAACCCTTATTATAATATACTTATGAAAAAAAACTTTAAAACGCACCCAATAAATATATTATTTGAGTTTTTTTTATATATCTTTTTTAATAAAATTTTAAATCTTTTTTTTAAAATTTTTATCAACTGTAAAAATTTTAATACCTTCTTGAAAAAATTCGTTTAAACCTTCTTCGTGAAAATTTTTTTTAGTTTTTCTAAATAATCTAAACCAACTTTGTTTTCTTCGTTCTTTTTTTTTTTTGAAATCTTTTAAAAAATATTTCTGGGTCGGTTTAACATAAACAAATCCATCAATTGGGGGTTTTTTTCCCTTTGGGTTTTTTAAAAAAGTCATTAAGAAAGATGTATAGCCCACCGGGGGGCATTTATAACACCGTTGTCGTAGTTTTTGTAAAAAAGACTTTTAGTTAAAAACACGTTCAAGAAAAAAACCCATGAACGTTGCAGAAGAAAAAATTTTAAAATGACGTTTTAAAGTTTTTGTAAAAGGAAAAAAAAAATTGGAAGGTTTTGAGCACAAGTTCAAAAAATTTTTATGAAATTATAACTTTCAAAGCTGGAACCTTTGGGTTTCACGGGGATCCATAACATTTTGCCATTCGTGAATTGGTCTGGAATTTTTTTTTAAAAAAAGGGTTATATTCTTAAAATATCTAAAAAACATACTTTTTTCCTGATGCAAATTTCCTTCAAAGTATAAATTTTTTCCCTTTTTTTAAAATACTTATAGAAAAAACTTTAATAAATCTTTAATAATCTTTAAAAATTTTTTAATACAACCTTCTTTTTTTTGCTTTATATCCCTTAATTTTTAAAATTCCTTTATTCATTTCAAGAGGTTAAAAATTTTTTTTTCGCTTTTTTAATAATTGTAAAAAAATCCTAAAATTTTTTTGGATCTTCTTTATTTATTTTCCCCAATCCGTGCTTTTTTTAAAATTGTTTTTTTTTGGGTTGATGTGTTTTTAAAATAAATTTTTTGTCTCAAGTTTTGTCTGTGTAAAAAAGGTAATTTTGAGGAAAAGCACCCGCAACCTACAAAAACAGGGAAAACGGAAAAAGGGTAATTCAGGAACAACCCAAAACACCTGCTGTAATATATAACCCATACTTTCTCTCCCCCAAAAATTTTTAAATTTTTCGTAAGCAGCAGCAGTTTTGTTAAATGAATAATTTAAATTTTCTATTGTTTCTATTCCTTTTTTTTAGAAATTAGATTTTATTGCTCTTTATAAATTAAAACTTTTTTTTTTTCAAAAAAATTTGTTCGAAATCGCTAAACGGAACCCAACCCATTAAATTTTTCGCTATAACCCCTTTCCCTTTTACTTAACTTGTTTTTTCTTATAGTTTCCCTCTAATAACTTTTTCATTCTAAAAAATTCTTTTGTAGTAGCAAAAGTTCTTGTCCTAAAATGAACCTTTAATTTTTTCATCATTAAACTTTTAAAAGTGATGTTCTGGGATTTGATTTTAATTTTTTTAAATTAAAATATTCCCCCTTTTCCCTTTTGGGTTACCTTTTTTAAAAGTTTTTTGTTTGCTTTAAACGAACTCGATCCCAATTAAATTTTGCTTTGCTCTTTGGGGTTTTTTAAAAAACCAAAAGTTAAAATAAACTCCTTTATTTTAAGTTTACTAGCTTCGGGTTTGGGGTCATTTTTTTAAATAAAAAGTTTGTTTTTTTTATATTTATCAACCTATCCTGCAAAATTTCTAAATAGTATAATATTATTTGTTGTAAAAATTTCCACATTATTCTTTTTTAAAGTTCTTTTTAATCTTTTATTACTACACTTTGCCTTCATTAAATTATGATACTATTAATCTTTTTTTTTATCAAAAAAGATTCAAACTTTTTTTAAAAACAATTCTTTTCCTTCACCACCCAAATTTGTTTGGGAATCGCCATTTTTAAAATTTTTTTTTCGAAAGCTTTGTAACGTTCTCCAGTTTATTCTTTTTAAAGGGAAAAACCCAAGCAAATTTTTTTTCTAAATATAAAAAAACGGAACAAGTATTTACATTTTAAAAGTATTTTTTAAAAGCTTGCAGCAACAAAACAGCTGACAAAATTCTCAATGTCATTAACATCCTTTTCGTTTCCCCCAATTTTTTTTAATTGGTTTGTTTTATTTTTCTAATTTTACACTCCAGGA
Organism: Mercenaria mercenaria; assembly: GCF_021730395.1. Classification (NCBI taxonomy): domain Eukaryota; kingdom Metazoa; phylum Mollusca; class Bivalvia; order Venerida; family Veneridae; genus Mercenaria; species Mercenaria mercenaria. The sequence continues at coordinate 80,544,870 of NC_069372.1, forward strand.
TTCCGGGGGTTTTATCTCCCCCCTTTTCCCCCTTTTTTTACTTTCGTTTTTGTCCCAACCCAGTTTTTTTCGTTTTTATTACGGTTTACAACTAAAGTTTTGCAACTTTTTTTCCAAATGTTTTTGATTTTGTGTTTTCAAATTGGGAAAACATTTGTTTTCCTGACTCTTTTTTTTTCCCCCTGTCATAGCAAAAGTCCCTGGTCCTACATATGCATCCATTCGTTGCAGAGGTCCGTTATCAAAGATTTTCCCGGGCCCAAAGTTAAAAAGGGGGAATGTTTTAAAAAATTTTTTGGTAAAAAAGGAAAATTTCTTTATGAATTCTAAATTACCTGCTTGTGACTTTAAAAATTTTGCTTTTATTTTCCCAAAGCGAACAGGTAGCTTTTATCATTTTTCTCCCATTTTTTGTTATAACATAATGGGGGTTTATATTATCAGTAAATCTTCTTTCTTTCAAACAATATATTTTATTTTGTAAACTCATTATATTATATGTGTATAAATTTAACTTTAAAACTTTTTAGTCGGTTTTTACTGGGTTTAAACCCTGTGGATTTTAAATTGTCCGGCATTGACCAGTCCTGACCAAGGGTCAAAAGGTCAAATGAGGTTATACTGTCTTCGCACAAACAATTACTTTACTACTCAAGCATATATAGGCTATTGTCCAATAGCTACATCCACATTGGAGCCATTAAACACTCCAGTGACTGTTCCAGCTTCCTCAGATGTGCCAATTTTCACTATCCAGCATCAACATAATCGAGAGCGCTCTCTCATGTGTTAGCTCTTTTTCTAGTAGGAATTTCGTCAGTAATGCAAATATTTTTTTTCAGAAATACGTGCTTATTCGTGCGCATGCCCGGCACTTGCAAAATATGCTATAATGGTCAAAAAGCTTAATGCGGTTACGTTGGCCGTGAGTCGGACATAAACCAATTAATAATTAGATGCAGTACTTAATCAATCAGATCTGTCTGTGAAATTCCTTCTAAATACATGCAGTTTTAACAAAAAAGTAATATAATATAAATTGATTGTTTAGGAATTTTGTTGAGTGTACATACCTTACTTATAATCTTACCGACGTTCGAATAAAACATTAAGAACCTTAGCGCCAATGCTACTTACCCTTTTCTGAGAACAAACCTGTTTAGGAACCTCTCTTATAAACCGTTAACATATTGCTAGCACCTTATTTATCCAAACGTCTGAGGATAGCTGTATACCACCAAGGTTTATCTTCCTTACCCTGTGAATAAACCTTACACGTAAGCCTTTACTAATGCCAACTCCGAAGTATAATAGAAACGTAACAATGTAGCGCAAGATATTTCAAAGAATTTCGAAATCAGTACTCACTTATGTGAATGCTGCAGACTTTTTAAAATGACATTTGGAAGGAAATTTCTTCTGTTTTGTTTCCTGTAAGACAATGATTGTTATACAGTTACATCATTTTTCTACTGACAAAATAAGGTAACGTGTAATTAGAACGGTAAAAGTTAAATATATTAACATATTCAATACAACAAAATGTCATTCGATGTCTACCCATCGCACTCAATTATGGTTATCATAAATGTATGTTTCACTGATAAACTAAAGTAAAGTATTTCTTGTGTACTTTTGATACTTTCTGAATTGTTTTGCCTCATTTGTTTCACCCGTATTTATTTTTTGTTGATCATAATGACCAAAGCTTAAGTAAACGTGTCCCAGTCTGATTATCTGCATCCAAATCTATATCTTTTTATGTAATTAGTGTGTCTGAAACAATTTTAAAGAAACGCATTAATGTCAACTTCTCACGTAATGAACAATGCTGTAAGTTCACCCGAGTGTATTCAACTGAGAGAAAACAAATGTACATAATAAAGCAATTTACATGCACAAGTTTTGATAGCAAATGGAGTTTTAGTTCAACCCATACATAATATCTGGTGCTATAAATCCCACCTTACCCCCCTTTTCAACCCGATCCCCATCATAACCCCACCACCATTTGCGGTTTCATCTGACGGGGTATTGAGCACTTGAGCACGAACGTCTATTCAACATTGTAGCAGCTCTGTTTCAAATTGACCTCTTTGTACATGCATTCAATAATAATTCAATATCTATTCCTTTATTCAATAAATAACCTCTTAACGACCTATATTTATTTAACAATTTACTTTTAACCTTCTTTTATTACACGTTCTGAATTTCAACGACCCCTTAAGCATGTTATAAATGTAAATGCATAGCAAAAGATACATGTATATATTCTTTATTATCTAACCTATTGAAATACCTATAAAGATTAGTTTCATTTTTACTGATCATATTGAATAAGAAAATCGTCAGTACGTGAAGAACTAGTTTAACGATTTTCAAGAAATCACCGATACTTTTGCGGATTTGGCTTGGTTAACAATTGAGCCAGGCTTAAAATTTGACGTCGACTTATATGTTGACGAAGGGTATTGACCTTATTTCACTGTCGGACGTTCCTAAATTTTTGTAACGGTCATGCATGATTGAGTTCTAGCATAGAGTAGAAATAATGGAGACTGTGCACCCATTGCAGTGTGTTAATAATGTTTAGATGTACACTTTAAATATGAACGTTTGCCATACTATTTTAAATTGCGTTTTTTTTGTATATAATTAATATGTGTACGATTAATTTTATCTTTCAGCCTAAAATTCTTTGAAATTGAAATGTAAAAATATCTAATACAAATGACTTTCCTCATTTACCGGTGGCAAGACCTTACAGGAACCATTGTTCTGGTTTCAACGTAGTACCATAATCATTTAGAATATAACTATACACTGTATGTGTGCAGCGCATGATTTTTATTGTACGTTGTAGCCCACTTTTTGTTTTAAAAAAAACTTTTATGATAAATGATGTATTCAGTTTTTTAGTTTTAATATATAACAGAGGCGCACATTTTAAAAACAAAATCTAAATGATTAAAATCATTCGGAATTGACAAAAGTAATAGAAATAACCTCATATAAATTTGAGCAAAATCCTCCAAAAAACAGACTCTTCTGCAATCCGGACTTTTAAATTCATACTGAAAGTGTTCGGTTTTCAGAGTTTTTATCGTATATATTGTGTGAACCGATGTATTGTTACGTTGACCAAAAGACTGCTTTTGTCATTTTGCAAACAGGTGCAATCCTGCAGATATTATTTTGTACTCAAGGGACCTGCAGTTTGTACCCATATACTGCGGTATTTTACATATATTTCTACGTTTAGCTGTACACCCCAGATGGGCTTTTCAATTTAAAAGTTCAAATAGATGACAAGAAATAACTTTTCGTTATTAACTTATATAGCCAACCAAATAAAGCTCAGTCCAGTACTTACTTCAGTCGTTACACCACTACTGATATGTTTTATTTTGTTAACGCTATGTTTTACTGCTGTTAAAGTCCTGCTAAGAAAATAAAGTGATTCCAATAAATCTATTTACAGCTGCCATTGTAAAATAGAGAAAAGTGTAAATTTCACAGGTCGCTCAACACGAAAAAAACGAAAATGTTGCAGGCTCGGTTTGATTGAGCCTTTTCATGGAAGCCATTATTCTTTGTGGTTTTGTGACTGAATTTATCTTAGGTTTGGGAATACACTAGCCTGACATAACAATTTCTATTCCCAGGTGCAGTTGTTTTGCACAAACTGGCCTGTCCTAAATTTGTTTTGTATCATAAAATTTAGTATTTATGTTGAATATATTTAATGCCCAGTTTGCACCAAAACTTTTTATTTTCAGATATTCATTCAAAAGTAGAACATACTCAACAAACGTATATTTTGCCACGTCTTTGAATAATTTGTATTTATGGAGCTACATTCACAATTACATTCCATGTAATAACAGACGCTTGTGAAAAACCTTCCAGTTTTGAGTGGTAAATGTATTTTTACTGTGTGTTTCTTAACATGTATTGTATTTACTATTTTAAACCTAATGCGTATTATTATTATTATTAAACATAATTGATATGGCTGCAATTATTATTCAGAGTAACGTATGTTTCAGATCATTATATTCTTTATAAATGACATATAAACATCAATATACCACTGGCGTGTTCCAAACAAATTATGCAGAGGTGGTTAGTATGTACATCTGCATCTAAGCATTTACGATGAATATATCCTGTTTCATAAAAGTATCTTCTGTTCTTGCAAATAGTCTAACATATCATGACTATATTTCTGATATATGTTGTACATTGATGTTTTAATGTGTCTGCTTGTTAAGTGATGAAATATACGTAACCAAAATTAGAAAAAGGTACGGTAGTTACTAGAATTAATGTTTATAAACAATTAATGTGTTTTCAATGTTGCTAGTTCCAGACGGAAAATTGGACTGAAAACAGTTACGTATGTTAATTTTGATATATCTTTATTCGCTTAAAGTCCAAATTATACAAACGATTTAATTCTTTAAAATTGATAACGCACTTCCATATCTTTCCTGTAAGACTAATATTTTTATTGTAATATGTCAGTAATCGTGTTTTTAATAAAGCGAGCAATGGGTGGAGGGATTTACAAATGCGTAAATGATGTCTATCGAAAAGCGTTTTCACATAATAATTGCGTTTAACAGGTTTTTTAGGTGACGGGATACATAAGATATTAGGTTTAAGCCTTTCTGAATTTGAATTTATCACCCTCGACACCGGAATGTTTATCCCTTTCGACAGAGCATCGGAGAGGACAAAACTTTCTGCAACTTGCTGGATAAGGTCGGAAAGACAGCAACCTATATTCTCTATGTCCATACCGCCATATATGAAGACTCAACACCATGCCGATCCACTTAGTTCAATACGGAGAGCGCAGATATACGGATAGCGCCGTCGTGAGTTTGATCCCAGGCTTGAGTTTATGTTTTCCGTGACGATTTGATAAAAGACACTGTAACTAAAATCATTCTGTTCCCCATCTCTGATTCATATGGAAATGTTGGCAATTACTTGCAAAGAACATGCTTGTACTGGTGTAGAATACACTGATAATGCTTACTGGCCGCTTTAAAATGTCTGAAACTGTTGAAAATGGTGTTAAACCGAAAACAAACAAGTCAATACCACATGAAATGTAAATCAATTACCATACATAATTGTAGATTCTATCGGTAATAACCAGCATTATCTTTTCACCACATGCATCTATTTTTTATTCATATTATGTTTGTACATTCTTAACATACTGATTATCAGGTTAAAAGCTATCTTAGATACGGGCTATAATTTATTTTGATATAACTATTCTATATTTTTCTAAGCCAGTCCACTTGGCTCAAAGGGCGGATCTACGGATCTTCGGATTGCGAGGTCGTCATTTAGATTACCTGGCGAGGCTTTTTTTACTATGACAATTTGATAAATGACAAAGTGTATCCGAAGTAATTTTGTCCTCCACCGTTTATTGAGGCGGAAAGATTTGCAGCTACTTACGGAGAGTAAACGGTTAACTGCCAACGTTTCATATTTAAAATAATGTTGAAAAACGGAGCTAAACACCAACAAATATAATTTATTTGTTTTTGACCCGAGTTTGTTTGCCCGTTTTGTATTTAAATGACATCTGTTTGTCCATTTATTCAGTCAATATAAATGTATACTTACCTTGAAATATCAGTTTTAGTTTCAATGTCCTCGTCATCACTTGTTTCAATAATTCCCACTTCCTTAATATACTTTTAACAATTTCATGTATCTTGTTTAATATATACATAAAACACAGAAAAGTAGAAACTTCACAGGTCGCTCAACACGACAAAAACGAAAATGCTGCAGGCTCGGTTTGACTATAACCACTGAAGCGCATACATTCATTTGACTAGTTCGTGTTTAAACCTCTTTTAACCTTTTCTTCCATTCTTTCATTTTCTTATTGAAAAACAAGATCGCTTATATTTTCAATCATATTTTGTTAATGAAATATGAACATACGCTTTATAATTGCTCATTAGTACAAAAGGCCACCGCTGTTTTATATCTCCCAATATATCTCCATATGTGACACTCCCTGATATTGACATGCTGAGTTCAATTGAGAAGTTCATCTAAGTTTTTTTTTATGATGTTGACGAAAACATACAATACGTGCAGTTTCTCGATGTGCATAGTACCTATTCACCAAAACGCACGCTTTTGAGAACGTTGAAAACATATTAACGCTTTTATATCTGATGTCATCCTTTCTAAATGTCAAATGGAAATAAGTTCTATCGTTTTACTTTTATGTAAAATTATTTTCTTTCTGACCACCAGTCCGGTTCATTACCAATCTAAGAAAGAACATTCTAATTGTATACATCCTTAAACATTTTAATTTTTCTGTTCTGTAAGTAGGTACATCATGTTTTTCATTTAGATTTCACACGTAATTTTATTCCTGCCCTTGGTACACATCGGCAGGGAAAGAAATAATTCTTTAAATTTCGCATTTCATGGTTATAAATTTTTCTTTCAACTATATCGCAAGGCGACTTTCGAAATTTTCATAGTGGAGAACCACCCAAGGTAAAGATCAGATAAGATAACATAAGATCTTTTCTGAGTCGGCAAGGCAATAACAAATAAACATAAGCATAAGCTCTCTTGAGCGTTTACAACCGACTGTAAAGTACAAAGGAAAACATTATCAATATAAAAAGTAAAATGAGTTGTAAAATATTATATATATATGATTGATTAATTAAAAACAATTTAGAAACATTCATTATTCTAGGGAAGAGAACATTGTTTAGCATTTATATATAGGAGTAAGATATTTAAATGCACTGTATTATCCATAAAAACAAAACAAAATATAGATACTTATTTAGCTTAAGAATAGACACTAGGCTTAAGCCATGCTATTCTATTCATTAACAAAATGTTTAATGAGAATTCATTCTAAAAGAATCAGTTTTCAGTAATTAGCATCTTCAAGCATTTAAGACTAGGTAAAAATCAAATTAGGACAGGTTAATCTTCATGCATTACAAAGCACACAACATCAAAGCAATCAAGCATTATAATTAAAACATGAAGCAGCAGTAGATGATAGTAAGAATATATAGTACCGACTGCAAGCACACACAGAGTTTAGCAAAATATACAAGTTAGGACATATGCAACAATGGTTTTCAGGCAAGTCCTAATTTATCACAAAGACGCAGTTTACAAAGGAGAACAATACAATGAAGAAAAAATTGTGACAACAAACCTGAACCTGGCTGACAAAGAATATGATATACAATATATAGCTACACACTAAAATGATGTAAGGTTGGGATTACATTGCCAGGATCAAATACAAACAATGTATCAATGAAACAAAGGAGATACAGTGACAAGAAATAATGCACACAGAGTGTAGCCATGTCAAAAGGTGGTGCAATCCCCATCTGTAAGGCACCAACTACAACTGGGGTACATTCACAAAAATAGCCTCTTACAGAAAGGAGGTACGTTCGTACTGAACTTTTAGAAAAACATTTTAAAACATTCTAACACTTGCCGAACAGAAACAACAAATGAGCCGACGTATGTACAAAGCTAACTTTATAAGCAACAAAATGTACTTTCCTGTGTTGTGATAATCTAAATACACACTGATAAACTTGCATTTACATATACTGGATAAGAACTATTAAGCTGCAGGCTTTTATTCAACTTTTACACACAAAGCATATAGAGTCCCGACCATTCCAGCAGGGAATCAGAGTTTTAAACTGGTTAAAACTGAAGCATTTTCTAAATATTTCTGGCAATGAATTCCAGAGCGCAGAAGCAAAACGGATCAAGAGTTCAGATCCAATTTTATAGAGTTCTCTTGAGGTGTCTGTAAAATATTTGAATATCTAAATTTGTATCTGGAATGTCTTGGACAAATCAGGAGAAGCGATATCATTCAATAATTTAAAAGTTTCTGTAGCCATTGTTCTCATGCGTCTAATAAGAAAGCTAGGTACATTTTCTTTAACAAGAAGATCTTTATATGTGGAAGACTAGTTATTATAGACAAATTTTAAAGCTCGTTCCTTTTTTTTCAATTTTCTTTGTATTACCTTCAGAATAGAAAAATTCTGCAAACAAAAAATTGAAAGTATTAAGCTATAATAAATGGATAGTTGATTCAGTTTATTTAGATTTCTGCAAATTGCTTAAACGATATTCAATAACCGAGCTACTTATTTACATTTGTTACCTATGTGTACGTTAAAATTTAACTGGTAGTCTATATCTACTCCAAGGAACTTCACAACTTCTTCACAATTTATACTAGCAGACCAAATGTTGAAGACTAGATTCGTTGAAAATGTTTTCTTGCCTATGTCTTGCCTACATCAATTGCCTGAAATTTATCAGAGTTTGCCTGCATACAGTTAAAATAAATCCACTTGATAAGAACTTTATTTTCTGGCTGTAAAACATTAACTTCTTAATTAAAATCAGGCGAATAAAAAGAAAGAGTGTTGTCATCTGCATAAATGTAAAGCGTTAGTCTTTTAATAAAACATTGTCATTGATAAAAACACTAAAAATAAGAGGACCAAGTATAGAACCATTTGGTACTCCTTTTAATATTTGCCCATGTACTTTCTACATTTCCAATTTTAATTTCTTGTTTCCTATCAGATAAATTTGGACAGAGGGGAATTGTTGATGATTTTGATAATTCGTAAGCAGACAGATTACTCAGTAAATCATTAAAAGCATTGTCGAAATAATCTGAAAGCTAAACGGACATAACCTATTTTAAAGATTTTTGAAGTGACCGGCAAGATGCTAACTGGCCTGTAATTTGATTTAGACATTGTGTCATTTTCCTTATGGAGAGGAGTAACCTGTGCCTCTTTTAACTTCTCTGGAAAATTACCTTAGAATCTGGTAAATAATCGCATATTCGAATATAATCGCATATCAAAAGAAAGCGCATACCATTATTCCGTATAGGTTAAAGAAAGCGCATGTCATGGCCTTACCGTAATTTTGTCTCGAAAGTAAGCGCATATCCGATGACTGGTAAGCAATCAACAGATCATTTGCAGCAAAAAGACGTAATTAACGGTATTACACCGTGATAATTGTTTATTATGAATAAGGTGACAAGTGTTCTTACCTGCTGAATAGCCGATGTGTGTTAAACGATTTCTTCTTCTTCTTCTTCTTTTATGATATTGGCCTCGTTCAATACTGATACATTTTGGCCATGCATGGGGGTTAAAAAAGTGAAAGACTATCAGGTTTCCCAAGCTACTCAATCAGAGATGTACTACAACTTGATTACGAGAGAGGAGGACTAAAAATGATAAATATTAAGTGTTTTTTGAACTCGATATAAGCCTGTTGGATAAAACGATTTATGTGTAACAGTGAAAGTGTGATTTGGGGTACTTTCTATAATGCAATTCTCAAAACAGCAGGGGGAAAGTTAGTATTTGAATGTAATTAATTTAAATGATAAAGACATTGTAAACATATGTACAAACAACGCATTTCTTAAAGATGTTCTTATTGCATGGCATACCATTAAGAAGGTTGAATTAAATGACATAAGTGGAAAACAGATAATCTGGAACAACTCTGACATAAGGAATGGGAATAAAACATTTTATTACAAAGAATGGTTCGGAAAAAGGAATAAAATATTTAGAATTTTTATTTTTTTGAACAATTCAAGTACTTACACTGTCTGGAAGATAATGAATTCCTAAAATATTATCAAATTATCACCAGCATTAAGCCGGACCAAAAAGAATCACTTAAAAAAACAACATTATATACACTACTACAGACAACCTGCTTAATAAAATTCAGGCAGCAAAAGCACCAAACAAATTACTATACACCAAACAATTAAACGTAAAACTTAAACCAGAAATAAAATCAGAAAAGAAATGGGGATCTACTGTTGAAAACAATAACATAATATGGAACAAAATTTATGGACAAATTGTTAAAGCAACGATAGACACAAAAATTAGAAACTTCCAGTATAAATGTTTAATGCGAATAGTTCCAACAAATAAGTACTTGCACAAAATGAAATTGTCTAGAACAAACTTATGTGATTTTTGTAACATGCAAGTGGAACGTATAGAACATCTATTTTGGGAATGTAATCATGTTCAAATTGTGTGGAATAGACTTAGTAACTTTCTTGCAGAAAAGGGAATATCGTGCCTGTTCAATCTAGAATGTATAAGTTTTGGCATTGTGCAAACGGGGTTAAAAAGCAATATCATAAATTTCATGATTTTTTTGATGAAATATTTTATTTTTTAAATGAAAAAAAGACGAAAGGTTCCCGTATTCAACCAGTTTTTATTCTATTTAAATATCAGAATTTGTCTAGAAAAAGAAATAGCAATCATGCAAAATAAAATTGATTATCATTTAAAGAAATGGTCTTTCTTAAATCTTTAGTATGCATCCTTACCACGTACATCACTGAGACACATAAAAAAATATTTGAAATAATTTATTTAAAGGTAATCAAGAGCGCACATGGGTATACTCTATTTTTTTCTCTGCTTATATCTTATATAGTGTTAACTTTCTTCTGAATTTAAGCGTCTTATCATGCAAAGTGGATACATTTATTTATCTTTTTTTGACATACAAAACGATTTTATAAACAAAGCTGAACGGGAAATAATTGCAATTGTTTTATGTATCTCAAAGATATTATTTCTGTTTTACCATTATTTAATAGGTCTGCAGAATTGTACAAAAACAAGTGTAACGTGTTTGTATGATGTATGTCATAAAAGAGAAAAAACAAATTATAAAAAAAAAGCTACTCAATCCACCTAGTACTCCCTGACAGTTGGTGATAAAAAAGGTGCAAAAAACCTAATACTTTATAGCCCTAAGTGTAATACATGTACATACTTAAGCTGTTGTGCAGCTTGGATTATGAAATTTATCAAGAAGCTTAGAAAGAAACATATTAGTGAATACATCACAAGTGAAGAGGTCAAAGACGCTGAAACTATTTGGAGATCATATATACAACATAAAGTGTATTTCAAGGATTGTGATGGATTGAATGACAAAAAGATGATAAATGTGCAGAGGCAGTTGGGACTATACATGGATGAAAGTGGTCTTTTTCGAAGTGCTGGAAGGTTAGACAACTCAGATTTGCGAGAAGGAGCAAGACGCCCAATACTTTTACCTTCGAGAGAAAGATTTACAAGGCTTATAATAAAAAAGTGCACAAAGAGACATTGCATTCGGTGTATCACAAACACTCGCAAGACTACGATATAAATATTTGGTACCACAAGGTCGATCTACTGTAAAATCGATTATTCGTCTGTGCTCGATTTGTCGCCGATACGAAGGTTGTCCATACAGAATGCCGCCGATGCCGCCTTTACCAGCTTCAAGAGTACAAGAATCATGTGCGTTTCCAAGGTCAGGAGTGGATTATCTTGGACCATTACTGGTGAAAACTGTTGAAGGACCGAAAAAAGTGTGGCTGTGTTTGTTTTCTTGTATGGTTACCAGAGCTGTGCATTTGGAAGTGATTCAGGATATGACTTCAAACGAGCAAAACATTGGATCTCATATGGAAAATGTGACAAAATGTGCAGTCATATGTGTCATCTACTGGGATAAACTGGCATTTCATGGTGGAGTTAGCGCCCTGGATGGGGGATTTTACGAAAGACTTGTTGGATTTGTTAAACGTGCTTTGCGAAAGACTCTTGGTAGAAAAATGCTAACTCTGTTTCAGATGCAAACATTGATAAAAGAGGTAGAAGCTGTAGTGAATTCAAGACCCTTAGTTTACGTGTGTGATGACGTAAATTCCGACATCACTCTTACTCCAAGTCATTTCCTGACACCAAACCACACACAGGTATCCCAGAAGCCAGTATGGACAGCTCAGATTTGGAATACAACCCTTACGAAAGTTCAAGTGACCATTTGCTGACAATATGGAAAAAGGTCAAAGACTCTTAAATGAGTTCTGGAGAATTTGGAGAGACGAATATTTGATATGTTTACGTGAACGTATGCAGGCATTCTTAAAAGCGGGGAGGGTTGTGTCACAAAATGGACCAAAAGTTGAAGATATAGTGCTTATTAAAGACAACACACCAAGAGGTAGTTGGAAGATTGGGAAAATACAGGAACTGTTGTTTAGCAGAGACGGCGAAGTCAGGTCTGCTAAAATCAATTTACCGTCCGGGAAAGTGCTCGGTAGACCACTCAACCGTTTATATCCAGTGGAATGTAGCACTACAGAGCCGGAACAGACGAAAAAAAAATCTGCTGAATCTGAAATCGACAAAAGAGCAAACCGACCTAGAAAAAAACCCAGTGGAATTGGCAAAAAACAAGATAAAAGAAAGTGTTTAACTTATGGATAAATCGAATTTAACAGAACAGTAATTGTGATAAATGTGGTGCTAATCGTGATATATATGATACTTTTAAAATCACAATGAAAAAATTATAATGAGACTAACTCTCATTTACCGGAGCAAAGGGAAAGAACAATTCAATAAAGTGTTAATTTCCCGCGATAAAATTCGAACGGAGCTAAACTGTAACTGAAAGTGCCAATGTTGATGGAAATGTATTTGTTGAAAGTCAAAATGAAGATGTTAGTGCAACTGAAAGTGCCAATGTTGATGGAAATGTATTTGTTGAAAGTCAAAATGAAGATGTTAGTGCAAGTGGTTCATAGAATGCTGAGTATAGCGATATTTCGGATGCAGATAATGTGATAAGTGTAAGTGATGAGGAATTCCCAATTGAAAGAGCGGACAGTAACATAAGAGTCATAACGCAGCATTGTTGCATCAGTATGGAGCGAACATACGTTTACAGAGGGGATGAACTTATACACACTAAGGATTATATGTGTAACGATACTTGTGTGAGCGAACATTGAATATGAACTGAAAATTAGAGGAATAGAACTGTTTCGGACGTTTGTAGTAATATTGGATTTGATTAGAACACTGTGAAATGTTTATGGTGTATATTTTTAGTAAAAGTTAGACATTACGTGATGTGCATAACTTTGATATATTGAAGGTTTGACTGTATTTGTTTACTTAATTACGACACAATTTTCTTTAACTATGTAATATATTCTATACTGTTTAGTCCGGGAGTGTCGTGAATATTCATGATTTATTATTTGAATTATGATTGCTCCGCTTCATTTGACATGATATAAATGTTCTGAATATACACCCTGTTCTTTATGTGGTTGCTGCGTTAGTATTTGGCGGCAAATTTCATGTAGTAGATATACTCTGTCGTGATTGGCGGGAAATTTAGGAATAGAGTAACTCATTTTTCGTGCTTGGTTACTGAGTGATTGTCAAGTTAATTACATGTTACACTAAGTCCATCAATGTCATGATTTTTTCTAGACTTGTATTCACTTTTGGCGGTAAAACTTTTAGGGTATATATATCACATGATTTTACATACATGTAAGAGTTAAAAAGTTGTGCAAAGGGAAATGTTAAAGGAGTAAACATAGGAATTAAAGAGCAAAATTGTAAAAATACGATACTTGGATTTAAATATAAATTTGGATGTGATAAAAATTTGGATTTTATGAAAAATTAAAAGTGAAGAAGTGTAAAAGTTGTTATTTCTTAATGTGTCGTTGAATGGTTAAAATTAAATAAAGAAATGGGTTTTTCGCCATAGGAGGCGTCGACGCATTAGTATATTCGGTGCCTTGTTTTGATGTCGTTTCGTGTGTTTTAGAAACAATATACCATATCCTTTTAAGAACGACTTTTGGGTCCGTTGGGAATCATATTTCTTCAGCTAATCATAACATAGTATTTCACATACATTGTATCTATCTGAAAATATTGACCAATACTTTTCAAAGGCAAAAGCAGGGAAAATTAGTTTGTTTGTTTTACGCCGTTTTTCAACAGTAGTTCAGTTAAGTACTTGTGGGGGTGGTGGTGGGGGGGGGGGGGGGTGGGGGGGGACTAGTATTCTTTAAAGTTGAGAATGCAAGTTTAAGATTTATATATACACTATAATTTCAACGTAGAAAGCAGAGGTTAGTGAAGACAAAGATATTTTTTAAGTGAGTTTACATTTCCAAACAGTTTCTCGGAAACACAAATGTTTACTTCAAAATATAACTATTTCACATGAAGAACATGAATCTTTTATGATTAGTGGACGTTTTTTGATAATCGTGATTACAGTAAACTTTCAAACAATTATGATTAACATTGCTATAAACATTATCTTAATTGCCAATAATTTGAAGAAAAAACATTTACATCTTTAAGTGTTACTTATTCATTGACATTGCATTGTGATAGGATCACATTCAAAAGTTTGTATTTTTATAGGGCACTGCTGATTTTTAATGGAGTTCTACCCTTCGCGTTGCGTAACTACTTATGGATATGCTTGAAAATAAAGAAGAGGGTACTTAATTATTGACTGAAAAATGAAATTTTTCTAATGTTACAGGACAGACGGACGACTACAAAGGCAAATGGCTACTCCACAGACTGGCATATTTTCTAGCTATTTCTATTATTATGTAATTGTTTCTAATTAAATATTTGGATAACAAAGTAAGTGTATTGACATCCTGTGACACTGTTTACCTCAGATATAAGTTTGCATTTTTTAAAGTTTTAAGTTCTGGTAGACATGGAATGCTATCATGTTTAACCTCCTTATTCCTAAATACTTCAATAATTCAGAAATACCTACAAGTTTAATAAAACAGAAACGTTATATCTAATCACAATAAATTTTCTCGGATATGGACATAGAGCTTAATGTTCCAGAGAGGTGTAATTGTAAAGAATCTAAATAATATTAAAAATAGTATGGCCATATCATAACGGATAATTTTAAGACTTGCAATGGTAAAAGAATCAGAAATATTTTCTTCAAAGGTCCAAAATATAGCATTCCCTCGCTATTAACTTTGGAAAATTTCTCTCTGAAATAACTCTATTGATGACTATGTTAAAAAAACGGTGTCGGAAAGAAAATGCAGATTAGAACGTTGTCACTGAATGGAAAAAGAAGGTATTTAAAATCATAGAAACTCGAGTTAAATTTTATTAATCATACCCTTACATATTACCTCCTAAACCCAAGTTTTCACGCCGGAGTTTAAAGAAAGCTTTATCTAAGGTACACAAGAATTTGATTTTAACTTCAGCAGAAAAAGCTTGATAATAATATTATTATATGACGCATTTAATAGACAGAAATATTACAAAATGTGCTGAAACATACTAAAACTTACCAGTTTTTACTACCAAATGAGAATTATATTGTAAAAGGTCATGTAAATCAATGTATACATTTAAATGTCGCACTTGTCGACACTCAGATGAAGCTCCCTACGCTTTATTGGGTCCATAAACTCCACAAAAGTCCATATAAAGTTCAATTTATTGCAAATTCAACCTTATGCACTATAAAAACATATAAAAAAATTAAACATTTCTTTACTTGTGATTTCTTGTCCAACTGCAATAAAAGACCACGTATACAAAAGTATTGCTCCAAGATATATGAGAACTCGGATGTTAATCTGTTTTGATCCTTCAAAAGATATTACCAAATGTTCGAGTATAAGACTTTATTATGACATTTCTATTCTTTATACTAATTTACCACATAATCTTACAAAAGAAAAACTGGTAGTAGCTTTAATTGTGTAAACATTAGCAAGAGAAAACATTAATTATCTGACACGCAATGAAACTAGAGCATTCTTTCCTAACAGTAAATTTAAGAGATACAACCTGTGGAGTTGTGACCAGGTTTGGGAAGCTCTAAGGTTTCTATTAGATAACGTATTTATCAAATTTGGCAATAAGACTTACAGACATGTAATTGGTATCCGATGAGAACCAACTGCGCCCCACTCATTGCTGAATTGTTCTTGACTGTAATGAACGAGATTTCATGCTTTGAATTTCAATTTGAAATTATTGAAGCTTTTAATGGAACCTCAAGGTATATTGATGATATTTTAAATATGGACAACCTATATTTTTCAGAAATGGTGAAACACATCAACCCAAAAGAGTTAATGCTTAACAAGGCCAATATTTGAGATTTAGAAGCGTCATTTTTGGATTTAAATTTAATTATGAATAATAATTTAGAAACGAAAATATATGATAAAAGAGACCATTTTAATTTTGATATTGTCAACCTCCCTCAATTTGATGGAAATGTCCTTCGAGCAACTTCATACGGTGTCTATACTTCACAACTATTCGTTTTGCAAGAGCTTGCTCAAAGATAGAAGATTAAAGATAGACATCTTCATATCACAAAAATATTATTATGAAAGGGTTGCGGTTATCATAAACTACGGAAAGCTATCAATAAATTAACTAGAGATCGTCCGAACTGTTGGAAAAAACTCGGACGAACACATACGAAATACTATCGAGATGTAGTTTATAAAAGTCGGAAAATTAAACATAGTCCTTATTTGTAAAATGTGTTAAAAAGTTTATCTAACGTGGGAACGTTGCGAAAATCGTGAAGCACAGTGCATGTTTGTTTAGTAATTGACACCTATACACTTAATCGTTACGCTTTCCTGTTTGATGGTGCGATGACTAATAAAGTGTAAGACTCTATGATGCTTTTCTCCTGAATCCGACATAAAACGGACGGAGGGGGTGGAATTTTTGTCTTGCAGCTTTCTTTTCCGTGCCCTTAAAAGTTCTTGGAGCTCTGACTTCAGACAAGTTGTTGAGTACACTGGTGTAATTGTACAATAGATTTACCTTAATTTTATGCTTTACTTAATATTATCTGGTATTTCTTTCGCTAATGTTAGATACTTTCTCAGCGGGGATTTTATTTACATTGTGCTGTCTAACTTGTCAAAAATAGGGTAAGAGCGAGGTTGGCATGCCCTAAACGCGTTTTAACTCCTAGTTTTCATTTATATAGGCTACTGACCGTTCCAAGGCGGTGCCCCTATTTTCAACTGGTTTTCTCTGTGTCTTGTATTTTGTGTTGCGTATGTTTTCTTGTTTGTTGTAATCGTTTTTCCTCCTTCTCCTCACTCGCCCTATCGCCCCCACCATTTCCCCTTGCAATTGCGCTCCCTTGTTTAGGCATCCCTTCCGCCTTTACTATGAGTAACTTCCTTTATTTTGGCTACTGGAATCCTAAGGCGTTGCACGATTGATTTCATTTTTATTCCTGCTTTTATGTGTACGTGTGTGTCTTGGGCGGTGACCTGCAGTATTGTTGTATCTTACTTGTCGGTTTATCAATGTTGGTTGGTTGGATGTGGCTGTGTGTGTTTATCCTTGGTGCGTGAGTGTCTGTGCTGTTGTTGTTGGCGTTGTGTTGTGGCTGTGATTAATGAACCTAATATTCCTTTTGTGTGTTCGTCCTTGTTCTGTTTTCCCTTCAACCTCATCCCTTACACCCTTTCTGCCCCTTACCCCTTCCTCCTACTCTATCTAAATTTTGCATAAACTTTAAATGTACTTGTTGGATTTTATAAGCAACACGTCTATACTATTTTTTCAATACAGCTTCTATTTGTTGTGGGCTTACTTTGCAAATGCGAGGCTCTAAGTGTTTTAGGGCCCTGTGCTTCCGAGAAATCAATCTACCCTTACCTATTATCTGTTTTAATGTACAATCTTCTTTACATATTGTTCTTTTTCATAAATGATTGTAAAATCAAAACATTTTAACTAAGAAATGTTCAAACGATACTCAAAGCAATTGAATGTTCTGCGAATATATAATATGTAACACAACTGAAATATACTGAAAATGGATTTTCACAAAATTGTCCAAAGGAAACAAGGACGTCAAGGTATAACAGAACTAGACTTGTGTAACAACCTGCCAAATGACATTAGCACCGATTGTTTTGTCAAACTTTGGAAAGAACAAAAACATAAATATGTTAATGAATGCTGCTTCCTATACTTCTTACGTCTTACACGATTCAGGATGTGTTTATGCACCATGATAGACATTTTTCAAAGCTGAAACTGGTCTGTTTGAACTCTCATCTTCTGCACTGTTTCATCAGGTATGCATTTGCGTTTCCCTCACCTCATTGTTATGCCATTTGTGAATGCAACGGTTGCTTGATCTTAAACTAGGCTTGGTTGATATGTATTTTTGCACGCACGATTTTGTGTGTTTTATATATTCTGCCTTTTGATACCATTATTACAATGTTCATAATTAAGCAGGCGGAAATGGAGTAACTTTCATTTACAATCTCCTGTAAGATTATGACGGGGGTAACGAGTAGGTTTACATGGACGCCATCAACTGGTTTAGACTCGTCTTTACTTTCTTTACCATTGGCTGCTGCAAGCCGGGACACATCAATATGTTTTTTTTTTTCTTGTATTGTCGTTGTTCTGTAATTACTTTACTTTCGTGGCGTTCTTGGACCATCGCCACATTATTGGACCATCGCAGCATCTCTGACTATCGCGGCATTCTTGAACCATCGCTCGCTACCGCCCTGACCATCGCAAAATTCTCGAACTACCGTAGCATTCCCGGATATCGTGGCATTCTCGGACCATCGCAGCATTCCCTAGCAATCCCGGCAACCTTTGACCATCGTGGCCTTCTCGGACCTCCGCAGCATTCTCTAGGAATCGCAGAATGCTTGTACAATCGCGGTGTTCTCGGACCATCGCTGCATTTAGGCAGCATAGCGGCATTCTCGGACTATGGCAATTGTTCTGTGGTTGATATCAGTTTTTGTTTTAAGCCCAAAAAATGTCTACTACTAGGAACAGAAAGCAGTAACAGAATTGGATTATTCCGTGTGATTTACAACAATATGATATATCGATATATCTGCTTTTTTGTAAACCATTCCTAACTAATCAATAGAAGCAA
The DNA here is from genome assembly GCF_021730395.1 of Mercenaria mercenaria. Classification (NCBI taxonomy): domain Eukaryota; kingdom Metazoa; phylum Mollusca; class Bivalvia; order Venerida; family Veneridae; genus Mercenaria; species Mercenaria mercenaria. The sequence goes on from NC_069372.1 coordinate 80,563,788, forward strand.
ATTTTATGGTCGGTATACTAGGTGTATAGTATCATTTGCTAATGTAAAGTGTTTAGTTGGTCACTGCCATTTTCTCAATGGATGTATTAATTATATCAGGACAAGCTGTATTTGCGTTCTTATAACTGCACATGTTTTTAAAATGATAAAACATGTCAGAAGTTCTATTAAAGTATTATATCCACATTAACTCATGTTTGTAGAATGCATATGTTTACTAACAAATATTTCGAAACGTTTATTTAAACAATATTGCACATTTTAATTTCCAGATATACTCCATCCATCATTCCAGACTCTAGCATCGAAAATCAGTATATTATTAAATACTAACGTATAACAGGTTTTCGTTTTTAATATAATTATTGTCCTGCAGATTTACCACCTAGGAGGATCAGATAAATATGTACGATTAAACAAAGGTAGTTCAACAATATACCATCCTTACCTGGCGTTAAACGACTATGGCGAATCTTCGGTTTTGAAACACGTCTTCCTCCTTAGCCACTGTTAAGAGGAATCATGATTTGATGGTGGAGGAAATCCCCAGGTGCCCCTCCGTGCATTATTTCATCCCGAGCGGTCACCTGGGTAGAACCACCGACCTTCCGTAAGCCAGCTGGATGGCTTCCTCACATAAAGAGTTCAACGCCCCGAGTGAGGCTCGAACCCACATCGATGAGGGGCAAGTGATTTCAAGTCACCGACCTTAACCACTCGGCAACGGAGGCCCCCGCTATACTGGGTGTATAGTATTATTTGCTAATATAAAGTGTTTAGTTGGTCACTACCATTTTCTCAATGGATGTATCAATTATACAGTTATTTATTGTTCAGGACAAGCTGTAATTGCATTTTGATAATTGCACTTGTTTTTAAAATGATAAAACTTGTCAGACGTTCTATTCCATCCATATTAACTCATGTTTGTAGAATGCATATATTTACTAACAAATATTTCAAAAAGTTTATTTAAACAATATTGGACATTTTAATTTCAAGATAAACTCCATTCATAATTTCAAACTCTAGCATTGAAAATAAGTATATTAATAAATACAAACGTATAACAGGTTTTCCTTTTTAATATAATTATTGTCCTGCAGATTTACCACCTAGAAGGACCAGATAAAGATGTTTGTTTGTTTGTTTTGGGTTTAACGCCGTATTTCGACAGTATTTCAGTCATGTAACGGCGGGCAGTTAACCTAACCAGTGTTCCTGGATTCTGTACCAGTACAAACCTGTTCTCCGCAAGTAACTGCCAACTTCCCCACATGAATCAGAGGTGGAGGACTAATGATTTCAGACACAATATCGTTTATCAAATAGTCACGGTGAACAGATAAAGATGTACGATTAAACAAAGGTAGTTCAACAATATACCATCCTTACCTGGCGTAAAACGACTATTGCGAATCTTCGGGTTTGAAACACACCTTCCTCCTTAGCCACTGTTAAGAGGAATCATGATTTATAAAAAAATATTCTTATCATTGAAGACTGTGATGTAAATTTCAACTTCTGTTGCTATGTTGTTCAAAGTGTTTAAATGTTATGAAGGAAGTACGGTTCTTGAGATGTAGAAAACAATACGTGATGCTTTGAAATTCCATTTGAAATGTAGTGATTTTCAAGCCATGCTATGAATTAGAGCCAATGAGTTAGTTGCAAAAGTTATATTCAACGACAACAGAAACATTTATAGGAAAATTTTTCATATCAAAATGTGTTATTTTCACTTAAATTGTACCAGTAACCTAAATGCATGACAAAAATACCAGTTTCAGTTTGATACAATGAATTTTCAAGGTTTTATGGCTTTTTCAGTAACGTATGCTAGCGCGCCAAATTTCCTGGAAAAAAGCTGTCGCGACATCATTTTTGACCACTTTTCCTTGCTTGAGCTTATTTTTGCCATATTTTATCAAGTTTTACCGTAAACCGCACTCAAATCACACACTGTTACTGTAAAATATACCCAAACTCACCCCTGACACCTAAAACTTACCAATATTTAGTCAATAAATATGCATTTTTTGAAAAAAATACACCCAAAACAGTGATTTTGAAATATTTTTAGTTTTTCTTCTTTTTCTCTGCTAAATTGCACTGAAATTGTCATTTTCTATCATAATCTGGCCAAACTAGCCTATTTACAGCCACATCTAAACAACTTTCAATTTTTACCCCTGCACAACTTATAGGTTACATTCTACCAGTTCAATTCCTTATTCATTTCATATTAATAACAAAACATTCAGACCTCATTTTCAGCACTTTGCAGCATTTCAATGATAAGAAAACCATATATGGTCATTTAGTATAACATGTCTTCTTATCAAAAATAGAAAAATATTGACATGTTATGTTGTATATAACAAAAATAATCTGTTCTGACAAACATCACCCTCTAAAAATGCCCCCATGAAAACAGCCGTTTAGCAATTACGCGTAGGTAGACATTTTTCGCAAAGAATAAAACTTATTCCAAGAAATTTACAATGAAAATGGTCTAGATCTATTCTCAATACTATAAGCAATAAACATAATCCAAAAATTTAACTGTCACCTCCTCATGTCACTCATTATACCAGATTTCATCCATAGCATGGAACTACATTTTGGACTACTTCACATGCAACACTGAGTAGTCACTTCCGGTTTGGTGAATTCCGTCCTTAAAGGAAGAAGTAAGGTGCAGGATGGAAAGTTGGGTGGGAAATATAACAAGCTATATTAAATGCGAAAAATATTTAGAATTTTATCTCGGTGTTTCAATTTCAGCGTTATTTAAAACAAACGTTATTTGGGTTGAGGCGGTATGACAATTGGTACAGTGGTCAGAATTAGCGTTGCCCTGTCAATATGCATGCATGTAGGCTACAAAAAACTGTCACTGTATACCCATTGCATTTTGTTAATAAGGTTAAGATGTACACTTTAAATAATTATTGACAAAAAAAATGTCTCAAAATTAGGACAGGCTTTACAGCAAAAAATGCGTCTTTATTAAAAAAAAAAAGAAATAAATTGAAACATAATAGGGAATGCCATGTACTGTTAGATCTTAGTATTAGAGATATCATGTGAATACAAATATTGTCTTACTTTCCACGATGGCAATATGGACAACATGCACAGTTATTCACGATATGGAGGTGAGTAATTTAGAAAAATGAAACGAAGTCCGTGTTCACGTAATTTCTGAAACAAGTGGCTCTTTCCTCAAAATTTGCGACAAGAAATTCAAGATCATTATGCAATTTAAGCAAATTAAATCTCTGCGATAATATGTTGGAAACATCCAATGCATCGCCTATAACAAGTTATGAAACGTGTAAAATCTTTCCTGGCCCCTTCTCCTCATACAGGCTTTTACATATTCTTACCAGCCATTTACGAATCGAATTGAAGCCATACTAAATCCGATCATACTCCGGGTATATTCAAGAGTCTCTAACCGTTTCGAAAAATTGAATTCAACTAATCAAAGATATTTGGTAAATTAACTGAGCTGTCATTTTTGATAGACTTAAGCTTAACATTTTGATAAAGTTACCAGTACGTTCATGAGGTTAATCTTCATGTATGGTACCGTAGAATGTATTACCTCTATCATGTCGTGTCTTAATGTCTGGAGCAATACATGTCTTATGGCTGGGATTTAGGTTTTAGTGTCTGGAGACAGAAAGAGAATTAGACCTATTTCGCCATTTATGCGACGGGCTTATGTCTCTAAAGCGTTATTTACAACTGTATTTTTTTAAAACGATGTGCATATATGAAATAACTAGAATGTGTCTGTAGGACACAGGGTGTGTCCCCACTGGTACATTTGTCACAAATAAGGGGCAGTAATTCAAATGAGTGCAGTCTTAGGGTGGTATAGCCTCAACAAACATTTTATGAAAAGGATTAATTATTCTAGGCCATATACTTTAGAGCTATGAGCATCACAAACAAAAATATCCATTATTTTGGCTATTTCAAGGGCCATAATCTGCATCAAATACGTTTTAAGCTACGCACATAATTGGTTGAAAATGTGCATTTTTGACTATTTCAGGAGCCATAACTTTACAAATAGGGGTGTAACCAGCCATAACAATAAGAGGTGCGCAAGTTTGTATTATGATAAAGACTCATGCAAGTTTTCATCCATCTATATCATATACCGTTTGAGCTAGGTGCGTCACAAGGTGAAAATGTGCAATTTTTTTACTATTTCAGGGGCCATGAACTTGAAAATAGGGGGTGGAACCAGCCAAATGATAAGAGGAGCGCAAGTTTGCATCATGATAAAGACTCATGCAAATTTTCGTCCATTTATATCATATACTTTTTGAGCTAGGTGCGTCACAAGGTAAAAATGTGCATTTTTGACTATTTCAGAGAAAATAACTATTGCAATAGTGGATGGAGGCAGTCAGAAAATAGGAGGTGTGCAAGTTCATATCATGATAAAGACTCATTTAAGGTTTAATGAATTTCTATAAAATATATTTTGAGTTAGGCATGTCACAGGATGAAAATGTGCATTTTTGACTATTTCAGGGGCCATAATTCTAGAAATAGGATCGGACCCAGATGAAAAATAAGAGGAATGCAAGTTCATATCACCATAAAGACTCATTCAAGGTTTAATCAATCTATATATCATAGTTTTGAGGAACGCGCCTTACAAGGTGAAAGCGTGTATTTTCCACTATTTCAGGGTCCATAACTCTCGAAATAGGGCGTGGAGGCAGTTAAATAATAAGAGGTGCGCAAGCTCATATCATGATTAAGACTCCTGCAAGGCTTCATGCATCTATATCAAATACCTTTTCAGATAGGTGTGTCACAAGGTGAAAATGTGCATTTTTCATTATTGCAGGTGCAATTACTCTGGGAATGGGGGCTGGAGCCAGACAAATGATAAGAGGAGCGCAAGTTTGCATCATGATAAAGACTCATGCAAATTTTCATCCATTTATATCATATACTTTTTGAGCTAGGTGCGTCATAAGGTCAAAATGTGCATTTTTGACTATTTCAGGGAAAATAACTCTTGAAATAGTTAATGGAGGCAATAAGAAAATAGGAGGTCTGCAAGTTCATATCATGATAAAGACTCATTTAAGGTTTAATCAATTTCTATAAAATATATTTTGAGTTAGGCATGTCACAGGGTGAAAATGTGCATTTTTGACTATTTCAGGGGCCATAATTCTAGAAATAGGATCGGACCCAGATGTAAAATAAGAGGAACGCATGATTAAGACTCCTGCAAGGTTTCATGCATCTATATCAAACACCTTTTATGATAGGTGTGTCACAAGGTGAAAATGTGCATTTTTCACTATTGCAGGCGCAAATACTTTGGGAATAGGGGTTTGAGCCAGACAAAAATAGGAGGTGAACAAGTTCATATCATGATGAAGACTCATGCAATGTTTCATGCATCTCTATCAAATACTTTTTGAGCTAGGAGTGTCAAAATGTGAACATGGGCATTTTTGACTATTTCAGGGACAATAACTCTGGAAATAGGGGGTGGAGCCAGACAAAAAAAGGAGGTGTGCAAGTTCATATCATGATAAAGGCTCATGCAAGGTTTCATCAATTTATATTAAACACTTTTGAGCTAGGCGCTTCAAGAACTTCGGACGGACGCACGGACGGACGTATGGACGGACGCCTGACGGACGAAAGCACGGACAAGACAAAATCTATATGCCCCACCACTTATGGGGGGCACAAATATCGATCATGCATGCCGTATCTGTAATCTTGTCTTCTACTAATAAGAAGCAGTAATATGAGTTATTACTCTATTTCATAACTCTGTTTTCAAAAATGCTATATTAAACAGAAACTTTCTTACTTGAGTATTGATATGAGAATCGAAATCTCCACAACATTGCCTTAAAATTGTCATGACTTCAGTTGCTCACAGCTCAATCAGGTAACAATCAAAATAACTTTGTAAAACAGTCGGCATATCCAGAGGAGAGAAATATTTCCCGCAGTTGTAAAATAGACCCGCAACCGACAGCCAAGTTTATGACAAAACCAGGTGGTTTTACAATTTTAGTCGAATGAATGAATGAATGAATGGCTTCCTTTGTTTGTTCGTTTTGTCCTAATGAGTTGGCTGTGTGTGTGTGTGCGTAGTGCACGCGTCAGCGTGCTGTGGGTTTCGTTTTGAGGAGGCTGCGTATTTGGTGCGTGGCATTCCTTGTTTGATATTTGTCTTTGTTTCGAAGTTGTGGCGGATCGATTGAAAAAAAAAAAAGTTCTTGTTTAAGCTCTTATGGAGAGAAAAAGGAATTTTCATTGAAGTGACCGTTTTTGAATTTTGGTGTAAAACTCCGACAGCCCGGGCGAGTTGCTATTATGTCAATTTCACCATGATAGGTGTTTTTACCTTGACTATACGAAGTACGGAGAGATGTCCTACTCGACCCGGCGTCAGCGTCGGCGTCCTTTCGCGTCCGCACTTTGGTTAAAATGTTGATGCATTTTCTCTTTACCTCTGTAATTACTTAATGGATTTGTTTCAAACTTAAAATACTTATCGTATGGCACAAGGCCATAACTCTTGCACCAATATTTCATGAATTATCACCCCTTTTGACTTAGAATTTCAGGTTAAAGTTTTGGTGCACTTTCACTCTGTCTCAGTTATTACTAAATGGATTTTATTCAAATTTAAATATTTGTTTCACATCATCTCCTACATCAAATGACACAAGGTCCATAACTCTGGAACCGATTTTATTATTCATTATGTTTCCTTTTTACTTAGAAATTTAGGTTAAAGCTTTGGTGTACTTTCACTCTATCTCAATTATTACTAAATGGATTTGAACCAGAATTAAAACATTTTACATCATCACCCAAATCAAATGACACACGCGTCATAAGCCTTGCACCAATTTTTCACTATCCCCCTTTTGACTTGGAATTTCAATTTAAAGTTTTAGCACACTTCCACTCTATCTCAGATATTACCAAATGGATTTGATTCAAACTTAAAATAGTTGTTCCACCTTATCACCCATTTTATATGACACAAGGTCCATAACTCTGACACCATTTTCCATGAATAATGCCCCTTTCTAATTAGAATTGAAGGTTAACTTTGACGCATTTTCACTATATCTCTGTCATTACAGAGAGGATTTGATTCAAACTTACAATAGTTGTTCCGTATCATCATTTACATCATATAACACAAGACCCATATTTCTAGCAAAAGTATGTTATGAAATATCTCCCCTTTTGACATAGAATTTCGGGCTAAAGCTTTGGTACACTTTCACTCTATTTCGGTTATTACTAAATGGATTTGGTTCGAACTAAAGGTAGTTGTTACACATCATCATCAACATCCTATGACACAAGATGCATCACTCTTGCACCAATATTGCATGAGTTATGCCCACCTTTATACTTAGAATTATACTAATTTAATGTTTTGATATCTTTATCTTCTTTTTACTTGATTCATTTGACACAAGCATATATATGCTATTGTCCAATACCTTCATCCACATTGGAGTCATTAAACACTCCAGTGACTGTTCCAGCTTCCTCAGATGTGCCAATTTTCACTATCCTGCATCGAAATAGTCGAGCGCGCTGTATCATGTGACAGCTCATATTCTAGTAGGACTTTCGTCATTAATGCAAAAAGCGTTCAGGAATACGTGCATATTGGTACACATGCACTGCACGTGCAAAACATGCTATAGTGGTCACAACGCTTAATGCGATTACATTGGCCGTGAGTCGGCGAAAAATCAACAATAAGCTGCAGTACCTATTCAAATGTCTGTATGTGAAATTTCTTTTTAATACATGGTTAATTAACAAAATAGTAATACAATATTAACTGATCGATTAAGAATTTTGTTGAGTGTACATACCTTACCTATAATCTTAAAGACGTACGAGAAATACATTAGGCACCTTAGCGCCATTGCTACTTACCCTTTTCTGAGAACGAACCTTTCTAGGAACCTCTTTTATAAAGCGTTAACATACCGCTAGCACCTTATTTATCCTAACGTCTTAGAATAGCTGTATACCACAAAAGTTTATCTTCCTTACCCTGTGAATAAAACTTACAAGTAAGTCTTTACTAATGCCACCTCTGAATAGAAACGTAACAATGTTGCGCAAGATATTTTAAAGAATCTCGAAAACAGTACTCACATATGTGAATATTGCTTTTTAAAATGACATTTGAATTGAAATTTGTTCTGTTTTCTTTTCTGTAAGACAACGATTTTTCCACAGTTACATTTTTTTCTACTGAAAAAATAAGGTAACGTGTAATTAGAACGGTAAAAGTTAAAAATATTAACATATTCAATAAAACAAAATGTCATTCGATTTCTACCCACTGCCCTCAATTATGGATATCATATATGTATGTTTCACTGATAACCTGAAGTAAAGTATTTCTTGTGTAGTTTTGGTACTTTCTGAATTGTTTTGCCTCATTTGTTTCGCCCGTATTTATTTTTTATTGACCATAATGATCAAAGTTTATGTAAACATGTTCCAGTCTGATTATTTGCACCCAAATCTATATCTTTTTATGTAATTAGAGTGTCTGAAACCATTTTAAAGAAACGCATAAATGTCAATTTAACACGTAAGGAACAATGCTACAAGTTCACCTTAGTGTATTCAACCGAGTAACAAAGCAAATGTACATAATAAAGCAATTTACATGCACAAGATTTGATAGCCAATGGATTTTTAGTTCAACCCATACTTAATATTTGGTGCTATAAATCCCACCGTCCATCCCCCATCCGACCCCCACCAAAGCCTACCACCATTTGCGGATTCATCTGACGGGGTATTGAGCACATGAGCACGAACATCTATTCAACATTGTAGCATCTCTGTTTCAAATTGACCTCTTAGTAAATGCATTCAATAATTATCCAATTTCTATTCGTATATCCCAGAGACGTATCAAGGACATTTTAAAATCAAAATCTAAAAAATATTAGAAATAATACCTGCAGATAAAAATCCATCTGAATTGACATAAATAACAGAAGGAACCTCATATATATCTGTGCAAAATCCTCCAAAAACCAGACTCCTCTGCAAACGGGACGTTTGACTTCATACGGAAAGTGTCCGGTTTTCAGGGTTTTTATCGTATATATTGTGTGAATCGATGTATTGTTCCGTTGACCAAACAGAACTGATTTTGTCATTTTGCAAAAAGGTGCAATCCTGCATACAGTTTGTGCACTCAATGGATCTGCTGTTTGCACCCATATACTGCTGTATTGTTAGCATACATTTCTCCATTTAGCTATTCACCCCAGAAGGGCTTTACAATTTCAAAGTTCGAATAGATGACAAGAAACGAACATTTCTTCATTAACTTATATAGCCGATCATACAAAGCTCAGTCCAGCGCTAATTTCAATCGTTACACCACTACTGATATGTTTTAATTTGTTAACGCTATGCCTTACTGCTGTAAACGTCCGGGTAAGAAAATAAAGTGATTTCAAATCTATTTACATCTGCCATTGTAGGCCATTATTCATTGTGGTTTAGTGACAAAATTATCTTAGATTTCAGAATATACTATCCTGACTAAAACATTTTTATTCTCAGGTGCAATTATTGTACCCTAACTGTCCTGTCCTAAATTTGTTTTTGTATCATAAAAAGTAGTAAAATATGTTAAAGATAACTAATGCGCATTTTTTTAGCAAAATATTTTATTTTCAGATATTTATTCAAAAGTAGAACATCCTCAACAAATGTATATCTTTGCCACGTCTTTGAATTATTTTATTTATAGAGGTTCATTCACAATTACATTCCATGTATTAACAGAAGCTTGTCAGAAACCTTCCAGTTTTGTGTGATAATATGTATTTTGACTGTGTTATTCTTGACCTGTATTGTGTTTACTATCTTACACTTTACGCGTAGTATTGCTTTTAAACATGCTTGATATTGCTGTAATTAATATTCAGAGTAACGTATTTTCCAGTTCATTATATTCTTTATAAATATGTCATATAAAATCATTGTAACACGATCCGATTCATTTTCCTATAAACAAAGAAGGCTGAATACAGTGAATTATTATACAACAATTCATTCTTCTGACGTCACAATTATTACGTCATAGCGTCAAACGGCATAGCGGTGAGCTGGAAATGAATCCGATTGAGAACGGGCAAATATTTAATGAATGCCGTTGAGTATGTACTTTAAAGTTCTTGGTAACGTGTTAGAATCGAAATAATATATTCATTTAGTGACATGCTCCTGAATAAAATCATTGTTTGTCGTTCAGATGCGCATTATCATATCACTCGGGCTGTGCCCTCGTGATATAATTCCTTCGCATCTGAACTCCAAACAATGATTTATTTAGCGACAAATCACTAAATGAGATATATTATTTCTTAATTATACTGCAACCAAAATATGTAAAATGAGTCTCCTCTATGTTTTTCATTAAGGGAATATCATATGATAATATGTTTGCGCAAATCAATTATTCCGTCCCACAATATAAGGCATATCTACAAATCAGTATTGTCAAAGAAACAGATCTATCTGAAGACACGTATCTAAAAAAGTAGCATTTGTTTCACAATCTATGTTGTACCTGTATATGCATGTTGTGCTATTAAAACAAAATGTGCAGTTTGTATTTACATCAGGATTTACATCAGCAATTTTGAATACATAATACATAAAATTTGATAAATTCAATAAAGAATAAATCTTCCCTTCTGTTAAATAGCAAAATACAAACACATTGAAAATGCAAAAGCAACTGTATTGAAGTCGCCACAGAACAACGAAACACATAATCTATCCAAGCTTTAGTGTAAATTAACGTTCTGTGTCATCTTTGTAACGTATGTTTCATAGAACATGTTTCATTTAATCTTTGTAATGCTGAATAAAAGAATAGGTGCTTTGTAATGGAGCATGGGTTATGCATCAGTCAGGCAGAATAATGTACGAGATATGTTACTGAATATGTCACTTTTCAAACCTAAGTAACGTATGTTTGATTCTTAGATACCCTCATGCTTATTCTTTCATTTATATGAAAGTGGAAAATATTCAGACTGCGCACAAATATGTTAACTTTGTTTGAACCAGAAACAACGAACAACATTTTTTTTACAAATATACTGAAAGAGGCATCATTGTTTTACTGTTGTTTGTTAACATCCGATATTTTGTAATAGTTTCATGGTAATGTCCAACAACAATTATCACTGCCACGCATGCATGCTTAGTAAACATTTTTTATTCAAATCAGAACCGTGTAAGTGCAATCTTAATTGTGTTTTTTGTGTTGCTAGTTCTCCAAGATGGACACTTGGACTGACGACAGTTACGTATGTTACATTTTAATGTATCTTTATTCGCATAAAGTCACAATTATACAAACTATTGAATTCTTTAAAATTTACAACGCACTTTCATATTTTTCTTTTCTTGTATCAAAGATTTTGGTCTAAACCATTTCTTGCGGAACGAGATTCACTGAATTCTAATATAAGTGCCGGAAATTGAGCAATTTAAGGGAGCGACTTTGGGAAATTGCTTAAAATTCAACAGTAATTTTTGCTTTGCTTAACGTTATTATTTGTTTTGTACATAAATGATCGGTTAGCACCATTATATTATATTACACAGAAGTCAAACTGTAAGGTAAGTACTAATATTTTAATGTAATATGTCAGTAATCGTGTTATTTATAAAGCGACTAATGGGCGGAGGAAATGCGTAAAATATAGATATCGGAAAGCGCTTTCATAAAATAATTGCTTTTAACAGGTTTTATTGGTGAAAGGATACATAAGATATTAGGGTTCAGCCTTTCTGAACTTAAATTTTCAAGCTCGTTACCGAAATGTTTTTCCCTTTCGGCAGAGCATCGGGGTGGACAAAGCTTTCTACAAATTGCTTGATAAGGTCAGAAAGACAGTAACCAAATATTCTCTATGTCCATACCACCATATGAGGCTTATCACAACACCATGTCTATCCGCCTAGCTCAATACGGAGAGCGCAGATCTACGGATCGCGGCGTCGTGAGTTTCATTAAAGGATGGAGTACATGCTCTTCGTGACGATTTGATGAAAGACACTGTATCTGAAATCATTTGTTCCCCATCTCCGATTCATGTGGGATGTTGGAAATTACTTGCGAAGAACAGGCTTGTACTGGTATAGAATATACTGATAAGGTTAACTGTCCGCCTTTAAATGGCTGAAATACTGTTGAAAACGGCGTTAAACCGAAAACAAACAAATCAACACCAGATAAAACGTAAATCAATTACCATACATAATTGAAGTTTTTATAAGTAATATCTAAGCAGCATAATCTTTTCAGCACATGCATATATTTTTATTCATATCATGTTTTTGAGCCAGTCCACTTGGCTCAAAACGCGGATCTACGGATCTGCGGATCACGAGGTCGTGATTTAGATAACCAGGCGAGGCGTTTGTTCATTATCGCGATTTGATAAAAGACAAATTGTGTCCGAAGTCATTTCGTCCTCCACCGTTGACTGAGGCGGAAACATTTGCAGTTACTTACGGAGAGTAAAAAGGTTTATACTCGTATAGAATTCAGGAACTCTGGTTAGGTTAACTGCCCGCCGTTACATAATGAAAATAATGTTTGAAAACGGAGTTAAACACCAACCAATATAATTTATCTATTTTTGTACCGAAATTTGATGCTCGTTTTGTATTCAAATGACCTCAGTCTATCCATTTTTTCAGCCAATATAATTGTATACTTACGTTTAAATATCAGTTTTAATTTCAATGTCCGCGTCTTCACTTATATTAATTTGATGATATCATCTTAGTACATTCAGTTTTCTTATTTTCTTCTTCTTTCATTAAAATACTTTTTACAATGTCATATTTCCTGTTTTATATATACATACCCTCTGAAGCGCATACACTCATTTGACATGTTCATGTTTAAATCTGTTGAAACCTTTCTTTCCATGCTTTCTTTTTCTTATTGAAAAAAAATTATCGCTTATATTTTCAATCAATGCAAAATGATCGTATTTTGTTAATGAAATACCGACATGAACATATGCCTTATAATTACTCATTAATATAAAAAGCCACCGCTATTTTAGATCTCCCAATATATCTACATATGCTACACTCCCTGATTTTGACACGGTGAATTCAATTGGGAAGTTAATCTAAGTTTTTTTTGTGATGTTGACGAAAACATACAATACGCGCAGTGTCTCTGTGATAAGAAATATTCAGATGATATGACTGGTGCACGATGAAAGATACATGATAACTTGTTCAATGTGCAAAGTACAACTTCACCGAATTGCGTGCTTTCTAAACTGTTGAAAACCTATTTATGCTTTTATATCTTATGTCATCATTTTGTAATTTCAAATGAAAATTAGTTGATTCATTTTACTTTTATGTGATATTATTTTCTCTCTGTCTACCTGTCCGGTTCATTACCGATATAAGAATGAACATTCTAATTGTTTACATCTTTAAACATTTTGTTTTTCCTCTTCTATAAGCAGGTATATCATTTTTATCATTTAAATTTCAAACATAATTTTATTCCTGTCCTTTATACACTTTTCGGCAGAGAAACAAGTATTTTATATCTATTAAGTTTCCCATTTCATTTTTATAAATGTTTCTTTTAATTAATGTCGTAAGGCGACTTTCGAGCTTTTGATGGTGGAGAACCACCAAAGGTAAAGATCAGATAAGATAACATAAGATCTATTTTGAGTTGGTAAGGCAACAACAAATAAACATCTGCTGTTTTTACAACCGACTATAAAGTACAAAGGTAAACATTATCAACATAAAAATTAGAATGAACTGTAAGGGCTGATGAATACATGAATGATTAAGTAAAAACATTTAGAAAGATTCATCATTCTAGGGAAGAGAACATTGAAAGCATAATAATTAAAACAAGAAGTAGCAGTAGATGATAGTAAGAATATACAGAACCGACTGCAAGCACACACAGAGTTAAGCAAAATCTACAAGTTAGCACATATGCAAGTATGCTTTTCAGGCAATTCCTAATTTATCACAAAAACACAGTTAACAAAGGAGAACAATACAATGGAAAAACATTGTGAAAACTAAACTAAACATGGCTGAGAAAGAATATGATGTACAATATATAGGTACACACTAAATGATGTAAGGTGGGGATTACATTTCTAAGATCAAATACGAACAATGTATAAATGACACAAAGGAGATACAGTGGCAAGGAAGGGTGAACACAGAGTGTAGCCATGCCAGAAGTCGGGCAATCCCTATCTGTAAGTCACCGACTACAACTGGGGTACATTCACAAAAATAGTCACTTATAGAAGGAGGTACTGAACTTTTAGAGAAACGATTAAAATCATTTTAACATATGCGAGAAGAAATAGCAAATTCACTGAGCAAACGTATGTATAAAGCTAACTTTATAAGCAAACAAAAATATACTTTACTGCGCTGTAATATTTTAAATGCATACTGATAAACTTATATATATATAAACATATACTGGATAAGAATTATTAATCTGCAGGTTTTCATTTAACTTTTGCACAGTAAGCATTTACAGTCCTGACCATTCCAGGAGGATATCAGAGTTTTAAACTGGTTAAAAGTGAAGCATTTTCTAAAATTTTCTGGCAACGAATTCCACAGCACAGGAGCAGCATGTCTAAATGAGTTCTTACAAAAGTTCACTTGTGGTGCCTGTAAAATAGTTGAATATCTAAATTTGTATCTGGAATGTATTTTTTTGTATGAAGTTGGACAGAACAGGAGACGAGATATCATTCAATAATTTAGAAGTTTCTATAGTCATTGTTCTCATACGTCTAATATGCAAGCTAGGTAGATTTACTTTAACAAGAATATATTCATATGTCGAGGAGTAATCATCATAGACAAATCTTATAGCTTCAATGCCAGATAAGTGGACAAAAATAAAGTATGAATAATTGATAGTTGATTCATGTTATTTAGATTTCCGCCAATGCTTTTAAGGATATTAAATTGCCTAGCTTCTTTTTATATTTGTTACATATGTGTAAAAATTGTGTTAAAATTAAACTAGTACTCTATATCTACTCCAAGCAACATACAACCTCTTTACAGTTTATATTAGCAGACCCAATGTTGAAGACTGGATTCTTTGAAAATGTTTTGTTTCTTTTGCCTATTTCTTGCCTACTGCAATTGCCTAAAATTATCAGTGTTTGTCTGCATACAATTAAAATTGAACCACTAAATAAGAACTTTACTTCTAAAACATTGACTACTTGATCAAAATCAGGCGAATAAAAAGAAAGAGTGTTGTCATCTGCATAGTTGTAAATCTCTTTAAATAAAAAAAAATATAATGTCATTGATAAAAACATTGAAAAGATGAGGACCAAGTATAGAGCCTTGGATACTCCTTTTTAATATTTGCCCATGTAATTACTACATTTCAAATTTTAAAGAGTTGTTTCCTACCTGATAAATATGAACAGAGGAGACTTGTTGCTGATTCTGATAATCCGTAAACAGACAGATTAATCAGTAAATATTGTATGGCAAACAGTCAAAGTCTACTCATAAATCCATTAGAACAGCAGCTAAACTTGTTATTATCTTAAGCATACTTCCAGTCTTCTATGATTGTTTGTAAAGTAGCCATGACCCATTCTAAATGCACATATGAAATCATCAAAAACATTGTCAAAATAATCTGAAAGCTGAACGGTAAAGTACTGTAAAATCTGGAAAAGATGAGCATTTTCGAATATAAGCGCATATCAAAAGAAAGCGCATACGGACTTACCGTTATTCCGCACACTACAGATCATATGCAGCAAAAGATGTAATTAACGGTATTATTCCGTGATAATTGTTTATCATGAATACAGGTGACAAGTGTTCTTACCTGTTGAATAGCCGATGGGTATAAAAAGATCTTAACATCTTTTGAGTATAATCATGTATGAATACGATTTGGCATAAAAGGGAATAGTTCACAGCGCATGAACCGGAATAATACAAAATATCCGTTTCTAATTCACGCCCCTAAATCGTGGGTTTCTATTTCGGAGAAGAACTCAGTTGTTTAACCTAGAAACGCTTGTAAAATAATATAACTGATACAATGTTAAGTATATTGCACATCAAACGAATGCTGATACATCATCATAATATCTTTAATCTATTTCTGGTTTCCCGTACAGTGACAATTGAAGACATCGTATCTAGATAAAATAACATTTTCGAAAAATACCGGTATTGCTTTTCATTCAGAGCAATTAATTGTCAAACATCTATATGATTTTTTTTCTAATAATAACTAATATTGGAAGAAAAGGTAAATAGAAATATCTGAAGTTTCAAATGCCCCTCCCCCTAACATCTGCCTCGTTTTCACATAGATTTTCAATCTGTCTTATACAGGTTTAAAAGGTATAGACGCTTCATAAAATATGCAAACTGATTAAATTACTCAGTACTAAGCGAGTGATAAACAGTAAGGATGTTGAGATACGAACTCTTTTTGACCATACACTTTGCCGGTGGTTTATGATCAATCTCAAGTTGCTTTACACATTACATTGTTGGAGGCAAATCTGAACTTACAAAACAAATTGATGTTAATAAATCGTCATAATCATAACCACCACTTACTTTGAAATAAGGTAAAGATAAGATGGTGAAATGAAAGCCTGTATGCCTAATTTAATACTCGATTATGTTTCTTACAAAACAATATTCTATTTCAGAGAGTCCTAAATATCATTTCGATATCACGGTACACATGCGACATTAAATATACTCGACGAGATTTCTCATGTATTTTACTGACTATTGTTCTCTGGGAATGTAAACACTTACAAAAATTTAAATAATTTCTTATACTTTATTTTCATATCTTGTTCTGTATTTAAAGTAAACTGAGTAATGAGCATGAAATTAAGAATTCTAATTTTACAACTTTTTTGTTCCCGTTTAGTATTTAGGTTATACGTTGTACCAGCAAACTTAAGGCATTTAGTGAATCAATTAGTTTCTTTATATTTACTGATCTTACCTGTTTTGTATCTCAATGTTCTCTTCACCGCTTACATCAATTTGGTCAAATAATTTTTGTACATTACTTTTTCCATGTTCACTTCCTGTTCCATACCTTCTCCAAGCCCACTTCCTGTTCCATATCTACTCCAGCACGTTCAGATCTATTTGACCGTATAACTTTTCTTTTCACAAATTTTATTAAAATGTCTATTTAGCATTCCGAAAAAGACGTACATCATTTGACTATTAAATTTTCAAACATCCCGATTTCACTCTTTTCAGTTTACATGTCTACATTTGATTTTATTTCTTTCTGCCACATATTTTTTATCGCTAGAATGTCATTTAAATCAAAATACAATTATCATATCTGAATGAATGAGATACCGAAGTCAACAGATGTGCTGTAATTATTCTTTAGAGGCAACCACGATTTTAAATCTACCGATATATCTCATTTTTTCTGATATTGACTTTTTAATTTGTTCTTTGCATCAATGTCCCCTTCATCATATGTATTAATTTGACCTTTTAGTTAAACAAAAATTTTTAATTTCCTCCTCTCTATCTATATGCCCGTATAAGCATTTGCTTATTTCAACCAGATATTTATCAACATGAACACGCTTTCGACTATTTTAGACTTTTTAAACTGTCTTAGTTATCGTTTTAAAAACGTTTACAGTTTAATCAATTCATATAAGGTATATTTTCTGTTTTGTACGTTGAAGTTATTTACTTCTCGTTTTCATCCCATATGTAACTGTATGATCGTTTTATTTTGCGACTGTGAGAACTCTTAATAACGAATTTGCATTTTTGATAAGTATTTGAGATCAAGTTTATCGCATGCAAATTATATCAATTACTGGAAAGATAAGTTTAATAAGTTTGATATGTTTATTTCAGACAAAAAAAAACAAAAAAAAAAAACAAAAAACATCGGTTCATATAGTCCATGAGGCATTAACATATAAACATGTAAAATGAACATGGCAAGCATTCATAACATATACTCATTATAACAAAATTTTAATAGAGAATGTACATACAAAGTTTATATTACCATGACCAGTATAGTAGTTTTGACGAGTTTTTCTTCAGCATCGATTGAATTTTAATATAAGCTTCTAGTACATTGTACTAGTACTAGTCCAGACTGATCTTAACGAAACGAAATATAAGATCGGTCTGGATTTATAAACAATAAGCATATTTATTAAGTTTATAAGACCCGAATTATTTGCTCTTTTATGTCAACAGAAAGAGATATATATATATATATATATATATATATATATATATATATATATATATATATATATATATATATATATATAAAATGCAAAAGTTTGTACCGGATCAAGTATATTATAAAGAAAAAATAAACAACATTACATGAGTAACATTATATAATGTTACTCATGTAATGTTGTTTATTTTTTCTTTATATATATATATATATATATATATATATATATATATATATATATATGTGTGTGTGTGTGTGTGGCATGTGCGTGTTCGTTTGTACTGCTAGGCGCTTGGCCATAATTGGTCTGGTATATTGTGGTGGTGATTTAGTTCGTATAAATTCTCTCTACTATATAATAATTTATAAAGAGAACTTGTATCCTAGCGGATCTCACGTATGGGAAAGTACACTGTTCTGAATATAATTATATCCCTTAATGCAAATTATCTATAAATATATTCAATGTATCCTCGAGATCCAGTTAATTTTCAGAGAGAGAAAATATAGCTTTCTCCGGTCCCAATCAGTTATAAAGACTAACAGTCGCTACTGATTTGTGAGACATGAAAACAAAGATTTGAGTATATATGTGCAAATGTTGAACCAGTACGAATGTGTAGTACAATTCGGGCTCGTATTTAAAGCAGCATCGAAACTAATCTTATTTGGGTTAGTGGACTTGCTGTGGCATGTGCGTGTTCGTTTGTACTGCTATGCGCTTTACCGTAATTGGTCTGGTATATTGTGGTGGTGATTTAGTTTGTATAAATTCTCTCTACTATGTAATAATTTATAATGCGAACTTGTATCCTAGAGGATCTCACGTATGGGAAAATCAACTGTTCTGAATATAATTACATCCCTTAATGCAAATTATCTATATATATATTCAATGTATCCTCGAGAGTCAGTTAACTTTCAGAGAGAGAAAATTAGCTTTCTCTGGTCCCAATCAGTTATAAAGACTAAACAGTCGCTACTGATTTGTGAGACATGAAAACAGAGATTTGAGTATATATGTGCAAATGATGAACCAGTACGAATGTGTAGTACAATTAGTGCTCGTATATAAAGCAGCATCCAAACTAATATTTTTTGGGTTAGTGGACTTGCTGTGGCATGTGCCTGTTCGTTTGTACTGCTAGGCGCTTTGCCGTAATTGGTCTGATATATTGTTGTGGTGATTTAGTTCGTATAAATACTCTCTACTATATATATATATATATATATATATATATATATATATATATATATATATATCGTATAAATACTCTCTACTATATATATATATATATATATATATATATTGCCTGTAATATTGAAGTTACGCTTAACAATGTACGAAAATATAACACAACAGATAATACACTGTGAACTTAAACAAAAAATAATTTTGGCCCCGCCCGCTTAGCTCAGTAGGTAAGAGCGTTGATTTACGGATCTCGGGGTCGCGAGTTCGATCATCGGGCGGGGCGTATGTTCTCCGTGACTATTTGATAAACGACATTGTGTCTGAAATCATTAGTCCTCCACCTCTGATTCATGTGGGGAAGTTGGCAGTTACTTGCGGAGAACAGGTTTGTACTGGTACAGAATCCAGGAATACTGGTTAGGTTAAGTGCCCGCCGTTACATGACTGAAATACTGTTGAAAAACGGCGTTAAACCCAAAACAAAAAATAATTCATAAACATGTACATGTGACATAAACTTTCATTATTAACATATCAGTTGTTTTGTTTACTTTCAAAGTCATACTATACATATTTTGCCATTTTTTTCTGGATTTTATCATTGTCTGCATTTAATAGTGGTACAAACTTTTGCACATTTAGACGTAACCTATACGTAGTCGGTATCAACTGTGTTCTTAGTTCATTATTCAGTTGACATTCTAATACGAAGTGGAACTAATCCTCTAACGCATTGCATAGAGTACATTTTATATCACCTACAAGTGCGCAAATTGGTTTAGTCCAACGTCCAGTTTCGATATGTACCCTATGTGGTATTGATTGATTTATTTATTTCAGTATATAAAACACATGGAATGGTACAACACAAAATTTAAAACAAATTTCAAATATCACATATACAATGACTAGGAATTAAAACATATTGAAAGACAATTAAGAAACATTACTAACTTAAAATACCAAAAACTGCAGAAAATAAATGTACCAGGACATGTATTCATATATCCAGGATGACACAAAAAAGGGGAATGTGAAACCCCTTATTTCCATTGTGGTCCTGGATGAATGATGACATGTCCTAGCAAGGCACAACAACTTTTAATAAATGGTGGTAACTTGAGCAAGTTTTCAGCAGTTTAAAAAAAATTTTACAGTAAAACAATCACAGTATAATTAGAAAAGACAAATGTAACTGCAAGCTATGTAGAAGATGATTTTTTACTGAAACCTTGAACTGCTGCATGTTTGCAGAATTTTTAACATTATGTGGCAAATTATTCCACAAAGAACAACCATCTTAGCTGAATGACTTTTTACCAGATCCTTTGACTTTAGGAATGCTGAAGCATGACCCTTTATTAAACCTGGTAGTGTGACTATGTACAGAACTGACTTAAGTAAAATACTCATTCATGTAAAAAGGGGCAGAACCTGAATGTATTTTAAAAACGTGATTTAGAATTATTTGTTCTACTCTTATTGTGACAGGTAACCAGCCCAATTGTAAGAAGTGTTCTGTATCAATATGACTTCTTTGATCAAGTCTAAGGACAAACCTAATGATCTTGTTTTGAGTAACCTGTAGCCTATTCTTCAGACTCTGAGAAATGCCATAGTACCATACAGAGCAGGCATAGTCAAAGTGACATTGGATCAAGGACATGACTAACATTTTCTTAGTGTACAATGATAAAAGCTTTTGCTTTCTGTATAGAAACCTAAGTCTTGCATTTGCTTTTTTAATGACTGATGTAACCATGGTCTCATAACTCAAACATTGATCCAATATAGCACCCAAATATTTATCAGAATCGGTGTGCTTAATCACCGTACCATTACATACTATATGAGGATTAGCACTCTTTTTTAACCTGGGCTTTGAGCCAATAAAATTGATTCTGTTTTTCCTAGGTGCAATGGCAATTTGTTGTCAACTAGCCAGTTACTACCTCGTTCAAGATCCTGGGTTAACAAACGCTCAATTTCTATTTTACATTTGCCAGACACTAAAATGGCAGAGTCATCTGCATACAATAAAAGTTTGTTATTTACAACACCTGCCATGTCATTTACATAAATTAAAAACAGTAGAGGCCCAAGTATGGAGCCTTGCGGCACACCACATGTGATATTTGCAGATGACGAAAGAACGCCAGATATGTCTATACATTGTTGTCGACCAGATAGATATGATTGAAACCATCTGATAACATCCGGACTAAAACCTACCATTTAGAGTTTGTCTAAAAGAATAGCATGGTCAACTGTATCAAACGCTTTTTGCAAATCAAGCAGAATTATGCCAACATAATTACCTTTATCTAAACTAAACCTTATATAGTCAGACAGATGTATTAAACATGTATCTGTTGAAAAAAAAATTCTAAAACCTGATTGAAACTCGTATAGTAAATTCTGTTTACTCAAATAATTTTCAAGTTGGTCATATACAATTCTTTCAAATATTATAGAAATAATACATAAAATTGATATAGGTCTGTAGTTTCCTACTTCAGTTTTAACACTATTTTTATATAAAGGAACAACACGTGCAGCTTTCAAATCATCAGGCACAACTCCTTGTATTATAGACAAATTTATTTACTTACGTCAACAATATTCAAATAATGTTGAAACTGAAATATTGCAACATTTCTATAAAATAGAGCCCTACTAGTGTTTTTTAAGCAAGCTTGCCAGTTTTGAACAAATTGATCAGTAAGTCTTTGTTTCACTTGTAGTGAAAAAACATCAATTTCACCTACGGTCTGGAAATACCAGGCATAGTAGAATCCTAAAGTATATAATAAGTTCTTAACAAGTGAAAACCAGTTAGGCTTGTTTGGAGATATATCAGTGTCAAATTTTAACATATTTGATACTGTCAAGGTATAATATTTTTACCAAGTATTTTATTACACTATAAACCGTTTTGTTTGACAAGATAATCTACCCAATTTGCCGTATACAAAACCATTTTGAGTAGATTTCTTAACACAGAAAATTCTTTTAAAAAATGACATATGTACTCTTTCTATTGCCATGCTCATAGTAAAACCCCACATTTCAGCACTATAATTCAGAATTGGCATTGTCACTTTATCAAACAACGCAAGCCCCTGTTTCACAGAAATATTAAAAAACTTACAAAGATATTTTTTTAATTTAAATTTAGCTGTCGTTGCCTGTCCCGACAAGGTGCGATGTGCTTCATTAAACGAGCCACCTACATAAGTAAATTCAGTTACAATCTCGATAACATCATTTCTGTAAAAGAACTGTATATCTCTAGGAAGTACACCACATTTTCTAAATATCATAGAATTTGTTTCTGATGCATTCACTATAAGCTTCCATTTATTACAATATTCAAAGAGAACATTTAGACCAGCTTGTAATTCTTGTTTAGTATTACAGCCATTCTCCTAAAATTGACTCATTTGCAGCATGCGAATAGTCGAAATTTGAAGTTCCTGGTAACGTAATTGTTTATATGCTTTTTTAAACTTCGAACCTCCTGCGGTTTATCGGAAAAGAATTACTCACAACAAGTATCTTGTCTGCGAGATACGAGAATTGAAAAAGTGCTTTATAAATCTACGTTACGGAGCTTAGGTTAGGACAAAGCTTTATTTTATTGCGGTTAAATGATTTATATTAGCGGTCAAACATGCTTTTGCAGTAAATTTGTTCAAAGGAAGAGATGAAGACCGCGATGAGATGAAAACATTATACTTCAGAAAGATTATATTTCTTGTGACATGTACAAGAAACTAAGCAACATTTTGGACAACAGTTTCATGCGAGGATGTGACACATCATTAGTGTTTACGCAAAGGCTACACTCACAAGAAAATAAAACATTACTGATTTTAAGACTCAATAAATTAGTTTTTCTTTTCATCGATCTAGCAGAGGTACAGATACCACGATGCCCTCCTTATTTTGTTACGGAAAATAGGTTCATTGAGTTGTATTATATAGAAATGCAAAAATTTACTACTTGCTTCAAATTATTTTGATAAAAAGTCATTCTATGTACAAATAAATATAGTAAAGGATAAAAACCGACGGTGAAATTTACACATCTTTGTTAACTTGTATCTAACTGATAAGAAATGCGAAAATCAGCAAAATATTGAAATTGTCTCAAAATGTCAGCAACTTTGACAGATTCTTCAAAAGAAAAGAAACGTAACTTGTTTAAATTAAACGCATAAGACAACAGTCTGAAGTTAAACAGTAGGTTTTAAAAACATCAGCTATCTTATACAACTAAATAACTGTCATAGAATCTTTTCCGAAAATTTCTTACGGAACATATAAAAAGTAACTTTTATTAAGCCATACAAAAAAGTCAGAAATACTAACTATTTTCAGAACTATAACAGAACTTTGCAATAAGCAGACTTTGTGTGATAACAGAAGGCACTTAGTTCACATAATTTTCCACCTTAGGATTCGTAATTTTATCACCATCATCTGCAAATATACTATTCTACCATCATACTCTTCCAAAATGTCAGTTTTTTTTTTGAAATAAAAAAGTAAAACAGCAATTTTATATAACATCTCGAATAAAACACCATTTATATATAACATTTCTTTGACTGTTATTTGCATAAACACGGCTTTTTAGTTTGTTATGGAACATAACGTTACGGAAAATAGGTGTTACGGAAGCATATAAAAAACTCGTTATTGTCCTATATAATAAACAAAGATGAACTTACCGTTGTCACAGATTATGTTTCGAAGCTTTCTCTGTACAATGTTTATCTTTCTAACTCCAATCTCACACTTGGGCGCTTAGTTTTTATAATAGTAGCGTTACGGAAGCATAGTACTTGAAATGAAACATTTTTAATTCTGACTTTGAACGGCTTCTAAGGGTTTATTTCTTTTGGCAAGCCTATTCTTGGAATTTTGCTGATGACTTTAACCTTTTACACATTCAAAGCACTTTCAAAACGAGTATTTAATTGTAATCATCTTACGCTAGACTATATTTAAAATTCGTTACGGTACCATAGGTGTGTTTTGGCGACATCGCTTCAGAGAGAAATTACTACTAAAATACCAGTTTCTGATGGGAAACAGGCTTCATTGTATCATGATAAATATAGGTACTGTTAAAAAGTTGAAACACCAATACAAAATGATGCCGTAAAATGACGAATTAGCCTTTTTTAGTTCGAAAATTAGCATGGCGACATGGTTTTTTTTTTTTGCAATATTTGGCAATTGTAACGTCTACTCGTGGATGTTAATTGTGCGACAAGATACCAAAACATGTTTTAAGTAATTGTCCATATATTGCTGGTATAAGCTTAAGTCTTAGACTAAGTTCAAAGTTTTGTGCTCGAACATTTTGAAAAATATTACTGAAAGCTCGGCGACATGTTTTTTTCAAATATGAGTCGATTTTGGAAGAATGGCTGATTAGCAGAAATAATAATATCATCAGCATATAAAATTAAAAACAGCTTAAACATGTCAACAGCGATG
This sequence comes from Mercenaria mercenaria, assembly GCF_021730395.1. Lineage (NCBI taxonomy): Eukaryota > Metazoa > Mollusca > Bivalvia > Venerida > Veneridae > Mercenaria > Mercenaria mercenaria. The sequence goes on from NC_069372.1 coordinate 80,588,873, forward strand.
CCTTCTATATAACTATTTACGAAACTTGTTTCTAAATCATTTAAATTAAAGGGAAATAGAAAATGTTATCGGTATTACAAATATTCAGCCTGAAACCGGCCTGTGCCTCTATATACTCATTACAGTTGTGTGCTAAAGTTGACATTCTATTATTCAAAACACGTGTAAACAATACTTCTATCACACTAAGTAAGGTGATACCTCTATAATTGTTAACCTCTTCAGTATTACCATTTTATGCATATGTATAGCATCCCTCTGACCAAGATTCTGGAAAATACCCAAATGTAAATATTATGTTAAATACAAAAATAGAGGGTTATAATATTTCACAACCATGAATTAAAAATTCGTTCAGATGAGCTCTTGCCCGACTTTAATTGTTTAATAGCCTTTCTAATTTCATGCACAGATATTTCAACATTCAATTCCTCAAATCGTATATCAAAATTATTTTGCTCATATCTTTCTAAAACATACAAAACATCGTCATTTAGTGTGTAAAAGCGGTCATCAGGATTTTTTTTTAAATACTGTTCGAAAGCATCAATAGGTATATTTGACTGTTTCACACCTGCGTTTTGCTTTAACACGTTCAAGCAAGATCTGGCATTTTTATGTCTTGCTTCGTTTAGCTTTAGTGTTTCAGCTTGATCACATTCATATTTACATTTTCTTATACAACTTTTTTACTAAGATCTGGCATTAACCATTTCTACTCTGTTTTCAACGCTATTATTCAACCTATACACACTCAACTTTTTATAAAACATTCACTTTTTTTCTAGACATTCAGCATTAAACCATTTATTATTGTTACTATTATTATATTTAACCATATCATTGTTTATTGCTCTTGTCTGTGTAACATGTACATTTTGTTTAAATAATTGTGATGCAGCTGCATCCAGCAAAAACATGAAGAACCAGTAATACAATCATCAATATCTTGATTAATTTGAGCTTTATTAACAATATTATTAAAATTGCTCTGTTTTGTGTATATTCTCATTAGATGGAGATAATTGTCTTGAACCGCTGATTTTTCTCATTTTACGAAACATATTTGAACTTAAAAGTATATGATTCATCATTAGAATCACATTACAAACATAATCAAATTTAAATGTGCATGTTATAAGACAATGGTCTGATAAAATATTGTGTTCACATACAACGAAACAAATTATATCTAAATAAATCTTGTGTGCCTAGCACACAGTCAACAAGGCGTGTACCTTGATGGCCAACGAATGTATTTCAGCCTATAAAACTATCATTTCCAACTCTGTCATTAAATATTCTTAAACTAGTTTGTTTGCACAAATCAAGTAGATGTAGACCATTGCTGTTTTTACGACCTGTGTCATGAGAATAACGCCTCATTTCTGTATGAAGGCTATAGCATTCCGGCATAAGATTAATATGTTTGGAATTGTCATGTGTAACATAGTCTGCACTGTCAAATGTACGTGCATTCATATTCCCACACAGTAGCATACTACAATTGCTATTGTATTTCGAATCTAAACTGGTACTAAAATCAGCCAATCTGTCAAAATTACTGCTATCCCATGGTATCACATAACACAAAAATACAAATAAGTCATGAGGTAGGCCTACTTTTGATCCTTTAATTTTTACACAAATGTGTTTCTGGGTCTGTAAAACGCCATTGAATATGTTTATATATAAAATAGGCGTTTAATCAAATAAAACAGTTTCAACAGTTTAAAGTTTTCATGTACCCAATGATTTTGCAAGAAAAAAAAGCAACACCAGAAACACTATTAAATACCCTAAGAAAAAGAACAAAAGACAACTATCAGAGCAGCTTAGCCGAAATGATAATTTTGAACTGCCTATCACAGAGTCTTCCTTGTGTTCCATCAGACGCATTGGAAGGTGACAACTTACCGTCCAGATGAAAACGCAATAAACATTAAGAATGCGGTTTGTCTCAAACAATTCAGGTCAACGCCTCTTCTGATGAAATAAAAAAGTGGAATTCCTCAGGCCGTCCAACACGTCAGAAATGTTCCAGGCTTATTTTGATGGAGTATATTCATAGACGGGTTGAGCATAACTCAACATTTACACCACTTGTTAGAAGTTTAAAAATACAATTTAAAGACATATGCACTAGAGGGTCATGAAAATGTAATGTGGACAGAGATCCTTTATATCACTGTAATAAATAATAAATATAAACAGAATACACATTTGTTTTATTTACTGTCGATATATTTATGACAATATAACTTCACAGAATCGTGTGTCTGTGATATTATTATTATTATTCCTCTGTAAAAATTCATATTTGACAAAGGTTGCAGTCATTCATTTAATTTACGTGTACGGCCTATGCATACCTTTAACAATTATTGCTTACTTGGCCGAACAAGTTCAATAAACCAAATTAACTTAAAACTTCTATCGAGTAGGCATTCCTGTATGCAGCAGTTGAACAAACTTTAACATGTTATTATTCATAGAGATTAACTATAGATTACTCGTACACGTACATGTATAAGACACACATAGCAACCTGAGGATTTTCATTTAACTTTACTTATTAGAGTATTTCATGATTTCATGTGTTAGATCTTTCTCCTATCGGGCTGAAATACTCCAAACGGGCTAAATTATTAAGATTATGAAATGTGCCTAGGCTGATGAAGTACAAAAATGTTAAAATCTCCTGTTCGGCAGAATTTTTACTTATAGATGTGGAGTACAAAAATAAAATCTGAAAAGTAGATCCCTCGAAAGCACCGAAAACACCGGCTTAAACAGTATTCAATGTTCAAATCAAAATGAGTTGAAATAAATGATCCCGTAGGACCAAAAAATATAACAACACTGAGATGAAGTCGTGGCGACTTTTTACGGCCGACGCACAACACTTAACACCCGCTGTTGTGAAGTAAATAAAATCTGAAAGGTAGATCCCTCGGAAGCACCGAGAACATCGCACACAGTGAAAATTGCAGACTTTTATGATTTTTATTCCGACGATGCGCATATTTTCCGCGACAAACCGAGGAATTCAAAAATGTCGCCTCTAATTCTCGCTCCGAAATCGTGAGTTTCTTTAGGAGAACAGCTCAGGTGTTTAAGCTAGAAACGCTCGTAAAATAACATAACTGTTATAATATTAAATGTATTACACATCAAACGAACTCTGATACCTCATCATAATATCATTAATCTATTTCTTTGTCTTTGTCTGTACAGTGAACACCTAAGCTCGTATCTGGATAAAATAACATTTTCGAAAATATTAGTTTTCATTTGGTACAATTAATTGTTGAAAAGCTAAATGACTTTTTTTTCAAATATGAAATGAAATAGAACGACAAGGTGAATAGAAATATCTGAAGATTCCAATGCCCCTTCAATCCTAATCTCCGCCCCCTTTCCACATTGAATTTCAAGCTGACTAATACATGTTTAAAAGGTACATACGCTTCAGAAAAATGCAAACTGATCAGATTTCTAGTACTAAGCGAGTGATAAAAAGGCAAGGATCTTGAGATATCAATTTAGAAAACAATGAAAATATTCTTTTTTACCATACACTTTGCCAAAGTTTCATGATCAATCTCAAGTTGCATTACACGTTACATTGTTGGAGGCAAATCTGAGCTTACGAAAAAATTGATGTTAAGAAATTGTTATATAACCACAACATACTTTGAAATGAGCAAAAAGATAAGATAGCGAAATGAAAGTCAGTTTACTTAATTCAATCATCGATACTGTTTCTTACAAAACAATATTCAATTTCAGACATAAAATCCTAAATGTCATTTCCATATCCCGGTACACATGCGGCATTAAAAGTACTCGACGAGATTTCTCATGCGTTTTACTGACTATGGTTCTCTCGGAATGTAAACACTTACAACACTTTAAAATAATTTTTATACTTTCTTTTCGTATCTTGTTCTGTATTTAAAATAAACTCTGAGTAAGATGCACGGAATTAATAATTCTAATTTTACACTTTTTTGTTCCCGTTTAGTATTTAGATGATACATTGTAACAGCAAAGGCATTTAGTGAGACAGTTAGTTTCTTTATAATTACTGATCATACCTGTTTTGTATCTCAATGTTCTCTTCACCGCTTACATCAGTTTGGTCATATAATTTTTGTACATCAGTTTTTTTCCATTTTCACTTCCTGTTCCATACCTGTTCCAAACCAACTTCCTGTTCCATGTCTACTCCAGAACGTTCAGATCTATTTGACCGTATAAGTTTTCTTTTCACAAATTTTATTATAATATCTATTTAGCGAACGATAAGGACGTACATCATTCGACTATTAAAGTTCAAACATCTCAATTTCTCTATTCTCAATCCACATGTCTACATTTTCAGTTTATTTCTTTCGGCCATATATTTTTTATCGCTAATGTCGTTTAAATCAAAATTAAATGATCATATCTTAATAACTGAGATACCGAAGTGAACAGATGTGCTATAATTATTTTTTAGAAGCAACAACGATCTTAAATCTACCGATATATCTCCATTTTCTGATATTGACTTTTTAATTTGTTCTTTGTCTCAATGTCCCCTCCATTATGTGTATGAATTTAACGTTTTTGTTTGACAAAAATTCTTACTTTTCTACACTCTATCTATACCTATATGCCCGTATAAGCATTTGCTGATTTCAACCAGATATTTACCTACAAATGCACGCTTTCAACTACTTTTGACTTTTTAAACTGTCTAAGATATCGTTTTAAAAAAGTTTACAGTTTAAACAGTTCATATAAGGTATATTTTCTGTTTTATACGTTGAAGTTATTTACTTGTCGTTTTCATCCCATATATAACAGTATGACCGTTTTGTTTTGCAACTGTGAGAACTCTTAATTATTTTTTTCGGAAGCTGATCATGCTTTCTCCACAGTTCTTGATGATTTGGAAGATAAACAAATTTGCATTTTTGAAAAATATTATATATTAAGTTAACCGCATGCAGATTATATCAATTACTTGAAAGATAAGTTTGGTAAGTTTGATATGTTTATTTCAGACAACAAACATTGGATCATATGGTCAATGGGGCATTTACATATAAACATATAAAATGAACATGGCAAACATTCATAGCATATTCTCATCATAACCAAATTTTAATAGAGAATGGACATACAAGTTTTATATTACTATGACTAAAATAGTAGTTTTGACGAGCTTTTCTTCAGCATCGATTAAATTTAAATGTAATCTTCTAGTACAGTGTACTAGTACTAGACATTTGCGAATTAAGACGAAGTGAACTATGGACAGCTAGGACGATCGATATTTTCAGGGGGACATCTCAACATTAAAATCATATTATGAGCAGACGAAAGTACCTGCCCATAATTACGATAAGGTGTGTCTTATTATCCCCTGCTGAAGGCGAAGAGACATTGTTTTGGCATTGTCTGTCCGGATGTTTGTTCGTCCGTGCGTCTGTTCGTCCGTCTGTCAGAAATTGAAAATGCTTATGATCCAAAAGTTATCCAAAGAGTATTTCTGCTAGAATCTTCAGATATATAACAATTTAGAAACACACGACACTTTTGTTCATTCGTACAATTATTCCCCTAGACCAAAGAAAAACAATAAAAAAAAAAAAAAAAAAAAAAAAAAAAAAAAAAAAAAAAAACAAGGAAAGAAAACAAACAGAGTTTTTGTTTGAAAGAAAATTTTTATTATTCAAAATCATTGCACCTAAAATAGCCAAATTCCATGTAAATATTAATGAGAAATTGATCTTTGTATGCAATAAAAATGAAAATCTTTATAATTAAAAAAATATTTCAGGTTGAATCACCAGACCTTGCCTAATTAATGCTTAGCAAATGGCCTTTACTCACACGCAGAATAACCCTTTTTACTCATTAAAACAGTGTTTTCCCGTTTCCCGATTTGGTGAAAAAATAAAGAAGAAAGAAATTGGTTAAAATTCAAAATTAAGCCACAATCACCAAACCTCAAACATTTATTAATAAGCACATGATCTTTGCTCACACGAATCCTTCTTGATGCAGTAATAGCAGAGTATAACCTTGATTAAAACTTGATAAAACATAGTGACTTTTGACAGTATCTAAATAAACTATTCATGACTCTTCATGAAATTTTACACAAAATTTTATATAGATCACTATATGGCAGTGGTACACACGTAATTTTGTCAGGATTTCTTCATTTACCAGAGTTATTGCTTTTTAGTTATTTTACATTCGATGAGATCCAACATAACAAAGCGACTTCACGAAATAAAACATAAGTATTGATCATTATAGGGCGATGATGCTTGCTTCTCTTCAGATACTGCAGAAATATTCTCCATTAATTGTTTTAAAAATTGATTAGTTCGCACAAAACAATATATATGTTATCATTATCTGCATTTATTGGACTAAAATTGCAACTTCAAGGGTGTTAATCGTGAAATTGTGAACGACGGACGACGACGGACGACACAGTGCTTTCGCAATAGTGTATACTTCCATCTTAGGTACGCAACTCCTAATGTGGAATAACATTCTAAAACAACCCGCACATAATATAATAATGTTGAGATGGGCCCCGTGAAAAATCTATCGGCTTAGGTGTTCACACTCTACTTCGTCTTAATTCGCAAATGTCTACTAGTCTATACTGCACTTTACAAAACTAAATATAAGATCGGTCTGGATTTATATACAGTATGCATAAATATTAAATTTATAAGACCCGAATTATTTGCTCTTTAATGTCAAGAGAGAGAGAGAGAGAGAGAGAGAGAGAGAGAGAGAGAGAGAGAGGGAAAGATATATATATATATATATATATATATATATATATATATATATATATATATATATATATATATATTGCCTTTAATATTGAAGTTACGCTTAATAATGTTCGAAAATATAACACATCAGATAATACACTGTTAACTTAAACAAAAATTAATATATAAACATGTAGATGTTACATAAACTTTAATAATTAGCATATCAAGTTTTTTGTCTACTTTCAGAGGCATAATATAAATATTTTTGCTATTTTTTTCTGGATTTTAACATTTTCTGCATTTAATAGTGATACAAACTTTTGCACATTTGGGCGTAACCTATACGTAGTCGGTATCAACTGTGTTCTTAATTCATTATATAGTTGACATTCTAATATGAAGTGGAACTAATCCTCTAAAGCATTGCATACAGTACATTTTATATCACAAGTGCGCTAAATGGCTTAGTCCAACGTCCAGTTTCAATATGTAGCCTATGTGATAATTTACTAGCTTCAACAATATTCAAATAATGTTGAAACTGAAATGTTGCAATATTTCTATAAAATAGAGCCCTAATAGATTTTTTTTGTAATCTAGCGTGCCAGTTTTGAACAAATTGATCAGTAATTCTTTGTTTAACTTGTAGTGAAAGCACATCAATATCACCTACGGTCTGGAAATACCAGGCATCATAGAATCCTAAAGTACATAATAGGTTCTTAACAAGTGAACACGAGGTTAGGCTTGTTCGGAGATATATCAATATCAGATTTTAACATGTTTGATACTGTCAAGGTGTAGTACTTTTACCCAGTATTTTATAACACTATAAAAACGTTTTGATTGACAAGTTAATCTACCGAATTAGCCGTATACAAAATGGTTTTGAGTAGATTTCTTAACACATAAAATTCTTTTACAAAATGACATATTTACTCTTTCTTTTGCCATGCTATTAGTAAAACCCCGCACTTCAGCACTATAATTCAGAATAGGCATTATCAGTTTATCAGATTAATCAAGTCTATGTTTCACTGCGCTGCGCTTCATTAAACAAGCCACCTAGATAAGTAAATTCAGTTACAATCTCAATATCATCATTTCTGTAAAAAAAATCCCTAGGAAGTACACCACATTTTCTAAATATCGTAAAATTAGTTTTTGATGCATTCACTGTAAGCTTCCAATTATTAAAATATTCAAACAGAACATTTAGACTAGCTTGTAATTCTAGTTTAGTATTAGCAGAAATAACTATATCATCAGCATATGAAATTAAAAACAGCTTAAACACGTCAACATCGATGCCTTCTATATTACTATTTACGAAACTTTCTTCTAAATTATTCATATAAATCGAAAATAGAAAAGGAAACAAACATTCTTCTTGTCTAACACCAAGAGTACATTCATAATCAGAACTAAAGGTATTACAATAGTTCACCCTAGCTGTAACCCTGTATACATAGATTGACTAACAATAATTATTTTTCTTGTTTCAGTTTCATCAATAGATAATCACGTACTAGATAATCAAAGGTGTTAGAAAAATCAATTAAAGCACAATAGAGTTGTTTACCTTGGTTCAACACTTGAAATTAAGCCATGATATATATAAAAAATATTATCTGTATTACCAATATTCTGCCAAAAACCGGCCTGTGGCTCTAATTACACATTATAGTTGTCTGCCAAAGTTGACAATCTATTATTAAAAACACATGTAAACAATTTTTCTATCACACTATGTTAGGTGATACCTCTTTAATTGTTCTTCTTCTGTATTACCTTTTTATGCACAGGTATAACATCCAACTGACCAAGATTCTGGAAAATACCCAGGTGTAAATATTCTGCTAAATAACAACGATAAAAATGGGTAATAAAATTGCACAACCATGAATTAAAAGTTCATTCAGATGAGCATCTAGTTCAGAGCTCATACCCGACTTTAATTGTTTAATAGCCTGTCTAATATCATGCACATATATTTTAACACATTTAATTCCTAAAAACGTATATCAAATTCATTTTTCTCATATCTCATATCTTTCTAAAGAATACAAAACGTCGTCATCTTGTGTGCAAAAGCGATCATCAGGATTAATTATTATTTTGAAACATTGTTCGAAAGCATCAATAGGTATATTTGACTGTTTTACACCTGCAGCTTGCTTTAACATATTCCAATACGATTTCGCATATTTTTGTCTTGCTTGGTTCAGCTTTAGTGTTTCAGCTTGATAATATTCATACTTACATTTTCTTAAACAACTTTTATACTGAGATCTGGCATTAACCATTCCTATCCTGTTTTCAACACTATTATTCAACCTTTATACACTAAACTTTTTATAAAACATTCTTCTTTTTTTTTCTAGACATTCAGCATTAAACCATTTATTATTCTTACTATTATCATGGTTAACCATATCATTGTTCATTGCACTAGACTGTTTAACATGTACATTTTGTTTAAATAATGGTGACGCAGCTGCATCCAGCAAACATGAAAAACCAGGAAAACAATCATCAATATCTTGATTACTTTGAGCTTTATTAACAATATTATCAAAATTGTTCAGTTTTTGTGTAAAATCCTCATTAGATGGAGATAATTGTCTTTTAACGCTGTTTTTCTCATTTGACCAATTATATTTGAACTTAAAAGTATTATATGAATCATCATTATCAATATCATTTGCATTCACATCAAAAACATAATCACATTTAAGTGTGCATGTTATAAGACAATGGTCTGATAAAATATTGTGTTCACATACATCGAAACAAATTATATCTAAATCGATCTTGTGTGCCTAGCACACAGTCAACAAGGCTTGTTCATTTATGGCCAACGAATGTATATAAAACTGCCATTTCCAACTCTGACATTAAATATTCTTAGTCCAGTTGGTTCGCACAAATCAAGTAGATGTAGACCATTGCTGTTTATACGACCTGTGTCTTGTGAATAACGCCTAATTTCTTCAGATTAATATGTTTGAAATTGTCATGTGTAACATAGTCTACACTGTCAAATGTACATGCATTCATATCCCCACACAGTAGCATACTACAAATGCTATTGTATTTCGAATCTAAACTGGTACTAAAATAAGATAATCCGTCAAAATTATTGCTATCCTTCAGTATCATCTAACACAAACATATAAAGTCATGAGGTAGGTCCACTATTGATCATTTTATTTTTACACAAATAATGCAGCAGTTCAAGGTTTCAGTAAAAAATCATCTTCTACATAGCTTGTAGTTACATTGATCTTTTCTAATTATACTGTGATTATTTTACTGTGATATATTTTTAAACTGCTGAAAATGTGCTCAAACTACCACCATTTATTACAAAATTGCTGTGCCTTGCTAGGATATGTCATCATTCGTCCAGGACCACAATGGAAATGTCGGGTTTCACATTCTCCCTTTTTTATGTCAACCTGGGTATATGAATACATGTCCTGGTACTTTTTTCTGCAGTTATTGGTATTTTAAGCTAGAAATGATTCTTAATTGTCTTTCAATATGTTTTAATTCCTAGTCATTGTATATGTGATATTTGAAATTTGTTTTTATTTGTGTTGTACCATTCCATGTGTTTTATATACTGAAATAAATCAATATATTTGTTTTATTTACTGTCTATATATTCGTGACAATATGATTTCACGGAATCGTGTGTCTGTGATACTATTATTCCTCTGTAAAAACCCATATTTGACAAAAGTTGCAATCGTTATTTAAATTTACGGGTACGGCACATAGCAACTTGAGGATTTTCATTTGTCTTTCCTTATTCGAGTATTTCATGATATAATGTGTTAGATCTTTCTCCTATCGGACTGAAATACTCCAAACGGGCTAAATTACCAAGATCGTGAAATGTGCCTAGGCTGCTGAAGTACAAAAATGTAAGAATCTCCTGTTCAGCAGAATGTTTACACCTAGAAGTAGAGTACAAAAATAAAATCTGAAAAGTAGATCTGTCGGAAGCAGCGATAACAACGCAAACAGTGAAAATTGCAGACTCGGTTTGATTGAGTCTGTTCATGAGGAGTAATGGAAAATTCAACACTGCCCACGCCTCCTATCACCGGCTTAAACAGTATTCAATCTTCAAATCTAAATGAGTTGAAATCAGAGATCCCGAAGGACCAGAAAATATAACAATACTGAGATGAAGTCGGCCCGACTTTTTTACGGCCGCCACACAGCACTTAACACCCGCTGTTGTGAAGTAAATAAAATCTGAAAGGTAGATCCCTCGGAAGCACCGAGAACATCGCAAACAGTGAAAATTGCAGACCCGGTTTGATTCGTTTTTGTGATTTTTATTCCGGCGATGCGCATATTTTACGCGACAAATCGAAGAATACAAAATAGCCGTCTCTAATTTTCGCCCCGAAATCGCGAGTTTCTATCGCCGCAAAACAGCTCAGGTGTTTAAGCTAGAAACGCTTGTTATATAACATAACTGATATACTGTTAAATGTATTACAAATCAAACGAATTCTGATACCTCATCATAATATCTTTAATCTATTTCTGGTTTCCCGTACAGTGACAATTGAAGACCTAAGCTTAAATATTACTTTTCATTTTTGTACAATTTATTATTTAAAAAGCTAAATGGATTCTTTTAATATTAAATAGAATAGAAAGACAAGGTGATAAGAAAAATCTGAATGTTCAAATGCTCCTTCCCCCAAAACCTCCGTCCCTTTTTGCATAGAATTTCAAGCTGACTAATACAAGTTTAAAAGCTATATGCTCTTCAGAAAGAAGCAAAGTGATAAAATTTCTTAGTACTAAGCGAGTGACAATAAGGCAAGGATGTTGAGATACGAATTTAGAAAACAATGAAAATACTACGACTCCTTTTGACCATACACTTTGCCAAAGGTTCATGATCAATCTGAAGTTGCATTATACATTAAATTGTTGGAGGCAAATCTGAAGTAACAAAATAAAGTGATGTTAAGAAATCGTTGCATAAACCTCACTTACTTTGAAATAAGAAAAAAAAGATAAGATAGCGAAATGAAAGCTGGTATACTTAGTTTATGCCTCGATTCTATTTCTTACAAAACAATATTCAATTTCAGACAGTCCTAAATATCATTTCCATATCCCGGTACACATGCGGCATTTAATGTACCCGTCGACGTGATTTTCATGCATTTTACTGACTACTGTTCTCTCGGAATCTAAACACTTACAACAATTTTTTTTTGAATTTTTATACTTTATTTTCATACTTGGTCTGTGTTTAAAGTAAACTCTGAGTACTGTGCATGAAATCAAAAATTCCAATTTTACACTTTTTTGTTCCCGTTTAGCATTTAGATGTACATTGTACCAACAAAGGCATTTAGTCAATCAATTAGTTTCTTTATAATTACTGGTCTTACCTGTTTTGTTTCTGAATGTTCTCTTCACTGCTTGCATCAATTTGGTCATGTAATTTTTGTACATCAGTTTTTCCATGTTCACTTCCTGTTTCATACCTGCTCCAAATCCACTTCCTGTTCCATGCCTGCTCCAAAACGTTCTGATCTATTTAAACAAATAATTTTTCTTTACACAATTTTATTGAAATGTTTATTAACGTACCGGTAAGGACGTACGTCAATTGACTATTAATGAGATACGGAAGTGAACAGATGCGCTATAATTATTCATTAGCATAGAGGCAACCACAATTTTAAGTCTTCCGATATATCTCCATATTTTACATTTTTTGATATTGACTTCCTAATTTGTTCTTTGTCTAAATGTCAATTCCATCATTCGTTAAACAAAAATGCTTAATTTCCTAACCTGTAACAGCATTTGCTTATTTCAACCAATATTTATTTACACATGCACGCTTTCGACTTTTTTTAATTGTTTGATTTGCCTCAGTTATCGTTTTGAAGAAGTTTATAATTTGAATTATTCATATAAGGTGTTTTCCATGTTTTGTATTTTGAAGTTACTGCATTTGTTTGTCAGCCCATTTAACAGTATGATCGTTTTAATTTGCGACTGTTCAATCTCAAACCCCCGATTCTATTATTTGGTAGTTGGTCATGCTTTCTTGATAATTTTGAAGATAAACAAATTTGTAGTTAATTTTAGAAAAGTCAAAAGTAATGCTTTCAAACATTGCCTATCATTATATAACTGTTGAATCTGTGGTAGCCTTTAGTTTCAAATGGTGCCGTCGAGAAAATTCAGATACTAGTGTCCTTACAGCTTGCAATTTAAGGATATAAGGCAGCTAGAAATATAATAATCATAATTATGACGCTTTTATAAACTGCAACGTAGACAGGCTTGTTACTCTTCAAAGTATTGTTTATATACTCTTACTAATGTTTCCAAACTTTTAACATCGAAAAAGTACTGTGAAAGTGTACGGTTATTTTAAGATAAATCTTTTCTGGTCTGGTAATAGTAGCGGAGAAGTTCTTGACAAAGTTGATATCAAAAGCTACTAAATAACATTATAAGTACATGTGATTTCCAAACATTGTGTTCTAATCAACCACTTATTAAAGACAAACTCATTAAACTTATCGAAAACACTTTTGCTTAGGAGAAAATGAATCTTTTAGTTTGTAATGACAGGGAATTGTATACTAGCTATATTGTTCAACATTAAATTTTGGACTTTCGACGACTTTGTTTGTCAGACCTTCATGATTTTGTAAAAGTATTCCGACGAGTTATAGGTAATGTTAGAGGAACCGACTGAGTACTGCAGACCTATTTTACATTTTTATGAAAAAATATTTTTAATTATTACAATAAGTTCATAGCAGGCAGATTACATTAGTTGCGTTAAAGGTATTTACGCTAGTTTGACAAAATATTATTCATGAATATCTTAATGTTGCTCTAGTGGTTGCTACTATATATCCAAAGCATATTGCACTTATCAAAAAGAGTCTTTAGCACTCTTACTGTTGTCATAAACAGTGTAAATTTTCAACAGGAATTCGCAATTAGTTAAAACATTCAAAGTATTCCAAACGCTGATATCTAGGACAAGATAGTTTTCAACATGATCCCGATGTAGATGTTATTAACAACCTCTGTAAAAGTTTCGAGCACATTCGTTTCCGACCATTGTTTTGTAAAACCTACTAAATATTTTACTTCAAGAAGCTTTAGCCCATTTTTACAATCGTTAACTACGCTTTACGCTTTGACTCTTAGCGGGACATGTTTGGTATTCGATGGCAGTTAGCTCTTGCATACTCTATTAATGACTGTTCTACTTCGTCCTGTCCTTAATGGTGCCTCTCTTGATGCTCTGGTTTCTTCAGTTCTACTGAGTACAAATGTTTACGGTTCCGAGGGTTTAAATATAAACATTTTTTTATTTGCATATTTGGATTTACAATGCATTCTACTGGTTACTGCAGCTTATGTAAGTAAACCACCTGACAGAGAGTTTAAGTTTCAATTGTCTTATCATATACGGATACGGAATGGTAAAAAAAAATAAAGTTTGTCCCAAAGAATTTGGTATAAACTCCTCTGACTGTTTTACCACTCACCATTCCACATTCAAGGTTGAGCCCTACTGTGACTTTTCTGTTTTTCTTTCAACTAAATAAGGTTCATTTTATATTTATATTTTACAGATTCGTTCTTTCAGACAGTGGGATTTTGATTATAAATTTTTACTTTGAAATGAGATAGCATATGCATCACAGACAATCGGAAATTCTTTCCAAAGTATACATCAGTTAATATTCAGTTAAATATAAATTATTACAAAATAAGCTCTCAACCTAATGAAAAGGTAAGAGAAATCTGAAAATTATTTTCAAAGATAACCTATTATTGTTTTTTATTAAACCAATTGATATATTAACCCGTTATATTTCGAAATAAATTGCACACTATGTCAATTTTCTAAGAGCAAAATCATGACAGCCACAAAAAGTAAATGTTTCAAACGATTCACTGAAAGTCATACAATACAAAGGTATTTATCATCTTTTTCATTCAGATATGACGAATGATAATATGGAATTCTGGCCAGTCATAAATATTTGCTAAACGATGGAAACATCAAAGATATTTAACGGACGATCTAGAAATAATCATGATTGATTTTACAATCCTTAAACGTAGCAAATTTTGCACTAAAATGGTATTTTATGCTGACATTCCGAAACTGCATATTAAACAGATTGTATTTGTCTAACATACGTTTCACAGACACAGTGTAAGGTTATTAGACGTTGAATCGCTCAAACCAGAACAACTATTTTTATGTTACTGTCAAGTGTAGCATCAAGTTTGCATTATAATGGTATAATGTAGCAAACTATTTACGTACGTCAGAAAATGACATACGGACCTCAAAGTATCCATAGTAAAAAACAGGTTATTGCATCATCTTTCTGTAAATGATATTAGATATTGAGACAATTGTCAGATTTCACATTCAGAATCACGTGCATGATCTGCTGCATTTGATAACTTAGATTCTATATAACTTTTATTAAATTCGGTTCAGTAATAATGACATTATTAATTTTGCAACTTCAGCAATTTATGTTTTTTTCCTCTCTACCACTGTAACGGGCCTTAAATAGTCATTTTCACGGCTTGTCGTGATTCGCGTGCAAAATCAATATTCTAATGGGACAAAAACACCACATTACCGACTTACAGAATGTCACTGTAGACTGTTATTTGCAGGAATTGTTTTTGCTCGACCGAGGTAAGATGTTTATTTGTTAGTTTTTGTATTATTTTGAATTGTGATTTTGTTTTATTATTTTTTTGTTTATTCTAAAGAATTTTTCAAAATGGTTTACCTTTCTGCTAGCTACTAGCGGGTTTCGAGTTGTAAGGCTATTTTAATCAACTTTTTCTGACTTCCGTAAATTATTTATTTCGAATGAGGAATCTAGGATGTTTCACTTGTATTTGGTATCAAATTTATCTGGAAAGTTATGTAAAGTAAAGTAAGTGCTTCTCACATAAACCTTGTTTTTCAATTTTTTGGTTGTACCCTATGGAACGTCGGTACTGCATTGTACTTTTCCATGTACGTTATCATTCTGTATCTAAGCACAGCATGCTATTCTTAAAATGTATGATTTGACTAGTATGGTACCGTATATTCAGTACCTAATTCCAATTTAGAGTTATTGTGTGCACGTGTGGTGCATAGCCATTAAGTTATCCGTTTTTACCGGCTTAAGCATTACATTTATTTGTTGTAAATAATAGCTGTAGTTAATAATCCCCTTGTCTATAAAAGGAACTTCGTCATCATTGTCTTCTCACATCTTTATCATACTTTATTTTTAGTTAGTCCAGTAAGTAATTAACTAGAGAATAGTGACGTATTGTATTTGATGACGTATGAACTTTATAGTAGCACGTATATACTAATTTTGTATCACTGGCACGTATTATTTATAGAAGCATGCAGAGGTATGGTGTATTCAACATAGCAGTTTGTGTTCCTATTTGTATTTACTACGGTGCTTACCATTATGTTATATATTTTAGCTACTACCACCGGACGACATATTACACGGTGACGTAACGTCCCGGAAGTAATCTACCCGTCGTAAACGTATCTCGCCAGTAGTTATAGAAATAAGGGTTTTGACGTTTTGACCCGAAACTGACCCCATTTGACCTTTTACCACTGACCAAACCGACCAATTCAAAAAACCCGGTTTGATGGACACAAATTCCTGGGAACAAGATTCACTTACACTATAAAAAAAAACCACAGGTTTGAACCCAGCGAAAACCTCTGGTTTAATAAAGTACTGAAAAATATATATTCAACTTTCAAAATCTTTATCAAGACTGAAAACAACTACAGAATAATTTCTGCCTTAGCACGTACGCAATATTGACCGCTTTTCCATTAAGAATATTTCACTGTCTGGCGATTATCGGGTTCTAGATTACAAGTACGTCACTTCCGTGTACAATGTTCACGTTTATTTTTAGATTACAAGTAGCTGATTTTAAACACGTCACTTCCGTGTACAATGTTCACGTTTATTTTTAGATTACAAGTACGTCACGTCCATGTACAATGTTCACGTTTATTTTTAGTTTACTTGTTTTATTGAGACACGAAATAGGAACTGATTGTTTGTTCATTTTGTTTTAGATTGTTAATTTTTAGTAATTTGTACAATAAATCATAAATGTTTATACCATCTTGTAACATTTTCATGAAAAATAAACAATAATAACCACAGAGTGTACTTGTTTTATCTTGATATTGTATGTTATTATACTTAACTTTAGGTATACATTTGATTACTTCTTTTGGTGGAGGAAGCCCGAATGGGTCAAAATATATTTTATTTACATAACACACCCAATGGGTTCCAGGTCCGATAGAGTTATCTAAATTAATTATTCCACATTCAATCTTTGATTCTTTTTTTTTTTTTGGTAAATTATTTCTACTAAATACACCCCTAAAGTTTTTAATTTTTAATTGGTGTACCCATTGTTCAATTTCAAAGTTAGAGATTGGTTTGATTATATTTTTTTTACAATAGGAATTCGTCTGTAAGGTCTTCTTTGTGAATCTATCTGTATGCCCCGGCCTTGCCCCGTACCACTTAACAAAGATGTAATCAAAGGTATTCCAAGACTTGCCGCAAGCATACCTAAAAAACCTCCATCTTGTTTTTGTTTTGGAGTTAATTTAAGTATTCCCGTCCCTCTTAATTGTTTTCTTTGATTAGAAGTAATATATGGTGTTATCATATTTCTCTTATTATTAGCTACCGAAATCATACCATTCCTAAGTAACTTACTGACACCGGTACTGGCAAGCCCAGACAAAGCGCCGATGCCTAGAGGAGTTAATATGTTTGAAGCTATTTTTGCTGCCATTGGAAGAATTGTTTTTCTTATTAATCCAGCCAAAGCTCCTAAGAAACCTCCGTTTTGACCTTGACTGGACATTTGTTTTCTTGAAGTTGTAATTTCTAATCCCTTCTTAATTCTAATAGACTTTTCAATTTGATTAATTTGTGTTTTTTTTAAAAGTAAAGAGAAGTTTCTACGTAATTGTTCATGTTTTAATCTAAAAGTATGTGGAATTTTGTTATTGTAAGCTTTCGCTAAGTTTTTCTTTTGTCCAACTGTTAGGTTAACTTTATATTCAATATAATTTGATGTCATTATATATTACATTTATATTTTATTTACACAATAACAAGTTCATTTCCAAAAGTATTTATTTTAGCTGTTTCTTAAAACAGCACAATTGCATAAATACGCTATCTTGCAGCGGGAAGTGTATTTAAACGTAAGTGTAATGTAATATGCTTAAGATCTTCTACAATTACTTCCTTTTTTAAATTCTAAGTTAAAATGAACAAATCCAAACAATTTTTTAAAATTAAATCTATTTATGAGACTTCCAGTAGTTTTATTATTTTGTTTATAATAATAATTAAGAACATCATCATAAATTCTTGATATACAACATATAAAAAACACCATTACCAACTTCAAGACGACAAGATTCCAACATACAATTATCATTTGCAGCATTAATTTTAAATGTATCTAATAAATGTGGATTATGTTCTAGTGAATTACTTTTATCAGGTCTTTGTAAATAAACAAACACATGTTCAGGTTTTGTTTCCCCAGCTGTTATTCTAAATGTTATATTAGTCTGTTGTGTATCTGTTGACATGTGTTATCATTTCTCGGAGGTATTTCCACCTTGCATTCGTATATCTTTCAGAAATTAAATCATTAAAAATTAAACGTGGAACCCACAAAATTAATTTAGTTACAATTACCCTACCTGCATCGGCAGCATTAGCTCTGTAAATTAATTCATCATCATTTGTTAATTGAAGTGTTTTTTGTATTTGACTTGGTGGTACATGTTTTGTTCCAAACCCTGAAAAAATGAATAATTATTCAACGGAATTTTAGCATTTACCTCATTACCACCCTGGATTAATACGTTTCTAAATTTGAAACCTGGATTATCATCAGCAGCAGCAGTAGCAGTAGTATCTAAATAAATAAATTAATTTGTTCCAGTTGATTCTGCATAATCCTTAGATAGTTCAACTAAATTTTTTAAGTTAATTACCTTGTATAAATTATTACAATCATAAACATTTTTTCCATTTTGTTTAACTATAAGTTAATCAATTATTGAAGCTGCATTATTAATTAAAGCAATTTGATCTCCGTCAGCATAATTATTACCATTAGCAAGTTTATTAACTTTAAAACTTGCTTCAAAATAACCATTAAACCAATCAAAATATGAACTTTTATCATTAATTGTAAAGTGATACCCACTTTTTTGTTGCTTAACATCATTTCCCAAGACAGATATTAAAGCTGTATCTAATTGAATCAGAGTTAGTTCGTATCTTTCACAATACTATTTTGTTCTAAACATGTATATTATATATTATTTTATTTTTTATAAATTAATCTGTTAATACGTTTACGCGTTCCAGATCCTGACAATAATTTATTTAATCTTATATCAATATCCTCCTCCTCATTACTTGAATTTGTTTTTTGTAATTCCTTAACAATTAAATTACCAACAGCAGGTGTTACAGGTTTTTTAAAACTTCTGATTTTTTTTCTGTAATTATATCAGCAGCTAAATTCCTGACTTCCATTCCAATCTTTTTTGTTCCACTTTCAAGTGCAGATTTTCCTGCAGTTTCCAGAGCTTTTTTTCCAGCTGATGCAACAGAAGATGAAAATAATTTTGTTAAAGTGTCAAAGATACCTGTACCAGAGATGGAATCTCCGGAAGTCAAAGACTTATCATGTATAATTCCTTCTCCAGTTTGAGCATCAACATAAATAAATATTCCTTTGCTTTTATCATAAACTTTTTTTGTACATTATATAAAACTAACTTTTATAATTCTTTTAATATTAGTGTAAAACTTGTTTCAACTTCATTAAAATTAATTATTCTACCAAATACATCTGTACTATATATTCTTATTGAATTTATAACATTCTTATTAATTTCAGAATATCCAACTCTTTGTGGTTCTTTTGTAAATGGATAAGCTCTTGTTAAATCTGCAGTACTTAAAGCATAGATAATATCACTAAAATTACCATCAACGAGTGAATTATCAATAAGATCACAATTAATGTAAATTGTATCTACAGAGTTAGTTATATTTGGTGTCGTAGTTCCCCATTCAGTATTTCTCAAAGCTTTTTGCTCAAATCCAAGCAATGTATGAAATTTCGACATTCTTAAATCCAACATAAAATAATCATGAATTGAAATTAATATCTTAAAACTACTTAAATCAAATTCCAAACTTATTGGAGCAATGTCTGATTTATCAAATTCATAATCACCATTACTTATTAGTGTTTCTCTAATATAATTATTAATGTCTGTATAACTGTAAGAACCATTAGTAAATATCTTTCCAATCTTTACCATTATTATAACGAATTCTTTTATTATCATATTCATCACTAATATTATGCCAAGAGTAAGTCATAGTGTTAATACTTTCCAAACCAACAACATAAGTTTTATTTTTATCTAAAATTAAAGAACGACTGAATCTGATTGTAAAATCACTCGGAGTATTTTTGTTATCATCTTTAACTGTTTCAGAACTTAAGACTATTTTTTGTTCCATTTATATATTCAAGAAAAATAATTTTTATATAACATTCATGTTGTTCTGTTAACAATTTATTTATTTTTAATTGTTCATCAATTATGCTAATACCTTCATTTTTTAGTTCTTCATTATTATTTCCGGCATCAATTGAACCACAAATTAACTCCAAGTTACTAACCAATTCTTCTGGATTACATGGACAAAGATTTGAATTAAAACCTTGACCACTAATTACTTTTTTAAATTTCATAGATCTTTTATTGATAGGTAATCCTGATTTTTCTGTTAATTCTTTAAATATTTTCCTAGAAAGTATTAAATGTTTTTTATCATTGTTATATCTTTTATTAATCAAATCAATTAAATCATCATCTACTTTAGTGTTAATTACTTCTTTTCCAGTTGTTCGATCGTTAGCAATCAATTTGTTTTGACCATAAAGTTTATTTGAGTTAATAATTAAATTCCCATATTGTCCATTTCGTGAAACTTTATATGGTTTATGATATCTTATTCCTTTTCCCATATATTTTCCTTTTCTAAGAATATCATAGATCGTTTCTCTATATTTTTTTTAATTATTCGACTTAGCTATTATTGTTTTCTTTTGCTTTAGATCAAGATCTGTGGGATTTTTCTTTCTGATTATTGCACCGGAGTCATTAACCAATTTTCTTATATCATTTGATACACTTTTTACGACATCCTCTACTTCTTCCCTAGTCAGTTTTTCATCTGGATCTTTAGATTTGCTGTGAACAAAATCAAACACTTCTTGTGGTGTATTATATTTTTTTGTATCTAAAAGTTCTAAATCAATGTCTTTATTAAGATCAACTGTAAATTCTTTTGGTCTTGCCCCCAATTCTTCTAATTCTTTAACATCTATTTTTTTAAATTTTTCCTCAGATAAAAATCTAATAGATCCGTCTTCCGTTTCTGTTAGTATATAGTTTTCTTCTAATTTATATATATCTTCTTTTGACAATTTACTAATCTCTTCTCTGGTCATTATTTTCTCTGGTGGTAACGATTTTTTTCTTTCATAATCTTCCAGTGCTTTTTCAATTTCTTCTTCAGTAAGTTCTTTGCCAAGGACTACGTCCCCGGAGACCGTAAGTCTACTTATTTCCTTGTATTTTTTTATTCCCTCATCAGTTTTTCGGGAGACCATGTAATTGGTTGCGGCTCTTGGAATAGCTGTGGTAAACCTTGATATGTTTGTATGTCTTTTATTTCATCACCAAGTAACGCTAATTGTTCTTTAATTCCAGGTAATGTTTTTAACTGACTTGTCAATTGTTCTTTTTGACTCTCTATACCTTCTGTAATTGGTTTATAAATTTCACTATACATTTCTCGACCAGTAGCTTTTCTGATTTTCTCTCTCATTATTTCATCTCTCTTAGCTCTTATCTTTTGTCCGACTAAGTTTTTCTTATTCTTATTTCATTAAGTTTTGATTGCATTTATATAATAATGTAAGATAATGTAAAATAATGTAAGATAATGTAAGATAATGTAAGATGATTATATAATGAAAATTCCTAATTATGATACAAAATTGATAAATCTAATAACTTTGAGCAAATTTATCCTTTTATGCCAGATTCATGTTTTAGAATGTTAATATGTGGATCTTCCGGATCAGGAAAAACAAATACATTAATGCATATGCTCCGAAAACCTTTTATATATTATGATAAATTATACCTATATGCTAAAAACCTAGAACAATCTAAATATCAGGATTTAATAAATCACTTAAATGAAATTGCAAAAAGAATTAAAGTAGATCCAAATGAAATACTTGAATATTCTAATAATGAAATAACTGACGTGAATGATCTTGAATCAGTCAAACAAAAAGTAGTAATATTTGATGATTTAATATGTGAAGAAAAAAAGTTTCAAAATGAAATTACAAAAAACCTTTATCCAAGGACGTCACAAAAACTGTTCTGTAATTTATTTAAAGGGGAATCGCCGGTAGCTGCTACACACACAATTTGTAGGTGTGGTTTATCTGTTGCAGACGATAAGATTCCAACAGGTATCTGATAATGTTTGCTTCCAGTAAACTATTCTGCCCCATTAAAGTACATTAGTCCGATCAATTCGTAACAGGAATTGCCAAAATACTTCAAAAAATGGGAAAAGCACCAAAATTGGCACAGCTTTTTATTAAAGCATAAAAACTTTTTTTTTTCATGGGACCCATTTGATAACTATCAAGATGGGCGATACGGCGGCCATTTTCCAAAATGGCTGCCGAAACTCAATATTCACCTTACAAGATTCTAATGAAAGGTCATTATATTTACATTCATCCCCAAAATGCACCAAATATAAATGTATATGATGAAATAAATCTTAAATTTTAATCAAAAGCAAAAATAACACTAAATGATATTATTTTTTTTTTGTTTCCATGGTAACGGCTAAAATCTAGCCTTTAAAACTCAGTTCAATATTATCATAACAAAAACTTTGTGTTCTTTTTTTCTTCATATTTTAAAGGATGTTTTGTTTTACTATATGTGATTTATATTATTTTCTTGTATTCCCTCCATGACAGCATATTAAAACATCGTTGTTATTACCCCACCAGTGTTTAGCCAGAGGGGGCTTATGGGTTGCCCCCGTATGCATGTCAATACGTACGTCGTCCATGCAAAGAGGAATACTGCAAACACTTTAAAACTACAACAGTTTTTTTTTCATGATATGTGGTACATGGATAGATGACAATGTTGAAAATGCCAACGTCATTTAAATTTGTTCCTATGGCAACAAATGTTGTTGCTATGGCAACAAATAGTCCACGAATATGACAAAAGTGTCATCCTGCATTTCTTCAAAACTAGGAGAGACTGTTTCTTGAGAAATTGTACATAGATAGGAGGAAAAATTGAAAACGCTCCTTATCTTCTTTTCTCCTTTTGTACATCATTTTGTCCGTCTGTATGCCCGTCCATCATTCACAAATGGTGGATTCTTCAATTACTTCAAAAGTGCAAATTCTAAAGACTTCTTTATGAAACCTTGTTTATAGATGGTAGGTAATATGGAGAATGTGAAGGTCAATCAACTTAGTTTCTATATAAAACTGTAGTTCCTATGACACCAAGTACGACAACTATCCCTTTCGGTTTGAACTTAGAAATGTAAGAATAGATTATAGCGACGGGCTGGTATGATCAAATGAAACAACGTTCCTATAATTATGCACCCGCTGTCACAATATCTGCATAATGAATTTATCACATAATTATCGATTATTTAATGCTAACTGTGTAACAAAGAAGAGTAAGGCTAAAATGTTAATGTTGCTTTCACGGACAACACTTTGTAACTATTCTGTGAAATATATTACTCAGCACAGTGATCTGAAATAAGGTAGATACTCGTGCCAGTACACACAAGCACAAGATTGTATATCACTTTAGTTAACTTGCATAAGGCAGTGCAGAACATTTCAGCACTTCAGACAAATTGCACCTTCCTCGACAGCCTTCATCTAGTTTGCACATGCACTTGAGGAGCTATTGGTACAAGACTGGTACTTGAGGCAAAAACTACCAGGTTCCAATTTATCAAAGATACCTCTGGTCAGCCTTATATATCTTGACTTGGAGTCTTAGGAAAGTGATAGAACACCTGACCCCCACATGTGCCCGACCTATAATGGGCAACATTTTTAGTATGATCAAGAGGTGTAGCAGACAATGCAGGAATGCACACTATAGCCCTAATATTTGTGTGAACAGATGGTTGATCAGCTACTTCAGACATATTTTCCTGGAAGTGTAAAGAAGTGTATCGAAAGCCTCCATCTATACCAAAGAAATATCACAGTTTGTTTGTAAAAAAGGTGTAGAAAATGCATTTAAAAGCTTGATTCACCAGTAAGCGCGAGTTGTACTGCTTAGTTTTGTTAGACAAGACAGTGTTAATCTTACACTGGACCGCTTAATTGGTAGTGACATAGCCTTACACATGGTAAATAGATAATATTTGTTGTCTAAAAACAAGTAAATTGGTATTACAATTGTGTTTAGAATACACGTGGTCATTAGATAAATCCTCAAGTACTCACATTTAATAATATGTCCTTATCTAATATATTTCATTATCAGTAAAAATGTCCAGAAATAAATATTAGAGCACCTTTTTTGTAGAAATGATGGATTTTGCTCCTAATTTATACCCTCCACCCCCTACCACACTCAGTCACGTTCCCACTACGTCCTAAAAATGGCACGACGCAGTAAAGAACTTGTACAATGTAGACGAAATACAGTAGACACCGATAAGAACATGATATGCTCTCCATGAGCGCGGAGGACGCGGTCGAACTTTGGACATGTTCAAAACAAAAGTAGTGAGAACGTGGTCGAATCAGGAAGCAGTAAGAACTTAATAAGAACGTAGTAATGACTTAACTAAAACCTAGTACCTAGTATGACGTAGTACAAGCGTGGGGCGGACGGGAAAGACTGCATGGAGTTCTCATTGCGCTGTCACTGGGTTGTCATTGCGTTCTTCCTACGTCAGTGGAGTTCTCACTATGACCTATCTACATTTGTGTGCTATGACCATGCTATGTCCGTGCCACGTTGTAGAATACCGCATTTGGGTTATCGGTACGTTCTTTCGGTGCTTAACATGTCTATGTCACATTTGCAGCAGGTTCTCACCATGTCTGTTACAGATTCTGAGAATTGAGTATGAATACTGGATCCAATTCCCCATCACTTCATTTTCAACCAGCAGAGGGTATGATCCAACATCATCAGGAATAACCACACAATCACAGACTCAGCAGCACTGGCAGTTGCAGTGCACTTCTGGACCTTCGTATACCCTTCACACTGCCTTTCCTTTTTCCATCACGGTCTCTCTATAAGAGTGCTCTGATTTCTTCGGGGACGTGGGGTGGGGGGGGGGGGGGGGCGAAGGAGGCTTGTTGTATATTGTATTTGATTGTTGTTGAGTGTAGATGGGGACACATTATAACTTGCAGAAGGAATGAAAAAGAGGCACGTTGCGTAGTATTTATGAGGAGCCGACAAACGCAGTGAGAACGTGATAAACCCGTGGTAAGCAAGAGGTGCAATCTGACTGGTCACGAACTTGCAAATGTAAATTTGATTACGCTGATCAAACAGCAATAACTTTTTCCCAAAGAGATCATGGTGGTCTGACATGTCAGGGATGTTCACATGGTCTATCGCACTAACATACTTAATAAATTATATTGTTTTACTAAGTGTCATTAGTTCTCTTAAAGTAAATAAATCTAAATGAACACAGCAACATTAACAGATTCTGAGTCGCGAAAACCAATGACAAAGTGAAACACAGTCAGGTCATTTATTCACTAATACACACTACAGTCAAAATAATTCGAACACAATCCTCCAATTGAACCTATCATCGGGTCCCGAACAAATTATTTATAATATATTGTTCGATCACTCAAACTACCGATAACATTTTGTCGGTCCCGATTGTTTTCAGTTAACGAAGTTTGACTGTATTTATAATAATTTACAATTGTTGTAAAGTTCTTCACAGGACTGTTGCCATTTTTAACATTCATTCTTGATATGCCAGTTACCATTATATACTTAATTTTGACTCACATAAATGCATTCTGACTTTTCTTCTGCTTAATAGCAAATTTAATCCAAGGGAGACACCTTTTTTTTCATTTTTGGCGGAAAAGCGGTATTTTTGTTAATATAATATGTTTGAATTTATTCAGAGAGGTGATGTTAGCTAATTATACCGATGACTGTAAGTGTCTATATAAGGTTTGTAGATAGGATTTGGTATTTCTGAAAATATATACATGCATGGCAGCCATCTTGGATTTTTCGACCATATTGGAGTGGGTCTCATGCTCATTTTTTGTGTTTTGCCCTAAAGTAGTTATGTACCAAGTTGTGTGCCTTTCCCATTTTCTGAAGTATTTTTACACGATTTTACTGGACTACATAGCATTACTATAATTTAATTATACAGTTCTGAGCATATAGCATTATTTTAGTACAAAATATATCATATATAAGCAAAGAGAAACTGTACGCAGAAATAATGGAATCATCCGTTCCAGTAATGTTGACATTGTGAAATTTCCCGGCAAAATTTTTGTGTGAGATTTTAGACAAAATGGCTGAAAAACAAGAAATTACTTTGACAGTTTCAAGGGAACATTTTGACACCTTTTTTGGAATATAATGACTGGGAATTTGAGAATTCATTAGTCAAATAAGAGTGGGCACAGAATGATGAGGAAAATGATTTTAATGATTCTAATAATAGTGAAAACTTGCTTGTTGTTGAAAATGTAGAAATGCCATGTCCAGCAACTGAAGAAGCAACAGGCGGTGGGGACAATGATGATGATGACAGTGGTGATAATATGGATGACAGACAGGCTAACCTTGTGGATATTGACATGGACAAGCGTGTCAACATTGTTTCCTGAATCCATGCGTTACTCTATAATGACAGTCCTGACTTGGTAATGGTGCAAATCCACATGAAAGAAATAGTGGGTTATGAAAAAAGGTACCAAAAATACTGGAATATGCTATCCAATGCAGGGGCTTAATTGGACCTTCCCTTAGTATATTCAGAAAAAGCAAAGGGCATTAAACTGGACAAGAACAGAGACTGACGTGTGGAATTAAGGGAGATTATGTAAACATTTGTAATTAATCAAGTGCGGGGCTTGTACCCAAACCTTCCAGGTCAGCCATACATGGGCCATAAATGGAACTAGATACCCAAAATTCATCTATATTTTAAAAATAAAATGACAAAAGAAACTAAAATTCTGTATTATGTAATAATGTATGTATACTAAAAAGTTAAAATGATTTCAAAACAGTGAATTATATGTATCATAAAAAGAAATATTCACCTAAGAATTATTACAAATGGATAACATATCATTTGGAATTATAACTATGATGGACCTAGGACTCAGGTTAGTGGAATTATTAACTCAATTATCATAATATCTAAATCAAAGAAGCATAATAAAAAAGCATGTAGATGTGCATGCATTCAAAACTAACAATAATCTAAAGTAAACACATTTTTTTATAATGTCAACTATATATCTTGTACATGAAACTCTGCTAGGAACAAAATATCCACACACACAAGTGGGTTATATACATCTTGTGGTTGTTTACATCACTTGACTTGGGTCAAAGGTCATTTCAGATTCAAATTTTCAATAAAATACCTTGATATTTCAATTTTGTAACTGCTGTATCTAATTTATTCAATGGGTTATTTGTGAAAGGAATGCATTTTTGTGAACAGAAAACATGTCCCCACAACTGCATATTTAAAAAAAAATAAATACAATTTATTTCTGGTAAATTCCTGAAAAATCTTTCTCTGATGAAAATTGTTGCAAAAAAACAGCCACCATTTGAAATTTGGCTCCTCCCACTTCTTTTTATAGCAAAGGTTGGGGTTTAAGTCAGTCTTACTATAAAACACCGAAGGATATCCGTATTAACTGTTCTCATTATATTTTATTTGAAAGTCCTGGTAAAAGAGAAAATGGTATGATTTGTAATGAACAAAATATAAATCGTGATTCTTTTACTAATGCAACAAAACAAAAATATGAATTTATATGTTGACAAACCAAGGAAGTTTTTAAGAAAAAACTTTACGGGTATAATATAATGGGAGTTTTTAATAATATAGAACAAATTAATCAACCCGACAGTTTAAGTAAAGTTAAATTTGATATTGATTTAAGTGATTATGCCACTAGAAAACAATACAAAAAGCTTAAAAAAGACATGGAATCGTATCTTCATAAAAATAAGGAACTTGATAATACAATGAACAGAGCATTACATATGGGAGGTAATGAAATAATCAACCTAGGAAATTCAGATAAACCCGGCGATGCAGTTTCAAAACGGTTTGTGTTTAAAAAAGTTCAAAGTGTGATAGAAGACTATAAACTTGAAGACATCAAATCTATAAAACAGACATTAGAAGAAGAAGTAAGGAATATTGAAGAATTAAAAAATGATTTTAAAAAGAATCAATTATTAATAATTCAATTACAAGGTAAACTTGAAGAAGAAATGAAAGCTATGGTTGATTCTATCAAAGAACTTGAAGAAAAATCTGATTTGACAGACATTCAGATGAAAGAAGTATTACGGGTTAATTTTGAAATGTTATTCACTCAAGTTCAAGAATTAAAAGATAGTATGATTAAACATGAAGAACTAAAAGACAAGATTATTGAAGCTGAGAAAAAGTTAGAAATCAAGACACAAATTAATAAACTAAATACTGAAATGATAAAAAAGAATCAAGATTTGTTCGACACATTTTCAAATAAATTTGCTGAATATAAAGCTGAACTGGAAAAGAGAGCTTCACAAAGAGGTGATGACCATGATACATCATTAGATAATCTTAAAAAAGAGCTTAATTCTAACATAGAAAATTTTAAGAAACAACTTCGGATCTTGATTAGTACTGTCGACACACGTCACAATTTAAAGTACGCAGACTTAAATACACTTACAGAAATATTACAAAAAGATATAACGCAACGTAATGATAAAATTAAAACAATAGAAAATAATCTAGACTTTGTAGTTGAAAAATCAATTAAACAAGGAGAATCAATCACTGCTAATGTTAAAACAATTTCCACCAATGCTGAAGAAATTACAAAAGCAAAAATTGTTTTTTAAGACAAGAAACACAATTAGCTAAGACAAGAAACACAATTAGCTAGAACAAAAATACTGTTGATAATTTGTCTGCTTCTGAAGTTGCTACAACAAAATGAGTTGATGATTTAGCTGATGTAATTCTTGAAAATGAAAATAAATTTGCAGAATATAAATCTGAACTGGAAAAAGTAAGACACGAAGTGTTTCTTTTTGAATATTACAATAGCAGGCAACTACATCCAACGATTTTTGGCTATAGAAGATATGATATTGAAGATAAACAGTTACAACAAAAGGTATCATTTACCACAGATAATTTTGCATTATTTGGAATACGGGTTAATAAGATTACAGATTATAAAAGTTTTATTAAAACAGATCATAATTATGTTTATTTTATACCAGGATTTAAAGAGAGTGTATTTTTAATCCAACAAGATGGGGATTATATAATTGAAATAAATATTATCGTTGAATACTCTGGTAAAAAATTAAATCGTTTTACTTTTAGATGGCGAGATGACAACACAAACGGGCAAGAGCATATATCACCTGAAGCTAAAAACACAACATTGGTATTGAAGAAAAAAATTAAAATTAATTTACACAAAAAAGCGGCGTTTGCCATTTATCCAGCACCGGTATCTGGTGATGTTAAATTTACTATAGAACCAGGAAGTGATGTCAGATTCTATCTAGTTAATTAATAAACTTAATTTTTTATATAATGGGAATATTCAATAATATAAATGAAAAAGTAAGTAAAATAGAAAAACAAATAATAAGAAAACCTCCTTTGTTTTTAACATCTGCAACAGAAAATACCGGTAGTTGATTATTTCAATGGAAAGTTGATAATGCTAGTCATGGTTTAGTTCAAAATGGTAATAATGTAACAATTAAACAAAATTGCACCTTAACTATTCTTATAGATGCAATTAAATTAAATTAAGGAGAATTTAAATTAGAATTAAAAAATAAAGAAAATAAAATTCTTCAAAGTCACAATGCAAAAAATAACAGAAAAAATGAAACAATCTCAATTAATTATGCTGATCAATTTAAGGCAGGTGGTGTGATTTTTATAGATGGTTTAAACGTTAAGAATATTCAATTAACAATTTATGGTCCTAGAACATAATCTAACAATTTATGGTTTTATGTCCGTAGGCTAATGTATTAATACCATTAGGTTTAATATATCTTTTATCGTCATAACATGATAAAGATGTTTTATTAATAACATAACTAGAAATAGTGTGCTTATCAGAACGAATAACTTTAAAAGTATGGTTAGTTTGGGTTGAATTAAATAAGGTATCCTTGTAATTTTTATGAATTATTGTTTCTTTACAACATGCATTTTAATTATTTTACATTTTTTAATATTAACTTGATTTTCTAATAAATAAGAATACATTTTACTTCTTAGTCCAACAAATTCAACAATGGGAATTCCAGCAGCTTCGTCTTTAAACTTTCCAATTAATTTTTTGTTATTATCGAAATAAAATTTTGATTCAGAATCATAATCACTATTATCAAACAAATCTTTTTTTTTATATAAAAATCTTTATATACATCTTTGGTTTTTATTTCATAACTCAAACTATCGGTGCCGGTAAATAGTAATTTACAGTTTTCTTTATACTTTTCTTTAATAAAATTATAATGAAAATCATACATTAAATATTTTGATAAATCTAGAATACACATTCCGACGTAACAAGGTCTGTTTAATGATATTTTTATTTTACTTTATGAATACCAAACAAATTCTTATTAAAAACAAGGAAGAATATCCAACAGGGGAAGCCATGTTCAAAACACGCAGCCTCCCCAAAGACACACACAAACAACCCTCGCACACAACACAGAAAATGAAACACCAAAGGACAAAACAAACAAATATAGGAACACATTGGGGCACCGCCTTGGAATGGTCAGTGGCAAAACAACCACTGGGGAGTTTAAACCGGTTTATGGTGCCCCTAACCTCACTCTTACCCCCACCATGTTCCAAAGTTACAAGACAGTGTAAATAAAAATAATCCCCGCCAGGTGAAATCCTAACATACGTAAAGGCAACAGAAGGTATGTTATGTAAAACACAAAGATGCCCTTGTAAATATAATATAAAAATGCAGTCCTTAAGAACCTAATACGCATGTACTCATACACACAGAAGACAGAGCAACAAGGAAAACACCCTTAAGGGCCCGACGAAACAGGCCAGAAGACATTGTCGAACTAACAAATGAATGTTTGGCAATATATTTTAATAAAAGATTTTCATCATGCGTCAGCTTAATATTAACCCTCTTACGTAAATTTTCTAATGTCTTACCAAATACAGAGTTGTTCACTAACTTAAAAAAAGTCTTTCTCAAAAGAATTCTTTGCTTTAGATCTTTTTTTGAGTATTAAAATCAATATATCATTTTCACCAAGGACTTTCGTCAAAAGTTAATATTCTATGTATTTTGTTACTTTTAATCCTAATTGTGCTTATAGTTCAAGATTTTTAAAATGAAGTACATAATTATTTTTCTTCATTAAAGTTGGAACCAACTTCTTTACATTACTTTTTTCCGTTTTCAAATTCTTCTTTAATATTTTTAATATAACCAGAAAGCCATTCATCTGGTATTTTAATTTTTTCAGGAGCCAAAGGATAATCGTTGTGTACAGCATGTAATTCTTTTGGATATTCAAGATCACATTCAATTATTCATTTAAAGTTTCCAGAGGGTAAAAGGTCGACACATAGCCCAACCGTAAAGATTATTGGCGTCGAGGTACATAATGTATTCATTTTCTAATTCAGCATCGTAGTTTTTTTTTATATATTTATTGTTTGCTTTGCTATATCTGTTTGAAATATAGCTTATTCCTCCTCTCAGTCCCTTTTCAATAAAAAGATGCATATTAATATCAGTTATTAAATCCAGATTTATTCCGGTCATTTTTAACATTGCATCCCAAGCTAAACCAGGACTACTAAAGTAATGACAAGGGTCAAGTTTATAATATTCCAAACACAACCTTCTAAAATTTTCGACTGTATCAGCTAAAAGTAATACGTCAGTTTTTAGGTAGAGATCATGATATTCTCCCATTGTTTTAATTTTAAATTTATTCCAAACATTTTTAGCATGTTCATATTCGTTATCATATATGTGTGTTTCATTTAAAATTGAATAAAACTTTTCTTTGGGAGGTAATTTTGTTTCTTTGAATTTATTAAATAAATCCATGTAATCATATGGATAAATACCTTTTGTTTTTAATAATTCAACTTTTTCTTTTTTAAATTCTTGGGATGTGTACTTAAATTCTGGAATATGTTTTACTAAGTTATCCAATGACTGAGACATAAATTGAAAATTATCTATAAAAACCAAATCACTTACCATAAATGCCATATATCTTTCCATATTGTTAGGAATTACATTAATTTCTTTTTTTGAATTTTCCTATTTGTTGCATAATAAAATGACCATCATAACCTCTTAAATAATGGAAGATGACAGGAATTTTGTGAGTAAGTCTAAAATTAATATTACAGTCTTGATGAGAGGAACCTCTAAATTTTCCTGTTATATGACAATGATCCCGGACGGGCGGTAGCCCTCGAGGACTGTTGTCCTTGACCTTTTGTCCGTTTTGGAAAACTTTGTTTTTCATCTCTTACCTTAATTTCGTCTTCTTTATATTCTTTTTCACAGATATGACAAAACTTTTGTTTTTTAAATTCACTTTCATCTTTTTCACAGATATGACAAAACTTTTGTTTTTTAAATTCACTATCATCTTTTTTAGACATTCTCAAATCTTTGTTAAAATGTTCTTTAAATATTTCCTTACAATATTCCTCTCCCTCAAGCATTTTTACAATAAATTTATAAACTGCATTAGGGCGTCTGTAAATCTGGGTTGGTTTAGTATATTTATTGTCATAACAACAAACAACTTTATAAGCATAACCACAATCTATATGTTTTTGATATGGTAAAGGGTAACTTTCCGAAGACTTCGTCTTTGGTCCAATAAATGAAGATTTAGACGAAGGTAAAGCAGTTCAAACTTTCTTAGTTGTTGATTCAAAAACAGCATAAATTACAAAAGGTACTTCTAATTGTTTGTGATAATTTTTAAAATGAATCTTACTTCCCTCTTTTGGCATTTTTAAAGCTTGAACACCATTAATTGCTAAACAATTTGGAATGTGTTCATTTAATATTCTTTTTTGAGAAAAACATTGTAAACACGATTTACAAAAATGTTTTTTTTTATTTTTAGATTTTGTTTTGTTAAACATTAATCTATTAAAATCTTTAATCCGAACATAATGTTGCACCACCAGTGAAGCTTCTGGTGAGCTTCGCTGTGATTTTTTATTATTACTTATTAATAATATGTCACAGTGTTCTTCATATTGATATTTTGATACGTACAATAGATAAACATTGTTATGAGAACTGGAAGTTCCCAGGGACTCCTGTCCATCTTCATAGCCAAATATATTAAATCTAATTTTATTCTGAGTTTCTATTTTATGTATTTGATTTAATGTAACAGGAAATTTTATTCCTTTATAATTAGATTTTTCTATATGTTTTTTATATTTTGAAACTTTTTGAGAATCTTTTTTAACAGGAAATTTATAAGCCAAATGGCACCATCTAAAACATTCATTATCATCGTTCTTTATATTTATTAATCCTATCATTGGATGTTGTAATGGTTTTGGTATAAGCAGCCAGCGGTGTATATTTATATCTATTTATATAATGGGCATCAACTGATTCTATTCTCCAACCGCTTCTTTCTGAAATCCAATTACCAATCCTATTTATTATTTCATCAAAGGCTTGATGTAAAGTGTTTTTTATTTCGTTTATATTAATAATAATTGAAGGGTTAGATTGAAAATAAGCTGATTTATATATTGTATCTGTTTTACTCATTTTCACAAAAGTTAATTTTAAAACAGCATTTATTTTTATACCATTTAAAGTTTTAAGTTCAGATTTAAGAGTATTGTCTATATCTTTTATATTCGAATATAATTGAATTTTTGGATCTGAACTTAAAATTTCAATTTCAAATTTTTTCATAAACTGTTATTTAGATTTCTCGATTTCTTTAATCATCTATATATTATAATAAGAGAAAAAAATCGTTAAGTATAAACAAAAAATTTAAGAGTATTTAAATTTATATATTTTTCCATTAAGTTTTGATATTCCACTTTTTACTCTGTTTTTTCCTTCACAACACATTTTTATTAGGTCCAGAATTAATATCAAGCTCTTTAGATGTTGCCTAAATGCTTTTATATATTTTTTCTTCGTTAGTATCACAATCGGTTGCAAAAACTTTTTTAGGATTGTTTCGGTGATTATTTGGTTTAGGACAATCACAGTTTTTACCAGGGTCTTTGACCCCGGGGACTGTAAGCCCACCATTTTCTTCCAGCATCAAACAACCACATTCGCGTTTATATAGTTCTTTCTGAAAAAGATATGGATCTACAACATTTTTTAATTTATCAATTACATGTTTTTTATATTCTTCACTAAGTATTTTATCAAGCTTGGGGTTAATAACATTTCTTATTTTAAGAACTTTTTATATGAATCCTTATCTGGGTTTGTTATTTCTCCTAAAGTACTGGATAATTTTGGCATAATCATTCTGTCTACTTTTCTATTAACCATTATATAATATACTTATAGAAAAAATATCTTTAACAACGCACCTAAAGAACGTTTAAAAAATGGTTAATATTATCTATATCTTTTGAATAAGATTTTAAAGTTATTTTTTCTAAATTGTTATCAACTGTTAAAATTTTAATACCTTCTTGAGACATTCTGTTTAACCATTCTTCGTGTAATTTGTGTAGCTTTTCTAAATAATCTAAACCAACTCTGTTTTCTTCAGTTCTGTTTCTTTTATGAAGTCTTTGAAAACATATTTTAGGATCGGTTTTAACATAAATAAAAGCATCAATTGGGGTTTTCCATGTATTTTAATAATAAGATCAATTAAGAAATGATTGTATGCTGCCCTTTCGGGATCATTTATAACTCCGTTGACATGATATTGTTTTGTAAAAACATTGCTGTTAGTTAAATAACATCGTTCAAGAAAAGAAACACCATCAAAGTTTTTAGCAGAATTTAACATTTTTATATGGCTGTTTAAAGTTGCTAATTGAAAAGGAAATGAATATTTTAGAGGTTCTTGAGCAGCAAGTTCAAATAGGTTATATGAATTATAACTTGGATCCATAACATTTTGCCATTCATGAATTGGTTCTGGAATTAAATTAAAATTAGGATTATATTCTTTAATAATATCTAAAAACGTACTTTTTTCCTGATGCAACATTACCTTTAACTGATATAATTTTTCTCATTTACATCTCATATACTTATAGAATACTTTTTTCTCTTATATTCTTTAAGATTAAATTCCTTCATATGTGTTTCAAGAGGCGTTGAAAAGTTTTTTTTTCTTTCTGCATTTCTAACAGTATTGTAAAAATATCCTGAATAACTTTATTTGGATCTTCTTTACTTATTTTTCCGATCCGTGCTCTTGTTATTAGTTGTTTTATTTTGTGATGGTGTAGTTTTAAAATAGCTTTTTTGTCTCCAATTTTTAGTCTATTAGTAAATATTGTAATTACTGCTGGAACGGCACCAGCAACTGCTACGATTATAGGAATCGCTGGAACAAGTGCTAATGCAGCTGAACAACCAAAAATACCTGCTGTAATTTGGAATCCTGTATTTACTCTTCCACAAAACTTATAACTTTTTCTGTAGCAGCAGCAGCAAGTTTAGTCAAGTGAATAATTAATTGATCTATTGTTTCTATTTTAGGAAATCCGTGGTCTTCATTAGAAATTTGATTTTTATTACTCATTTATATAATATTATTTTTTTAAATAAATTTCTTCCAATTCACTTAATGGAATCCAACTATTAAATTTTTCACTATAACCTTTCCATTTTACTAAAGCTTGTTTTTTCTTATAGTCTCGTCTAATAACTTTTTCTATTCTAAAAACCTCTTGATTAGTAGGAAAAAGTTCTTGCTCATAAAATGAACCCTGAATTATTTCATTATTTAAATCTTTAATAGTATATGTTCTGGGATATGTATTATTAATTCCATAAATTGTGAATATTTCGTCTGTCCAGTTTGATGTATACCCTATACAAAATGCCGTTTAAGTTTGCTTAAGCGAACTCGATCACCAATTTTAAATTTTGGTTTACTCTTTGGTATCTATAAATTACCGTATAAATTAAAGTAAACAGTACCTTTATTTAAGTTTTTACTGGCTTCAGTCGGTGTCATTCTTATACTAGAATGTTTTGTTTTGTTATATTTATCAACCATTTCTTGCAAATTATCTAAATAAGTTTAAGCATTATTTGCTGTAAAATATTTCCACATTATTCTTTTTAAACTTCTACTGAATCTTTCAATTACTACAGTTTTTCCTTCATTAAATGTATGGTACATGTTAATCTTATTTTCATTCAAAAATAATTCAAACCTTTTGTTATAAATTCTTTTCCTTCATCTACCTATATATTTGTGGGTGTTCTACCTTCTGAAACTGTTTTATTAAATGTTTCAGTAACAGAATTTCTGGTTTTATTCTTTAATGGAATAACCAAAGCATATTTACTGAATATATCAATAACGGTTAACAAGTAATTCATACCTTTATTATATTTTGAAAAAGCTTGCATATCAACTAAATCAGCAGACCAAGTGTCATCAATAACAATAACTATCACTCTTCGTTTAATAAATTTTCGTTTAATTGGTTTATGTAATTCTTCTGCCAATTCATCACTCCAACGGTAGCTCAGAGTTACCGGTTCTGCAGTTATTTCGGGGTTTTTTTTTTTGAGTGAGCTTCTAGCTCCCGAGGACTTACGTCCAAGTAAATACTCTACCCCCTTTTTCCCGTTTTTTGATTTTCGTTTTTGTCCGAGACCAAGTTTGTATTTCGTTTTAATTGCAGGTTTTACAACTTAATGTTTTGCAATCTTTTCTCCAAATGTTTTTGATTTAGTGTTATTTAAGTTGGATAGCATTTGTTTGTCACATGTACTTTTTTTACACCGTTGTCGTAGCAGAATTCATGGTCCATACATACTGCGTCTAGTTCATTAACAGGGGGTCCGTTATCTAAAGGAATTCCTGGCCCACAATAGTTATATCCTGGGAGTGTTAAACCTTTCTTAGGTAAAAAAGGTAACATTGCTTTATGAATATCTAAATTACCTCCTGTACTTTTAACGAACTTTGATTTCATTCTTCCACAAGATGAACAGGTAGCTAGTATCATTTTTCTCCCGTTTTTTGCTGTAACATAACGAGGATTTATATTATCAGTAAATCTCTTTTCTTTCAAACAATATATTTTATTCTGTAAACTCATTTATATTATATGTATTTAAAACTTTTTGTTTTCGCTGGGTTCAAAATCTGTGGGTTTTTTTTATCGTGTAAGTGAATCTTGTTCCCAGGAATTTGTGTTCATCAAACCGGGTTTTTTTTTAATTGGTCGGTGTTCGTCATTGGTAAAAGGTCAAATGGGGTCAATTTGGGTCAAAACGCCAAAACCCTTATTTCTCTAACTACTCTCGCCTGGATGCGATTATACAGAGCTGAGGATCTTAGTCCCATGATTGTGCCTTAACCACCCAAGTGTTGATCTTTATACCCGGCTGAGGTAGCTTAGAGATACGAACACCGGATATAGGAAGCAAGAATGGGATCGACTTCTTCGCAAGTTGATAGGACAGACAGTATTTTAAGTTGTTTAATTCTATTATGTGCTAATTTGTAAATATTCATTCATGTTAACTTGTAAGTATTGTACTGAGTGTCCACTTGTTCAAATAGGTTCTGTCTCGTGTTCGACCATCCTGCCACAACGTAGTTTGTCTTTTGTTAAAAAAGTGTAGCCCTGCTGACGAAGTTTATTTTTAACATATTGATAATGTGTATTGAAATTCACGACATGACAACACGCTCTGACAAACCGATAAACCCATAAGATCAATGGGTCGAGCGTATTTTGGCTCGATACATTTTTAAGTGAGAACAAAAGGTTCGCGAAACCTAACATGATGGACATAAGGAAAAGTAAGTATACATTTTATCTAATTTATCTGAAGTTTGCCAATTTAAGTATAAAGTCCTCCGTGCATCGAGAGGAGACAATATTAATGTTTGTATTTCAGAAAATAACCTGGCGGGACGCAACCTGTTAAAAAGTTATTGAATGCATAAGTTGGTGTGTTAGTAAACAGCACGTGGACACGCAGTCTAATATCATAAAATATTAATCTTTCATGACACATCATTATTATAAATCAGTAAATTAATGGTGCCAACTAGCGATATGACAGAATTAATCATAAAAATGTGAAACTCCCGTATGCATCATATCCAGAAAATGCATTTTCAAAGTGTGCTTATGTTTATTGGTTACATAAAATATTTGTACGCCTAAAATATGGTTTGCTGTAGCACATAAAACACTGACCAGAAACTGTATGAATTACAAATAATGGTTTCAACACATATCTAATCTACAGTTTTATTGATGTAAACTTTATAAAAACTATTTGTAATACAAGAATGAACTTTTGTTTCTGTACTTTCTAACATCATGACTTCAAAGTAAACGCTGCGATTGTTCCTGCTGCGATTGTTTCTGTTGCTTTCGGCGATAAATGACCTTTTTGTGTCGATTCGCCGTAAAATCCATCTCAGTCATTTTGGTTGACATTTGACCAATGGGCTAGGATATAGCAGTATGTATATCGGAACAGCAAAACATCGGATATTTTCATCAACTGTTTTATAACACACATAAAATCTATATGTAATTCATGTAGAATTTTCTTCCTAATCATGCGTTGTTTGCATACTGATATTTATTTGCATATTAAGGCACAAAATCAATAACACGCCTCTCTCGAAAAATATGATTATTAAGTAAATATACGTGCTTGTGAACAAGAAAGGAAAATATACAAATATTATTATGTAATTTGTACACGCCTTTAATTGTCATTTAAATGTAGGTAACAGATGATATATGATTTTACATCATGCATGTGCATAAGATGTCATTTAGACAAAGAAATGGTAAGAAAACGAAGTGTACAAATATAATAATGAGATCGATGCACATTTCTCTGTGGAAATTATGACACATAATGGGTAAAACAGAGGTATAAAAAGAGTCATTAAATTATTTACCTGCTTGAGTGCTCATTTAAATACAAATTGGGGAAAAAACATGGATTGAACATGCAATAATTTAATTTGGTCATTGAGTTGGTGCGCATGCCTAAAATATAGTTTTGATAGAGATATGAAAAGTGGTTATTAGTATAAGTTTGTAGTCGCCTCCGTTTGCCATATCTTATTATTCATTAGTAGAATTAAACACACAATATAAAGGGAAAGTGAACCGTACTTCTTGGTATTATAGGACGTGTTCTTGAAAGTTACTGTTACTTATTTGATAACACAGTGTATAAAGATTTTTAAAAGAGAAATAATCATTTTATATAGGATCAATATAATGTTTTAATCCAATTATTAATATCCATCATTCTGTAATAATAAAATCTAAATGTCTCAAAAATGAAACCGATCAGTTAACTCAGGTACTTCACAAAACCAACATAGGACTAAATTGATTGATATGCATGTAAGTAAAGACTAGGTGTTTATCTGTATATGGCTTGACTTTTACACTAGATAACGGGTCAATTAGGATGTATGAAGACGAAATATTCAAATTGACAAAGAGATAAAAAAAATATAAAAACGAAATATTCAAATCAAGACAAGTACAAAATAAATTTTCAGAAACCCAATATCAAAGAATGTAACATATGGAAAAAGATTAAATGATCCAAAACAGAAGGCTTTCATGTTAATGGTCAATTATAGTGCATCTGCTCAGCAATTAATTTATGATAAATTTCCATCGATTCTAATTATAGATAATTTAAAACTAAATTTAAATTTTCAGTTTTGATGATGGACTTTTCCATGTTTATTAAAATAGTTATTTACATTTCAACCTAATCATGTGTAAGTAATTTTTTATCACTTTACACAAATATGAAAAACAATGAACCTGCCAGCAGCTATAGTCCCCTTTTGAGAGAAATTGCTTCATGTGAACGTGATGAAATATACACGTGTGTTGAACTTTATTCTGACTCAAACACAATTAATCAAGACACCAATACAATACAGAAATGTGTTGTAAATGAATGTAATATATTGTCCTGTTCAATACCTGTCATGTGCAAAATTGAGTGCACGTAAAACAACTGCTAAAATGCCCGATCAGTAATGAAAGGTCTTGTTTACATCTGAAAAAAGAACTCGATACGTCATGGACTAATCTAGTATTTCTATTCACTACGACTTTAACATTGAAATTTTGTATTTTACAGTCCATTTATCGTCAGTTTGAACGGCAGATGATTATGCTATTTGCCCATCATATTTCCTGTCGTCTTATTTTCAAAGACTGGGTGAAACACTCCTTTACTTAAACACAAAGATACATGTCAAACAGAATAGGCCGAGTTCCGAGAAAGCAATCTCCTCAAACGCAACCATTTCATTATATGTATTTGGATATGTATATGGTTAAAATTATGTTTATTTTAGAAAACTTCTTCATTTTCGAAAATAAATTAATGTATACTGCCCTAAATTTGAGAAACTTTTAACATTTCTTCAAGAAAAAAATATACATTGCAACAGTAAAAGGAAAACTTTCTTCACATCATATGAACTGGGATGATAAAGAGCTGTGAGAGTAGATTTCGGTTTGTTGGAAAATTGATTTAAGAAAGGTTTTAAACATAACATTAATTCACTTCATTCACTGTTAAACTCTTTTAGATATTAATATCTTAAAAAATACTTCCATAAGCTTAAGAATACATTTCATTGCTAATAATTTGTTTTTCAGTTTGAAATGATATCTCTGCCCTTAATTTACATATGAAGCATTTTATGATATTCCTTGTTTACTATTATTATTATCATTATTATTATTATATACCACATTTATATAGCAATCTTTTCATATAAAACTACGTTTAAAAGTGCTTTACATAAAAACATCTATATAAAGAGTTGTATGAAATAATGCGTCTTTAGCGCTTTTTAAAATTTGCAATGTCTTACAGTCTCATCCTAAATGGGAGGAAATTCCATCTCGCAGCTGCTGTCTAAAAGCTCCTGTCACCAAATCGCACTGTCCGACATGTGTGAGCCACTAGTCTTGTTCTTCAAACTTCAGTTCGTCGCAGTTCTCAACTTTATCTGCTTTACAAGCAGTGCTTCCCTTTCGTTTAACATTGTTCATAAGCCACAAAAGTGACTTGGCCCAAGATTTCGATATGTTCATGAGGCCACCGTTTGCAATCAGCAGTGATCTGTCAGTTACAGAAACACTTTCCCTGGCTAATGATTTCGCAATAGTACTGTTAACTACAGATCCATTCTGTCTAATGACCTTAATATAGGGCTGCACCTTCTCCTCCAGGTCTGAGCCTAGCGTTAGAGGCCATCCCCCTTTTTTCAACTGAATCTCAGCACCTCATCAAAGTCAAATTTACGTATTCTATCACTCAGTACAAGTTTATATTTGTCTCTCATGTACCTGGCAGAGCTGTCATTTAACCGCGGAGAATTATCACTAAATTTTTTCATCGTCTTTGAAGGTACATTTTCAAGACAATATTTGCCAATGTTCACCCTATCTTTCGGAGAATACACATTGTACTTCCCTTTCCTGCTTGAACCGGGTTCTGGAGAGTCCGATAGTTTCCGCATTTCAGCGTTAACCTCTCTTAGCACAGTAGGACATTGTAATTCGGTAAAGCCCTCGTAGTTGTCAGAAGGAACAGGATCCAACTTTCGAAAATAATTTAGGATACTCATATTGCAAAAAACATAAGAATAACACGGTTGTGTTAACACTGACTATATTGTACCATATAAAACCATCTGACCATCTGACCATTAAAACCCTTAAAAAAAAAGAAAAAAAAAAGAAAGAAAACGATCAATGGTGAACGAAAATCAAAACAAACTCGATAATATTTTATGGTTTATTCAACAGCAAAACAATAGTAACACTGCTCTATTATATTACCGTTACAACTAAATTTTCAACTTAATTCGTCGGCTTTAGGCTACATGTGGGACAAAAGCCGATAACGCTATCGGACATTATCTTATACTTAACCGGATTATAATGGCGGCCTGTATCGTCGTTGCATAACATGACAGGGCAAAATTTTCTGCGATTTTTAATTTGCGGTCTTACTGTCTCCCGCAAAAAATGCAGACGAAATAAAGTTCCTGCAGAAAAAAGTACTTATACGATATTTTCTGATATGACTGATTTGCGCAACTGTGCATAGGAATTCGTATACACACTATTCACATGTTGTTTATTCTCATGTTTGAGTTCAGGAAAGCACCGATCTTTCTGACACTGCCTGATTGTTTGATTTCAGAGCCGTACACTGTCACAGATATGTTTGAAATAGATTGTGCTTTGTGTTCAGATATAAATATTATTAATTCTATTTTTTTTCAGTATTGAGATTCATCATGTTGGTATTCATCAAACCTACTCTAATTTTTTTCATCGTCTTTGAAGGTACATTTTCATGACAATATTTGCCAATGTCCACCCTTATTTCGGAGAATACACATAGTACTTCCCTTTCCTGCTTGAACCGGGTTCTGTAGAGTCCGATAGTTTCCGCATTTCAGCGTTAACCTCTCTTAGCACAGTAGGACCTTGTAATTTGGTAAAGCCCTCATCGTTGTCAGAAGGAACAGGATCCAACTTTCGAAAATAATTTAGGATACTCATATTGCAAAAAACACAAGAACAACACGGTTGTGTTAACACCGACTATATTATGCAATATAAAACCATCTGACCATTTGACCATTCAAACCCTCAACAAAAAAAAAAAAAAAAAAAAAAAAAATAAAAAAAAATAAAATAAAACGATCAATAGTGGACGAAAATCAAATCAAACTCAATAATATTTTATGGTTTATTCAACAGCAAAACAATAATAACACTGCTCTATTATATTACCGTTACTACTAAATTTTCAACTTAATTCGTCGGCTTTAGGCTAATGTGGGACAAAAGCCGATAACGCTATCGGACATTATCTTATACTTAACCGGATTATAATGGCGGCCTGTATCGTCGTTGCATAGCCTGACAGGGCAAAATTTTCTGCGATTTTTAATTTGCGGTCTTACTGTCTCCCGCAGAAAACGCAGACGAAACAAAGTTCCCGCAGGAAAAGTACTTATACGATATTTTCTGATATGACTGATTTGCCGCAACTGTGCATAGGAATTCGTACACACACTATTCACTTGTTGTTTATTCTCATGCTCGAGTTTAGGAAAGCA
Source organism: Mercenaria mercenaria (assembly GCF_021730395.1). Lineage (NCBI taxonomy): Eukaryota > Metazoa > Mollusca > Bivalvia > Venerida > Veneridae > Mercenaria > Mercenaria mercenaria. The sequence goes on from NC_069372.1 coordinate 80,632,619, forward strand.
CCGATCTTTCTGACACTGCCTGATTGTTTGATTTCAGAGCCGTCCACTGTCACAGATATGTTTGAAATAAATTGTGCTTTGTGTTCAGATGAAAATATTATTAATTCTATTTTTCCAGTATTGAGATTCATCATATTGGTATTCATCAAACTTACTCTGTCCTATTGACAACTTTAAACGCGATGGATTGTCTCTTCAATAGGCATTTTGTTTATCGGTTTGAAGGATTGATATAACTGCGAATCGTCCACAAAGACATAATCGTTCAGGCCGCGCTTTCTGCAGATAGCTCCTTATTTGGCCCCAGGACGGATATGATTTATGATCGAATTTATTAAAGTGAACATGTTTTTCTATTGATTAGCCTTAGTCGTCCACTTTTTAGAACAGTGATGACGAAAGATTATAGTTGACCTACTTGTATAACGTAAAGAAACGTTCTAACCAGGTTCATGTTAATCAAGAATAATATTATATGGCCTCTGGTTTGTTAAAAGGTTTATATTTTTTTTACTAAGCGGCCTATGTTTTATTCCGTTTCTAACTTTACCTTGATTTCATAAAGTAAATATTCTCATGTTAATATTTCTTTCTACGAATTGTTGCAGCGATCCAGCGATACAGAGGATCTAGCTTCAAGCAGCATCTCTTTGGTTTCATAAAAATACATTCTGACCATTTTTCATGAAGAAAATTTGGCTAAGGTTTCCTGTTTTTACAATTCAGCTAAGCGGTTTCACTTTTGATGCCAAACGATCTGGTATCGATTTCATCTGCAGTTTTATTGAACAAAAGATTCTGATTGAATTTCATTAATGGGTCAAAATTGTGACCTCTAGAGTATTAACAAGCCGTTTGGTGATGATAAAAGGTGCTCTGTCAAATGGACACAGGATGAATAGCAAGCTAAAACGGGGAATAAAATGAAATTGTGACCAAAGGAATACAATGAAAACATTTTGAGAAAATCCCTCATTTTTGTCGCTAATCCTATTACTCTTTATATCGGTTTACGCAAGTTCATCACTAATACGCGCCATTTGCTATTGAAATTGTTCTGCTCTTTCATTTATTGTTAACTGACCTAGTTTGAGAGATTGTGTATGTTATTTATATCCTATGGTAATAAAGATTATTCTACCCCACTACTGATAAACAGGGTGTAATAATTTTCTCGAAAGTCTGGATTGTTCATGGTTTTCCAGAATCTTCTTTTTTAATCTTTGTGATACATGAAAGCTCTGAGCCTTCCACGATGCTTTTAATAGGAAGATGTCTGATGACAGTTTAGAACCTAGAGTAAGATCTATTGAAAAGCTTTCCTGTATTTCTTAATAATAGAATATTACCACATTGGACATTTAACATTTGAAGGATTAACATTAAAATTGTGGATTTAAAATGTGATAATTAAAAAGACGATGTGTATTCTTTTATACTAAATTCGGTCTGGATTTGTGAAATATTTTGGAATCGGATTAAAATTGACCAGGACAGAATTTAGACTATTATTTCGTATTAGATTGGACTCTACGGCTAATGAACATTTTTAAGGTATTTGAATAGTTATTTTTCGTAATAAACTTTGTTATTGTTTATTCTTGCTGGTTTATTTTTCTGTGGCATGTGTTTATCATTTTGAGTAACAAGTAATTGTTACCCTTAACATAGAAGAAATTAGAGGCTCTTCCGGAATAAACTATTGATTGCTATACATTTTAGCTGAATTTTTCGAATTATTTTGTATAAAAAGCTTCTTAATTTTGATTTTTGGTACTGTTTTTATACGAGACATGTGGCTGAAACATCCCAGAGGATGTTTAAGATAGATAAAAAGCTAACTAATCTGATTTACTTCTACTTGCCAAGCATCATAACATTTCTGAAGTAAAGTGATCCATGATCAAAGAAGAAATCAAGAATATTATTGTTCAATGTTTCATGGGTGAAGGCATTTTGATACATCTGTTAAGTCATTTATTTGTAGAACAAAATCCTGATATTTCAGATTGAGGTCTTAAAAAGTTTACCGCCAGCAATTTCTTGCCCTGGCTAATGAAATGCCTAAGTCAGGTGAATGTGTTTTAAATGAAATATACCACAAAATGTAAAATCAATTTAAAATCTGATATGTCCCAATTTTATAGGTCTTGTCATACATGTCAAATGGTAGGCAAACCTAATCAGAAAATACCCAAACCACATATTCAGCCGGCATTTGATGAACCTTTTGTAGAATTATAGTGGACTGTTGTTGTTCCTTGCCTCAACCTAAATAAGGGAACCCGTATATTTCAACAATTATGTTTGCTTTAACAAGATTTCCAAAAGCTATTACTCTAAGAAACATTACGAACAATTCAATTGTTAAGGCATTAACTAAACTTTTCACAGGTGTTGGTCTCCCAAAATCTGTATAGTATGACCAGGTTTTTAATGTTAGTCTAACATATTTCAACAAGTATTACATAACATAGGCATAAAACAACAGAAATTATCAGGCTATCGTCAAGAAAGTGAAGGTGATTTAGACATATTTCATCAAACATTGAAATAGCGTCAAAAAAACTGAATTATGTCCTGTTTGCTAGACTTGACGACTGCATTTATAAAGTTAGGCATGCTAAATCTCTGAGAAAATTTGATTTGTTGAAAGGATTTTGGCAAGTTCCTTTCACAGGTACAGCTAGACAAGTTTCAGCAATGTTCATACCTGTATGATTATTTGAGTACAAAGGCATGTCATTTGAAATGAAATATTGCTATTTGTCGTTATAATGTCGTTTAAAAGTAAGTCTATCCAGTCAATAACTATATATAAATAAAGCTACTTTCAATCAAAGTCTTTATCTATATCAATGTAAATGAACTGAAAAGCACTTTACGTCGAGCATTTTATGAAATAATAAAAAGAGTTAGTAACTGGATTTCAGAAGATAATGAATGGAGTCAGTAGATGTCCTTTACATACAAAGATATAAATATAGCCCCTTAGCTGCCATAAGTTATTTGAAATTGCTGAAACCAGTATGAAATCATAGAAAGGAATCGATACAAATAAAGAACGATGATAATGAATGTTTTAGATGGTGGCATTTAGCTTACACATTTCCTGTTGAAAAACACAACACTAAAACAGTTTCGATTATACAAAATACATTGAAAAAATGATTCTGCTGTAATATAGCTTCCTGTGATATTAAACCAAATACCTAGAATAGAAAGAGATGAATATCTCATTTTACATATATTGTTACATATTTTGTTATGAAAGCAATTACATTTTTTTTTAGATTGTATAGTAAATAATTTAAATCTAAAGAGCCATGTGATATGGTACTGATTAATGAAGATACAATAAACAACTATGTCTGGATTAAAGACTTTAATAAATTAATGTTTAATAAAACAAAACAAAGAAAGAAGGAATATCTGTACATCATGCTTGCAATGTTTTTCTCAAAATAGAGTATTAAATGAGCATATTCAAGCTTGTTTAATGGTGCAGAGGTACAACATTTGTGCATTTACAGAATTTTGCTAGCTACATTTAGAAAATATTTATGATATTTTGTCATACGGTTAGACGCGTGAGAAAGAAAATGAATTGTGTATACTATCGCGAGTTGAAAATTCGTGGTACATTTTGGAGTCGGTGTTGTTCCGTTTGCTTCCAGTACACTATGCGCATAGTAATTATCGGAGTCAGTAGCCGCTTTCTGTTTATGGATGACAAAAGCGTCTCATTTACTTCTTTGAACATTGAATAAAAATGTAAATGAGCGTTTGATAATAAGAAATTAGCGCTTAATATATTTTCTACCAAGATAAAAACATAAAATACAATATTTTCAATGTGAAACGATATTCGTCACGCTGCCGTAACTGAAAGTTATTATATACACTTGTGTGGCCTAATGGTTGGCGTGTTCACTTTGCAATCCAGAGTTCGATCCTCACTAGAATCAGACATTTTTTAATCCTTTCTTATTTCACTAGTTTTTATTGTATTTATTATGAATTTTGAAAATTTGAAAATATTGTAACAAAATATTGTAACAAAAGTCATTCATGTAAAAGGTTAACAAGCGTTTTGTTTTGACGTCAGGTTTCAATGTACTGCCTGTAGTTATAACTTTCTAAAATTGGTGAGTAATTAGATGATGTAAAACTGTATGACTGTGTTTAAAAGTCCAGTTTCATACACAACTGTATCATTCTTGACTCTTAATGTGAACAATTCAAAATATGTTCTCAAATATTCTGAAATGTACATGATGAGTAAAAACCTTTTCGTGGTCATAGATGATATGCACGTGTGTATATCAGGCAATATAGTTTCTTACACAATTTCGCTTTTCACAAATATTCTCTCAATTATTCCGAAATATACCAGACGTGCAAAAATAGTTTCGGCATCATAAATGACGTGCGTTTTATGTATTCAACAGTCTAGTTTCACACACAATCATACCATGATACAGTAAACAATTCATTTTACATGTCTTTTCTAAAATATTTTCAAATATACATTTGAAAAAATGGAAAGCAAATAGTGATAAATCTCGGGATTATGATTACCATGTGAACATGTTATGGTCGGTTGCCTTCATGCCCTTATTGTTCAATTGCAATGAATGTGAATATAATACTTTACCATTCAAGATTCTCAAAATGTAACATTTTGCAGATTAAAATCAGAAGTGCTGAATTTAGTCAGAATATTATTAAAAATGATACACACAACAGTACTGAACAATTTTACACTGCGGTATATATTATGTTCTTTTTCTTCTCCCTTTTTACACGGGAAAACAAAGGTCATTGACCACTAAATTACTTTTGGCATTTTATAATGTTATGTTTTCGATAGATATTCTTGACTCCTGTCGAGTTCTTTGTTTCAAGGGTTTCAGTCCTGGTGGATATGACCATGGTAAGGCTAGCCAAGTATCGTATTCTTCGTAAAGATCAATATGAGTGTTACCCATTCTATTTTCCCAATTTTTGGTCCGGCATCGATGATCTTTGTCTGGTATTTTTCCTCATTTACTCTTTAACACTAATTGATTAGTCTTTATCAAATCTGCACATACAAATACATCCTATTCATCCCCTTTTCATTTTTCCTCTTTCTGTGTTAATCTCATTTAATTAACCCAACAACTTAATAGATATCTCTCTTAAGTACTTAAAAATCTTTGTTCTCATTTTTCGCTCATTAATAAAGGCTCTATTACTACTGCTTTTTTTCGTATTGAAATATGTTATTTTAGAAAAGGTTATAAGCACTGCTATAACGTGTTTATTACAGTACTTCAGTACTAAGTACTAATTATTTTTATCTTCTGTATTGCGTAATGTTATTTTGTATATGTTGTAACCATTGTTTGAAATAAAATTATGTTTAAACTAGAGTTCATGTTCATGATCGTAAGTTACAACGGGATCTTGCAATTTATCTTTTTAATTATTCAAAATAGCTGATAAACATTATTCATTCAGACTTCACTTTAACATTCAGTGTGTTATGTTTAATTTTTCAGCAGCCCCACATTAACACATCTATGTGTACACGAGATAATTATCTCTACATTTACAACGTACTAAGCTTAACTCTGACTTTCCGAAATTACATACTATACGGTATCAGGGGCAGATGATAGTGTTTTCACGTCTGGAACAAAGCATTCATTTCAGTTTTTTCTTCAATCAATTCTTTTGGTACTTCGCAATTTTTACGGTAACGTATCTTTCTATGTGCACAGACTCTTCAGACCTTAACCTTACAGCTTTGAACATTATAAAACATATGAAAAATACAGCTTATAGACTATAAACTCACATACCAAGAAACATAGTGCAGAAAGGCCTTGAAACTGTCGTGTTTATAGATATCCAATGTGCTTCTTTCAATGAAATAGTTAACTTTAAGATATTATCTTAAATGTAGAAAATCCTCATCAAACTAATTTTACTTGACCAAATATTTAAGCGTGCTGTACCTGTAAAGTTTCCTTCAAAATTAAATACCATATTCTGCTGTCATTTGTTAGAAAGCAAACTTCCAGCTTATAAATGTAGTACAAACTAAAATGCGCTTAGCTATACATTTATTAGGTGTGTACTATTTTAAAAAAAGCAAAGACAAATATCAAACAGGGAATGCCACGTACCAAAAACGCAGCCTCACCAAAACGAAACCCACAGCACGCAGACATGCACCCGCCCCCCCCCCCCCCCCTCAACCCTCACACACACACAAATGTCATTAACGACAGTAGGATAATTATTGCAGCTGATTATAGCTGTAATCCTGCTAAAGAAAGACGCCCTTTCAAAGATATATTGAAAATAATACAAATGGTAAAAATAAAGGTGTTTTTTAACGTCTCGCATATGACCAACAGAAAACATGAGCTACAAAGCTCCTGTGCGACAAGCTTGGTATCTAGTAACAGACACTTACCTGGGCTGATATATGTCATTGTTTAGGGAACACTCGAGTAAATCTGAGTACTTAAATCAATTTTAAATATGGAGATAAGCCATTCCAACCAATGCAGTAATGTAGTCTTCGAATTGTTAGTTTCATTTAACTGCACCTCCCTGGTATAAAATGTATCAACATTTCACGCTTCAGCTAATTATCTATAACTGTAAACATCATCCAGAATGCATGATTTAATGTTAATATAGTAGCCACATCTTAATGTGTATTTTAAATCATACCAAAAGTCTCCGACAAGCTAGGAACAAGTACATCCCACGGAATACTATTTACCTCTCGAAAAACCGCATTCCTTAACCGGATATGAGTTACATTCAACAAAAAGGGGCGGGTTTTATGGATGCGTCACAGGTTCACAAGGAAAACATGTTTAAAATGTTACAATCAGAAAAAAAAAATACTGAAATTAGATGCACGAAAAGTTCTTTAAATCAAAGCAGTTACTTTGTCATTTATTAGATCATTTGGTAAATTGGTAAATAGGGTAAAGAAATTTATTTGCCGGCTGAACAAACTCTTTCATTGTTTGATTTTATCTTTTTTGCTATGATTCTGCAAGGTTTTATACTGACTACAAATGTTTTATCAGAGTTTGCATATGCATTTGCGCAATATCTGTTCACATGGGGATAAATGGCAGTTCGGTATGAAGTTATACTATAATATGCATTAGTAGTAGTATAGGAGGTTACATTTGCTATGAAATGAGCTAATTGTGATTGTTTATGCAATTAAGGAATCCAATATAACCTTGCTGATCATCTATGCGAACTTTGAAAAGACAAGCTTCAGACATGTGATTTAGAGACCGTACCTAAGTTTTTTCAAATCATACGTATCAAGTTAAAAAGCTTAAAAATGAAGACAATTGTCCATATATTTCTCAAAAATAGATAAATTGACAATGGTTTAACCAGAAGCATAGAGTTATGAGCACTTAATATTTTCATGTGTGCTAAAATATACAACATCTTGAACAGTTCTTTAATAGCAAAAACATGTTGTAACAGAATGCAAATAGTTGAACTCTAACCGGGACTCGATCCCTGGACCTCTCACACCAAAGGCAGACACTCAACCACTCCCCTATAACAGCAGTAGCTAAAGATAGGCAGTTTAAGTGCAGCGATTACATTACGTGACCTAAAACAATTTTGTGGCAATAACATCATATATTCTATATATATATATTCTAATGCTGCAAACGTTTAAATCGGTCAAAACTGCCCAAATTTCTCTGACGTGCTTTTCAGAGTATGAACTTACTAACTGGTAGTACCAGTTCAATATAACTTATACTAAGTCTTAAATATTTGCCTTTTTAGCAGTTGGCGAACGGCAAAGACAGTGGGCTTTGTCCAAATATAAGAAATTACTTTACCAGTTTTGAGATGATATCAATTGAAAGGAAATTAAAGTAACAAACCTTTCTGCAACACATGGATTCATTAGCATGCACTGTCAATCAGTATTATGACTAAGATCGACGATCATTCATTCATTCCAATAATGTATAGACAGAGTCCGTTCTTTATATTTTTAATCGTAACCGGTGTACTGGTAAAAACACTTTTTTTTAAATCGAAGAATACGGAGAGCTGTGGTACGGTCTCTATGTGATTAGTTACCAAGTCTTGTTCATTGAAGGACTAACGGTGAAGATTTTAGTACTACAACTTTCCTAATATAAAATGTAGATATTGTTAGGCGTTACTTGATGATGCCATGATTGACCACCTAGTTTTCTGGGAAAATATCTGATGATTTCTTCCCGAGATGCATTCACGTAAACTCAAATTTAGGGGAAAGATTTATTAACTGAATTTATTAACTTTGATAGGAGAATCTACACTATATAATATTTTACGTTTTCATACTGATTAACAGCATTCTCTCGACAGCAAATTTTAACAGATTTTATTTCGATTGATTTGGCATTCTGCCCACAGTGTCGGCGCATTAACCGCACCAGACACACTCATACAGAAATCAAGGAAATGTGAATATATATGATTATGCTATTTGACTACATAAATGAAAGATAAACAGATTAAGACCTATTATATCCCTACAAACCGTGATGCACTATTCAAAGTAAATAATACGCAATAAAAAACTTAGCATGTAAATGAAAATTGCAACAAGTTTAACCTTACTATATTCAACACTCGGTCGGCCCCCATCCTCTGTTAATTCTTACTAGTCTAGCTAACATTTCCTTATATCGTTCACCTTCCATTACTAATTTGTGTTACAACCGGGTGTTAACAAATGCACAGAATTCAGGAATGCACATATTCTAATGGCCAATAATATTTCCGTCCGTTCAAACCATATTCATAACTGAGCCCGCCCGCTTAGCTCAGTAGGTAAGAGCGTTGGTCTACGGATCGCGGGGTCGCGAGTTCGATCCTCGGGCGGGGCGCATGTTCTCCGTGACTATTTGATAAACGACATTGTGTCTGAAATCATTAGTCCTCCACCTCTGATAATTCATGTGGGGAAGTTGGCAGTTACTTGCGAAGAACAGGTTTGTACTGGTACAGAATCCAGGAACACTGGTTAGGTTAACTGCCCGCCGTTACATGACTGAAATACTGTTGAAAAACGGCGTTAAACCCAAAACAAACAAACAAAATATTCATAACTTCTGTTAGCAACTCTTAGTTTTTGTTTCTCCTGACGGGGTATTGAACACTAGACCACGAACTTCTATGTTAGAGTTGTCTACTTGTTCCTCGTGACCTTCTCTTCATCACTTTTTTCGACTGATAATACTACTTCTATTCCTCCCTTTGTTTTGTACATGTCATTTTCTATTATTTTTCATTCATATTTTTAATATTGATGATTCATTGTTTACTGTAAAGTCTGTCCTACGTTTGAGACATCATGTAGTCAATAACTTATTTGTATTCATAGAGGGTTCAATCAACAGAATGTTAACATTATTATTTGTCTATCTCATTCTGTTTTTTTTTCCAGAATCATTCTTGGTGATAATGAAAGTGCTGGAATCTTCCATGATGCTTTAAACTGGAATCTGTCTGGGGACTGGGCACACCACAAAGTAAGATCTTATTGTAAAACTTTCCTGTAGTTCTAAATAACAAAATATTACCAGTACGGACATTTAACAGTTAAAGGATTTGCATTAATGTTATTGATCTTAAACAATGGATGTATATTTTTTCTTTATTCTGTGAGAAATTTGAAATTATTACCGATTGGATTTAAAGATTTGGACTATTTATTTTTACATATTAGAATTGAACTTCACGTTAGTTTATACATAATTTATTTTAGGTCGATTTTGAAGGAAGTTCTGCAACTTATATTAATCACTCTCGACTCCTCATACCTGATGGAATCCATCGCCACGAGGGTATGAGAGAAGAGGCCAGGTTCCCTTTTAATGCTGAGCGCCAAGCAAGTGAGCTACTGGTACCATTTTTCACGTCTTTGGTATGACGCGGCCGGGAATCGAACCCACGACCTCCCGCACTTGAAGCGGACGCTCTACCACTAGGCTATCGAGGCGGTTTTCACGTTGATTTAATATTTTTAAGGCATTTGAATTGTTACTTTTGACAATAAACTTTGTTTTTGATAATAGGCGCTGGTTTGTTTTTCCGTTATTTTAAGTATTAAGAGTTGTTACCCTTAGACGTAACACTTTCAACAAATAACATCTAAAGCAGGTGCATCATTTTTTAAATCAACTTTTTAAAGTCCTTATCTAAACTCTTGTGTTTCACCTGTTATTTAATGCAAATTAACTCTGACAAGAACACACTCTTTCATGATCATCAAGATTATAGAAGTGTCAAGAATACTTCATGGAATCAGGACTTTTCGAAGGATTTTTTACAGGTAGGACAAATTTACATGTATATTTTATTTCTAATTTTTTTTTAGAGATGCTTTGCTTCATATATTTCGTTATATTTTAAGATTTGGTGAAAAATTATTTATTTTAACTTTCAGTATCTGTGATAAGTTCATTTATAAGAATCTGTTAATTTAAAAGCTAGCTTTTTATGTACTATAACTGCTTGTGAATGATAAGATATAAATATTATTTTGTTTACATATATGTTAAAATATTCCATGTAAGAATGGACAAGACTTTGCATCTCAAGAGACCATTTCAAGATAGCACAGAATGGTGCATCATTTGTCAGGAGGCAGATTCTGACAAAACTTGAAACTTAACAGCCTCAAGGCATAACATCTCTAAAAGAGTTTGCTGAATCAAGATTTCTTTTAGAGATTCTTTTCTAAATATGAAGCCATTTGTAGAATTGAAAAAATAGATGAAAATAACAAAATACGTTGCCATAGAATGTGTTCTTCTAATTTTGTCCGCAAAGAACTAATACATACTATTCAGTCAAAGTTAAGTTTAATATAAAACAAACATCAGATAAGCTGCAACCTCATCAAACTTATCATATATTCCCACAAATTTGAGAAATGTGTATGTTCTGTCAGGACAAAACAAAACATGAAAAACTCTTTGAAATAACTAGATCTAGTCAGTGATAGTATTTTAAAGGATGCGATTATGACTTTCCGATGTAAACAGAGGACAAATATCCTAAAAATGTTTAAATTCTTTTACATACGGAGTTTGCAAAATCAAGTCGGACAACTCAAATACAGATCTTGTCTTGTTTCTTATACATGAACGCGGGTATGCTGCAATGAAATCGCAAATGCTGAACCTTTCAGACATTTGGAACAGATACCGCATACGTACTGAAGAGACTTTTTCAAAAATTCTTTGTCATTTAATTATAGAATATCATCTTTCAAAGAAGCCCTACAATATAAACTTTAAAACCAGTTTTAGTTTGTAACTCCACTACATATATCTTCTGATGAAAGGAATGCAATTCTTGTTCTATATGAATGTGCTGCGTCAATGCTTAGAGATACCCATTATAATATTACTGGTAACAGTGATGAACGGCTGACAATACAGAAATAAAATTCCAGTGACGACTTCATCATTAGTACACGTAGCACTTAAATTAAGGGCTAATTTGTTCCTTCTGGAAGGACATTCTGGACTGAGTGTGACTAAAAATGATTCAGTAAACTGTGTTCCGGAGTGTCTGTTCATGTTTCTGTATTTAACTTATGGTGGCCAAGAGCTTCTAGATGAAGAATTTGACCATAAAGATCCCGAATCTCATAGGCAAAGAAAAATATTAAGTGTAGCACAAGATATTGTTTATGGAGTGAGTGATGGTAAAAAATGGAACCCTAAACACATAGATCTTGCAAGTACATTGTACTAGATGACTAGGTTAAAACATTTAGTTAACCTATTTTATAGTGCAGGACACACATAGAGCTACAGAGACATACTAAGAGTAGACATTAAACATATCTATAGCTGAAAAACTACCTGGAACCAATGGATCATGAAACTGGTCATGTTATTCCGCTGAATCTTACTGAGAATGAGATACCACCACATTAAACATTGTTGTTCAAAAATGTACTATGCATATATCAGAAAGAATGGGACAGTCGCATTCAGTTATAACTGTTGACCAGGCTCTTTACTTCACGCTTGTGGATTTGAAATGGGCAGTGCCCTGGAATGGGTGGTTTGCAAATTTCAATGAATTGTTTGAAATATGGTGTAACTGTTTTAGCATTTCCTGCAAATAAAATTGCCGTAGTAGATTTTTATCAGAAGCTGATCATGCAATCGCCTACAGAAAGGACGTTGGTTGTTTGCGTCGGCTTTTAGGAAGAAGAAACTGTTAAAAAATGCCATTGAACTTAATTTGGATGAATTAAAGGCTAAATGCGAGGAAGCTGACACAAGGATCGTTTTCCATGCTGTTCGCTGCAGTAAACGATCAAATTGTAACACTGTTGTTGTTTCTGCCAGATATACTGACGTATTTGTTCCCACTATGCCACTTGCAGGAAATAAATGCAACAGTATGGATGATGGCTCGAACAGTGAAAAACGAAAATACATTCAAGTGAACACAGTGTTAAGTAAATCCTCAATTTTGTTTGTTTGTTTCTTTTGGGTTTAACGCCGTTTTTCAACAGTATTTCAGTCATGTAACGGCGGGCAGTTAACCTAACCAGTGTTCCTGGATTCTGTACCAGTACAAACCTGTTCTCCGCAAGTAATTGCCAACTTCCCCACATGAATCAGAGGTGGAGGACTAATGATTTCAGACACAATGTCGTTTATCAAATAGTCACGGAGAACATACGCCCCGCCCGAATATCGAACTCACGACCCCGCGATCCGTAGACCGACGCTCTACCTACTGAGCTGAGCGGGCGGGTTAAATAAATCCTCAATAACTAAAGAGTTGCTTAGAAATTTATTTGCCTTTCATGCACTCACTGGCTGAGACACAGCATCAGATTTCTGTGGAATCTCTAAAGATCTGTATTTGAAGTGTTCACAGCCAGTGCAAAATGTATTGGATATGGACAACTGTCTGATGAAGTAATGAAAAACTGTGAATATTTTATTTGCAAAATGTATGGCCAAGATGCTGTAAGTACTGACAGTGCTCAAAATGTTATGTTTGGCAGGTCTACAAGTCCTGAACACATACCCCCAACCAGTGATGCTTGCTCATTTCACATTAGAAGAGCTCATTATCAAGCCCTGGTATGGAACCAATTAACTGTTCAAAATGCAGACCTGCCTGCATTTTCCGACATGGGATGGAAGGTGGCAGATGACACACTTGAGCCAGTTCTTATTACCCGCGATCCGATTCCTCAAGTTTTTATTGAGTTCATTGCTTGCAAGTGCACACCTAAATGTAGGACCCTCAGATGTAAATGTAAAAAGACTGGACTTTTATGCACAGATATAAATTATGTATATGCGATAAAAGCATTACCAGCTGTATGAACTCGAGGCAGGAAATGAACATGAAATTAACATGAAATTGGACTGTGAAAGCAAATATTTCAATCTATATTATTTTAAAATAATTATATGAAAAACAGTTTATGGATTTAGCTTCTGTCCTGTAAATTGATTCCAAATATAAAATTAGTGTATTGTATTCAGCACTAGCTTTGCAATTATAACTAACGTGAATTATTTAATGATCATCTATTTGGCGGAACTGTCAAGTTAGAGTGGGTTTTTAAATGCTTTTTTGCTCCTAACGGAGCACACATTTGAATTAAAAGTTATTTATCTTTGCAAAAGGTGTTGTTAATTTAATCTGCTACTATGTTACACATAACTTTGATAAAGAATCCCACATATTTTTGGATAATTGTAGTAATATTATATATTTATATTAGAAATATCTTAATTTGGCGGCCATTTTGTTTTCCGCCATTTTGACCTACATATCGAAGTTCTCTTCAGCTCTTGTGCCACAGGACGCCATTTTAACAGTACACCCACTTAACTGATATTTTGTTATTATCAGCGTTCTATATCAACGTGTAATCACCAATGATAAACCAATAGTCTAAAATCATGAATAACAGTTTAAATCCTATACTTTCCCTATATGTCGGTCCATTATTTTCTCAAAACCTTGCTCTTTGGTCTCCAATTCATCGTTAACAATTACTAACCTGTCACCCGTAACTAAATCTCCAATGCTCGGATACTATGTGTAACGCTTCATTACACATGATACCTGGTCATTGTAGTGATTTAGTTACATGTTACTGAGGTAAAATTATAAACTTTGCATTTATAATAAATATTTAGGATATTTACTCTTTTCAGGTTAGTACATTTTTCCTATTTGATAAAGTAAAGTACATCACTTAAAATAATTCATAGAAACATAACTTAGCTTTATATAAAGTATAAAGTTGCACTGAAATCTCGAGTAATAGATTTTTAGTCTGAATAGATACATGTATATATGAACTTTGATCTTGTTTGATACATAATTTATGTTTACATTTTACTATCATTATACATTTATTAAGATCATAATGTTTCATTACACATGATACCTGGTCATTGTAGTGATTTAGTTACATGTTACTGAGGTAACATTATATACTTTGCATTTATAATAAATATTTAGGATATTTCCCCCTTTCAGTTGTCTATCTGGCATTGACATATTGAACCCACTCTACCAAATAAATGTATGCCGACTGGGCTACGTCGGCATTGGCACCCAACACGGTTAATCTGTGAGGAAATAAGTCGTCTTGAAGACACCAGTTTCCAGAGATGCCACTAGATAGTCAGCTTTGATTATTACAAACATGGAATTCTACACGTATATTACGTAGATATTTCTTTTTGGATGTTTACAACATACATGTAGTGTTGCAGTGAATCTGATTGGTTAATCGCAGTGCGACATTTGCATATTACCAATGAATCTTTCTTCCCGCCATAGTGTACACTACTGATTGGATGTCACATGTCATATGACTTACCTGACCTTGGAGGTCACACCTGTTGATTGGATATTATATCCGCCATCATAACTATTGATAAACATAAACACGTGTTTACATTCTTACCTTACCGGACCGGTCCATCTTACGTTACGTTTTCCTAGGAACGTTCAACTCGAGACGTCGAGTTACTTTGTACGTTTTCGTCAGAAAAGCTAGCTTTCTTCACAAGGTGGACTACGTTTTTCATCGTCGTTGGAGTGTGACACGGATATATGGAACTTTCACTTAAAGTGGAGCCAGGAACTGACATTTGATTTACCAGTGCTATATAAATTAGTTTATAGTGTGAGTGTTTAGTATTATATGGATTAATTGGATTATTATTGTGTTGGATATAGTTTACACCAGGTAATCTTTTCTTTGCTTGTCATTGTTTATTTTTATTCTGATAGTGTTGTTTATTTTTCGTGTCAAATTTAACACTACGTATTAAGCTGGTAAACGTATTCTGGGTCTACATTTTTGATCCTGATTATATTTTTTAATTTTTCTGAAACATTTCAGTTGAAAAGTTTAGATTTCTTCAGAGATAGTTCATACTTAGGGTCACATGCACACTAACATCATGTTAACTCCCCTTCTCGCTAACTCCGATTAGCCTATATATTCCTATATTACATTATTCCCTATATGATATAGTCAACCGTCACGACAGCCTAGTGGTTAGTACGGAGGCCTTCCAATCAGCAGATGTGAGTTCGAATCCCGTTGTGACCAAGAATTTTTCCAGTTATCTTTTTTCAACACAATCACTTAGAAAATTTTTTATGACTATAGTTTCGTAGTTTGTTTAATTCTTTTTGCAACTGGCATTGCATAAAGAAATTAACCACATAAAACACGGGTACATATACAATTGTGTTTCGTATGTAGACTCCATTGAATTTACTTACGAAATTTTGGCAGCATTACAATAAGCCTAGTATAAAGTTATCTCTAGAAATTCTGTGGTTAAATCATAATTATTTCATCAGAAGTTTGTCTCAATTATAGGTATAGATATCTATAAATTGTGACAAAGTTAAAAGCTGTTATTGGTAATCGGAAAAGTTCAATCGGAGCGACGCGGCTTTTATAAAAAAAACCGTATTAAATAGCGCGTATAGTATACCGGCTCCGTGGTGTAGCGGTAGCGACAGGCGCCTTCAGATCTCGGGATAGCTGGTTCGAACCCCGCAAGCGGAAGATTTTTTTTCGGTGTTTTTTGTTGTTGTTGTTGACAAGTTGTATATAATACACTATATGTATTGTGTGTGTGTTTTCATGTGTTTAATCAAAAGAGAGATAAAGTGAGATGTGTGGACTTGTATTTTAATTGGACACAGTTTTATTGTATGTTATGAAATATTGAACAATGTTTTATTATATGGTGTGAATTATCGGACACTGTTTTATAGTATGGTGTTATATATTGGACAATGTTTTAATGTATGGTGTGTAGTATTGGACACTGTTTAACTGAACATTGGTGTTAACAAAAGGAGTATTTGGTGTTTGACGAAGTGAATATTCAAAACAATGGCAGAATATCTATCGGAAAGAGAACTGAGAAAAATCCTCAGGAGTCGTGCTAGAGAAAGGCAATTACAGGAAGAAGAAGAAAAGAAAAATGCTAGGAGAATGGCAAGAAATGAAAGGAGTGATCAGGAAAGTTCTAGGCATGAACAAATACAGACACATAGTGTTTTGAACAACAATGCTGGAGAGGAAGTTCATGATACGGAACCTAATAGAGGCCATTATTATAGATATATGGATAATGAGCTCGACATAGCATATGGAAGGATGCATTATGAAACTGATTCAGATAGTGATTTGTCTTATTTAAACACAATAGATGAATATCTTCATGAAGAAACTAGAAGAAGTATTCAAGACAGCTTAAGAGAAAAGAAATCTATTGATAGTAAAACACTCGATAAGGATACAGAAAGTGTCGAAAGTAATTTGACCTATATCGACAGACACATAGAGAATCTAAATCTAACTCTCAAAGAATTACAGGAAAAGGGAGAAAGAAATTTGCAAGGAAACCAGAATGTGGAAAACGAGGAGTGTTTTGAAGAAAACACATACAAAGGAAATATAGAAAGAGGAGAGACAGAGAGAGTGAACACAAATGAAAGATATGACTCAAGGAGATACGTTTCAGAGAGAAGCAACAGAATGACAGATACTAAAGGAGAAAGAAAGAATGAACAAATTCAGAATGATATTGACATGAAGTTGTCAAAAATTAGAAAGGAAAATGATGACATCAAAAGTCATTCAAGTCGTTATAAAAGAGAAAGTTTGAAGCTTAGAAAGTTACAATTAGAAGAAGAGAAACGTAGGCAGTTGATGTTAGAAAATGAACTGAAATTACAAGAAGAAATAGATATGAAGAGAAAGTCTGAGAAAGAGTTACTAGAAAGAATAAAGCTATTAGAGGAACAAGAATGTGACCTCAATAGCAAGAGAAATGAAAACGAAATACTTGAACGAGAAATATCTGCTAAGGAAGTTGAAGATGAAGCACTAAATCAGAAAATAACACTTCTTAAAGAGAAGGAGAGATTGCTAACGCAAAAAGCTGAGACACAGGTGAAATATAAGAATGCAATGAAAAAGGATAAAGTCGAAAGACAGATAATAAAAGTAGATAGAGAAAGAAAAGATGAATATCCAGCTTTTAAACTGGGTTCACCAAAGATACCTTCATTCGATGGGACTCATTTCGAGAACTGGAAAATGCAAGTAAGCTGTCTCCTTCAAACAAAGATGTATCCAGATTATGCCATTTTACAGGCAATTAGAAATTCTCTTAAGGATGAAACACGACAAGTTTTGCTGACATTGAAAGCCACAGCAACCAGCAGAGAAATAATGGATAAGCTCAGTGAAATATATGGAGATATCAAAACGGAGGACAAAGTAGTCCAAGATTTTTATTCAGCAAAGCAAAAGCAAGGTGAAACAATATCTGCTTGGGGAGTTAGAGTTGAGACATTGTTTCAGAAAGCTGTAGATAAAGGAGAAATAGAAGAAAGGAAAAGAGATAAAAAGCTAAAGGAAAGGTTTTGGAGAGGACTAAAGTCCGAGAAATTGAAATTTGCTACAAGAGTATCTTATGAATCGACAGATTCATTTGAAAAGTTACGTCGGAAAACTCGACTAGAGGAAGAGGAAGATAGTAAAGACTTAGAAAGAGAGAGGTCAGAACAGATCAAGATCAACGCTCTGCAGGAGAAGAAAATCGATAAAAAATTAGGTATTCTTCAAGAACTCCTTGAACGGATGAAGACAATGGAGTCAGATATAGGAAAGCTTAAACACCAGAACCAATATAGAAATCAAAATAACCAAGGAAGGGATTATCAAAGGAGGCCATTTAGAGGAGGATACAGAGGTAGAAGATTTGAATACAGAGATCGCCGTTCAAATGGAGATCAACCCAATGATAGAAATAGAGAAAACAAAGGCAAACACGATGACAAGGAACAATCTACAGATACACGGATAGGAAAGAAGAAACCTGACAAGCAGAATTTAAATGGGGACAAGCTTCCATCGGAGGGCTCGATGGAAGCTCGAAAGTAAAAGGCCCTAAAACAGATCTAAAGCAGAGGCTAATAGGAAAAGCAAATGAAAGTAAGATAATCATTGAAGGAAAAGAAGTTAAAGCTTTGATTGACACGGGATCGATGGTAAGCACTGTATCAGAGGAATTTTATTTAAAGCTAGAAAACGGACCAGAGTTATTGGACTTGAAAGATTTTGATCTGAATATCACGTGCGCCGATGGAAATGAATTGCCATACAAGGGGTACATAGAGGCAAAGGTTAACTTACCAGACATTAGTACATATGGAATTGTTTTTCCCCTTCTGGTTGTTAAAACTACAGCTTATAGTGAACACGTTCCTGTTATAGTTGGCACAAATATTATTAGAGAGTTAGCAAGATTGCATGAGAATTCGTCGGTTGATACTGATCAGATATCACTGGAATGGAAGACTGCGTTTGACGCAATAACAAGGTCATGTGCCGGCGTAGTAAAGGCAACAAAGTCTTTTACGATGAAACCAATGGAAGTCAAGACTGTAATTGGGTTGATTCGTAAACAGTATAATGTAGCTTCAGCAGTTACTGAAGATGTTGAGAATGCTGGTCCAAGTAAACCATCTGTATGTCCACGTGTTGTTACACTTGACAACCCTTGAAAAACAGCAAGAATTCCAGTAAAAGTTTGTAATTTGTCAGCAAAGACAATAACTGTTCAAGCAAAGTCTGCTATTTGCCAGTTACAACAAGTTGATGTTTTAAGACAAGCATCCTTGTTTGAAGATTCTTCTGAAAGAGAAACTATACTTACCAATGAATCACCTGAAAAAGAAAGTACACTTACCGATGAGTTTCATGAAGATGATGAGATACTTACCTCTGAAGGTCCTGTTATCAACCAACAGTCTGCTACATCTAAACCTGAAATAGAAATGGAAACTATGAACGAAGGCAGGGATTTTTCAACAAGAATGAAAAGTAAATATGGAGTTGATTTAAAGGATTCGGAATTAACCAAAGAACAACAAGATAGAGTTCTGAAACTATTTGAAAAATATGAATCGATTTTTCAAAAAACATCATTAGATCTTGGCCATACCAATGTAATCAGACATAAAATTGAACTCCCCAACAATGAACCATTTAAAGAACCTTATCGGAGAATTCCCCCATCAATCTTCAATGAAGTGAAACACCATCTACAGGAAATGATCGATATTGGTGCAATCAGCGAATCAAAAAGTCCGTGGTGTTCCAACGTCGTGATCGTTCGGAAGAAAGACGGCACGATTAGATTCTGTATCAACTTCAGAAAATTGAATTCTAGGACGAAGAAAGACGCGTATAGCATCCCACGGGTGGAAGACATTCTTCACATGCTCTCTGGTGCTAAATATTTTTCCAAGTTGGATCTTAAGTCTGGGTATTGGCAAGTGGAGTTAGAGGAGTCCGACAAGGAAAAGACAGCATTTCAGGTTAGAGGACTCGGATTTTACCAATGTAACCGGATGCCTTTTGGCCTATGCAACGCACCAGCCACCTTTCAGCGACTAATGGAGCGCTGTATGGGTGACCTCAACCTGAGAGACTGTCTCATATACCTTGACGATATCATCATTTTCAGTAAAGATATCGACTTCCACCTTGATCGCCTCGACAAGGTTTTCCAACGTTTGGCAGAATACCAGCTTAAGATCAAGCCATCCAAGTGTGAATTCCTACAGAAAGAGACTTCATATCTCGGACACATTGTTTCAGAAGAGGGGATAAAGGCTGACCCTAAGAAGTCAGAGACAGTGAAGAATTGGCCCACTCCAAAGTCCGTTAAAGAGGTCAGACAGTTCCTAGGATTCGCCGGTTACTACCGACGATTCATTAAGGGATTCGCATCTATAGCCAGGCCCCTTTCTGATTTGTTAATAGGACACCCAACAAAGAAGCAGAAACGAAAAACTCCAAATAAAGTGAAGCGCACTCCATTCGTATGGACGGATAAACAACAAATAGCTTTTGACAGCATAAAGGAACAGCTCACCAATCCACCAATGCTTGGATTTACTGACTACACAAAGCCCTTTACGCTTCATGTGGACGCTTCTTCAATTGGACTTGGCGCGGTACTGTATCAGAAGCAGGACGATAACGATCGTGTCATTGCTTACGCAAGTCGTAGTTTAAAGCCGAGTGAGAGGAATTATCCTGCTCACAAGCTCGAATTTCTTGCTCTCAGGTGGGCGGTAACTGAAAAGTACCATGAGTACTTGTACGGCTCGAAATTCTTGGTTGTGACGGATAATAACCCTCTCACATACGTCAACACGACCGCCAAACTGGATGCTACAGGACACAGATGGCTTGCCGCACTCTCCAATTACAATTATTCCATCAAGTACAGGAAAGGCAAAAGTCACTCAGATGCAGATGGTCTCAGTAGAATTGTCCCTCGCGAGATAGTTGAAGCTGTTTCTCTTGCAGGAACTGCAGAAACAACTCCACTTCAGGATATTGTTCATGATCCTGACCTGCCAATGCCACAGCTGGACGTTATGGTAGATGATGACTATCTCCACAACAATAGTTTGTCGTCCAAGAACTGGAATTTGGCACAACGACAGGATTCTATCATTTCACAGGTAGCAGAGCATATCAGAAACGGTACTAAACCGGCTCAGCCATACGACCGTGAAATCTCTAGCTATCTGCGAGAATGGAAGAATCTTGTTGAATTACAGGGAGTTATTTACAGGAAAGCATCTATCTCCGGAGAGGAATACCTACAACTGGTTCTCCCCGAGGCACTACGAGACGAGATCTTTAGGGACCTGCACAATGAGCTCGGTCATCAAGGTCGTGATCGGACGACAGCTTTGTTCAAGGAACGTTTTTATTGGCCAGGAATGGACAGTTTTATTGCAGAGAAAGTCCGTACGTGTGACAGATGCATTCGCCGGAAGTCTGCAGCCACCAGAGCAGAACTGACACCAATTGAGTCTACTGCACCCATGGAAGTTGTATGCGTAGACTATCTATCGCTAGAACGCTCAAAGGGAGGATTCGAGAATATTCTGGTTTTGACGGATCATTTTAGCAGATACGCACAGGCGTATCCCACCCGCAACCAGACTGCTAAAACTACTGCTAGGATTCTGTTCGACAACTTCGTCGTCCATTACGGATTCCCAGCCAGGATCCATAGCGACCAAGGCCAGAATTTTGAATCCACCCTCATCAAAGAGCTCTGCAGCTTGGCTTGTGTTGAGAAGACAAGGACCACGCCTTACCATGCTTTGGGGAATGGAATGGTCGAACGATTTAACCAAACATTACTCAAAATGCTTGGTACTCTAGAGGAGCATCAAAAGTCCGATTAGAAAGCTCATGTTCCTAGTCTAGTTCATGCATATAACGCCACTCGTCACGGAAGTACTGGTTTTTTCGCCGTACTTTCTGATGTTTGGTAGACATCCTAGACTGGCAATTGATGCTTTTCTAGGGTTACCGAAAGGCGATTTATCGTCAAGCATACAGTCGGAGTACGTGTTGAAGCTTCGAGACCGTCTTCGTTCCACATATGCCAAGGCACGCCAGACTGCCTCTAAGACGTCTTCTACCAACAAGATCAACTACGACCAGAAGGCAAGAAGTTCTGTACTCCGTCCAGGTGATCGGGTGCTGGTTCGGAATGTCTCAATCCGTGGCAAACAAAAACTTGCTGACAAGTGGGAACCGCATCCATATATTGTTCTTGGACAGCCCTTGGAAGATACGCCTGTCTATGAGGTCAAACGGGAGGGGTCACGATATAAAAAGTCAAGGACTTTACATCGGAACCTGCTCCTTCCGTTTATGACCATCACAGACAAAGACGATGCAGCAGATGCTGAGGACAACTTAGACGACAATTCAGAAGACAATCGTGTCACTGAAGAGTTCAGCCACTCAGATGATAACGACGTAGAGTCAGCCACTGAAACGGATACTTCAGAACACAGTCAGCCATATGTCATTCCTATGAGAAGGAAACCTGGCGAACCTGGACTGCGACGTCCATCAGGCCCAAAGAGAAGTCGACAACCTCCAAAATGGTTGTCGTCTGGTGACTGGCAGCTAGGATAGAATTGGACACAGTGAAAATAATAAACAGTGATTGTTTTATCATTTTAGCAGCTAATATCATTTTTTTTAATGTGTGGATGTCAGTGACTTTGATTATTGAATATGTCATATTGTTTATATGCACTGGATATATCAAATTATTTCCTAGACATATTAACTTTGTATTTGTCTCGGAACTGCTTATTTTGACAGGAACCTTTGAGCTTTTGAGCTTTACAGTGGTAAAACTTTGTATAGCCTACTTACCTGAACTTACCTTGATTTGCAGATGGATCCTTAAGGACATAAAGCTTAACTTAGTTGATGTTAATTATACTTACTTTCCAGATGGATCCGGAGTATGAACATAAATACTTACCTGATTTTATGATGATTATACTTACCTTTCAGGATGTGTAACGATTGGTACCGGCGGCTTTCGTCAATGAGGCGTACGGTTTATTGCTTATTGAGATCTTTGATCATTTGCATATCTTTACAGGTAATAACATACTTACCTATGGTATTGTACACAGTAGAGAGTTGTGTAGCCCAGCCAGTGTGTACATATATGTAGTACTACTTTCTTTTCAGTATAGTTTTAATGTTATCATGTGTTTTTAAATTATTCATTTTCTATTCAGATGACGAAAAGCAAAAAGTCAGGAGACTTTTTCTCGTGCAAGGGGGAGTATGTCATAGGACGCCATTTTAACAGTACACCCACTTAACTGATATTTTGTTATTATCAGCGTTCTATATCAACGTGTAATCACCAATGATAAACCAATAGTCTAAAATCATGAATAACAGTTTAAATCCTATACTTGCCCTATATGTCGGTCCATTATTTTCTCAAAACCTTGCTCTTTGGTCTCCTATTCATCATTAACAATTACTAACCTGTCACCCGTACCTAAATCTCCAATGCTCGGATACTATGTGTAACGCTTCATTACACATGATACCTGGTCATTGTAGTGATTTAGTTACATGTTACTGAGGTAAAATTATATACTTTGCATTTATAATAAATATTTAGGATATTTACTCTTTTCAGGTTAGTACATTTTTCCTATTTGATAAAGTAAAGTACATCACTTAAAATAATTCATAGAAACATAACTTAGCTTTATATAAAGTATAAAGTTGCACTGAAATCTCGAGTAATAGATTTTTAGTCTGAATAGATACATGTATATATGAACTTTGATCTTGTTTGATACATAATTTATGTTTACATTTTACTATCATTGTACATTTATTAAGATCATAATGTTTCATTACACATGATACCTGGTCATTGTAGTGATTTAGTTACATGTTACTGAGGTAACATTATATACTTTGCATTTATAATAAATATTTAGGATATTTACTCTTTTCAGTTGTCTATCTGGCATTGACATATTGAACCCACTCTACCAAATAAATGTATGCCGACTGGGCTACGTCGACATTTGCATCAATTCCGATATTAAAATTTGATATAGGTTTTTCCATTTCCTATCCCATGTCTGCTATTGAACAATTCTTATCAAGTCATATCTGTCAGTTTTCAATATTGCGTACCGCTGAATGACTTGCATCACTTTGATTTTTTTAGACATCTAATTTCACTATTCTCCATCTGCATGTCCAACTTTATATTTTTTCTTTTAAATATTTTAAGGAAACTATTCAACTTTTTTTACCATTATCATCGGTGGTTTAATCAATGAGGTACCGAAGTGAAAACATATGCGCTATAATTACTCATTGGAATAAAGATGAAAAGCCAATTTAGATCGTCCGATATATTTCCATATGATAAATTAACTGATAATAACTTTCTAAAATGTCCTTTGTCCCCCAGTATACTTCAACACATGCATCAAATTAACCATTTTGTTAAACAAAAATGCTTTATTTCCTACCAGTATGTTAGGACCAGATCTTTATCTATTTTCCGTCTTCGATACATGCACGTTTTTCAATATATAAGAGTAAGTCATCTTTAGTTTTTTTATCTATAGTTTTCTATGTTGAAGTCATTTTAGTTTCATACAGTTTCATTTGTTTTCTGTCTACCATTTTACAAGAATGAACCATCTCCGAGCCAATAGCCTGACAGCACTCAACGAATGTATCTGGGGATTTTTCAGTCATATAAGTAACTCTGTCTATGTGACATCATATCCGTCTAAGTCACATTATACTGACACCAAACTGACCGGTCCTGAAAATATCCATGTAGTGCCAAACGAAGAAGCTTATCGTATTTTGATATGTCGCGGCAAGAGAGAGAACTTTGTGTAAAATTTGGCGTTTAATCAAATAAAGCTGTTTCAGTTTCAGTTATCATAAACTATGTAAATTCTATCGCTATAGATCGGAATTAGTTATTCAATTTTAAAGTATTCGGAAGAATCTTTTGCGACCACGTGATTGTTATTGAGATGTTATTTACAAACTTCTCAAAAGCTGCGGACACAACCATTGCCTGCCATGAGTTAGTAAAACTATTTAAAGTATTATATCAAGAAACAGTTACCGTATTTTTCTTACTCACACTTCATCCTTCCTGATGTTGGTCATTACGCTTTCATCTTTGATGGTACGAATAGGGGACAGGTGGGGTACTCTCTTACAGTTTTCCCTAGCGAATGCCATGCTTTTTCATTCTATAAATTAATGTTGTTTCTCTTTGTGAGGTGTGCACCAATAACCTAGTTTAAACTCCCCAAAGCTGTTTTTTCCCATTTCTGTTCCCAAGATGTGTATCTACTGTGCTCTACTGCATTCCTTTTTATGTAAAAAATAAAAGGTAATGCTAGATTTCCCGGAAACACAGAGTACACCAAGTTTATGTTCGTTTGCTGCTAATTAAGTGTTTAAACACATTTGTATCTGTGGTACACGTGCTTAGCCGATGTGTATGTGAATATATTTACAAGTTCTCTTCTTTCCAATTGTATGGTCGGCTGCTTTTGTTAAAAGTGATTTTTTTTTCTGTTGGATTTCCGGTTATGATTATTGTTTATATAAAAATAATCTTGACGAAAAACAGAAAGTTTTATATAGATAAGGTGGATTTTATTTGAAACTTTCGTCTTTTTCATGTACATTAAGTTACTTAACTAGACTTGGATGCAAAAGAATAGGAATAATATGTAATTGGAATTTCTCCACAAAATATACTTCAATGACGACACAAAACATTATACATTACTACAAAACTGACGCCATTAATATGAATATGACGTTTCTCAGCGCACGTGACGTTGCGCGGTAAATACTTGCATTAATTAGGAAAGAAAAATAAAAAGGCATGAAATATGAAAAAATGTGTTTGTTTCACAAATAAAATTGAAAAAATCTTTAACTGAGTTCACAAAGTGCTATATTTTCACTAGGGTTCACGCGGAAAAGATACTTGCAGTCAAAGAAAAACATGTGGAGGTTTTATAGCATATTGTTTAACCGTTATAATATGAAAAAATCAGTTCTGGTGTAAGAATTAAATGGAGATGCATTATCTTGTTAATGAACCCTCATATCTTTTTATAGATAAAATGCACGCTACAACAATTGTCTAGGAGCAATAACAGCACAGTTACAGAAAGTAAATATTTGTTGAAAGTGTTACGTCTAAAGGAAACAATTAATTAAAATAATAAAAGTTTTGAGTGGGTTTAACGCCGTTTTCCAACAGTATTTCAGTTATGTTACGGCAGTAAAGTTAACCTTACCAGCGTTCCTCGATTTTGCACCAGTACTCACCTGTTCTCCGCAAGTGACTCCCAACTTCCCAGCATGAATCAGAGGTGGAGGGCGAATGGCTTCAGGCACAATGTCTTTTATCGAATCGTAACAGAGATTATACGCACCGCCCAGGGATCGAACTCATGACCCCACGATCCGTAGGTCTGAGCTTTCACCATTGAGCATGTGGGCGGATGAAAAATAGTAAAAGTAAAAGATATCCGGTGCAGCAACTATAAACAACATAAAAGTAACAATTCAAATACTTTAGAAGTATTAACTAGCCGTTAAGTCATATTCTAATACGCAAGAATAGTCCAGATCCTATCATGGTCTAATTCAAATCCGATCAGTAATGATGCTAAATTTCTCACATTATTTCAAAATTGTTTAGTGTATTCATAAGGTATAAACCTATCCTTGAAAGATCCACAATGATAATGTTAATCCGTCAAATGTTAAATGTCCGAAGATGTAATATTTTGTAATTAAAATGGAAAAGTGTTTATGTTCTGCCCTGTACTCAGACAGCTTCCAGTTTAAAGTACCATGGAAGGTTCTAGCACGTTCATGTATCAACAAGGATAAAAAGAAGATCCTTGAAAAAAAAACAGAAGATAGACCTAAAAATAATGTAAACACACGGTTGATTGAATTTTCTAGGAATATAAATAACTTACTGACATACATGATGTCTCAAAACTAGGACAGGGTTTTAGTGCACTGCAGATTGTAATGCCGGTCCACAATAGTTGAGAAAAATAGCCGCATATACCAGAGTATTTCTGGGTCTAGGACAAAATAATATATATATAGCTCTTCTGGGGATCGCTAATGGATGAGGAAATGAGGTTATCAATATGGCGACCGCTTTTGAAAATAATACTGCAAATAATACCTGAAGAAATCAGTAAAAGCTAGGAACAAGTAGTTCTCACGGAATTTTAATTACCTCTCAAAACTGCATTCCCTTAGCAGACATTAATTGTGTTCAATATCAAGAAGAGGATTTTACAAACTGCATCACAGATTCACAAGGAAAAATGTTTAACAATGTTACAAACAAAAAACGTTTTACTGAAATTAAATGCAAGAAAAGTTCTTTTAATCAAAGCAGCTCCTTTGACATCAATTATATTACGGTCAAACCTGTGTAAAGGATGTAGGATCGAAGATAAAACATAGGTCATCGAACTCGTTTTAATTTTATAGGGCATTTTCTCCACCAACTGTCTACGCAGTGCTTAATTTTTGTAAAATTTAAAAAATGGTTGAAATGTAGGTTGATTCCTGTCTCAGACATCTGTAGATAAGTGATGATAGTTACCTATCTGAGAATTTTTGTACAGCTTTGCTTAGCTTTCGGCTCCATCTTGGAACCTTCACCAGGGCGGACTGATGTCACGTGACGACCGATGACCACGTGACAGGACCTTCCTATACACCTGAGGGAGGTCATAGCCTTTATCAAAAAATCTGAATATTCGGCATTACAAGACCAGAAAAAAAGACAAGTCAAGGAAATTCTTGGCAGCAGATAAGGGGAGAGCCACGGTCGTAATGAACGAGAAAGACTATGAAAGTAAGATACAAGCTATGTTGAATGATGACAAAACATACATGAAATTGAAATCTGACCCTACCAACAAATACAAAAGTGAACTTGTGGAAACTCTTCGAGATTGGAATCGTAACAATTTAATTGACAAGAAAACATACGACCACATTTATCTCACAACCGACGAAGTTCCAAAATTCTATGGGCTCCCGAAAATTCACAAGAAAACACTCCACTTAGACCCATAAATTCGAGTATCGGTTGTATTACGTACGAGGCATCTCGGTATTTGGCTAATGTGTTGAATCCGTTGGTCGGGAAAACTAGACATCATAACAAAAACAGTAAAGACTTTGCAGAAAAAAATTAAAGACCTAGAAGTGCCACCATGGAAAAAGTTGGTATCATATAACGTCACTGCCATCCTCACAAGTATCCCGGTGGATAAAGCGATGGAAGTGATTAAGAACAGACAGAAGATGGATGACACACTAGGGAAAAGGTCAACACTCTCGGTGGATCAGATTACCACACTGCTACAGTTTGTACTTAGTACCACATACTTCGTTTATAAAGGAGAGTATTTCAAACCAAAGCATGGGGCGGCAATGGGTTCACCAGTCTCGCCAATAGTAGCAAATCTCTACATTGAGGACTTTGGGCAGGAGGCACAGGCAAAATCGGAAACACCCCAGACCTGTGGTTCAGATAAGTGGACGATACATTCACAAAGGTGAGTGTCCATAATGTAGAAACTTTCACAAAACACATCAATTCCATCGATGAAGAATTAAATTCACCACCGAACCGTAGGGAAACGATCACCTCTCGTTCTGGGACACTGACATATACATTAACGATGAGGGTTCAACTTGGGTTAAGATCTACCGTAAACAGACACACACTGACCAATACTTAAACTTTGAGTCAAATCATCATTTACAACACAAGAGGTCAGTGGTAAGAACGTTTATGTACAGAGCAGAAAATGTGGTGAGTAAGGCTTAGGATACTCAGGAGGATGTTGATCAAGTGAAGGATGCACTTAGGGCAAATGGTTACAACACTGCGAAAAATATGTGCATATACGGGAGTATACGGTCCCGTATATGTCTATTATACGAATATCATAATAAAAGGTATCTTTCCTGAAAGTATGATCAAAACATACGCCTTAAACATACTTTTGGACCTTGACAATCCCTAACTTTGAATACTGACATAAACTGTTGAAACGTATTTATGCTAAGTATGAATGAACGGATCCATATGAGAAAAACACGAATGTCCAATTAAAGAATACGGGATTCCCGTATATGGAATGATCCATATACAGGAATAATGTTTCCGTATACGCCCGTATATTAGGAGTATACGGAATACGTACACTCCCGTATACGGAACCATTTTCCGCAGTACAAAGAATGGATGTTCAGGGTACCAAAGAAACGGGAAAAGACCAATAATAGTGAGAAAAGTGGTGAGAAAAAGACAAAGATCGCAGTGCCAATACCCTACGTGCAAGGTTTTTCAGAGAGATTGCAAAAGGTTTTCCAAAAGCATTGTGTGCTGTCTTACCATAAACCATATAATACCTTGAAATCCCAGCTAGTACATCCAAAAGACCCCATCTCACCATAAAATAAATGTGGTATGATATACAAAATCAGTCGTGAAGGTTAGGACTCAGATTACATAGGAGAAACAGCGAGAAGTCTGGGAAGGAGGGTCAAGGAATATATGAATGTGACACGCAGCAGATTAACCTTAGTGGGAAAACATTGTAAGGCTACTGGGCACAGGGTCTCATGGGACAGTATCAAATTCCTGGGCAGAGAAGACAATACGACTCGGCGCAGGATCAGGGAGACCCTTGAGATCATGGAGGGGGTCCCATCGCTGAACGAAAATACAGGCTATGACCTCCCTCCGGTGTATAGGAAGATCATGTCACGTGATCATCGATCGTCACGTGACATCAGTCCGCCCTGATGAAGGTTCCAAGATGGAGCCGAAAGCTAGGCAAAGCTCAGCAAAATGTCTCAGAGAGGTAACTATCATAACTTATCTGAAAAGGTGGTACTTATAACATATAATGTCCCTTTTAATCTTATAGGGATTTCAAGTCTTACAGGTTAATATGAATATACTGTGATATCAGTGATATGTCTTTCGTTATTACATGTTGACGTAATTACCCCATCCGCTTTATTTTCAATGGGAAAAAAACGTATTTAGATCCATAAAACATTCTGACGTTAAGATTTTCAAAATATTTTGCAGCTTTAATGACACACAAAAATGCGTGGTTTTTATAGACAGGTTTGACTGTATTTGGTAAATTGGTAAGTATGGTAAAAGAAACTTATTTAGCGACTAAAGAAACTTTGTCTTTGTTTCTACGATTTTGCAAGATTTTATACTGACTACAAATGTTTTATCAGAGTTTGCATACACATTGCCGCAATGTCTTTACACAGTGGTTTAAACAGCTTTTAGGTATGAAGTTATACTATTAGATAAATTTATAGTTGTATAGGAGGTTAAATTAGCTATAAAGCGAGCTTATCGTGATTATTTATGCAATTAAGGAATCCAATATAACTTTGCTGATCATCTATGCAAACTTTGAAAATATAAACTTACTTCAGAGATGTGATTAGAGACCAAATCTTGTTCAATGAAGGATTCAAGATAAAAGGTTTTAGTACTAAAACGTTCATTATTTTAAAAGTAAATATTGTTATGCGTTACAAGATGATGACATCATTGCCCATGTAGTTTGCTGTTTAAAAATACATAGAGAAAATATTTGATGATTGCTTTCCGAGATGTCTTCAAGTAAACTTAAATATAGGGGGAAGTTTGCATTAACTGGATTTATCTAATCTACACTATAAGATAGTTTACGTTTTCATACTGTTTAACTTCATTCTTTCGACGGCAAATTTTAACAATATTTTTTTCGATGGATTTGTCATTCTGACCACAATGTCGGCGCATTATGACCTGACACATTCATTCAGAAAACAAGAGTATATAAATAATTATGATAATGCTATTGAATACAGAAGTGATCATTTTTCAGACTAAGTCTAATTTTATCCCTAGAAACCGCCATGCTCTATTTAAAGTAAACAATGTAATCATTAATCTTGATGATTCATTGTTTACTGTAAAGCCTGTCATATAATTTTTAGACATCATGTATGGCAATAACTTATTTATATTCCTACAGGTCTTAATGAAAAATGTTATCAATATTATATTTGTCTTAATTTGTTTTTCTATAATCTTCTTTTTTATTATTGGTGATAATAAAAGTACTGGAACTTTCCATGATACTTTAAATTGGAAGCTGTCTTTGGACAGGCAGAGGACAAAGTTAGACCTTATTGAAACAAAAATCCTGTATTTCTTACAAACGGAATATGGCAAGTTTGGATTTTTTATATTTGCTGGATTTGCATTAACATTGTGTATCAGAACAAATGGATTTATTTTGAAATCTGTGAAAATTTGGAATATTACAGATTGGATTTTTATTTTACAGTGGCAGGATTTGGAATTTTCTGGCATATTAGAATTGAACTTCATGCCTAGTTAATAATTCAATTAATAGGCTCTTTTCCCATTCCGTGGTTACATGCAGAGTTATCTGCATATTGTTATCCAAAACTGCTGGGTGGAGATATTGATATATCGTAATAATCGTTCTTTCTAATAAAATATTGGACAAAATTGATTTATTTTCTTGGTTTTATTTTTAAAAGACTTCTTTACACATTTCCTGTTGGTTGGTTCCATAATGAAAAGAATGAAAACTTCATTTCTATACATATCATTATACCATCCTTATTACGTTGCAAGTAAAAGCTTAAAACTCGCACTGAAGAGCTAATACAAACAATGAGAAGATGTGGTTTGATTAAATATTTAAAAAGACAGTCAGCGCTCTATAATGTAATTTTGGTATAATATACATAATGATTCAATTAATTCTCGTTTCTGTGCCCGAATATGATAAAGATCTTGACAGTGGGCCTGTCCGTCTTGGTTGATATCAGGTTGGTTTTCTGATTACTGTGACCAATTTGCAAGTATTTATTTAAAGAAGGAATATGTTTCCAGATGTATGCCTTTATTGAAAGTACTTTCAATTGTAAGTAATTATAATAACCAAATAGGAAAAGTCAGTAATGCGAATAAGCGAGTTTAGGCGATGCGTGTGTAGCAGAACACTCACACAGTGTATAAAACAGCCAAAATGTGTAAAAGCTATATTTAGATGCATCTGCAATTAGAACATTGTAACATACTAATAGAACTTTAAGATTTCGAATAAAAAACTCAAGGCAAGCCTAAAAATATTTGGATTGGCGGGAAACAGACTTACATTGTTGTTAATTAAAATCATACCGCTTTTCAAATAGAAACAAGATCACATAAAATGGAAACTGGTAAAATTCTTTTGATCTGTAATATTTTAGGGTGTAATTTAAAGTTTCCGTATGTCGCTATTTATAGTCAGATAACTGCTTGCATTTAGATTATCATCAACCTAGAATATTTTGCAATTATGCGAATTCAAACTTTCTTTCTTTTACATTTTCGTACGACAGATACAAAGAATTGTCAAAATGTAGTTTTTTTTCACCAAGGCACAACAATAACTTATTTGCAACCGTATAAAAGTGAATAGTTACGTGGATCAGTTGAGAATAAACCCAATGCAATAGTAACTGTTTTTCTTTACTGAATAAAATGGACATGTCGGTTGAATAGCTACTAAATGGTGCTTATAATCCGATGCATTTGCAGTCATTGAAAAACGATACTTCAACTTGAGAGTTGAAAATAAATGCCAGAAACCCGAAACCTGGTTCCAAAAATCCAGGATACCTAGAACAATAGTAATTTACTGCGAAACTGAGCATAAATATTAAAAATGATTTAAAAAAAAAAAAAAAAAAAAAAAAAAAAGAAAACAAGCGTTGTACAAAGTATCTTAAAACTATTACTAATAGACACAAATTTGTAGCAACTGAAAGGGCATTGACGGGCTTAAAGCATTTTAACGTATTTTCGTAATAAAATCTTATTTCTAATTTAGTTAAATTGTATATATATTTGTATAATATCATAGCTAGATTTAGATTTAGGTATAAGGCAATGGTTTCCAAATAATTTTTACGAGAGAGGCAATATTAGAATAATCCAGGATTAATTTCCCGTCAAAAAATCAACAAGAGCTGTAAAATGCATTTATGGCTATAAACACAATAGAATAAAATTTTGTATTAAGATACAGAAGCAAGTATACTTCAAGTATCGCGCAATAAGTTTCACTGGGAGTACAAATTTTCCTGTTGGAAAAGAATATTCCGAAATCTGATAAAATGTTGCACAATTCATTGTAGAAATCTTACAAACAACGCCGAAAGTCAACATTTTGTTACGTGTCACAGGAGAACTAGTAAAACATTCTCTGTCATACTTACAAACCAAACAAATGGAATTTATCCATAGCAGTTGTATTTGTGATAAGACCAATCAGTTTACATTTGATAAGACTGTGTGATGGAGTAGAATACAATGTGGGAACACCTTATGTACGAATAAGTTCAATTTGGAAATTCTTGATATGAAATATGTCAAGAATGTCTTCCTTATTCTTTACTGACTTATATGACAGAAAAGTCAAGACATCCGTATATTCACTGCTGTTAGGCTAATGTCTTGGAAAATTTCAGTCTTGGAAAACAGTAGACAGACAAAAATGTGAAATAGTATGAAACTAAAATGACAGGAAATAACTTTAACATAGAAACATAGAAAATGTAAGTGTAATTTGTTAACGAATTAAAGTGATAAGTTTGATATAATAAAACAACAAAACATGAAATACTCTTAAATGTTCGAAGGCGTGCATGTACCAAAGACAGAAAATAGATAAAGATCAAGTCGAAACTTGCAAGTGCTGAAACGTACTGGTATAAAATAAAGCAATTTTGTTTAACGAAATGGTCAATATAATTCATTAGGGAACAAAGAACAATTAAGAAGGTTAATATCAGATAATGCAACATATGGAGATGTACTTGATGCTTTCAATTGATTATTTTATCTGTATGCCGGTTAGTTATTGTAGTGAATCTGTTCACATCGGTATCTCATTAATAAAGATATAATTAATTTCCTTGTGATAAAAATGTGAAACATGTTTAAATTCTTTCCCTTTAATATTTGAAAGAAAAAAATATAAAGCAAATCTGTAGTTATGAAGATTGAGAACAGTGAAATTAGACATATAAAATCAAAGTCAAAAAGGTGCATGTCCTTCATTATTACGCTATACATAAACAGGCGGATATGACTTGATAATAGTTATATGGTCATTAGGAGACACGGAATGTGAATAGAACACGGAAAAATGGACGTACAGAAGAGAAAATTGATATACAGAACAGATATGATACGTAATTAAAACAGTTAGATTGACTAAATGCACATGATGACGTAAGGGTATAGAAAAGAATTATATGATCAGAATTACTCATTTCATACTTATGTTACATGCGAACTTAAATAAACAGCAGTTATGAAGAGAATGTTTAAAAATAAAATGA
The DNA here is from genome assembly GCF_021730395.1 of Mercenaria mercenaria. NCBI lineage: Eukaryota > Metazoa > Mollusca > Bivalvia > Venerida > Veneridae > Mercenaria > Mercenaria mercenaria. The sequence continues at coordinate 80,667,150 of NC_069372.1, forward strand.
TTGAATCGATATAAGTTATTGAAAAGTCATGTTTTAATACCGGGAAGTATGAAGCCAAAACAATTAATTGAACATCTTATTCGATACATTAATGCCAGATTAGAGCCTGCATATAGAAATGATATTTTGAATAAGTTGACTGAAATTGAATTTTGTCTTGCAAGAAACATAATCAAGTGACCAAGCTTTCATTTCGGTGATAAACGTCATCTTAAAATCATCCTTATTTCAATGTAAATGATGGACATTTACTGACGTTTTCACTCTTTCTTAACAAGTTTTTACTTTTCACATTGTTGCATTCGGTCATTTTTAGCAAAAGAAATCGTTAATGCATTATTATATCCAGTGTCTTGTTTTGATGTTAGGTTCTTGTGTTTTAGAAACAATTTACTATAACTTTTGAGGCACTGGAAATATTTGAGATGCTCTTTCGAATCTCCCACCTAACTAGAGGCCTGTACTGGTTCTTCCCAGGAAAGAAGGCTTCGCGTGCTTTGATGAAATACACCGGGCACGTTAAAGAATTAGAATTTCTTTTCGCAAACAGCTAAAATAAGTTAGTGGGACAGGCCTATATCTTAAAAGGATTTATCTCGATCTTTTCTAGTTACCTGATCTCACACTTTCGCTCTGGCCATATCACTCTGTGTCTGTTCAAGTGGAAGATACATTTTTCTTCCCACTTGGCTGCGTTTGCTACATGTAAAGCGCCTTTGAGCGTGTTTACCATCAAAAGGGCGCTATATAAAAATGGTGTAATAATGATAATAATAATCATAATAATAATAATAATAATAGTATGATGATGACTGTTGCAAATGGAATCGCGTGGAGAAGCATGTGTTGTTCTTCTTCCGTCCCCACCACGAATCTTCCGTAGCGGTTTGAACCTTTAGTGGTTGAGCGTCAGGTTTGAGTGCCAGAAGGTATTGGCTAGCTTACCAGGCACGTCATATCAAAGGCTTTACAAAATCGTAGATATAGCATCTTTGTTTGGCACTGAGTATTTACAGGAAAGAATGATCCCTCTTCTCTGAAATCCTTGTGGCGATGGATACAAGCAGAAATGAGATGTGGAGGATAATTGTTTTAAGTAGTAGAACTTTGTTTGAAAGCGAACTTAAATAAATTAGTGGAAACTAGCCATGTTTGTTGTTATTGCTTAGGTGCAGATGCAGTTTACACATGTTTGGTACAACCGTGTACAGCTACGTCACCTTTTGTGTTTGCAAAAAAAAAAAATGTTACCCCTTTCACACTTATTAAAGCGTTATAACACAAACATCAATCTTGCTTTTTATTAATACTTAATATAAAACAATTAAAACTTGATATAAAACAAATGCAATGTATTTTTCGAAGCGGTATATATCGTATCTATGTAACGTAAGGGAATGTTTCGAAGATTTTTTTAGCACAAATCAGAAATTTGGAAAGGACATTTTACAGCCGCAAACACTGACGACAAAATAAGCTGGACAAAAATTATCAATGTTAGCGTACAAACTAGTTGAAAAAATTTGACAACTGCGAAAATAACATTGCAACAAATGCACAAGTTTAGCTCAGCTTACTTCTGGTATCTATATGGATTCAAAAGAAATGGAGACACATACCCTGTCATTGTAGAGATATAACTACAACGTAAAATCATGGTGATCAGAGGCACCATTTCAGTCAGAAATGAAATAAATTGTTTAATTATTGAGTGATATGTAAATTTAAATTACGTTATATATTTACCATTTGTAACCGATGTTTTACCTTTTCATTATTCTTTAACCAGTTTAGATGATCCATAAAAAACTTCTCCTGAACAAACTCAATCAAATCCAGTCAGCTATTATTGTGCTTGCTTGCGTTCTATGTTTCTAATGGATCTTTTATGCTCTTCCTTGGTTTTGACTGAAAGTAGATATATTGAAGAAATAACTACAATGTTTAAACGTTGGTAGTTAAGAGCTAGTCGTTTCTAGAAAGGGATGGCAGCATTTTAGTTAAAATTAACACAATCCGTTCAAGAAAATTTTCAAACATTGAATGAAATGGTATTTTATGTATTTTAAGGTCAGAAAATGAAATATATGTATTAACACTGTCTAAACATTTAAGGTTGAAGAAGTAATTTGTCCCAAACAATGAATAAAATTATTGTATGTAGTTAAGATTCCAAGGAATCATACCATGAGGGCACTGCCCGAGTGATTTAGTTATACACAACTGATCGACAAAACGGAATTTTTTCAAGATAAAATCACTGTTTGTGATATATTATATAGATTCTAATACAAACAAATGGAGGATAAATATATTCATTCTTGACAACATCAGCCAAATATTTGCCTGTTCTGTGCAGTTATCCTTTCAAGCGTCCCTCTAAAACGTCTGACGTTAAAACTGTGGCGTACCAGCAGTGAATTATATATGAAGTAAACTTAACTAATTAGATAAGAAGATAATAAAAATGAAAGCAGTGTCACTAAGTAAAGTAATTTAAACCAGATGTATGTCCATAGGACACAGGTGCCTCCACTACTGCCACTGTAACATGGTTTAATGACTCAGATTAAACAGTTTTTTAAGATGTTTGCAACAGAGACTTTTAAGAACCTTATGTGTATTTTTCACCTAGTTGGCCATAACTCTGGCCTAGTTGAGTAAAATCCTAAAGAGAACACTTCAAAGGCTATACAACAATCCTCTAATGTTTTATGATTCTAGGTCAAGTACATATTAACATACATGTTTCGCAAACGTTATTTTTTTTTTTTTTTTTTTTTTGAGTAAATCTGGACAAGAAGTCTGGTCTTGTGTAGTGAAATAATGACTGTAGGTAAAATATTTTTGAAGCTACGCGCGACACCACATTAAAATGACATTTTTTCCTAGGACAGGGGCCATAACTCCTATAAATCTGAATGAATCCGGACACAAAACCCCAGGTGCACAACTGCACATGCTGACCAATATTTGGTGACTCTAGGTCAAATACTTTTGGAGGTACGCGCGACACAACATTAAAATGACTAAGTCTGGGGCCATAACTCCTACACGACTGAATGAATCCGGACGCGAAACCCCAGGTGCACAAGTGCACATGCTTACCGACATTCCTGTAAGTAGTTTAGATTATAGCGCGATTAAGCCAATTGGACCCCACTTGACCCCTTGCCCAATTCTATAAGTGCACTTTGGTCTTACCCTAAACTTAAAATACTAACTTGGTACCCTTGGTACCCTGAAAATCTTTAGTTAAACCAAACGAAAACCTCAAGTTTAACCAAATGAAAACATTTGATTTGATGAACGTAAGGTTGAAGGGTCAATTTGACCCCATTTAACCTAGACTCTTAGTCAGGACAAGTCAATGCCGGACAATTAAAAAACACAGGTTTTACTAAACTTTGTAAAACCTCTGATTTAAACCCCCCAAAAGGTTTTAAACAAACCAAAAAAAATCATATATTTTATATAAAATATATTTCATTAAAAAGTCATAGGAAACTTTAAAACCCTTTACTGAAAAAACAAGTAGCCTTTCAAAAACCTCTTAATACAATTTTAACACTTCAGTTACTACGTTAAATCGGGAAAAGTAAAGACACATATTTATCCACTCGAGAGAACTTCCGCATTGCTAGAACGTTCTATCAACATTGGACTGTGTTATTGCATCAGATATTTATCAACTTAGGTATGCCATTCAAACAGTTATAACAAAGGATATTTCTTATAAAATTAAAAAATTAAAGAAAGGACTTATACAGATATATGATTATTTGAGACTTTACAAGATTACATTATTCAGAGGATGGAAACAACAGCACGATGTAAGAATAGAATTTGCTATATTGTGTCCAAATATTCGGGGAATTTGGTTTAAAAACGGACTTATTGAAAAAACAATTGATCGATTAATAAAATCGAAAAAAAAAGGAAATATGATTTTAGACTGTAATAACAAGGAATATTTTGAATATTATTGAGAAAACGAAAAGAAACGATTTAGTAACGGAAAGGCGAAGCTTACCAGAGGACTTCCCCGATGGTGTAATATTGTATCAAACGACAAAAAGGACTTTTTTTGTCAATATAAAAATCAAAAAAAACAGTAGAATTAAAGGAATGAAACTTTTTTCACAGTAGTTATTTAAACGTTGTATGGTTGAACATTAAACTTGTATGTTGTTGAAATCACTCAACCGTAGGATTGTAGACCAATCACATGCACGATTGAACATCATAATAATTTCACATTGTAAGAATCACTCAACCGTAGGATTGTAGAACAATCGCACGCATGATTGAATATCATAATACTTTTATGTTATTGAAATCATTCAACCGTTTGAGTATGGCATAGGCATACGCATGGTTGAACATTATAATACTTTCACGTTGTGAGAATCACTCAACCGTATACTTATGCCATAATCATACGCATGACTGAACATCATAATACTTTTATGTTGTAAGAATTAGTGAACCGTTTGAGTATGGCATAGGCATACGCATGGTTGAACATTATAATACTTTCACGTTGTGAGAATCACTCAACCGTAGGATAGTTTTACAATCACACGCATGGTTGAATATTATTAAACTTTAGTGTTACTGAAATTACTCAACCGTTTGAGTATGCCATAGGCATACGCATGGGTTTAAAATACGCTTTTGGGGTAGTATGGAATATAACGTTTATGACACATTTTTGTTTTGTAGTAAAGAATATAACGTTCTTGATACATTTTAAAATCATTTATTAAAATAATTTATAATTGTTTGTTCATTTACTCTTTGATTGGTTAAAACCTTTAGTGTTTTATACAATAAATCATAAATGTTTATACCATCTTGTAAAAATTTTAATGAAAAATAAACAATAGTAAAACAGAGTTTTACTTGTTTTGTCTTGATATTGTATGTTGTTTTTACTTAACCACGGGTATATATCTAAATACTTCTTTCGGCGGAGGAAGTCCAAATGGATCAAAGTACAAAAATATTCAAATAAAAAAACCAATTGTTTCCCGGACCGACAGAGTCTCCCAATTTATAAATCCGCCTCGTCCTTTGCTTTGTTTTTGGTAAACCTTTAATTAATTTCTACTAAATACACCTAAAGTTGTTATACCGAGTTGTTTTACCCATTGTTCAATTTCAAAGTTAGAGATTGGTTTGTTTATAATTTTTTATTTTTTTTTTAATATAGGAATTCGTCTGTGTGGTCTCCGTTGAGAATCAATCTGTAGTCCATTTCCACTTAACGAAGATGTAATCAAAGGTATCCCTAGACTAGCAGCCAGCATACCCAGAAAGCCGCCATTTTGTTTCTGTTTTTGTGGTAATTTAATCACTCCAGACCCTACTAGTTGCTTTCTTTGATTAGGTGTAAGATATGGTGATATTATATTTCTCTTATCATTAGCTACTGAAATCATACCATTTCCAAGTATTTTACTAACACCAGTACTGGCCAAACCCAAAAGGGCCCCGATGCTAGAGGGGCTAATATTTTGGAAACTATTTTTGCTGCCATTGGAAAGAATTGTTTTCCTAACAAAAACCCGCCAAGCTCCAAGAATCCTCCATTTGACATTGACTGGACATTTGTTTTTTTTTGAAAATGGTATTTCTAATCCCTTATTGTTTTTAATAGACTTTTCAATTTGATTAATTTGTGTTTTTGTTAAAAGTAAAGGAAAGTTTCCACGTAATTGTTCATGTTTTAATCTAAAAGTATATGGAATTTTATTATTATAAGCTTGTGCTAAATTTTTCTTTTGTCCATCTGTTAGGTTAACTTTATATTCAATGTAATCTGATGTCATTATATATTAGATTTATATTTTATTTACAAACTAACAGGTTCATTTCCAATAGTATTTATTTTAACTGTTTCTTCATATAATACAATTGCATAAATACGATATCTTGCAGTGGGAAGTGTATTTAAACGTAAGTGTAATGTGATATGCTTAGGATCTTCTGTCATTCCTTCCTTTTTAAGTTAAAAAGACGGCAAGATTCCAGCCTACAATCATTATCTGCGCATTAGCTTTTAAAATGTATCTATAAATTTGGATTTGTTCTTGTGAATTACTTTTATCAGGTCGTTGTAAATAAACAAACACATGTTCGGGTTTTTTTTACACCCGTGTTATTCTAAAAGTTGTATTAACTGTTGCGTATCAGTTGACTGTTTAAATCATTTCACGAAGGTATTTCCAACTTGTTGCTTTCATATATATTTCAGAAATTAAATTAATTCCATATGGATTAAAAATTAAAACCCACAAAATTAATCTAGTTACAATTACCCTACCTTGATCAGCAGCATTAGCTCTAAAAATTAATTCATCATCATTTATTAATTGAAATGTTATTTGCATTTGACTTGGTGGTAACATGTTTTGTTCCAAACCCTGAAAAAAAATGAATAATTATTTAATGGAATTTTAGCATTTAACTCATTACCACCCTGGATTAATCCTTTTCTAAAAGCAAAAGCTTTATTATATCCAGCTTGGTCTGTTCTGCTTTCAGCACTAGCGTTAGCGTCTAAATAAATAATTTCATTTGTTCCAGTTGATTCTGCATAATCCTTAGATAGTTCAACTAAATCCTTTACATTTAATACCTTGTATAAATTATTACAATCATAAACAATTTTTCCATTTTGTTTTACTATAAGCTGATCAATTAATGACGCTGCATTATTAATTAAAGCAATTTGATCTCCGTCAGCATAATTATTACCATTAGCAAGCTTATTTTCTTTAAAACTTACTTCAAAATAACCATTAAACAAATCAAAATATGAACTTCTACCATTAATTGTAAAGTGATACCCACTTTTTTGTTGTTTAACATTATTTCCCAAGACAGAAATTAAAGCTGTATCTAATTGAATAGGAGTTAGTTCGTATCTTTCACAATACTGCTTTGTTCTAAACATGTATATTATATATTATTTTATTTTTTATTAATTAAATTAATTAATCTGTGAATACGTTTACGCCGAGCTGAAGTCCCAGAACCTGACAATAATTTATTTAATTTTATATTAATATCCTCCTCCTCATTATTTTTATTGTTATTCTTTTTTTGTAATTCCTTAACAATCAAATCACCAACTGCCGGAGCAGGTTTCTTTTTAAATTTTTCAACAATTTTATTAGCAGCTAAATTTCCAACTTCCGTTCCAACCTTTTTTGTTCCACTTTCTAGCGCGGCTTTTCCTGCAGTTTCCGGAGCTTTTTTTCCAGCTGTGCTAATTGAAGATGCAACTCCACTTGAAAACAATTTTGTTAAAGTGTCAAAGATACCTGTACCAAGGACTGCGTCCTCGGAGACCACAGGTATACCGTGTATATTTTCTTCTCCTGTGTGAGCATCAACATAAATAAATATTCCTTTATTTTAATCATAAACTTTCTTGTACATTATATAAAACTAAAATTTATAATTTCATATTTCTTTTAATATTAGAGTAAAACTTGTTTCAACCCCATTGAAATTAATTATTCTACCAAATATGTCTGTAATATATATTCTTATTGAATTTATAATATTTTTTTTAATTTCAGAATACCCAACTCTTTGTGGTTCTTTTGTAAATGGATAAGCTCTTGTTAAATCTGCAGTACTTAAAGCATAGATAATATCACTAAAATTACCATCAACAAGTGGAATTATCAATAAGATCACAATGAATATTAAATTGTATCCACAGAGTTAGTTATATTTGGTGTTGTAGTTCCCCATTCAGTATTTCTCAATGCTTTTTTTCTCAAATCCAAGCAATGTATGAAAATTTGACATTCTTAAATCCAACATAAAATTATCATGAATTGAAACCAAATCTTAAAACTACTTAAATCAAATTCTAAACTTATTGGAGCAATGTCTGATTTATCAAATTTAAAATCATCATTGGTTATAAATATTTTCCTTATATAATTATTAATGTCTGTGTAACTGTAAGAACTATTTTGAAATATAATATCTTTCCATTCTTTACCATTATTATAACGAATTCTTTTATTGTCATATTCATCACTAATATTATGCCAAGAGTAAGTCATAGTGTTATTACTATCCAAACCAACAGCATAAGTTTTATTTTTATCTAGAATTAAAGAACAACTAAATCTAATTGTAAAATCACTTGGAGTATTTTTGTTATCATCTTTAACTGTTTCAGAACTTAAAACTATTTTTTGTTCCATTTATATGTTCAAGAAAAATAATTTTTATATAACATTTCATGTTGTTCTGGTAGCAATTCATTCATTTTTAATAGTTCATCAATTATACTAATACCTTCATTTTTTAGTTCTTCATTATTATTTCCAGCCTCAATTGAACCACAAATTAACTCCAAGTCATTAACCAATTCTTCTGGATTACATGGACAAAACGTCATATCCATGTCCTCTAATTACTTTTTTAAATTTCATAGATCTTTTATTGATAGGCAATCCTGATTTTTCTGTTAATTCTTTGAATATTTTTCTTGAATGAATTGTATGTTTTTTATTATTGTTATATCTTTTATTAATTAGATCAATCAAAACATTATCTACTTTAGTGTTAATTACTTCTTTTCCAGTTCTTTGATCCTTAGCAATTAATTTGTTTTGACCATAAAGTTTATTTAAGTTAATAATTAAATTACCATAATGTCCATTTGGTGAAACTTTATATGAATTATGATATTTGATTCCCTTTCCAAATACTTCTGAGTCATTAATAATTTTTGATAAGCGTTCACCGTATCTTTTAAGTTTTTCTTTGTCTGTTTTTAACTCCGAAACATACTCACCTGCAGCCATAGGTTCTGCATCTGAAAATTCAATTTTTTCATCTGGTTTTTCTTTACTATATTTATTTATATTACGAGTACACTTCTTTAATTTTTCGGTAACCTCTTTTCTTGTTTTTATCCAATAATCTTTATCTTTGTTTATTGCTAACTCTGATAATGTGGGTAATTCCCATTCTGATAATGAATCTTTATCGATATTTGTATCTAAATTTGCCTCTAATTCTTCAGAAAATTTTTCAGGAAATTCTTTAGTGTCTTCAAACTCATCATCTTCATCATCCAAACCCATATGATCTTTCGGCGGTAATAACGGTAGCGGTTCTTGGAATAGCTGTGGTAAACCTTGATATGTTTGTATGTCTTTCATTTTATCACCTAGTAACGCTAATTGCTCCTTAATTCCAGGTAATGCTTTTAACTGACTTGATAATTTTTCTTTTTGACTTTCTATTCCTTCAGTAATTGGTTTATAAATTTCATTATACATTTCTTGACTAGTAGCTTTTCTTATCTTTTCTCTTCTTATTTCTTCTTTTTTCGCTTTTACCTTTTGTTCAACTAGGTTGTTTAGTTCTCTTATTTCTTTAAGTGTTGCTAACATTTATATAATAATGTAAGATAATGTAAGATAATGTAAAATAATGTAAGGTAATTTAATATTATTATATAATGGAAATTCCAAATTATGATACAAAAAGTAATGCCAAGCACAATAACTTTAAACAACATTATCCTTATATGCCGGATTCATGTTTTAGAATGTTAATATGTGGATCTTCTGGATCTGGAAAAACAAATACATTAATGCATATGATACGAGAACCTCTTATATATTATGATAAATTATACATATATGCTAAAAACCTAGAACAATCTAAATATCAGGATTTAATAAATCACTTAAATGGAATTGCAAGAAAAATTAAAATAGATCCAAATGAAATACTCGAATATTCAGCTGATCCCAACCAAATTGAACCCTGTGAGAATCTTGAATCAGAAAAACAAAAAGTAGCAATATTTGATGATTTTGTATGTGAAGATAAAAAGGTTCAGAATGAAATAACAAAGTACTTTATTCAAGGACGTCACAAAAACTGTTGTGTTATTTATTTCAGCCAGTCTTGCTATAAAGTACCAAAAGATATTCGAATTAACTGTTCACATTATATTTTATTTGAAAGTCCAAGTAAACGGGAAAATGATATGATTTGTAAGGAACAAAATATTAACCCTAACTCTTTTGCTAATGCAACAAAACAAAAATATGATTTCTTATATATTGACAAACCAAGGAAGTTTTTAAGAAAAATGTTTACAGGAATTATATAATAATTATATAATAATTATATAATGGGAGTTTTTAATGATTTAAAACAAATAAGTGAACCTGACAGTATAAGTAAAGTTAAATTTAATATTGATTTAAGTGATTATGCTACTAAAAACAATTTAAAAAACTTAAAAATGAATCGGAATCGTATCTTCACAGAAATAAGGAACTTGATTAAACAATGAACAGAGCATTAGATATGGGAGGTAATAACCTTATAAACCTAGGAGATCCCGATAAACCCAACGATGCAGTTTCAAGACGGTTTATGTATAAAAAAGTTCAAAGTGTAATAGATGACTATAATCTTGAAGACATAAAGTCTATAAAACAAACACTAGAAGAAGAAGTAAAGAATATTGAAGATTTAACAAAAGATTTTAAAAAGAATTCATTATTAATAGTTGAATTACAAGATAAAATTGAAGAAGAAATGAAAGCTATGCTTGATTCTATTAAAGAACTTGAAGAGAAATATGATTTGAAAGATGACAACATAAAGTATTTAGAGTCAATTTAGAAATTTTACACAATCAAGTTCAAGAATTAAAAGATAGTGTGATTAAACATGAAGAACTAAAAGACAAGATTATTGAAGCTGAGAAAAAGTTACAAAATATGTATCTGTTAGAAATTAAGACAGAAGTAAATAAACTAAATACTGAAATGGCAAAAGGGAATCAAGATTTACTCGATACATTTTCAAATAAATTTGCAGAATGTAAATCTGAATTGGAAAAGGCAGCTTCACAAAGAGGTGATGACCATGACACAGCATTAGATAACCTTGAAAAAGAGCTCAATTCTAAAATAGATGACTTTAAGAAACAACTTCGAATTTGGATTAGTACTGTTGACACACGTCACAATTTAAAGTACGCAGACTTAAGTAAACTTACAAAAATATTACAAGAAGATATGACGCAGCTTAATGCTAAAGCTGAAGAACATAAAAATGAACTGGACTTTGTAGTTGAAAAATCAGTTAAACAAGGAGAATCAATTACTGCTAATACTGAAGCAATTTCTACTAATACCCAAGCAACTGCTACTAATTGGGAAAAAATTACAGAAGTAAAAAATGTTTTCTTAAAACAAGAAACACAATTAGCCAGAACAAAGAATACTCTTGACAATTTGTCTGCTTCTGAAGTTGCTACAACAAAACGACTTGATGATTTAGCTGGAGTAATTCTTGAACATGAAAATAAATTTGCAGAATATAAATCTGAACTGGAAAAAGTAAGACGTGAAGTGTTTCTTTTTGAATACAAAAGTAAAGATGATTTCGAAATATCACCCGATGGTATTAAAACATATACTCTCACAAGAATATCAATGACAAAGTATTATGATATCTACAGCGTCTGGATATAATCAACATATACTTTGTTTGATTTGGATTTCTTAGGGCCCGTTCAAAGACTTGGGGTGGGGGGGCGTCTGTTTAATGTGGGTTATTTAGATTTATTTAATTTGGAATCTGGAAATATCGTAGATTATAAAGATTTTATAAACATAAACCAAGAATATAAACTAGCTGTACCGGATGTACCTTTAAAAAATGTTTTTTCAGTTAAAAAAGCTGGAACTTATGTCATATATATGAAGTTTTATTTAATGCCAATTCATGGGACGAAAGTATGTCCGATATCACATTTATTTTTTAGGTGGTGGCGAGAGGGTTTTATCGGTAAATTTTCCTCTGGGAGTGTACATATAACACCCGTGGTTAGTAACATCGATGACTTCAGTGATGCTGATAGAGTATATATGTCCGATAAAAATACGTTAGTATCTGTGTATGAGAAAAAAAATCAAAATTTATATAACAGAAAAAACAATGTTTGACATTAATCCTTATGAGGATTCATTAATGAATACATCATTTCATCTTTTGCCGGGTAGTTATGTCAAATTCTATATATTGGAGGAATATATAAATTATAAAGAAAGTAAACTTTTGAATTAAAACCTTAATTAAAACTTTAATTACTGTAGTTTTATTTAACTGGAATAATTAATATAATGAGAATATTCAATAATATTAACGAAAAAGTAAATAAAATAGAAAAACAAATAATAAGAAAACCTCCATTGTTTTTAACATCGGCAACAGAAGATACCGATAGTGGATTATTTCAATGGAAAGTTGATAGTGCTAGTCCTGGTTTAGTTCAAAATTGTAATAATGTAACAATTAATTTTAATTGTATTTTAATTATTCTTGTTGATGCAAAAAAATTAGATAAAGGAGAAGCTAAATTACAACTAAAAAATAAAGAAAATATAATTCTTCAAAGTTACCATGTAAAAAATAACAGAAAAAATGAATCTATTTCTGTTAATTATGCAAATGAATTTAAAATGAATGATGTTATTTATATTAATTCTTTAAACGTTATGAATATTCAGTTAACAATTTATGGTTCTTTAATTTAAGAGTAAGCTAATGTATCAATACCATTATCAAGAATATATCTTTTATCGTCATAACATGATAAAGATGTTTTATTTATAACATAACTGGAAAAGATTGTGTTTATCAGACCGAATAACTTTAAAGGTGTGATTACTTTGGGTTGAATTAAACAAAGTATATTTGTAATTTTTATAAAATATTGTTTGCTTTACAACATGTTTTTTAATTCCTTTACATTTTTTAATGTTAACTTCGTTTTCTAATAAATATGAATACATTTTACTACGTAATCCAACAAATTCAACAAAGGGAATGCCAGCAGCTTCGTCTTTAAACTTTCCAATTACTTTTTTATTATTGTCGAAATAAAATTTTGAGTTGTTATCGTAATCACTATTATCAAATAAATCTTTGTCCTTATACAAATCCTTATATGCATATTTGGTTTTAATTTCATAACATAATGAATCAGTGTCAGTGAATAAAAGCTTCGCTGAATCCTCGTACTTTTCCTTAATGTAATTATAATGAAAATCATACATTAAATATTTTGATAAATCTAGAATGCACATTCCAACATAACAAGATATGTTTAATAACAAGCTTTCTTTTATTCTATGAATACCAAACAAATTCTTGTTAAACGTCGTTGAACTAACAAATGAAGGTTTGGCAATATATTTTAATAAAAGGTTTTCATCATGAGTTAATTTAATATTAACCCTCTTGCGCAAATTCTCCATTGTCTTAACGAATACAGAGTTGTTCATTAACTTAAAAAAGTCCTTTTCAAATGAATTTTTTGCTTCAGATCTTTTTTGAGTATTAAAATCAATATACATTTTCAAACAAGGACTTTCGTCAAAACTTAATATTTTGTGTATTTTTGTTACTTTTAACCCTAATTGTTTATATAGTTCAAGGTTTTTATAATGAACTACATAATTTTGTTTTTTCATTAAAGTTGGAACTAATTTTTTTTACATTACTTTTTCCTATTTCAAATTCGGTTTTAATATTTTTACCATAACCAGGAAGCCATTCGTCTGGTATTTTGATTTTTTCAGGAGCTAAAGGATAATCATTATGTACAGTATGTAATTAATTGTTTTGGATATTCAAGATCACATTCAACTATAAAGTTAGTTTTACCTTTTGCAATTAATTTCTTGAATTGTTTTTCGGATATAAATTTAAAGTTTCCAGAGGGCAAAGGTCGACACATGGCCCAACCATAAAGATTATTGGCGTCGAGGTACATAATGTATTTATATTCTAATTCAGGATCATAATCTTTCATATATTTATTGTTTGCATTACTGTATCTGTTTGAAATATAACTTATTCCTCCTCTCAGTCCCTTTTCAATAGAAAGATACATATCAATATCAGTTATTAAATCTAACTGAATTCCAGTCATTTTTAACATTGCATCCCAAGCTAAACCAGGACTACTAAAATAATGGCAAGGATCTAATTTGTAGTACTCTAAACATAGTTTTCTAAAATTTTCGAATACATCAGCTAAAAGTAATACGTCAGTTTTTAAATATAGATCATGATATTCTCCCATTGTTTTAATTAACATTTTTAGCATGTTCATATTCATTCTCAGATATGAAATAATATAAAATTGAATAAAACTCTTCTTTAGGAGGTCATTTTGTTTCTTTGAATTTTTTAAATGAATCCATGTAATCATATGGATAAACGCCTTTTGTTTTTAATAAATTAATGTTTTCGCAATTAAATTCTTGAGATAAATATTTAAATTCTGGAATATATTTTACTAAGTTATCCAATATCCGTCATAACATCTTAAATTATGAAAAATAACAGGAATTTTGTGTGTTAGTCTAAAATTAATATTACATTCTGAGTGAGCACTTCCTCTGAATTTTCCTGTTATATGACAATGGTCTCGAACAGGATTTTCATTTTCCTGATATTCTTTTTCACATATATGACAAAACTTTTGTTTTTTAAATTAACTTTCATCTTTTTTAGACATTCTTAGTTCTTTGTTAAAGTTACAGTGGCGCCTGCGTGTTTGTTCCCCGAGTTTGCGGGATAATGCGAGCAACTCGCGTGTTGAAGGCGAAAAGTAAAACGTGTTGCACGGTTAGAAACGCGTGCATAAACGAGAAATAGTCATTGCGCATGCTTAGCGTGCAGCGTGCGCTGCCGCGCAAATAAATATTCTCCTGCGCATGCCTAGCGTGCCAAACCGAGAAGGTTAAATGCGCATGCCCAGCGTGCAAAACCGAGCAGGTTAAATGCGCATGCTCAGCGTGCAATGGATTTAAATGTTTTAAAATGTATGTGGATTCATCGTCTTACGGTTCTAGTTTGAAAGATGATATTTCTTTCAAATTTTATTTTTGATTTGAAATTAAACTTTTGATCATTTCCGTAAAGAATTTTTTCTAAACAGTATACCCGGAAAGTAGTGTAGACAGGATCTAGTAGATGTTGTCTACATCATAAAAAACGGCAGTTCCACTGCATATTAAAGCGGCGACACTGAGATGATTTGGATTCGCCTTTCATCAGTAAGTGTTGAAATGTTACTATAGTTACGCTTGATTTTATTGAGCACTATGTACTGTATGATAAACACAAATGTAATATATACTTCACTGTATCTCTCATAAGTTCGCGCATTTGAAAGATTTTTAATACTTGTAGCGCGCAAATGAAATTACAATCAAACTGACTAACAGTGGTGACTTCCCTTTAATAATTTAACACCATTTGCTGTCAACGAAGGTGTTGTCATCTGTTCTGTTGAAAATGGAAATATTCTATGGTTGGTTTTACATAGTTCTAGGGTTGGTACTGACCCCATTTACCCTTTTTTAATGTATGGATTTCCTTTTTCATGATGCTAAGCCTATCCTAATTGTATTACCAGTGCTAACTGGGGCGTAGATATTATACTCTAAAAGTGTCATGGGAAGCTGTTTACAGAACTTCACCAGTAGTGCACACACAGTAATTAACAGTTCATATAAAAACAGTATATCGCCTCGTAATTCATATTTCAACAATCTTTTATCATATTTCGGTAAGTAAAATTGTTTTACTCTGGGCTCAAGATTAAGAAGTGTTTTAGCGTAAATTTCGCTTTGTGAAATAAGTGCTTACACGTGCATGTCTGATAATTTTTTAAGCATATAAAAACGTTAGATCTTATGAAATAACAGAAACGCACGCAATGACCTTTTTATTGGCGTAAACAAAATCTTGAATCGTCCGGATCATGCTTTATGTAAACATGAGCACGTCAGCATAAATTCTCCCACATTGAACATAAAACGCATTGAATGGTACTCTATAAACCCCCCACTAGGTTAAACTGTTTTTTTACACTCAATTTCTGTGTATAGCAAATAGTTGGGAATTGATATTGATGGTACGGTAGTGTATTTTAAAGCTGGTTGTCGATTTAAAATTTATCAATTTCCGGTGCGGAATAACAAAAATGTCTATTCTAAAGAATGTATAAAAAAGTTGAACAACACACTCTTTGCATTCTTAAACAACAAAACTGATCCCCGAAACATAGATATAAAGGTATATTGAATATTCTATTTTCATTCGGTATAGCGAGTGTGAAGGCCAAAACCAGCCAAGGAAAAAGAGAGAAGCAATTTAACTTAAATGATGAATTGAAAACTAAACTGCGAACAAATGCATGGGTGTTACACCGATAAATATGTTTATAAAAAACTGATTCTGTTTTTTTCACATTTAAAATTGTTTCAAGAGTAAAATTACTTGTAGTCATTTTCAGATTTTACCATTTTACTCAGTCACAAAAATATGTTAAGTAAAATACTCATTGGCCAAATAATTTATGGTTCCCTGGTTTAGGAAAAAAGTCACAGTCAAATCAGCACTTTTAAACGCACATCTGGGGGTGTATTTTGATTGACACCAGCACATAAATTTGTGAAGTTTCAACTTCGGGAACGTGCGAATTTTGCCTTTGGGGACCATGTTTTCATAAGAACTATACAAGTGACGTACTTTAGGGTTATAATATACCCCCAAAAATAATGTCGACAATTCATTTCTCGCCTTCTTTCAATTCTCTGGATAGCATTTTGATGTTGACCGGTACTTTTCCATTACTTTATTTTAAGTTTAACAAATGCTGATGAAATTGAACATGACCTTGTTGTAAACCTGTCAATCATGACCTTCACCATCGAAAGAAAGGAGAGAAGAATTCGCTATTATTAGTTGAATCAAGTTTATATTTTGACATATTTAACGCATTTGAAACTGTTAAACATGCGTTTATGTGGTTTAATACAGATATGCTAATGAGTTTATTTTACATAAATCACATATCATTTTGGGGGTATTGCCCATATCCTTTCCGCAGCCTTAACGTAATAAATCATATTAGCGTCTCACGCTTCCATTAGAATCACATTTATTTCACATATACATTATTTTGAAAATATTCTGAAATGTCTAGGTCGGTGTTCTCAAAGATGGTTAGATCTTACATTCCAAGGCATATACTGACACTCTCAGAAACTTCAATAAATACAACCCTTTTTGAGCGTTTTGATGAAGTTCCAAAATTATCAGTGTCCCCTTGGTTCATGACAGACCCATTTGGGATTTGGTATTATTTGAGCTTCAAATTTGTTTTTTGCTAAGATGAAATGCTGACATGGCAGTACTAAAGCCTCAGGTAGTCTCAGTTTTCAGTTGTTAGAAAGTGCTGAAAAATTGAAAATTGACTCTCAATTGCAAAAAAATAACGAAAAACAAAATCAAACGAAGTCATGAGCGTTCAGACGCGGGTGACCCTGCGCGTGACCCCTGAATTTCTACGAATCAATATGGCTTTCGTTTTAAGTTTAGCATTTTACTTTCATTTTCTTTTCTTCCGGAAAGAGCTTAAGTCGAGTGGACACATTTTCTGTTTTAAAAAACATATATGCTGGCGAGATCTTGTTTTTACATAAATATGTGCTGGCTCCTAAGGTTACGCAAAAGAATCTCAATATTTCCTAGGTTCACATCAATTTGGACTAGCCCGATCTTACTTAGGACCGAATTCTGCGTATTGTATATCCTGTATAGGACTTGATATTAAAACAGGGAGAAATTATGTACGACGGCGTGCTTAGCTCAGTCAATAAGCATCAGAACAGTATTACGATGGCCCGGGTTTGAGTCCCGGCTGGCGCACATTTTTCTCACCTTGGACATTTGGCCGTCCAGCTTTGGTCGGTGTGGTATTACACTGGCTAGTGCTCCTACGCATGTAATTGCATTATATATACTTAAGTACTTTAACTGAAATAAAATAATCCAGGCCATAATTTCAAATGGTGGGGAAATATATTAACGGTATGAGGACTTGATTATATAAAACAGGGAGACAGTGTGTAGGTGGCGGGTAGCTCAGTGGTAGAGCATCTGAAGGGTATTCCGGGCTCTGGGTTTGAGTCCCGTTCTGACTGTACTTATTTCTAAACCCTTTGACATGTATCAATAACCAGTTTTTAAAGTAATTTGCTGTACTAGTCAATAGTTATGACTAGTTGTCATAGAAAATTGTCATTAGGGTTGTTTTTGTAAATATTTCATCTATATCATTAGCTTCGCTCAGGTTTTAAAGTATACTTAAATTATGACATTTTATTGACGAAAAGTTAAATTGAATAAAGAGAAAAAAGTCTCTCAGTGAAAAGGAATGAAATAATGCTGTTTTAAAGCCTAATACTTGATTACATGGAATTGATAGATATAATCTATACATCAGTGTAAGTTCTGGTAAACTACTTTATTGTTCATGAGCTTACAGTAGAATTTGTTTTGTCGAATATTAACATTTTGGTTATTGACTAAAAGGGTGTTATCTGCTTAGTAGGTTTAAATGTACGTTAGAGCATTTTTGTTGTTGTTTTTTTTTTTTTGTTACATATGTGAGTGCCATTCACATCTGAGCACTTGTAAGTAAGGTTCTGGCAGCAAAATAAAGATATATTCAATTGGATCGTTGCTGTGTTCACATTCTGACATCATACTTGAAATGGTATAAACATATCTTTGGTACTATTGTTATCTTGCTTATATCTTACCTGTAAACTTCACATAAACATTGTCCATCATACATGCAAAGTAAAGTAATGTGCAGGACCCAGGGACCATTATACATAAGGACAAGGTCACCGAGGTGTTTACTTAGGGTTTTTTTAAGGTTAAAGTTTTTTGGCAACCTTGTTTTTCTGTCATATCTTTGTAACTATTGCTTATGTATTTCGTAACTTCACATTAATCATTGTCCAACTAAAGCCAAAGTATGTGCCAGTGTTTGGCCATTATACGTAAGGTCAAGGACTCCAAGGTGTTATACTTCGGGTTCTTTTTATAGGTTAATATTTTGACAGTCTTTGTTTTTCTGCTCATATCTTTGTGACTGTTACTCTATATCTTACTGTAAACTTCCACATAACATCTTGCTCATAGCACTCCCTAAGCATCCAATACAGCTGCGCCCTTGTACCAAAAGTCAAGGTCACCAAGGTTTAGATTATTTTTAAGGTTAAAGGTTTTTCGGATACTTTTGTATTGTCTGTCATATCTTTGATTAATGTTACGTATATCTTACTGGCTAATGGCACTTAACATTGTCCAGCATTTATACAAATTACTGTGCAGGGGCTGGTCCCATTATACCAAAGTCCAAGGTCAAAAAGTTGTTATACAGGAAGTATTTTCATGTTAATTTTTTTTCAAAAAGCTTCGTTTTTAGAATATATTTAGTTGCTTGAAATTAAATAATTATTTCTTTATTATTATCATCTGCATTGACTTGTTGTGTTACATTCTGCATAGCTCTGATGTATTTTTACTAATTATGCCCCTTTCATACTTTAGATTTTTGGCAATCTTCAATCTTTGGTATATAACTTTACTTTCAACATAAGATTAAGATTTGATACTACGATGTTCTTTATCATCATCATTACATGTGTCTGGTAACATCCCCATAACTCTGATTTGTATTTTTTACAAATTATGCCCCTTCTATACTTTAATTTTGTGACAAATTTTGTTTTCTGGGCATAACTTTGGCTCACTTTATAAGAATAATGACTTGAAACTAAATATATCTTTAGCATTCGTCATTATGGCATGTTGGTAACATCCAAATAAGTCTTATTTGTGTTTTGAAGGAATTATGCCCTTAGTGTATCTTCCTTTTAAAGTAGAGGTCTCTTATTGGAGTTATTTATTCATTTACTGTAAATCGCTGATATTGGAGCGCGCATGTCTTACGGACAGCTTTTGTTTAAAATTCTATTTTAAATGTAATACTTTGTCACAAGGAAGATCTAATTAGGTCATATTTTGCTTCAGTTGTGCGACTAAGGGCCCACTTGGGCCTCTTGTTTTTGAAGTCTTAATTATAAAACTTACTGAATGATTTTCCCAGTCAATAGTCTAAAACTGTGATCTTTCAGTGCAGACCTGGGCAATACATTTGACTGTATATTCTGCCAAGTTATGCAATAAGTGTATATTCTTCAGGACTCCTTATATAGTTAATGTTGTCTTGCTGTGTTAATAGTTGTGCACAAACTCAAATAAGTCATCTACTTAAGAAAATAAGAAAGTAAATGACAGCCATATATTCAGAGTTGGAAATCGTTTGGAACCTTGTTGGATTTTTTAATTCGGACAATGTAACCACAATATATGTGTAGAAATGTCTTTGAATTATTTTGAGATTATTTTTATGCTAGACCGGACATAGATTTTGGACATAGATTTTACTGCACTAAAGCAAATATACGTGATTGATGTAGTTCGGAATTTCAGTTTTGGAAATAGTCATACTCATTAAAACAACTATAAGCTAAATGTGGATGAGGCCATTTGGTTTCGGGTTACAAACAATTTGAACAATAACTATCGGTAATTTTCATTACGTCAGTCACCCTAGTGGATATCTAAAAAAATGGCATTAACAAATGGTACTTTCATTTTCTTAAATATGTGGTTTTCGGTGTTCTAAATATAAGTTTTAACTTTACCCTGCTTACCTTTCATATGGACTAGGCTGTCTTAAAGTTTGGGTAGTGTCATTATTATTAGAAGGGGTGTTCAATCAAAATTTACTGGACCGATATAGCCAAAACAATGCAGGACCATGATCGGCCCCGCACATCTTGCCCTGCACTGTCGCAAAGGCAGAATAACTTGCCGCCGAATGTATCATCATTTTGCTAAGGCTAGGCCCAGGGGTGGTTTCGGACTGGTCGGCCACCGTTGAACTTTTTGCGGCTAATAGTTTTTACTGATAAGATAAAGATTGTTTTTCATGCCAATTGTTCATTATGTGTAATTACAATTTGCCACGTTTTATTTTTAGTAATATGTCTGACAGTCGTACCATTTCGGAAAAAATCCAATACATTTAAGATTTCTATAAGTTTACGACGCTATAACTAGAACTCCAAAATGACAAGCGTGGCATTATTAGCTCGCTATTCAAAATAATAGGTATACAATTTATATAGGGACAAAAAGTATTTTTTCTGAAAGTTCAGGCTTACGCCTTTGATTATTTGGTATGTAGCCATTTCCTAGGGGATCTCTAACTAAGATTGTTCAAATTATGCCCTGGTTTGAAAAGAGGACACACACTGGGCTCACTTGTTACATGAGGTTCTATAGGAATAGATACTTACAAAAATTATCAGATCTTATTTCCTACCTGTTTAATTATAATTACCTGATGGCCCCGAGCTATAAGGGGGTCACTTGACTGTGACCTGACTTACTGACCTACTTCCTTGTTTTTATTTTAAGAGCAGCTTGTATTTTGGAGGACATTGTACAGTTTTGCACACGATCTTATAACTGACTTTCAGTGTCCATGAATATTGACTTACTGACTACTTTTTAATTCGTTAGCATCTCAGTTTTCCATTTTAAACATGTGGCTCAAAAATTACTTTGGAGCTGAGCGACCCAGAGTCATATGAACCATGTGGTTTTGTTTAAAATGATATTTAAATAATTCGTCTATAACTGATTCAATTTTCTCGTGTAAGTTTGTATTTTACTGTATTTATTTTTCTATTACTCATTTCCAGGGATAGGTCATACCCCCCAAAATTACAATGTTTACGACATTATTTTTACTTTTTACAGGACATGTAAACGTAACAAAAAGAAATGAACATCAAAATGGTGACACAGATCCCCCCCCCCCCCCCGGACTATTGCTGACCCCTTAAACTTTTTCAGGAATATAACTTCATAAAACTGGCGTATAAAATCAAACTGCGATTTTTTTCGATGGCGAGGTAGTAAAAACAGTTGTGTCTCTTCGTTAGGAACGATGATGATACAAATATTTACGTACGCATTCAAATGATGCTGTTCATGGGTAACAGAAGAAAGTTAAACTTTGGGCAGTGTGCGAGAAAGGTAATTTACTTCTGCATGACGAGAAAATGATGTTTGCATGGCTTATTTTATCGGAGGCAGCTGCAGAACCACAACAGGAACTCTTTTTGATATTATGTTGTGAAGTCTGTCTGACGGTTTTCGGCCTGCTTTGGCGAGACTGTATTACGGTTGTTTTATACGAAAATCTCGATAAGTCCGGAAATCGCGCTTTGTGGAGAGAGAAACTCGATTATGATGTTCCCGCTAAAGTAAAAAAATCTTGCGTTCGAACCAGCAAACCTGTAGTGAATACATTCACCGAGAGAAAGTCACTTGCGTCGGGCCAAGGACTGCAGTTTTTTTCCATCATCCCGAAGATAGTATCTTTCAAGGTATAAAGTCTTTTCGCTGGACCAGCTACTTCTGCTAACTTTGACATCTTTTTCTCTGTCTCTCCTTCGGTGGGCCTCTCAAAACTCTGGAGCTCTCGATCATAGTGGCGGACGCCCTACGACTGAGCTATCATGGCACACGATTCCGTTACAGTGTTTTGATTGTGGTCTAATTGGAGAGCAGAGATGTTTAAATAATGGATAAAATAATTTTACGACGTTAAGTCAGAGCAACGGCCGCAAACTAGCGTTTTTATAAAGCTAGCTTGTTTACATTAAATTCATTTACAATTAATGTGCGGATGCCATTGCTGCAGACGACAATTTATATTGAAAGCGAGACTAAGAAACAGCTAACGAATACAATACTATCACTTCGCGCTAAGGTAACCACAGAGACCGTTTGCTGAGGTTTTGACTCACTACATACTCTATATGAAATAGGGGGACTTTTGAGCTGCTGCAGCGCCGCACTGAACAATGCGCACACTGGGGCCATTTGAAAGGTCTGTGGACTTAGTTACTTTTTCTTGAAGAATGTTGTCAGTGCAATATACAAATTTATTGAAAGAATGGAATCATTTTCGTGACAAGTTCTGTTTTTTTTTTACGACGAAAATGCTCCAAATTCAAGGATATTGTTAAATAACTTGAATCAAAAAAGAATGCATCACAGGAAGGAATGTATTTCTACAGCGCCCCAAAACTGCGAACTATTAGATTCCGTTATTTTCTGTAATTTTTTCGCGCCATTTTCCTATTTGTGATGTCTGGATACTAACTGAATTGATTATTTTGCACTTTGAAAACAGATATTTTTAACAGTGCAGAATTATATTTTGAATCCGGAGTTATGAATTAACGTAGGACATTCAGGCTATAAAATGATAAGATCTCGTATGCTTGATTTATGGTGAGCCGATTCGGCCTTAATTGTTCGAAAATTGTAGTAGGTTGACAGGTTTATACTTCAACAGTGTTTGTTATGTGAAGACGGACTGTTAACCAAACCAGTTGGTCATTTATTTTGTACTGTACAAACTTATGTTTCCGCAAGTAACTTCCAAAACTTCCCCAATGGAATCAGAGTTGGAGACAATGATTTTCAGGTACAGTTGTTCTTTTATCAAATCGTCACAGGAGACATACGCCCTCGCCGGGAATCGATCTCCGACCCTGCGGTTCGTAGATCGGCGCATTCCTTAAGCTAGAGGGCCGGACTGAAACAAGTACTAAATATACCCTGGATTCTCCAAATGGTTTGATTGTTGCAGTTATTTTTTTTCCACTGATACTGATATTACTTGCACAAGGACCAATTATTGCTTGGTTTTTAGGCTCACCGGTCACATAGTGGAGCTAGAGTGGCTTGTATACCCTTCGTCCGTCGTCTGTCCGTGCGTCCGTTTTTTTTTTTGCGTGCGTCATACCAATTTTTTATCACTACACGAGAGAGGTGTCATTAATGATTTAATTTTAATCCAAACTTGGCACATAAACTTGAATCGCATAAGATCTTGAGTCCTTTCTTGAACTGGCCAAATCTATATGGTCAGAGTTATGGCCCCTGAAAGGACAGAATTAGCTTTTTTGACCTTGTCTTGCACATTTGCAGGCTTCATTTATGATTTGAATTTAATCAACTTGCACACAACTTTTATCACCTTAGGTCTAGTTCCTTTCTTGAACCGGCAAAATCTGCATTATGGGTTCCAGAGTGTTGGCCCCTCAAAAGAGCCAGAATTAGGCTTTTTTTTTTACCTGTCTGCACAATAGCAGCTTCATTATGATTTGACTTTTAACTAGACTTGCGCCACAACTTGTATACCACATGATCTTGGCTCCTTTCTTGATCTGGCCAGTATTCCCATATGGGTTATAGAGGAATGGCCCATGATGGGCTAACAATAAGCTATTTTGACTTGTCTGACAATAGTGCAGCTTCATTTATGATTTGCTTAACTAAACTTGCGCACAACTTGTATCACACAAGATCTTGGTTCCTTTCTTGAAACTGGGCAGATTCCATCATGGGTTCTCTTGTTATGGTTCCCTCAAAGGTTCCATAATTCGGTTATGTTGGCCTTTGCAACCAGATAGAGATTTTTCTTTTATGGTTTGACTGCATACGAACTTCCAATATATCTTCAACAACAATAAATCTTGGATTCCATGAGTTATTTAATATCTGATTACCTCCCCTGATTGTAATCAAAATGGATTTATATCAGTAAGTACTTATAGGACACTGGCACCAGATCAGAAAGAAAATGCCTCCGTACGTGTTATACCTTACCCTTAGGTATTCTATGTGAACCATGGTCGTGAACGGGAAAATATACTAACCCGTTTCAATCGCGCATTTCATGCCTAAAACACGCAGTGGAGTAAATGTGTACTATGAATATCAAACAAGTGCTAATTTATCTTCCATTGTGTACTGGTCCCATGCTTTTAGTACATCTTATCTTAGAAAAGCAACGCGTAGTTTATAGTAATTTCAACATTACACAAAAAACTTGCTTGAACTTCCCTGGTGAAGTTCCGTTCTAGATTACAAAACCATTCTGATTGGCTGTTGTAAAAATGTATGTCAATCGTCATTTTACTACACGTGTTCGCTAAAATGTAAAAATGCAGCAAAATATGCAAAATAAATAAAATATACAGAACAGATGCAGACCAATGTACGATTTCAAATCAAAGATCATGTACAAGATGAATTTCATTATTTCCAGTTTTAGTGTAAAATTGTGATTTTTTAATCTGTTTTAAAATCTGTTTTTGTTTGTTAACGTTTCGCCAAACATGTGCGCACTGCCGTGACCGGATGTTCATTAGGGAAGTTCAAGCAAGTTTTTTCTGTAACGTTGGCGAAAGCATAATATATGTTGATAATCTTAGCAATATGGAATACTGAGACAATGTGACTGGTGCACGATGGAAGATAAATTATCGCTTGTTCAATATACAAGGTACCCATTCACCGAACTGCGCGTTTAAGTTGAGAAATGTACGATTGAAACGGGTTAGTGCACTTTCCCGTTCATGACCATGGTTCTTACAGAATACCTAGGGGAAGGGTAAAACACATACGGAGGCATTTTCTTTCTGATCTGGTGCCAGTGTTATAGGACTTATTTGAAATTTCATTATTGTCATTAGTTGGACTGAGACAATCAGGGTAGGTAACTATGGACTGATTTCAAATTACCTCCCTTTATTTGAAATTAAAATGGATATATCTTCCTAACCAACGAAGATACTGATCTAAAATTGCATTTATGTCAACAGATGGCCTTGGACAATCAGTGAAGATACATATTGACTGAATTTATGACAAATTACCTCCCTTTATATTTTATCTAAATGAATACACCTTAGCATCTTCAAATGAGATTTGTTTGAAACGTTATTTATGTCTTTCATGGTAAGAAATAGTCGTATTAGGTAACTCTTGATAGAACATTTATCAATATGAATACTTTACTAATATATTGCTGTATAGGCTTGTACTCTGTATCTTCTGCATGCATATACCAATGCATCATTACCTCCTCTGATTTTAATAAAAATGGATGTTGATAGAACTCATTTGGAATTTCATTATTGTTTTTAGTTTGACTGAGGCAACCAGGGTAGATAGTATGGACTGATTTATGTCAAATTACCTCCCTTTGTTTCAAATTAAAATGGTTGTATCTCGGTAACCAATGAAGACAGTCATTTGTGCCATCAGATGGATTCGGACAATCAGGGTAGATAACTTTTGACTGAATTTATGACAATTTACCTCCCTATATTTTATGTAAACGAATATATAAGTATGTAACGAGTATCACGTTAGTACAAAAATGCAGCATTTGAGCCTAGGACCCTCTATGTCAAAACTTGATCATATTCATTTTGAGCAATGGTACTCCGGTGAGCGATACAGGGCCATCATGGCCCTCTGGTTTATTTTTGTAATTGAAAAACGCACCATGTAGAGGTTGTTTATTACGAAAATGATATTTTTGTTATAAAACTTAATTACTTAAAAATATTTTGTGTTTTTAGGATAGATGATACATCGGTTTTTATCGCATGACGTGATTAAAACATGTAAAGGTAGCTTGTTCCTGTTTAATTTTGCTTCTTACTGTATTTTCTTTCGATATAATAATATTTTATAGTATCAATAAAGTTGATTTATTTCATGTTGAGATTTTAAATATTTTTCTTGCTTTGTCTATCTGTTCGACCTTTACTCACGTTTTGCTACTGATGCATTACCAACTTTTAGAAACATCTCTAAACCGATAAAGCGGGACAGCTCTTATCTATCACGAAATCAATAATCCAGTATCAGCGCTTCCAGATGCATTCGTCGATTTCCGTATTAATTGTTGTTGTTTTAGTAACACGGGGATGGGGGTCGATAATTAACAGCTTTGGTCATTTTCTGATGCATTTTCTGGCGGGCGGTTTGCGAAACGATATACTTGAATGAAGTTTTAATATTATTAAAGTGTCGAAAATTTATATTATACTTTATCAGTTGTCAAATAAAAGTGATATTTAAGAATACGAATATGTTATCTAAAATATTTAGAAATTGTTACATTTTATACATCAAACACATAAATTTACGTTCTTTTCAATACATGAAACATCATGTTAAACATATATATATGTACAAAAAAAAAAAAACAGAAATATTCACTCACAAGAAACAGTCTGTAAATAAAATAAATATTAAAGAATATGAATAGGTCATCTAAATTATTTTAAAAGCGTAACATTTTTTTTTTAAATCTAACACATAAATTTACGATCAGTGTAGATGATGATCAGCCTGCACATCCGTGCAGACTGATCATGATCTGCACTGTTTACCATTCAGCCAGTAACTTTTTGGAATGCACCCCTTTTCATAATTTATAGTACTGTCCAAATTGAAAGATAAACAAGTTCAAAATAGAAATTTAGCATGGTAAGCATTAATTTTCTTATATCGTGCTTAAATAGAAATATCATATTTGCGTGACTTGAATAAGTACTGCTGACAAATACGACTACCATAGTATAGTTTAACTATAAATACATTAAAAAAATAAACATTAAATAACAATAACTTCAGCAATAGCTTAATTTTAGAATAGCAGACTTAACTAAGTAATTACTTAAGTTTTTCTCATGAAATTTGGGCCAGGATCTTTACTCAGTAAATATTTACGGAACACATCTATTAATGATTTATGGTATAATCTAAATTCATAGATGGACAAGTATAATATATTTCTAAATTTCCTACTGTCGTACGATTAATAAAATAAGGGTAAAAATCATAAAAATAACTCCCGATGGAAAGGGAAAAGACTACAGAAAAGACAGAAGAAAGTGAAATATATACATATCAACGCAAAAACCATTAAAATACCTAATAGTATCACTTGAAGTAATTGGGATAACATATTTTTATGACCCGATTTGAAACAACACTGACCGGATATTGTTTACCCCTAGGCAAAATTGTAATACACAGTAAATATTAAAGGGTAATTTTAAAACATTTACAATTAAAATGTGTGCAATCTTTAGACTAAATAAATAATAGATAAGGCCACACCAAATTGGTGTCTTGTTCTTCGGATTTTTTTCAAAAATATTTGGGGCGAGCGAGCGATAAAAAAAATTATTTTTTTTTTCCAAATCATCGTTTATTGAAGCGAGCGAAGAGCGATGAAATAAAAAAAAATCGCTTGTGTCATGTTTATCACCAAAACAAGTGTATTTCTATTCATAAACCGGAAAAACAAATGTGTGTGAAGTAACATTCAGACAGCATTGTCTTAGTATTTAATGTTTAATGTGTGATGCATGCAATAAAAAGTAAGAAATATTTCAGCGCTTTTATTATTCTGAAATGTCTTATTTATCCCATATCACTTAACAATTTTCTCTGCTCGTGACATTAGACCTTTTAACCCTTGAAGTGCTGGACAACATGTATCTATTACAAATGCAGATCACACAGCACTATATTGAACCTGTTAATCTGAGGTGGTACTATTCGGTGCCGAGTCTGCAGGCTGGGTTTTACTGTCAGAAATCAAAATGAAAATCCAGCACTTTGAGAGTTTGACAATACAAAGTAAACAAAAACAAATGTTGACACTTTCGAGTGACATATAAGCAAATGTCTAGAATTCTTGATGTATTGTCATGTACCATCTTTAATATCACTCAAACCAAATAAAGAATTGTAGAACAATCAACAAACACAAAACTTGCGTTTAAGAAACACACATAACCCCGGCGGGTTTTACATGATTGTATCTGCGCGGAAAGATTCATCTTATTGTATAAATGCAGCAGCCCTGACATCTCTGTAAAACTGCAGCTCTGGGAAATCTCAACAGCTGTTGCTGAAAATATCTGCCGTTCGTTATCTCAGCATGAGATAGAAAAAAAGACATAGAGGGCTGCCATTTTGTTATGCCCGATTTTAAAAGTGTTCGAATATTGCAAAATTTAAGGTGGAATGCGCCCCAAATTTTTTTTCCGAATTTCGCCCTGAAATTTATTCTATACAAAATTCAGGATATATGCGATTACGTTCCGATTTTACTTTGTCGCCATATTGTTCGAGTTTTTTGCTATTGTGTCACAAACATGGCCCCTGACGTCACTTTTCGTGCAACGCCCAATTCCGAATGCTGTCGGCATTTTTCCTTTCCTGCGCTCTGAATGTCATAAAAATGAAAAATACAAAATAAATTTCACTTTGCATTTAGAAAATGCTTCTCAGTGGTACAAAATTCAGCGAAATAAGATTGACGCTTAAGACGTCAGAGACGATATTGTGACGTCAGAACGGAAAAACTCACATCAAGTTTTGCTATAAATTTTGCCTTGAAATCCAGTTTATAAAAAATCGGCTCGATAAAAAAACGTATAACTTTGGTATGTTGTTTCACAGTATGTGTACGTCTAGCAGACATATATATACTTAGGGGTCACCGACTTTTATTTTTCAATATTTGACGATATTTTACCCCTACCCCATTAAGAAATTTCACGCTTAATCGTGTTTTCACGCTAAATCGTGTTTTATTTAACAAAATGATCTAAATAGTATGCGAAGTTGCATGTATCAACGGTAAATCGGAAAGTATTGAGATACATAAGCGGAGATTCGCTAAGACAGTGTTAAAGAAAAAGTCAGATTTTTTAAAACATGTAATAAATTTAAACATTCAGTGATTACGGACATGTTCCGAAAAGAAGAATTGTAGATATGAAATGTAGATATGAAATATCTTGGTGAGATATTTGATAAAGGGTGTAAATCATGTTAACGACATGTCGTATCTAAGGATATTATCGAAAACAAGAAATATCTTTAAAAAAGATGGTCGGCGTGATGTAACTGAAGCACAAGTTATACATAGGCAGAAACATCTATTTTAAATCTTTTGACAATGTTGAAAGGGGCCTCTGTGAAGTTTTGTATAAATGAGGACAGTAGTTGTGAAGAAGACTGTGTTTAGAAATTGTGGAGGGACACACGACGGACAATCACAAAAGCTCACTTTGAGCCTTTGATGCTTAAAAGATGGTAACAGTAAGCAAACAATATTAAAATACGTTCTATACTTTATTTCTGGAATTGTTGGAAGCGACATGAACCCTTACCCTACTTCAGCTTATTATCAAATTTGTCTATCATTCAGAATATGTACAGTACTGTTTTCACCGGAAAGATTAATTTAAAATTTAGAGTCTAAAATTTAACAGTATTGGACATGAGTAGTATAGTAATTGTTTGTGCGAGCGTTCAACCCCACTTGACCTATAACCCCTCGGTCCAAACTAACCAATTCCGGACAATTTAAAATCCACAGGTTTTAAACCCAATTAAAAGTTTTAAATACATATGATATAGATGAGTTTACAGAATAAAATATATTGTTTGAAAGAAAGAAGATTTACTGATAATATAAATCCTCATTATGTTACAACAAAAAACGGGAGAAAAATGATAAGGGCTACTTGTTCATCTGTGGAAAAATAAATCAAGTTTGTTAAAAGTACAGGGGGTAATTTAGATATTCACAAAGCAATGTTACCTTTATTACTAAGAAAGGTTTAACACTTCCAGGGTATAATTATTGTGGGCCAGGAAATCCCCTAGATAATGGACCCCTGTCAATGAACTGGATTGCAGTATGTATGGACCATGATTTTTGCTATGACAGTGGTGTAAAAAAGGGTACATGTGATAAGCAAATGCTTTCCAATTTAAATAAAACTAAATCAAAAACATTTGGAGAAAAGATTGCAAAACATTTAGTTGTGATACCTATAATTAAAACAAAATACAATCTTGGGCTGGGACAAAAGTCAAAAAACGGGGAAAAGGGGGTAGAGGTATACCCCCGGAATCACTGCAGAGCCGGTAACTCTGAGCTACCGCTGGAGCGATGAATTAGCAGAAGAATTACACAACCAATAAAAGAAAATTTAGGAAACGAAGAGTGATAGTTAATGATATTGATGATACTTGGTCAGCTGATTTAGTTGACATGCAAGCTTTTCAAAATATAATAAAGGAGTAAAATACTTGTTAACCGTTATTGATTATATTAGTAAATATGCTTGGGTTATTCCATTAAAGAATAAAACTGGAGAATCTGTTACTGAAGCATTTGAAAAAATAATTTGAGAAGGACGATTACCAGTAAATTTATGGTAGATGAAGGAAAAGAATTTTTATAATAAAAAGTTTGAATCATTTTTGAATAAAAATTAAGATTATATGTATCATACATTTAATGAAGGAAAGGCTGTAGTAATAGAAAGATTTAATAGAAGTTTAAAAAGAATAATGTGGAAATATTTTACAGCAATAATACTTATACTTATTTAAATAATTTGCAGGATATGGTTGATAATATAACAAAACAAAACATTCTAGTATAAAAATGACACCAACCGAAGCTAGTAAAAACTTAAATAAAGGTACTGTTTACTTTAATTTATATAGTGATTTAAAGATACCAAAGAGTAAAGCAAAATTTAAAATTGGTGATCGAGTTCGCTTAAGTAAACTTAAAAGACATTTGAAAAAGGATATACACCAAATTGGACAGAGGAAACATTTATAATTTATAAAATTAATAATACAAATCCCAGAACATACACTATTAAAGATTTAAATGATGAAATAATTCAAGGTTCATTTTATGAACAAGAACTTTTACCTACTCACACAAGAAGTTTTTAGAATAGAAAAAGTTATTAGACGAGACTATAAGAAAAAACAAGCTTTAGTAAAATGGAAAGGTTTATAGTGAAGAATTTAATAGTTGGGTTCCGTTTAGCGATCTTGAACAAATTTAATTTAGAAAATAAAAAGTTTAATTATATAAATGAGTAATAAAAATCTTATTTCTAATAATAATGGAATAGAAACAATAGATCAATTAATTATTCACTTAAGGTAAACTAGCTGCTGCTTACAGAAAAAGTTATAAATTTTGCGGAAGAGTAAGTTACTGGATTATATATTACAGCAGGTATTTTTGGTTGCTCAGCTGCATTAGCACTTGTTCCAACTATTCCTGTATTTGTAGCAGTTGCTGGTGCTGTTCCATCAGTAATTACCATATTTACTAACAGACTAAAACTTGACGACAAGAAATTTATTTTTAAAAACACATCATCACAAAATAAAACAACTTATAACAAAAGCACGGATTGGAAAAGTAAATAAAGAAGATCCAAATAAAGTTATTCAGAATATTTTTACAATACTATTAGAAATGCAGAAGAAAGAAAAAAAATTATTCAAACACCTCTTGAAATGCATATGAAGGAATTTTAAACTTAACGGATATAAAAGTAAAAAGAAGAAGAGTTGTATTAACTTAATTAAAGATTTTTTTCTATAAGAATTTTATATAAATGAGAAAAAATATATCAGTTGAAGGTAATATTGCATCAGGAAAAAGTCGTTTTTAGATATTATTAAAGAATATAATCCTAATTTTAATATAATTCCAGAACCAATTCACGAATGGCAAAATGTTATGGATCACGTGCAACGAAGGTTCCAGCTTCGCAAGTTTAATTTATATAACCTTTTTGAACTTGTGCTCAAGAACCTTCCAAATATTTATTTCCTTTTCAGCTAACAACTTTAAACAGTCATATAAAAATGTTATCTTCTGCTAAACAGTTTGATGGTGTTTCTGTCCTTGAACGTTGTTTATTTAACTAACAGTACGTTTTTACAAAACAACATCACGACAATGGTGTTATAAATGACCCCGAGTGGGCAGTATACAATCTTTTCTTAACTGATCATATTATAAAACCATACGGAAAAAATCCAATTGATGGATTTGTTTATGTTAAAACCGACCCAGAAATATGTTTTAAAAGACTTCAAAAAAGAAACAGAACGGAAGAAAACAAAGTTGGTTTAGATTATTTAGGAAAACTACACAAATTACACGAAGAATGGTTAAACAGAATGTTTCAAGAAGGTATTAAAATTTTAACAGTTGATAACAATTTAGAAAAAATGACTTTAAAATCTTATTCAAAAGATATAGATAATATAAACAAATTTCTCAAATCAATATAATTTCATTAGGTGCGTTTTTAAATATTTTTTTCTATAAGTATATTATATAGATGGTTAATAGAAAGGTAGATAGAATGATTATGCCAAAATTATCTAGCACTTTAGGAGAAATAATGAATCCAGATAAAAATTCATATAAGAAAGTTCTTAAAAGAAGAAATGTTATTAAATCAAAAGTTGATCAAATAGTTAGCAATGAATATAAAAATCATGTCATTGATAAATTACAAAATGTAATAGATCCTTATCTTTTAAAAAATAATTTATTTGAATGGAACTGTGGTTGTCTATTAACTGAAGAAGAAGAAATACTGAAAGATTATGTGATTGTCCAGACCAAATAATTATCGAAACAATCCTAAAAAAGTTATTGTAACCGATTGTGATACTAATGAAGAAAAAAAAATTAAAAGCAACTTACAAAGCATCTAAAGAATTTAGTATTAATGCTGGGTTAATAAAAATGTGTTGTGAAGGGACAAACGAGTAAAATGTGGAATATCAAAAGTTAATGGAAAAAGATATAAATTTAAATATTTTATTTCTTCTTAAAGATAATTTAAAACTTTATTTATTTTATTACTTTTTTAATTATTTTTTTAATCCTTTTTTGCTTGAAGATTTTTTTTCTAAATATAATATATAGATGGAAATCGAGAGATCTACAAAACAATATTATAAGAAATTTGAAATTAAAATTACATTATAGACAAGATCCAAAAAATCAATTATATTTAACTATAAACGACTCTTATGAAATACTTAAATCTGAACTTAAAACTTTAAAAGGTATATAAAATAAACGTTGTTTTAAAAATAACTTTTGCAAAAATGGATATTTAAAACTGATACAATATACAAATCAGCTTATTTCAATCAAAGGCTTTAGAAATTATTAACACAAACGAAATAAAAATAAATTTACATCAAGCTTTTGATGAAATAATAAATAGAATTGGTATTGGATTTCTGAAGGAAGTGGCTGGAGAATAGAGTCAGTTGATGCTCATTATATAAATAGATATAAGTATAGTCCATTGGCTGCTTCAAGTTATTTAGAATTACTAAACCATTAAAAAATTCAATGACAGGATTAATAAATAAAAAGAATGATGATAACGAATTTTTTTGATGGTGTCTTTTAGTTCCAAATTTTTCCTGTTGAAAAAGCCCCCCAAAATTTCAAAATAAAAAAAAAATAAAACGATCTTGTTTTATACGGGAAATTTTTAAATTTTCCTTTTACATTAATCAAATCCCAAAAAATAGATTTTTTAAATGAAATATCTTTAAATATATTTGGAAAAAAGAAAATGTTTTTTATCATTGACATATAAAAATATAAATACGAAAAAACCTTGACTGTTGCTAATTATAATGATAAAATAAATGTAAAAAAACTGATGACGCTGTAACCCCCCAAAGAACTGTAGCCAAATTATGTTTGGAAAAAGACTTTAATGATTAATGAATAACAAAACAAAAATCAAACAAAAAACTTTTCTGAGATCTTGTCTGCAACACTTTACCAAGAAAAAAATTTTTAAAGAACATTTTCCCAAATTGTTTAGTATTAATGGTACCCAAGGTGTAAAAATCCCCAAAAAGGGGAAGAAAAGTACAATTTAAAAAATTATCATAAGGTTTAGCGTACCTTTGAAATTTTGTGTTTTTGAATCAAAAAAAAGAAGTTTTAATTTTTTCCCATCAACTAAAATCTTCTTTTACTAAAACCATTAAAAAATTTTTTTTATAGATTGTGTTCGGCAAAAAAGTTGTTTGTTGCTATGACGTAAATATACAAAACCCAACCAGATTTATAGAGGTCTAATGCAGTTTATAAATTTTATTAAAAAAAATGCTTGAGGAAGGGGAATATTGTAAAGAAATATTAAAAAAACTTTTAACAAAGACTTGAGAAGTAAAAAAAAGATGGAAGTGAATTTAAAAAAACAAAGTTTTTTTAATCTGTAAAAAAAGAATATATAGAAGGTGTGTGCCAGTACTGATCTTGTCATAAACAGGAAACTTTAGGGGAAAGTGCTACCAGAATGTAATTTTAATTTTGACTAAAAAAAAAATTCCGTTTTTTTTCCCAAATTTTAAAGGGTTTTGACGGTCTTTTATTATGCAAAAAAATGGGAAAAAAAAAAATTAATGTTTTTAACAATATGGAAAATTTATGGCTTTATGGTTTCCCCCCGACTTGGTTTTTTTTGTTTCATTCCAATTTATGTCTCAATCATTGGACAATTAGTAAAAAATTTCAGAATTTTAAAATACACACAACTGAAATTTAATTTTGAAAATTTGCGAAACTGGGGCCTTCGGTTTCACTTGAAAAATTTAAAAACAAAAGGTGTTTATCCCTATGATTACTGGATTTTTTTAAAAAATTTAAAG
Source organism: Mercenaria mercenaria (assembly GCF_021730395.1). Classification (NCBI taxonomy): domain Eukaryota; kingdom Metazoa; phylum Mollusca; class Bivalvia; order Venerida; family Veneridae; genus Mercenaria; species Mercenaria mercenaria. Next base: position 80,702,601 of record NC_069372.1, read on the forward strand.
AAAAAAGAATTACCTTCTAAAAGAGAGTTTTTTTCAAATTTTTTAAAAGAAAAATTATTGACAACGAAAAGAAATGCTAAAAAATTTGGGAAAAATTTAAAATTTAATTCACTGGGAGAAATCTGATCTATATTTAAAAACTGACGTATTATTTTAGCTGTGTTCCGAAAATTTTTGAAAAATGTTTGAGTCTACAAATTAGACCTTTTCTTATTTTTGTAGTCCCGGTTTTGTTGGGATGCAAAGTTAAAAATGACTGGAAAATTTTTGTTGATTTAATAACTGATATTGAATTTTATCTTTTTTTTGAAAAGGGTGAGAGGAGGGGTAGTTTTTTTCAAACGATACATAAAGCAAAAATAAAAATTTTGAAAAGGGTTAATTTAAAAGAAGAAAGCAAATACTAGTCCTCGAGCCAAAACTTTTCGGTTTGGGATGTGTCAACCTTTTTCCCCCTGGAAACTTTAAATTTATATCCGAAAAACAATTTAAGAAATTAATTGCAAAAGGTAAAACTAACTTTATTTTGAATGTGATCTTGAATTTCCAAAAGGGAAATTTCATAAAACCCAAATGATTATCCTTTAGCTCCCGAAAAAATTAAAATACCAGTCAATGGCTTTCTGTTATAGTAAAAATATTTTTAAAAAAGAATTTAAAATAGGAAAAAAGAATGTAAAAAAAAAAGTTCCAAATTTAATGAAAAAAAAAAAAATTAGTAGTTTTATAAAAAAACTTGAACTAATACACAATTTTGGGGGTTTAAAAATAAAAAATCCAAAAAAATTAAATTTTGACGAAAGACCTTGGTTAAAAAAATATATTGATTTTAATATCAAAAAGTCTAAGCAAAAATTTATTTGAAAAAGGGCTTTTTTTTAAGTTAATGAACAATTTGATTCGGTAAGACGATGGAGAATTTACGCAAGAGGGTTAAAATTTTAAATAAAATGATGAAAATATTTTTTTAAAATACTTTGCCCAAAACCCCATTTTTTAGTTCAAGATGTTTTAAATCTAACCTTTTGGTTTCTAGAAAAAAGAAAGTTTTTTATTAAAAAGACCCTTTTTATGTTGGAATGTGCATTCTAGATTATCAAAATATTTAAGTATGATTTTCTTTTAATTTTTATTTAAGGAAAAATATGAGGGTAATTGTAATTATATTCATGACACGATTCATTATGTTATGAACTAAACACCAAAGATGCAATGAGGGCTTTTTATAAGAACAAAACCAAAGATATTTGAAATAGTTTTGATTACCCGAGAAGTAATTCAAAATTTTATTTTGATATTATAATACAAAAGTAATTGGAAAATTTAACGATGAAGCTGCGGCATTCCATTGTTGATTGTCGGATTAATTAAGAATAAAATGTATTCATATTATTAGAAAAATGAAAGGAATGTAAAAATGTAAAGGAATTACAAAACTGGTTGTTATAAGAAAACAATAGTTCATAAAAATTATTAAACGATACTTTGTTTAAGTCAACCAAGTAATCACACCTTTAAAGTTTATTCGTCTATAAACACAATCTTTCCAGTTATGTTATCTAAATTAACAAAATCTGTATCATGTTTATGCCGATAAAAGATAATCTTGATAATGGGTCTTGGATACATTAGCTTTATTTCTTAAATTAAAACTTTAACAATTAACTCTATAAATAATAGAACCAGTAAATTGTTAATATGAATATTTCATAACGTTACAGGAAATTAATATAAAAGCATCACAGTGAACTCATTTGCATTTAATTCATAGAAATATATTCATTTTTCTATTATTTTTTACATTGATAAACTTTGAAGAATTACACTTTCTTTATTTTTTATTGTAATTTAGCTTCTCCTTTAGCTTAATTAATTGCCCATCAACAAGAATAATTAAGATGCAATTTGTTTAAAATTGCACACAATATTACCACACCTGACACCAAACCAGGAGATAGCATTTACAGTTTTGCCATTGATAATTCCATCCATCGGATCCTTGGGATAACTTGTTAAAACCAATGGAGGTTTGCGTATTATATTGCTTTCTAGTTGTTTTTCTATTTTATTTACTTTTCATTATTAGTATTGAATATTCCCATTATATCATTCATTCCAGTTAAATAAATGTCCTTTTTATTTTAAACTAATTTATTAATAGTTTGGTCATGTACTCTTTGATTATGAATTTAGTATTTTATACAAATAAATCATACAACGGTACTTGATCTTGTAACATTTTAATGAAAATAAACACAATTAATATCCGACAAAGCATACTTGTTTTGTCTTGGATATTGAACATTGTTGTATTTTTCATTGGTATTATACTATTAATGATTCTTTGGTGGAGGAAATCCAAACGGATCGAAAGACACCAGTTATTAAAGTAACAAAACCCAATGGTTCAGGACAACAGAGGCGGTTCCAAATTTATAATTCCACTCAACTTTTTTTTAATTTTAGTCAAATTATTTCTACTAATACACATCTTAAAGTTTTTATTTTTAATTGGTTTACCCATGTTCCCCAATTTTCCAAAGTTAGAAATAGGTTTGTTATAAATTTTAATATATTTTTTTCTATAGGAATTCGTCTGTAAGGTCTCCGTTGAGTAATCAAATCTGTAATTCCTTTCCCACTTAACAAAGATGTAATCAAAGGTATTCCTAGACTAGCAGCAACTACCTAAAAACCCACCGTCTGTTTGTTTTGTGGGGTTAAGTTAATTCCTACAGATCTACTAGTTGCTTTCTTTTATTTAGGTGTAAGATATGGTGATATCATTTATTTCTCTTATTCATAGTACTGATGAAAATCATACCTTCCCAAGAACTTACTGACACCAGTACTGGATAGCCCTGACAAAGCCCCAATGCTTAGAGGGCTAATATTTTTGGATCTATTTTTGCTGCCATTGGAGAATGTTTTTCATAACAAACCAGCCAAAGCTCATAAAAAAAAAAATCCACCATTCTTGACCTTGACTGGGACATTGTTGTTTGAAATTGGAATTTCTAATCCTTCTTATTTGCACAACAGCTTTCTAAATTGATTAATTGTTGTTTTTGTTAAAAGTTGAAAGGGAAGTGTCCATGTAATTGTTTCATGTTAATCTAAAAGTATGTGGAATTTTATATTATATATCAAGCTTGTGCTACATTTTTCTTTTGTCCATCCATGTAGTTTAATTTTATATTCAATATAATTGACGGGTAATTTATATATAATGTTATGATGTATGTTATTTTACAACAATAATACAATTTCATTTCCAATAGTATTTATTTCAACTTTTTCTTCATATAATACAATTGCGTAAACACGAATATTGGTTGCTGGTGGAATATTTAATTTAGCTGTTAATGTTATATGCTTAGGATCTTCGGGTAGTTACTTCCTTTTTATATTCCAAGTTAAAACGAATAAATCCAAACAAACTTTAAAATTTGATCGATTTAAGGACTTCCAGTATTTTTGTTATTTTGTTTAAAATAATAATTAATTACATCATCATATATTCTTGATATACTTGTATATTCTGTTTTGGATAAAAAACACCATTACCAACTTCAAGACGACAGGAGCTCAAAATGCAATTATCATTACCTGCATTAATTTGAAATGTATCTAATAATGTGGGTTATGTTCTTGTGAATTACTTTTGTAAAGGTCGTTGTAAATAAACAAAACATGTTGTGGTTTTGTTACACCAGCCGTTATTCTAAAAGTTATATTATTTTGTTTGTATCATTTGGGATTGCGTCATCATTTCCCGAAGGTATGACCATCTTGCTTTTTAAATTTTTCAGTATAATTAGATCAAACCCAAATTCATTGAAAATTAAACGTGGAACCCATAGAATTAATTTTGTTACAATTACCCTACCTGGATCAGCGCATTAGCTCTAAAAATTAATTCATCATCATCTGTCAGCTGTAGTGTTATTTGAATTTGACTTGGAGGTAAAATATTAGTTTCAAAACCCCTGAAAAAAATGAATAATTTTTAAGGGAAATTTTAGTGTTTACCTCTTTACCCCCCTGGATCAATAAATTCCTAGAAGCAAAAACCACTATTATATCCACCTTGGTCATTCCTACTTTCAGCATTATCATTTATATCTAAATAAATATATTCGTTTTTTCCCATTTGATTTTGCATAATTTCAGATAGTTCAACCAAACTCTTTACATTTATACCTTATATAAATTATACAATCATAAAAAAAATTATCCTTTTGGGTTTAACCACTAACTGATCAATTAATGAAGCTGCATTATTAATTAAAGCAATTTGATTATCATCCCCACCAGCAACTAATTATTACCATTAGCAAGCTTATTACTTTAAAACTTACTTCAAAATAACCATTAAACAAATCAAAATATGAACTTCTATTTATTAATTGTAAAGTGATATCCGTTTTTTTGTGCTTAACATTATTTCCCCAAAACAGATATTAAAGCTGTATCTAATTGAATAGGAGTTAGTTCGATCTTTTTACAATTATTGTTTTGTTCTAAACATGTATAATTATATATTATTTTATTTTTTATTTTAGTTTTTATTAAAGTTAAACTTTAGTTTTTATTTTATTTTTATTTCATTTTTTTTTTAAATTATCTGGTTAATACGTTTTTGTTGAGCTGAAGTTCCAGATCCTGACAATTTTTCTATTTATTCTCATATGAATCCTCCTCCTTACTATTTTTACTGTTATTCTTTTCTTGTAATTCCTTGGCAATTAAATTACCAATGCTGGGGCAGGTTTCTTTTTAAATTTCAACAATTTTAGCTGCAGCTAAATTTCAACTTCTGTTCCAACCTTTTCTGTTCCACTTCAAGTGCTGCTTTTCTTGCTGTTCAAAGCTTTTTTTCCCGCTGTGCTAATTGAAGATGCAACTCCGCTTGAAAACAATTTCGTTAAAGTTCAAAGATTACCTGTTCCGTGTATGATTCTTTTCCCGGTGTGAGCATCAACATAAAAATTATTCCTTTATTTTTGTCATAAAATTTTTTGTACATTATATAAAACTAAAATTTATAATTTCATATTTCTTTTAATATTAGTGTAAACTTGTTTCAACCTCATTAAAATTAATATTCTACCAAATACATCTGTAATAATTTTTCTAAATTGAATTTATTATATTTATTAATTTCAGAATATCCAACTCCTTGTGGTTCTTTTGTAAATGGATAAGCTCTTGTTAAATCTGCAGTACTTTAAGCATAGATTTAAAATCACTGAAAATTACCATCAACAAGTGAATTTTTCAATAAGATACAATGAATGTAAATTGTATCCACAGAAATTAGTTATATTGGTGTTTTAGTTCCCCATTCAGTATTGTCTAAATTTTTTTTTCTCAAATCCAAGCAATGTATGAAAATTTGATGTTCCAAATCCAACTTAAAATTTTCCTGTAATTGAAATCAAAATTTATAAAATACTTAAATCAAATTCCAAACTTATTGGAGCAATTTTTGATTGATCAAATTCATAATCACCATTTCTTATTAATGTTTCCCTAATATATTATTAATATTTTGTAACTGTAAGAACCATTTGTAAATATGATATCTTTCCAATCCTTACCATTATTATAACGAATTCTTTATTATCATATTCATCACTAATTTATGCCAAGAATAGGTATAGTGTTAATACTATCCAAAACAACAACATAAGTTTTATTTTTATCTAAAATTAAAGAACGACTAAATCTGATGTAAAACACTCGGAGTATTTTATTATCTTTAACTGTTTCAGAACTTAATACTATGTTTTTTTCCCTTTTAATATATTCAAGAAAAAAATTTTATTAAAACTTTTCAGTTGTTCTGGTAAAAGTGAAAAATTTTTAATGCATCAATTTTCTAAACCTTTTTTTTAGTTCTTCTTTTATTTCCAGCATAATTGCCCACAAAGAACTACAAGTCTTTAAACCATTTTTTTGGATTACTGGAAAAACGTCAAAACCTTCACCCTTATTATTTTTTCATTTTTCATAGATTTTTATTGATGGTAATCCGATTTTTCTGTTAATTTTTTGATATTTTTTGAATGAATTGAAGCTTTTTTTTATTGTTATATCTTTTATTAATCAAATAAATAAAAATCATTACTTTAGTGTTAAATGACTTTTTTTCCCGTTTCTATCCTTGAAATTAATTTGTTTTGACCAAAAAGTTTTTTAAGTTAATAATTAAATTACCATATTGTCCATTTGGCGAAATTTATATGGTTAGTTTTTTTATTCCTTGTCCATATGTAAAAGCTTAAAATTTTTATTTAACCGGTCTTGTACTTTATGAGTTCACTCGATCAGTTTTAATTCTTTTGTTTTTTTTTTTGTTTTTTTGGATCTTTCGATCTTGATTTGCTATTATTAAACCCATTTAATTTTTTGTATTGTATTAACAATCTATTGTATTTTCAATATCGTCTTTATCTATTTTATTGGGATAAATTTAAATTTTGCAGTAAAAAAGTCAAAATTTAAACGGTTTGAATATTTTATTCTTCAAAAACATTATTACCCCAAAAAAGCATCAAAATCACTGTGGGGATTTCTTTGTTTTTCGGTCTTTTTCAACATTTCAGGAAATTTTTCAGAAATTCTCATGTCTTAAAAACTACATCTTACACCCAAAACCCATAGATCTTTGGGCGGAATAATGGGTTTTTGATTGGGAATTTCTTTTCCCAAAATTTTTTTAGTTTTTATTTATGTATTTTTATCAGCAACTGCTCGGGAATTAATGCCATTGTTCTAAATTTAGGAAAAGTTTTTAAGGACTTATAATTGTTTTTTTTGATTTTCTTTCCTCAGTAATTGGTTTATAAATTTCATATACATATCCCGTTTTGTGTTTTTCTTATTTTTTCTCTCATTTTTTCTTTTTAAAGGCTCTATCTTTTGTCCGACAATTTTTTTCTTATTCCATTTTTTTAAAGTTTTGATTGCTTTTATTAAAAATTAAATAAGTAAGATAATGAAAAATAAAAAAAATAATGTAATATTATATAAATGGAAATTCCAAATTTTTGATACAAAAGTGATAAATCCATAATTTTAAACAATTTTATCCTTTTATGCCAGATTCTTTGTTTTAGAATTTTAAATAGTGGATCTTCGGGATCTGGAAAAACAAATAATTTAATAAAAAAATTCAAAAACCCCTTTTATATATTATGATAAATTATACTTGTTGCTAAAAATTAGAAAAATTAAATATAAAGTTTTAAATTAACAACTTAAGTAAATTTTGAAAAAAAATTAAAAGTAGACCCAAATGAAATACTTAAATATTCAGTGACCCACCCAAATTAAACCTTGTGAAAAATCTTAAACAAAAAAAAAAAAGTAGTAATATTTGTGTTTTGTATGTGAAGAAAAAAAAGTTCAAATGAAAAAACAAAACACTTTATTCAAGGACGACACAAAATGTGTGTTTTTTTTTTTAAGTCATCTTACTATAAAACACCAAAAATATTCGATTAACTGTTCACATTATTTTTATTTAAAAAGCCCAGGAAAACAAAAAAATGAAGGATTTTTTAATGAAAAAAATATTAACCCAAACCTTTTGCAAATGCAAAAAATCAAAAATGTGTTTTTCTTATATTTTAAAAAAAACCCAGAATTTTTTAAGAAAAAAACTTTTTGGTAATATATAAGGGGATTTTTTAATGATGTAAAAAAAAAATGAACCCTGACAGATAAGTTAAGTTAAATTTGTTTGATTTAAGGATTAGAAAAAAAAAAAAAAAGCTTAGAAAGCAGGTCATATTTCACAGAAAAAAGGGAAACTTGATAACAAAATGAACAGGCATTAGATATGGGAGGTAAAAAAATATAAACCCTGGAAATCCGATAAATCCACCGATGTTTCCCAAGACGGTTTTTTGTAAGAAAAATTAAAAGGTAATAGATGACTTAATTTTGAAGCAAAAATCTAAAAAACAGACTTAGAAAAAGAAGTAAAGAAATTGAAGAATTTAACAAAATTTTTTAAAAAGAATTCATTATTAATATTTGAATTAAAAGGTAAAATTGAAGAAGAAATAAAAGCATGGTTGATTCTTTTAAAAAGAACTTGAAAAAAACTGTTTTGACAGATGACAACTTTAAAAGAAGTATTTCGAGTTTTTTTAACATTTTATTCCCCCAAATTCAAGAATTAAAAGTTTAAATGTTTAAAATGAAGAATAAAAGAAAGATTATTAAAGCTGAGAAAAAGTTACAAAAAATGATCTTTTGAAATCAAAAACAAAAATAAATAAAAAATAGAACGAAAATAAGCAAAAAGATTTTTAAAAAAATTTATTTTCAAATAAATTTGCAGAAAAAATCTAAATTGGAAAAGACAGTTCAAAAAAGAGGTGATGACTGTACGCATTAGAGGATTTTAAAAAAGAGCCAATTCTAAATAGATGTTTTTTAAAAAAACAAATTTGAAAATTGGATTGTTTGTTGAAAAACCTTTTTTTCTATTAAAAAAGTTGCAGATTAAGTTATTAAAAAAAAAAATTAAAAGAAAGATTTTTAAATGAATTTAATGCAAAGTTAAAGAAAAAAAATAATGGACTTTGAGTGAAAAATCAGTTAAACTGGAGAGTTTTTAGCTATACGGGAAAGAAATTAAACATAATTAAAAATCGCTAAAAAAATTTGAGAAAACAACTTGAAAAACGTTAAATAATTCGAGAGCAAAATAAAAGTTCAAAGGGTTTTAAAGTAAATTTAAAAGGTTTATTAAAAAAAGAAATTAATAAATTTAATGAAAAATTTAAATGAAAAAATTAAAATAATAATAAATGATTTGGACTCGTTTTTAAATTTTCAGCTAAACAAGGAAAATCAATCACTGCTAAACCCAAGTAAATACTGCTAATACTAAAGAATACCACAAATGTCGGAAAAAATTTACCACTAATCCCAAAAAAATTCAAAAGAAAAAAATGTTTTCTTAAAACAAGAAACAAAATTAGCTAAAAACAAAAAATTTACTGTTGACAATTATTGCTTCTGAATTTGCCAAAAAAAAACGCTTGAGTTTTAGCTGAAAAAATTCTTCAACTTAAAAAAAAGACAGGAAAATGGAAAAAAGGCTAGGGAAGGGGGGGACATAAAGTGTTTCTCTTTGAATACAAATAAACCTTTAGATTACGTAAAAAAAAAAAGTATTTTAACCGTCGTGGTGCCTGGATATTTCAACATATGAAAAAATGCCGGTCTAACTATTTAAATTTTTTTTAAACAAAACCCTGGAATTATTGAGTTTATAAGATTTTAAACCAACCAAAATTAAATTTTTTGCACAAATGTGGTTTTAATGGTGTTTTTTAATTTAAAAAAACCCGGGAATGTATTAATAAAATTTTAAGATTTTATTAAGGGGGGCCCAGGCCCCTAGGTAAACCCCAAAAAAAACCGATTAAAAGCCCAAATCACATTTTTATTTAGGTGGTGGAATTTAAATATCAAAAAATTTTTCTCTAATGTGTTTTGATTTTTAAATATAACGCTGGGGGCTTTGACAAGTCAGTTAATATCTAGAAAAGAAAAAAATTAAAATGATTTTTAAAACAAGGCAGTGTTTTGAATCACCTTAGACGATTCAGCTCTACAGAAGTAACATTTTCGCTTTTGGCGGATAGTTACTAAAATTCTATAACGGATGAAAAAAAAGGACAGTGATTGAATTATACCCGGGGTTAAATATAATAACATAAATACAAGCAAACAAACACTTTTTTGGGGTTTTTATTGTTTATTTTTCATTAAAATGTTACAAATGTATAAAATTTATGAATTATTGTATAAAACAGAGAGAAAACTTTTAAAAAAAAATAAAAAAATTGAATGCCCATGGTAACCAAAGGTGAGTGATTTTTATAAAAAAAAGTATTATGTTTTCAAACCTATGCCCTTTTGGGATATCAAACGGTTGGTGATTTCAGTTGTTTTTACAAAAACTTTTAAAACTTGTTTAATAGTTTTAAAAATGAAAAGCCGTGTTTTAAAATTTATTTTAACCCCGAGCCAGGTGAAATTTTTTACGTTTTCACCAACCCCCCGCCGGGGTGAAACCCTTAGCTTTCCAAAAAGACCTCATTTGCTACCATACAGCTGGTTTTTTCCAAAACTCAACTTGCCCCGGTTTTGCAGCCAGAATCACCTTCAACCCCCGTTTTTGCCTCCCAAACCCTTTTAAACTAGAGAAAAAACGAAGTAAAGCAAATTTAGTGCTATTTCAACATTACGGGAAAAATTTTTTTTTTGTGACAAACCCGTCAATGTCATAACAGCAGGCTGAAACCCTTAACAGACAAGGGCGATCCCGTAACAAACCAATGCAAGCTACCTTTAAAAAAGACAAGGAAAGTCAGATGACTTCCGGAAATAAGCATAACGAACACGACTCAATGAATAAAAGTTGAAACCGGTTTAAAGTGTATATTCTTTATTTTAAAGTGTTATGGTTTTGAAATTATCATAATTTTTTTTTTATGGTTAATTTATTCAATTTCTTTTTGTTTCTAAAATAATAACAACTCCCAAAAATAAATTTTATTCTTCCCAAAATTAATTAAAATAATTTGTATGAATTTTTAATTACAAAGGGAGAATTACTTGTTTTTTTTAAAAAAAATGGGTAGTTTGTAAAAAACCTGACCCATTTATTTGTTTAAAATTTTGCTTTGGTTTCCCCGGGCTGTGTTATTTTTAGTTTTAATTTAGCATTTGGTTTCCTTCTGTGTTATTTTTTGTTTGAAATTTTTTTGTTTCATGGTAATTATTAATGTATTTATTGGAAAATTTTGTAACAAATTTTTTGTCATTTCTAATGTCTTTTTAAATTGTTTTTCATGTAGAAGGATTAAAAAAAAAGGAAGTAAAAAAGTTATTTAAAAAAAGAAAATAAATTGGTTAATTCAACCCATTATATTTACTTCTGTTTGTTTTTTGGCCAAGTTATTCTACATTTGTCTCTCGGGGTTTGTGTTTAAAGTTTTTAAAACGGAAACTATTTTTAAAAAAAGACAAATGTTTTCTTTTTTAAAACATTTTTAAATTTAAAACTTTTTTAGTTAAATCAAGGGTTTTTATTGGGTTTAAAACCTGTGGATTTTTAATTGTCCGGTTTTGGTTAGTTTGGCCCAGGGGTTTTAGGGAAGGGGGTTGAACGCTGCACAAAACCCAAATTTCTATACTACTGACATGTTGTTGCAGGTTAGTAAAAGTTTTCACTGGTTGAAATTGTTGCTTTAATGCAGGGTAAGAGTTAATGACTGTTACTATAATAACCTTTTTTTGAAAACAAAAAAATTTAAGGAAAAGGAAACTTAAAAAAACAGAAATAATTACAAAACAAAAATACCGGTAGCAGATGAATTTTTGGTCACGCAAAATCTGTTCAAGTGGTAGCATACAACCGACTGTGTGCTCTTATAAAGGTTATAGAGCGAAAGCGTTGTATTCACTCAGTGTCACACTGATCAAAATGAAGCATTTCAGCCTTTCCCCCAGTCGCGCCGCTTTACAAAAACCCATTATGGTGAAAATACCTAATATTTCCAACAAAACCCATTGTAATTTTTCGGCGGCATAAGGTCATACGGGCATAAAATCGTGTTAAAACGGATGTCGAAAAACCCTTTTTGACTTTTTTCATTGCTTAATTTTAAAGTGTTCAGAAAATGAACACGAAATATAATTTCTACATCCAGGACATTTGGAGGAAAGATAGGACTTTTACTAAATCTCCCCTACTCCGAAATCTAAAAGCTGCAATGGGAGGGTTTTATAAATCTTTTTCAGTTCTATTACTTTATTCTTTGAGTTTGTTATGCTTTGCTAAAGGTTTGCCTAAAAGAAATTTTTTGCATCGGACCTGCAGCGTGCTTTAAATTTTAATAAAAAAACACGTTTGAAAATAAATTCCTGCGTCGGACCCGTCAATATTTATCTCATTTAAGATATGTTTTTTAGAATTAAGTCTCTTCACTGGATAGCTACTCTGCCTAAACTGTGCCTCTCTGTCACTTTGTCTGTCTGTCGTTGTCTGCTGTCTCTCCTTCTCTCTCTCTCTCTCCTTCTCTCTCTGTCTCTCCCGGGGGGCTCAAAAATCCGAAATCGCGACAGAGGCGAACGCTTTTTTATGAGCTATAATTTCACCGATTCCACTTTTAGTAAGTCTCTTGTTGGAGCGTCCGCTCCGGTTTCGAAATATCATGACTTTTATCGCCCGTCGTTTTTCCAAGAATTTAAAAATGATACCATTTGCTCAGCTTTTGCGGTTTGAATAGACTCTTTTTCAAATCTAATTTGCATGAATGAGTGGGAGATTGATGTCTAAATTAGTAGAATTTATTTCATATTTACCATAAATTAAATTTGGTAAAAAAAAAAAAAATTTTTTTATCAATATGGATCCGAATACTATTCTCGTGCTGATTATACATGTAAATGGGCAAACCCTCGCCATGGGCGATAAATATTTCGGAAAATCAGGCAAATGTCTTTCATAAAAATTTTTTTGAACGAACTTTAAATGTTTTAAAAAAATGTTAAAGAACCTATTTTTCACGATATTTTAAAACGACAACGGACCCATACAAGTTTTTTTTACAAAACAAAAATTTCTTTGCAAAAGACTTGTTAAAAGTAAAACTATTCTTCAACTCTTAATTTTCTTCTGAAAACATCAAAGGAAATAAACTGGAATTAAAAGTGGATTTGTCCTAAGTATTGACCTGGGAACCCTGAGTATTTCCCTAATTTTGTAATTTAATTTCCGGCCGGACCTAAAAAGCTAAAAAAAATTTTAGATGTAAACAAAATTCCATGTGCAAGTAGCTGCGGGCAAACGATTATCCTCAATTTGGGGGTTTTGGGTTCGAGTCCCCGGTAATTTTTTTCAAATTTCACTTCAAAATTTTCGGGCCGGGAAAAATTAAAAAATTTTTGATAAATTTTTTTGGTTATTTATGAAAGAAATTTAAACTTATTCAAAAATATTTTGTTTGAATGTGTTTGGTTTAAAGGTTCTTAGATAAAAAAGACAAATTATCCCCAAATTGATACTACAACTGAAAAAAAATTAAAAAGCGTGGTATTGTCGCAAAGAAATGTAAAATCAAGCAATAACGATAACATACTTACTTTGTACTTGAATATACAAAAATGGTCTGGGTATTTGAACCCGCGGTAACGTGCGGGAAGCGACAGTTAAACTTTTTAGGATCAATTTGCCGTAAAGTAACGAAAACCACGAAAAAATTAGTGAAAATTAATCCAGGGAATATTACGAAAGAAATATAAAATAATACATTTTTTTCAAAATTGTTGTCTTACTTCTCAGTTTAGATCGAATATATCGGAACATTTCTTATAAAAAATACATCCGTTTTTAACACGAACGTAAGTTGTGCAAGTTGAAAAACATTCTTTTTTAAAATCAAAAGATATAGCCCAAAAACCATGTGGGGGTGGGGGGGGAAGTTTATTATATTGGAAAAATAGAATCGGGGACCCCCAAGTATTTATGTGTCGTTGACGACCAAATGTGGAACAGCATACAAAAGTTATACATTTTTTTATCGAGCCGATTTTTTGTAAACTAGATTTTAAGGCAAAATTTATAGCAAAACTTGATGTGAGTTTTTCCGTTCTGACGTCACAATATCGTCTTTGACGTTTTAAGCATCAATCTTATTTCGCTGAATTTTGAACCATTGTGTAGCATTTTCTGTACGCAAAGTGATAATTAGTTTGTATTTTTTATTATTATGACATTCAGAGCGCAGGAAAGGAAAAATGCCGAGAGCATTCGGAACTGGGCGTTGCACGAAAAGTGACGTCAGGGGCCATGTTTGTGACACAATAGCAAAAAACTCGAACAATATGGCGACAAAGTAAAATCGGAACCTAATCGCATATATCCTGAATTTTGTATAGTATAAATTTCAGGACGAAATTTGGAAAAAAAATTGGGGCGCATTCCACCTTAATCGAATAAACTCATACTACCGGGGTAGATATCCCTTCTGTGCGGTAGGGAGACTACGTAGTCGGATCGGTGGCTGTATTAGAGAACATGTTCTTTCGTTGCTCCGATAAATTACAAGCAAGGTGCGTTTAAACTTCGGAATTTCCACATTTTTTCTTTCCTACTGATTTCGACCCAGCGCAAAAAATACGCCAGGTGCGGGCGGTCAAAAAAAAAATTAAAATATTTTTTTTTTCATTTCCCGTCAAATTGGTGCGGGAAATCCGACGAACAGGTAATCAGTTTGGTGTGGCCTAACGCAATTTTTAAACGAATAATTAAAAAAAAATGTATCACAATTATGCATTAATTTAAGAATACAGAATAAAATATTGCTTATATAGGCAAATTTATCGATGTACAGCCGACATTTCATTTGAACTAAAGATGCACATAGATATCGTTGAGACGAAGTGTATCTTACAAGAACCTGATGTCTGTGTTGAAGAGTATTTCCATTTATGTAGCTAATATTTTCTTGTCCAAAAGTACTAAGAACATCTCGGACAGTTTAACTTACATGAGATGCAGAGCAGTACACAAGAACAGTTACTATGTTGAATGCATTTAAAATTATCTCCATTTTGTACTTAATTCTTCCCGGTCCAATGCGTCATTTTCAAAAATGGTAATAAGTTGAAATCGTGATGAGACAAGTAAATTGCACGAGAATCTTTACTCAATTTAGGTCATATCTTGAACTGTTTCCTTTTTGTCCTCTGCCAAAAGCGGAAGAATATTGTCTTTGTGTTGCCCGTCCGGCTGTCAGTCTGGGTGTTTATAATGCGGATTGTATTTAAGCTAGAATCGCCACATTTTATATCATGTGTTATCCCACTTGACCCGGTAAATGCAGTTTATGCCCTTGATTTGTTTATAATAAACATGAAAATAGTATTCAAGTTAAAATCACCAGATGTCATATAGTGATAATTTAGCATAGTGCAACTACACATTGGCTGATCATGATGTGTGTGCAGGGGCGGGGGTGGTGGGCTCTGTGGCCGAGTGGTTCGTGTCGTTGACGTCAAAAAATGATGCGTGTGCGTTACAATTTGTATGCTATTTCTAGGGTACGCCCCCTCGGAAAGAGACAGATATATCTCAAGTGGTGCAACCCGACGTACATATCATCTGATTGAGCCTTCTCTTTTGTCACAATATCATCTTTGAAGTCTGTAAATTCTAATGAAATCTCAAAGGAAAATGAAAACTATATAATCGAACCTTCGTTACTGGAGAAATTTCTCGTTCTGCTGCCAGATACACAGAACTTTGAATAGCAATTTAGATGGAAAAGAAAATGGTAGAATTCGCTGTGGCAGAATTATTACGGTTCCCCTCCCATTTTTTACTAATGTTTGAACGTAATTTCCGATTTGATAGTAAAACTTGAAAACTTGATAAATATGTTAAACACACTAAAACACATTTTTGTTGAAGTTTAATGAATGACTTTTTCGGACCTCGGGCAATATTTTTCCACTTTTTTTTACCGGCAAGCGATCCATCAAGTTTCTAATTGCATCAGGTCAGAAATAAATTTCCTTCAAGTTACGAGTTCAGTACAGGACAATATATCGTTGTACTTTAGACCAGTTAATATCATAAACTGTGGGCCGACGACATAAATAAGGTTATATTTTATAAAAAAAAATATCCCTACACGAGAATGAAAAGGGTCCCCATAATACGAACACACAGTCAAAATATATTTGGTCCGTTTTGACATGACTTATCGCAGAATTTTCCATTCTTTCACAAAATTCATTCCTTTTCCCAAATATATGACAGAGTGCATCCGCATGAACACTACGTGTTTGATTACAGAAAATGTTTTTGCTTTTAATTGATACATAGACTAAGTGCGTATTAGAAGGGTTCAATTTTAACTGCATGAAGATAGTTTTAAACAGCTGGCCGTATCGGAAATGTTTTCTTCAATTTACCCCAATATTTGCAATATAGAGATATTGCCCGAAGCTATTCGAGACAAAAAATGTACTAATTGTGAGACTCTCATTCTGATTAGGTAGATCACAAACGGCACGTAACGTTCCGCCAAAGGCGGTATTGCACTTTGATCCTCTGACTGGCAGGATGGGATATTGTGTCATCCGGTTTCCATTAATTGTTTAGCGGGAGTAGCATTTTGCGCATGTTTAAATATGTATAATCTTTAGTAAATATGATAGTGTATGTACAATTTTGCGAAAAGAACTTATGTTTCTTTTTTTTATTACGATATTTTTAGAGACATTCCTTATGATAAATTTTCTGATTTTCGTTGAATATTATAGTTGAATAATAAATTACATATTATATAAACTTAAGCATTTCTCCCTTTCTTTTTTTGATTGATTTTTAGACAGATGAGAGTTTATAGTACATAATAGGAAGAAAACGTATCTTTTCTAATATACGCTAGCTCCCGTATAAAAGCTGTATTTGTGCCCTAATGTGAATAATCTATCAAATCAAATCATCACACTAAATCTAGCCTGTATTCTGTGACAGAGTTTACTCTCAGCGTAAATTTATATTTATAATTATTCAGCCTCAAAAGTTATTTAAAACATTTCATACAAGAATAATTATGATAACTTGGTATACACTCATCCTTGTAACAGTGGAAAAACGCAGCAAAATCCATTAAAAATGTATAAGATCATCACCGAGGCATTTGGAAATATATGGATAATTTCACCTTATACTTCTTTTTATTATCTGTTTATACAGTATGTTTCTTTTGATTTCATTTTTGTTGTGCGCTTGTATGTTCAGTCTGTCATAACAAGTAGTTTGATATGTACAGTAATTATAGGAGGACACAATAAGTTACACAAACTTTGTTTCCTAATCCTCATTTTATCTTTAGAACTGTTGTATCATGTTATGCATACTTGTATAAAAATACTGTTTAAACTAATTTCACCTTTTCATTTAATGACTTATGTAAAACAGCGTGTGTTTGAAATAATAGAGAAGTTCACTGAAATGGAATTAAACATGTATTTTAACACTTGTTTAGAACGAAACGATATGACATGAAAAGAAAAAAAAAGACCTTTTATATTTGTGTTTGAAATAGTGGAGAAGTTCACTGAAATGGAATTAAAAATGTATTTTAACACTTATTTAGAACGAAACGATATGACATAAAAAGAAAAAAAAACTTTTATATTTGTTCTTAAAGACAAAGCTTTAATCGGTAAGTAATGAAGACCAATTAGTAAATATGTTTTGATTCCATTTAAACTTTGAAATGGAAGCAACAAAAGTTAAAAAATTCCACTTGTGATCATACACAGGCATCATGCAGACGACGCAAGCTGAGCATGCGCTTTACCATCCCCAATCTACACGCTGCGCATGCGTATAGTGCAAAAAACTCGTCTCCCGCTTCCGCACGCTTTCACGGTTTAAAACTAATTTGATTGGCTGCACGATTAACTAAGCGGGTAACGTGAAACGTTTATGAATGGTGCCACGCAAGGGTTTAATCGTGTGCACGGGGAACCAACACGCGGGCGCCACTGTAACACTAAATATTTCTTTACAATATTCCTCTTCCTCAAGCATTTTTTCAATAAACTTATAAACTGCATCAGGACCTCTGTAAATCTGGGTTGGTTTAGTATAACTGTTGTCATAACAACAAACAACTTTATAGCCGTAACCACAATCTATATGATTTTGATATGGTTCAGTAAATGAAGATTCAGGTGACGGTAAAGCAGTTAAAACTTTCTTAGTTATTGATTCAAAATCAGCATAAATTACTGCTTAACCTTTATGATAATTTTTAAATTGTACTTTACTTCCCTCTTTTGGCATTTTTACGCCTTGGGTGCCATTAATAGCTAAACAGTTTGGTATGTGTTCATTTAATATTCTTTCTTGAGAAAAATGCTGCAGGCAGCTTTTACAAAAATGCTTTGTATGCTGATATTTTGTTTTTTTAAACATTAATCTATTAAAGTCTTTTATCCAAACATAATGTTGGACTACAGTGGCCTTAGCCCTCTTACAGTCATCATCAGTTATTTCGTTATTATTAATTAATAACATATCACAGTGTTCTTCGTATTGATATTTTGATATGTACAATGGATAAATACCCTCAGGTTCTTCATAACCAAATATATTAAATGATATTTCATTTAAAACTTTTATTTTAGGTATTTGATTTAATGTAACAGGAAACTTTATTCAAGTATAATCAAGATCGTTTATATGTTTTTTATAATTTGAAACTCTCTCAGAATGTTTTGTTACAGGAAAGTTGTAAGCTAAATGACACCATCTAAAACATTCGTTATCATCATTCTTTATATTTATCAGTCCTTTTCTTGGATGTTGTAATGGTTTTGGTAATTCTAAATAACTTGAAGCAGCCAATGGACTATACTTATATCTATTTATATAATAAGCATCCACTGATTCTATTCTCCAGCCGCTTCCTTCTGAAATCCAGTTGCCAATTCTATTTATTATTTCATCAAAGGCTTGACGTAAAGTGTTTTTTTTATTTCGTTTGTGTTAATAATTTCTAAAGCCTTTGATTGAAACTAAGCTGATTTATATATTGTATCTGTTGCACCCATTTTACAAAAGTTATTTTTAAAACAACGTTTATTTTCATAACTTTTAAAGTTTTAAGTT
Source organism: Mercenaria mercenaria (assembly GCF_021730395.1). Taxonomy (NCBI): domain Eukaryota; kingdom Metazoa; phylum Mollusca; class Bivalvia; order Venerida; family Veneridae; genus Mercenaria; species Mercenaria mercenaria. The sequence goes on from NC_069372.1 coordinate 80,721,331, forward strand.
CAGATTTAAGTATTTCATAAGAGTCGTTTATAGTTAAATATAATTGATTCTTTGGATCTTGTCTATATTCAACTTTAATTTCAAATTTCTTAATATATTGATTTTTGATCTCTCAATTTCTATCTATATATTATATTTAGAAAATAAAATTCGTTAAGCAAAAAAGGATTAAAAAAATAATAAAATAAATAAAGTTTAAGAAGAAATAAAATATTTAAATTTATATCTTTTTCCATTAGTTTTTGATATTCCACATTTTACTCTGTTTTTCCCTTCGCAGCACATCTTTATTAATCCAGAATTAATATCAAGGTCTTTAAATGCTTCTATATATTTTTTCTTCATTAGTGTCACAATCGGTTGCAATAACTCTTTTAGGGTTGTTTCGATGATTATTTGGTCTGGGGCAATCACATAATCTTACATTACTTTCCTCTTCTTCTAAAGGCACTACCGGAGGTACTGACATTAAACAACCACAGTCCCATTCAAATAAATTCCTTTCTAATAGATAAGGATCTATAACATTTTGTAATTTATCAATGACATGATTTTTATATTCATCGCTAACTATTTGATAAAGTTTTGATTTAATAACGTTTCTTCTTTTAAGAACATTTTTATATGAATTATTGTCTGCATGCCTTATTTCTCCTAAAATACTAGATAATTTTGGCATAATCATTCTATCTACCTTTCTATTAACCATCTATATATAATATACTTATAGAAAAAATCTCTAAAAAACGCACGTAAAATTTAATACAGCTCTTCGTCATTTTTACTTTTATATCCGTTAAGTTTAAATCCCTTCATATGCATATCAAGAGGCATTGAATAGTTTTTTTCTTTCTGCATTTCTAACAGTATTGTAAAAATATCCAGAATAACTTTATTTGGATCTTCTTTATTTACTTTTCTGATCCGTGCTTTTGTATTAAGTTGTTTTATTTTCTGGTGATGCAATTTTAAAATAGCTTTTTTGTCTTCAACTTTTAGTCTTTTAATAAAAATAGTAATTATTGATGGAACAGCGCCAGCAACTGCTACAAATATAGGAATAGCTGGAACAAGTGCTAATGCGGCTGAGCAACCAAAGATACCTGCTGTAATCTGTAATCCTCTATTTACTCGTCCACAAAAATTATAACTTTTTCTGTAAGCAGCAGCTAGTTTAGTTAAGTGAATAATTAATTGATCTATTGTTTCTATTCCATTATTAGAAGTTAGATTTTTATTACTCATTTATATAATATATTTTCAATTTAAATTTCTTCCAATTCACTAAATGGTATCCAACTATTAAATTTTTCATTGTAACCTTTACATTTTACTAAAGCTTGTTTTTTCTTATAGTCTCGTCTAATAACTTTTTCTATTCTAAAAATCTCTTGTTTAGTAGGTAAAAGTTCTTGTTCATAAAATGAACCCTGAATTATTTCATCATTTAAATCTTTTATAGTGTATGTTCTGGGATTTGTATTATTAATTTTATGAATTATAAATATTTCCTCTGTCCAGTTTGGTGTATATCCTTTTTCAAAATGTCTTTTAAGTTTGCTTAAGCAAACTCGATCACCAATTTTAAATTTTGGTTTACTTTTTGGTATCTTTAAATTACCATATAAATCAAAGTAAACAGTACCTTTATTTAAGTTTTTACTGGCTTCGGTTGGTGTCATTTTTATACTAGAATGTTTTGTTTTGTTATATTTATCAACCATTTCCTGTAAATTATCTAAATAAGTATAAGTATTATTTGCTGTAAAATATTTCCACATTATTCTTTTTAAACTTCTATTAAATCTTTCTATCACTACAGCCTTTCCTTCATTAAATGTATGGTACATGTTAATCTTATATTTATTCAAAAAATGATTCAAACTTTTTATTATAAAATTCTTTTCCTTCATCTACCCATAAATTTGTTGGTGTTCTGCCTTCTGAAACTATTTTTTCAAATGCGTCAGTAACAGATTCTCCAGTTTTATTCTTTAATGGAATAACCCAAGCATATTTACTGAATATATCAATAACGGTTAACAAGTACTTTACACCTTTATTATATTTTGAAAAAGCTTGCATGTCAACTAAATCAGCAGACCAAGTATCATCAATATCATTAACAATCACCCGTCGTTTCCTAAATTTTCTTTTAATTGGTTTGTGTAATTCTTCTGCTAATTTATCACTCCAGCGGTAGCTTGGTGCAGTGATTTCGGGGGTATACTCTACCCCCTTTTCCCGTTTTTTAACTTTTGTCCCAACCCAAGTTTGTATTTCGTTTTAATTGCAGGTTTTACAACTAAATGTTTTGCAAACTTTTCTCCAAATGTTTTTGATTTAGTGTTATTTAAATTGGAAAGCATTTGCTTATCACATGTACCCTTTTTTACACCACTGTCATAGCAAAAGTCATGGTCCATACATACTGCGTCTAGTTCGTTAACAGGGGGTCCGTTATCTAAAGGATTTCCTGGTCCACAATAATTATATCCTGGGAGTGTTAAACCTATTTTAGGTAATAAAGGTAACATTGCTTTATGGATATCTAAATTACCCGCTGTGATAGTACTTTTAACAAACTTTGATTTCATTTTTCCACAAGATGAACAGGTAGCCATTATCATTTTTCTCCCGTTTTTTGCTGTAGCATAATGAGGTTTTATATTATCAGTAAATCTTCTTTCTTTCAAACAATATATTTTATTCTGTAAACTCATTATATTATATGTGTTTAAAACTTTTTACTGAGTTTAAAACCTGTGGTTTTTGAATTGTCCGGCATTGACCAGTCCTGACCAAGGGTCATAGGTTAAATGGGGTCAAATTGACCCTTCAATCTTACGTTCATCAAATCAAATGTTTTCATTTGGTTAAACCGGAGGTTTTCGTTTGGTTTAACTAAAGATTTTCAGGGTACCAAGGGTACCAAGTTAATATTTTAAGTTTAGGGTAAGACCCAAGTGCACTTATAGAATTGGGCAAGGGATCAAGTGGGGTCAAATTGGCTTAATCGCGCTATAATCTAAACTACTCCTGTAAACTTTGGTGACTCTAGGTCAAATAATTCTGGAGCTAGGCGCGACACCACATTAAAATGACCAATTTTTAACTAAGTCAGAGGCCATAACTGCTACACGACTGAATGAATCCGGACGCGAAACCCCAGGTGCACAACTGCACATGCTTACCGACATTCCTGTAAACTTTGGTGACTCTAGGTCAAATACTTTTGGAGCTAGGCGCGACACAACATTAAAATGAACAATTTTTACAAAGTCAGGGGCCAGAACTCCTACACGACTAAATGAATCCGGACGCGAAACCCCAGATGCACAACTGCACATGCTGACCAACATTCCTGTAAACTTTGGTGACTCTAGGTCAAATACTTTTGGAGCTACGCGCAACACAACATTAAAATGACCAATTTTTACAAAGTCAGGGGCCATATCTCCTACACGACTGAATGAATCCGGACGCGAAACCCCAGGTGCACAACTGAACAGGCTGACCAACATCCTTTTAAACTTTGGTGACTCTAGGTCAAATACTTTTGGAGCTACGTGCGACACAACATTCTCGGAAGGACGGACGGACGGACGGACAAGAGCAAATTTATATGCCCCCACCACTCATAGGTGTGGGGGTGGGGGTCACAAAACACATCAAGAGAAGATTTGTATTGAATAATGAATATATATCTTTATAAATGTATATAAGAATGTTTGTCGCGAAAGAATTAACAGTTTACTCCTATGAACGATATTGTGGATGGTGGATGTCAGAGAAATGAAATGCACAAATCAGGAAATAAGGAAACGTACGACCACAATAGCACTTTTCTCCTGAGTCTATCTTGCCCCTATTGCCAATACCTACAGTATTTATATTAATGCAGTTCAGTCGCTAATCATGACATAGTAAATGCGGTAGCTATTCCCAGTGCACAGAATTTTCTTCCGGGTTATGGCCCATTTTATGACCAAACCGCAGAATTTTTTGCCCGCAGAATTAACTAGGTATACAGTAGACGACAAGCTAAAACCACAAAGGAACATGTTGCGGAAAGGCCTTGAAACTGTCAAATCAAAATCGCCGCTGGTATGTTAAAATATCTTTAATGTACATCTTCTAATGCAATAGTTAACTTTAAGATATTATTTTTAATGTTGAAAATCCTCATCAAATGAATTTAACTTGATCAAATATATAAGCGCACTGTGCCTGTAGAGCTTTATTCCAAATTAACTGCAATGTTCTACAGTGATTTGTTAAAAAACAAACTTCCAGCTTTTAACTGTAGTTCAAGTAGATGCTTTGAAGTAATTATTCATATATTTAAAACATGACTTTAGATCTTATATATCTTTAACCATTTAATTCGGTGTAGAACCTAACTCTCTATATCCCACAATATTCCATGGTTATAGTACAGTATACATCAAAGTAACACCGACAGGTGAATCTCTTCTACACAAATCGGTAACTACTAAAGTCAAGATATGTAAAACAAACACAACTCTGGTATGAATATTTATATAACAATCTTCATGTCCCTCGGGTGTCCATTTTGTAAGAATTTCGCTTAAACCGGTGCTTGAAGAACGTGAGGGTACAGCATATTTTATTACCCCTCAAGAACAACCCTATTCTGCTATAAGTTTGTTTAGTTGCGGTCTATGCTTACAAGCAGAACACCATTTAATACCAAATGAAAAAGGACAGCAGACAAATATCAAAGCCACTGATGTCAAATAAGCTTTAAATTCGGCATCTTCGATCTATTTCAATTACATCAAACTTTTCTTTTTATTTTACCAAATACAACTGGAAAATTGCCATGACCTAGAATCATACAGATATACCATAATGGTGATGTGTTTATGCTGCATAAGGCATACATGCACTATAAAGGACAATGGCGCGATGACAATGACAGTCGCATAATGGCGTATTCAAATTATCCTCAGTGTTTTTGCTCTGTGGGCTATATTTTACTTTCTTTGTATTTTTGCTCAAATCACATTACAGATCCATGCTTTATACGTAAGTAGGATATTCATAATGAAATAATAACGAGACATAATTTATCGTGGGTACTTTGATCATACACCACCATTACAATTTGGGGTCTAATTTTAAGCTGATTTTGCAGTTTGCATTTTTGACTAAAAATACTTTTCTTGTATCAGCCATGACTCCAAGGTTTCTTTTGATCTTCATTCAGCACTGATAATCCTCTTGAAGAAACTGTAAGTTACAGACAATTAAAGTCGGTTCTGATGTGTGCTGCAGATATTAGATAATTGTCAATTTTGTATAGAATAAAGAAGAACAGCTATTTAGTGTGCTGTAACCATGCACCTCTCTCAAGAGCACTTGTTTTGTTATGCCTGCTGTTTCCTCATTGTAGCTGTGGATCATACGCCGCTTGTCCTGGAATTGCATCTCTTTGCATCATTAAAGGTTACATGTACACCGCCGTGTGAACACTTCTAGGGATATCTCGGAATTGTATTTTAGTAACATTTGGAAATTTTGAGTTCTGTTCGAACCGGGGATAGAGCGCGTGAACGGTAGTATGTATTTCCACTTCCGGTCTTGAACAGGCTCAATCGAAACAAACCTTTTCATATTTTTGCAAATTTTATACATTATTGCAATATCTTTTCACGTCGGATTTAACAGTGGTTAGACATGAAGTTATACAATTGAATACAAAAAAGTGCTGTAAGAGCTTGAATTAGCTGTGACAGGAGCTTAATATGACTGTTTAAGTAAGTGAGGAAAGCTGTATGTATTGGGAATTTTAATTTTGTTGATCACTCATGTGGATTTTGAAAGTACAAACTTGAGTTATGTAATTAGTGACTAAATCCTGTTCATTGGAAGAACCCAAGGTGTAGAATTTCTTATTTAAGATGTCGTCAAATATTTAGGAGATGATGTATATGCATTGGGTGTATTGATTGTAATATGCGAATTGACACTATAATATGATTGTCGGTTTTTCAGCTACTACTATTATGTGATACAGTCATACAGAAAGCATGGAAATATAATGTATATAATTATGCTATTTGACAATAGAAGTTATATATAATCAAATTATGTTTGTAAATATATTTACTGCGCCGTTAATAACAAATGTTGTTGTAATTTTAGACCTCTATTTTCTTTTTAAACATATGACATATCACTTTTCTCATAAAAGTGTTTTTATCTGCTTCAATAAACATTATCTCCACTAAATATATCAATATTGTAATTAAAACATCGTTGTAGAGGATGTAATCGTTCGGAATTATTCAGGAATCATTAATTTTCTTCTTTTTTTACTGTTTTCTTATGCCGCTATATTCATGACGTCATAAACTCTATCAGACGCATGCAGGAAAGAGATACATTGAAACTTTAAGTCTCATATTTTACTCAAGTCAGTCCATATCCCCGAAAACTACTGTGCACTATTTTTAATGAGATCGAAAAAAGGAGAAAACCCACAGTTTGCCTAACATGGTTACAGGCTTAGATTAATAGAACCTGTTCTTAAACGGTTGCGAAAATGTGTGCCGCTGTTTATGCCGTCTAACTCAGGTTAGATAGATAGATTACGGTGTTCCTTTTGGACAATCGTGACTTTTTATTTAAAACTAAACCGCAATGCACGATGGTACGATGACGAAAACGCGATGGCGCGATGGCACGATGATGAAACAACGATGGTAAGATGGTGAAAACGCGATGGCACGATGATGAAATCGCGATGGTGCGATGGTGAAATGTCAATGTAATATCGCGTTTTCATCATCGTACCATCGCGTTTTCACCATCGCACCATCGTGCCATCGCGTTTTCATCATCGTATCATCGTGCCATCGCATTTTCATCATCGTACCATCGCGTTTCACCATCGTGCCATCGCGTCATCACCATCGCACCATTGCGTTTTCACCATCGTGCTATCGCGTTATCACCATCATACCAGCGCGTTTTCATCATCGTGCCATCGCGTTATCACCATCGTACCATCACGGTTTCACCATCGTACCATCGCGTTTTCACCATGTACCATCGTGCCATCGCGTTTTCATCATCGTACCATCGCGTTTTGCATCATCGTGCAATCGCGTTATCACCATCTTACCATCGCGTTTTCACCATCGTACCATCGCGTTTTCACCATCGTACCATCGCCTTCAGGTTAGAAAGGCGTAGTTCCGTGCACTTGAATTTTTGTCAACATCTAATTTCACTATTCTCCATCAGCATGTATAACTTTTGACTTTATATTTTTCTTTCACATATCTTAAGAAAACTATTCAGCTTCTTTGACAATTATCATCTAAGGGGGGTAAATAATCATATTTTGATAAATTAGATACCGAAGTGAACATATGCGCTATAATTACTCATTGGAATAAAGATGAAAAGCCAATTTAGATCGTCCGATATATATCCATATCTTAAAATATCTGATATTAACTTTCTAAATTGTCCTTTGTCCCCCTGTAGATATCAACACATGTGTTAAATTAACCATTTTGTTAAAAAGAAATGCTTTTTTCTACCAGTACGTTAGTACTTGCACGTTTCTACCAGATGTGTATCTATTTTCCGTCTTCGATACATGCACGCTTTTGAATATTTAAGAGTAAGCCATCTTTAGTTTTTATCTGTCTAAATAATTTTAATTTTTACATTTTTATGCCCCCAGCATCTACTGATGCGGGAGGCATATAGTGATTTTCCTGTCCGTCCGTTCGTCCGTCCGTACGAGGTTAACCAAATGGGACCGTTTCGTCTAGCATCAATACCCCTTACTAGAATGACTTGATACTAATGCAGATGTAGCCTGTGATCATTCCTCATCTTCAGACATCAACTGACCTCAGTTTGACCTTGAACTTGACCTCAGTTTGGTCTTAGGTTGCTTTATATGGGTCATCTCTTGGTTAACCAAATGGGACCGTTTCGTCTAGCATCAATACCCCTTACACGAATGAATTGATACTAATACACATGTAAACTGTGACCATTCCTCATCTTCAAACATCACCTGACCTCAGCGTGACCTTGACCTTGGCCTCGTTTTTGACTGAAGTGCAAAATCTATCGACAAGAATGCCACTGGGGGCATCAAACGTTTATTGAACGCAGCTCTTTGTTCTATGTTGAAGTTCTTTCCTGTCATTTTAATTTCATACAAGCCAATAGATTGACAGCAGTTCACTTATGGGTGTGTGAATTTTTCAGTCATATAAGTAACGCTGTCTATTTTGCATCATATCCTTCCAAGTCACATTATACTGACAGAAGACTGACCAGTCCTAAAAATATCCTCGTAGTTCAAAAGGAAGAAGATTATCGTATTTGATATGACGCGGCCAGGGACAGAACGCAAGGTCTCCCGCGCTCGAAGAGAACTCTTTAACACTAGGCTATCGGAATTGATCAACACATCCATGAAGTTAAGCATTTGTACAACATAACAGTTTTTGCAGATAAAGACGATAAAAATATATGTTATAGAGACAATTATTCAAATAAGGATGACAATGCGGATATAATAATTTATCTTTAGATTTACGTCTTTCCATTAAATATTATATTATTCGTACAAAAATATATATCTCGAGAAATGACGTTAATTTTTATATTTCTAATCAACATTTTCTTACTATATCTTCTTGTGCCGTTATCATAAACTATGTAAATTTTATCGCTATAGATCGGAATTAGTTATTCAAATTTAAAGTCATCGAAAGAATCTTTTGCGACCACGTGGTTGTTTTTGAGATAATAGAGAGTTTGAGATTTCAAACTTCGCCTTCCCCTTCAACGTCTCTCATACATATTTTGGGTAAAACGTCATCGACATGCGTGTATTTAATTTATATCACACGTTGCTACTAAAGTTTTCCATGTTATATTACGTAAGTCTAAGACTTCTCTTTATTACTATGCGAAATAAAAAACTTAGTTTCAGGATTTCTGCTTATTAAGTTATTTGATTATCCATATATATAATTAGACTAAATTTGATGCGAAACATTATCAATAGGTATAAGAATAATGAAGGTTTGTATGGCTAATTAATTTAACTAAATACATTGAATTGAACCTGGAAGTATGAAGTTATCAACTGATTTTGAGAAACTTTGAGATTTTGTTCAAACTTTAACTTCTACGGCATATTTGTGTCCCCAGGCGGTATCGATTATACCAGATGGGCCGTTTTGTCGTATGAAGTGAAGTTTTGAATGTCCGAAAATTTGATATCACGAAAGTCGAAACTTCATTCTTTTTACGTCTACTCTGTCCACATACTCGGCATCAAAGACTGAAATCTGGATAGAGACACATGGCATGACTGTCATTTTACTTCAAAAATAAATAATTACGCGCGATTATCATTTGGTGGAACATTTTATTTTCACATCCAAATAAAATCAATCTGTTTCTGTCGGACACTTAATACGACAACTGCGTTTTAATTATAACATAAAATGGTACTAGTAAGACGGGAAATTCTTTTGAAGTATCAGACAATTTCAGATCTATGATATCATATGGAGAGACGTTTCCTGTTAGCCATATGGAATAACTCCATTCTTTAAATGCACGGAACCAGAGCCTGGCAGAGGGACATTGTGGGTTAATTCCCCGTTTGATTCTTACACTTTACAAAGAAAGTCGATCTTGAAACTCGGCGTGACCCAACCCTACCCCTACCCCCCTCCCCCCACCCTGAAATGGGTGACCCCCTCTTTAATGTTGGTGTCCCTCTAACCAAATGTCCTGGACCCGCAGATGCTTTACTTATAAAATAGCATATTAAAATCACACTGTGCTGTCTGAGAGTTTGGCATTATACAGGGTCATACAGAGTGTCATTATCAATTTGATATGATCATTATATGTTATTAACTTTGTATGTGGATATATGCACGAGTTCTGCAGCGGTAATATTGCGCGTCTTTAGGAGCACAATATTCTCCGCGAAAGAACGAGTGCATGTATGCACATACAAAGTTGATAACCTTTTTATTACATATCCACTATCAAATGATTAATTTATATCTAAATTATCGTTCCGTCACGAAAGACAGGAAAAAATACGGAAAAAAATTCTCCGAAAACGCAAAAAACAAATCAAACTGACGCGCATTAATATTTTCCGCGAAAATGACGTCAACTTGTTGTCGCAACGTGCGCGTGGACGCCATGGACGTCACGCGATTCTTTCCATTACAACGTTAAGAAAACATTCCACGTCCTATATTAGTCCAACTCATGACGTAATTAAAACTTTCATTTCATTTCAGTCTGATAAATTACTACGTACCAGTATCTAATAGGTCAGATTAATCAAAGTGTAAAAGTAAACAAAATGCTGCATAAATTACAAATTAAACAAACATACAATAGGAACAAAAATCTAAAGAAACGAGATTCGCAATGAACGGACCGTCAGTGGAGGTAACTAGAGTCACGGATTGGTATAGTCCGATATGAAAGCGTTCAACGATATGATATGGAAAATTGTTGCACGATCGCGGTCCATTGAAACCCAAATGGAAAATAATTTTTGGTATATAATAACCAATTTTATTTCCTCTCGTGTATGAGTTACAATCGTGCATTGTATACTGACATAATTTTATATAAAACTTAAATGTTTGGAGCAACACTAACGAGCTATTACATTGTTCACATTGTTCACATTGTTTTATCTTTTTTTTTTTTTTTTTTAGGTAATCGCTCTAATATCCATGCGATGATTATATTAATTGAAATGCTTTTTATTTAATTTAAAAAAAAAAAAACGATCATAATTACGGATAAATTGAATGGGCGGATTAAAAGAAGTAAGGTTCATTCTAATGTTTGAAATCTCAAGGAATTTTAATCGAACTTCAACTTCGAAAGTTAACTTCGCAAGAGACGTTGAAGGGGAAGGCGAAGGTTGAAATCTCAAACTCGCTATTATTTACAAACTTCTTAAAGTTGCGGACACAACCGTTTCCTACCACTAGTTAGTAAAACTATTTAAAGTAATATATGAAGAAACAATAACCGTATTGTTCTTACACACGCTTCATACTTACTGATTTTGCAGTTGGTCATCACACTTTCATCATTGACAGTGTGAATACGGGACAGGTGGGGTACTCTCTTAAAGATCTACCAAGCGACTGCCATGCTTTGTCATGCCATAAATGTTGTTTCTCTTGGTGTGCGCCAGTAAACTAGTTTAAACTCCCCAAACGTGTGTTTTCCATTACTGTTCAAAAGCCGTGCTTTGTTGTATTCCTTTTTATGTAAAAGATAAAAGATAAGGGTAGATTTCCCGGAAACACAGAACACACCAAGTTTGTTTGTTTGCTCCTAATATAATTTTATATGTAAAAAATCTATTTGTGACACACTAGCTTAGCCGCTGTGTATGTTAAAATATTTACAATTTCTCCTATTTTCATTTACATGGCCGGCTACTTTTGTTGAAGGTGTTTTTTTTCTATTGGATTTCCGGTTATGATTAACCTTTATATAAAAATAATCCTGACGAAAAAAAGAAAGGTTTAGATATATAATGTGGATTGTATTTGAAACTTTCGTTTATTTCATGTTCTTTAAGTTACTGAACTATACCTGGATGCAAAAGGATGGGAATTATGTGTAATGGGAATTTCTCAACAAAATATACATCAATTAAGGTATTAGATCACTAAAAGAGAACCTCCTCTTTGAAGAGTATTCAATTCCTACCATAAACTTACTTTTACTGCAATTCTTATGGGGGCGTAGTTCTAAGCCCTACTGGGACCAATTTTTCCCCCCTTATTTTCCTTTTTTTCTAGTAAGTTTTTACTTCTTTCAAGACTTATCATTGATTTCTTGTACAACAATGGAAAAAGATGAAACTTATAAGTGATTTCTTGGTGTTCAAAGTGAACAGAAACACAGCATTCGGCCTTATCTTTTCAAGTTGAGCCCACTCGTGATGAAATATGCACGGAGGGGCACCTGGGGGTCTTCCTCCACCATTAAAGCTGGAAAGTTGCCAAATGACCTAAAATTGTGTCGGTGCGACAATAAACCCAACAAAATAAATAAAATAAAAATTTCAATGTTGAAGTATGAATTCTGTCTCATTGTATCCGTTTACTTGAGGCACCATAATAAAATGATATTGACATTTTTATTTTGTGTTTTATAATTGTTTACCAATAGTTTGTAGTTTCTTTTATTAAAATTAATGGTAAAATGAGTTCTCAGCAAACGTTTTGGATAGTGGCTATCACTTTGAAATTTGTCTCTACTTTAGCTTGAGGAGATACCATATGTTATACAAAATTTATAAAAAACGGCACGGTAAAAGTTGTTTAAAAATTGCAAAATAGTGCAAAACACGGTTACCGTTCAGAATATACCAATCAAAGGCCATTTTGTAAACATTACTGTTAGTGATCTATTACCTTAAGACACAAAACTTTATAAATTTTTACAAAACTAACGCCATTAATTTGAATGCGACCCAGTGCAAGTGAAACTGCAATGTAAATACTTGTATTAATTAGGAAAGAACAGTAAAAGAAATTTGTTTGTTATACAAATAAGATTGAAAAACCGTTTCATTTAGTTGAAGAAGAATGCTACATTTTCACATGGGCTTACGTGTAAAAAATAAGTTCTTAAAAAGGAAACATGTGAACGATTTTAACATATTATTTCACTTTTATAGTGTACAATAATATCAGTTCTTATGTAAGAATTAAATGCAGATGCACCATGGGATTGTTTTAGAATTAAATTGCGCTATACAACAATTGTCTAGGAGCAATACGTGCAGTGTTAGAGAAAGTATTTTGTTTTAATCAATCATTTCTATTGTAGTTATACATTACAGGTATTTGTCATCGTTTATAAAAAAATATCATGAGTCATTAAGGTCAGTCATTTTTTTAACACAAGTTAAACAAATATTCGCCCTAGTTTGGACAAATAAAGCTGTCAGTATATAAAAGATATAAAATATATTTCCTTATTACTTATAAACCATTTGTTGAAAATACGAACGGTTTGCTTTTATTTTCTATACATATACTATCACTAATATTATAATTTATGTATCTAAAAAACAAAGACAAATATCAAACAGGGAATGCCACGCACCAAAAACGCAGCCTCCTCAAAACGAAACCCCCTGCACGCAGACGCGTGCACCACATACACACACACACACACTGCTCTGTCAGTATTAATTCAATCAATCAATTCATTTTCCTGAAACAAAAACTGAAAATTTAGTAGGAAATTAAAATGTTTATTTATATGAATGGTTTTATGCATGAAAATAAAAAAATGCGCATTTTGCTTGAAAAATTAAAACTTCATATATATATATATATATATATATATATATATATATATATATATATATATATATATATATATATATATATACACTTGACAATGAAAAGACTCGGCACAAGATGGAAGTCTATAAATCAAATAAATAAAATGTGCATAAAAGGTCTGTCAATGTGCGTAGAGCTTCTTGTTAGGACTTGAACCTAGAATTCTTACCAAAGTAAATTTGTTTCTTTACATTACAAGGAACTGAAACTGAATAATTTGATTGAAAACTATTTTTATACAATGACATATTCCATGGCGTTATACATTATAATAATAATAAGAAGAAGAACAATATTGATAACGACAATAATAACAATATCAATAATAACAGCATTATTTAACAAAAAATCATGACCGAAGCCCTCCCATTCAGGTTATTTACCCCATTACAAACAAAGAAAAAAAAAAAAACAAAAAAAACACACACACAGAAAAACTTAATAACGGCAACTTTATCACAACTTATCAAAACTTTTAACAGCAATTTGCCATCACGTTATGTATTGTTAATACAGTACTCAATAGTAAATGTCTATTGATTACCGGTCCTGCAGATTTCGGGTTTAGAGATCCAGTTACGGACCCCTATCCATTTTCATACATTGTATATGTACATAGAAAAGAATTTAGTTGATAAAACATAGTCAGTACCGTATGTTGAGCTAGAAAGCAAGCTACTATTAGGTTATAATCTTTCAACAAGTATTGGACCAGCTGTGTAATAACAGGCTTAAGTTTATTTAGTTCTGCCCATTGTTTTCTCGTTTAAACCTATTATTTTAACTGGGGTTAACTGGGGACCATACGCCGCTTTTCATGTAATTACACGCTGGCGTATCATTAAAGATTCCACGTGCACCGCCGTATGAAGAAATCTGTGGATGTCTCTAAAATTGTTTTTGTACTTTTAGCATGTGTAAACTTTGATTTCTGCTCAACCCGGGGCTAGAGGGCGTGCACGGTAGCATGCATTTCCACTACCGTCCATGAACAGGCCAAATCAAAGCGAGCCTGCAACATTTTCGTTTTTGTCGGGTTGAGAGCCCTGTGGAGTTTCCACTTTTTCTATTTTAATATTACATTTCGAAATGTAAATCCAAAGTTCCCATTGTCGACGGATTATAAGATTAAATGCTCGGTTTGATCCATAGGCATTTCTGCTAAACCGGTTAAATCATTACCAAACCGTTACCTCCTATTATTTTATATCTACATTATGTCTACATCAATCCAATTAATTTCCTTATGATCAATATATTTCAGGAATTCCGTTACCACAAACAGTACACCGTGATCCGACATTTTGCATACGGGAAGTTTTTCTGACAACCATTCTGTCAGACGGTTTACGGCAGATTAATTTGTTAGACAAAGGGCGTGAAATCTGTATAGACGTTCGCTTTAACGGACTATTCCTATGGTCGTTTGGGTAGGAAGATGGTGTGTTGCAGTGAAATGTGGCTAGATTATAATCTTCTTTTTTGGTTTTGGACAATTAAGATTTTAATTATGGTGTTTTCATATTCTAATTATTTAGGGGACCATTTCGCATATCTTATCATATCTCGTTATTTCAGGATCTTTGTTCAAATATTTAAGTATATCGTCATAGCTATGCTTATCTTAACATAAAGTAATGGCATCCGAATTTCAACCTTTGTCTTTTATGGTGTATACTTGCAACCAGGGGAGCAAAATATCTATCATCCATGATTGGTATATCGTCAAGGCAGCTGGAGTGCTA
Organism: Mercenaria mercenaria; assembly: GCF_021730395.1. Lineage (NCBI taxonomy): Eukaryota > Metazoa > Mollusca > Bivalvia > Venerida > Veneridae > Mercenaria > Mercenaria mercenaria. The sequence goes on from NC_069372.1 coordinate 80,736,506, forward strand.
TCAAAGACTTCATGACATCTGCCTACGTGTCTAGGAAAAAAACAGAATAATTATAATATATTTCATAACGATATAAATCAAGTATGCTTAAAGTAGCGTGCAATTAGTTTCTATAGAATAATGGCATCTGAATTTCAACCTTTGTCTTTTATGGTGTATACTTGCAACCAGGGGAGCAAAATATCAATCATCCATGATTGGTATATCGTCAAGGCAGCTGGAGTGCTATCAAAGACTTCATGACATCTGCCTACGTGTCTAGGAAAAAAACAGAATAATTATAATATATTTCATAACGATATGAATCAAGTATGCTTAAAGTAGCGCGCAGTTAGTTTCTATAGAATAATCTGTTGGAAATTAATATAGCGGAATATGACAAATTGTTGGATAAATCCAAGTATAGGTCTTGCAAACAGCGTCGCAAGTCAACATTTTGTAACATTTTTACAATACATTTAGGAAAACGTGCTCTGTCAAAATTACAAGCCAAATATGAAATTTCTGCATAGCATTTGTGTTTGCGATAAGACCAATCAGTTCAGCTTTGATAAGATTATATGGAACAGTAGAATACAAAGTGAGGAACTCATATGCACTAATAGATGGAAATTTTGTAGTTTTTGATATGTAAGTTGTCAAAAATGCCTTCGCTATTCTTAACTGACAAGAAAAGATTAATCGAAGAGTTCTGATTAGATGGCATAACAGAGTGAGCTGGTTTTAGTTGATTGATATTTTTTTATTTAATGAAAAATTCAAATGATGATTATATCATTAGCTGCTTTATCTTCCTTTTTTTTGCTATAATAGCCGTGCTCATTTGCTTTATGAGATGATCCGCCTCGGTAGCCTAGTGTTGGAGCACCCGCTTCCAGCGCGGAAGGCCTGGGTTCTCTTCCTGACCGCGTCATTCAAAGGACTTGAAAAATGGTAATATTGGCTTCCTTGCATGGCGCTCAAGAATTACGAGACATGTTCTAAAATTATCCAGCCTTGTGTCAGTATAATGTGATTTGGACGGATATCATGTCACGTAGACAGCGTTGTTAATATACATTTGCGAAATAGACATTTGCGAATTAAGACAAAGTGAAAAAATTAAACTTTTATTACAAACGTTTTAATAAAATTTACATGGAAATTTAAGTTTGAAATACAGAAAAAACATGAGAGGTTTTTTATACGTAAAATCAGACATTTACCTCAATAACTCAAAAATTTACAAAAAGATGATGCAATACCTGCATTTACACTACAGATACAATAAGGCCCGTATGTCAATTTGTGACAGATTTCGGGCAGCAGTAGTGAAAATTCTGTCAACTAGTTTACTGTCTGGTGTTATTCATCATTAGAATAAAGATTATCAACATTTTAATTTAAATTTAATTAAAAGACAATGTTTTCCAAACCGAAGAAGTATTATGTATGTAGGTAAGCATTGATTTATGCGCTAGTGGATACAGTGTGGAAAGGCGAATAACTTCAAATAGCCTTTAGAGTGTTTAACATTAACTTCTTTTCACATTACTTGTGTTGTATACTTTTCTATAATTCACAAGCATGTACATGCTATACATTAGTGTATGTTACATGCTCAGATCAATATCTAATTAAAGAAATGTTCATGCAAACCTTTTTAACGTCACATGAAAACATCTGCAATGTTTCCCTGGAATAAATTTAGTCTTTTTGACAATGTATTTATTTCTCTTTTCATCTATTTCAAAATCCATACTTTTAGATACATGCAATCAGGTGGGCCGGTGGTCTAGTGGTAACACGCTTGACTGTCAATCCAGAGGTCCGGGGTTCGAATCCCGGTCCAGGCACTTGACATTTCTGACATGATCCTGAGTGTCTCCCACCTAATTAGAGGCCTGTACTGGTTCTTCCCAGGAAAGATGGCTTCGCGTGTATCGGTGCTATACACCGGGCACGTTAAAGAACCAGACTGTCTATTCAAAAAGAGCTAGGCTAAGTTAGCCGGACACGTCTGTATCTGAAAAGTTCTCTCTATCTTTTCTGGGGACTTTATCTCACTCTGTCCCTCTGGTCAGATCGTAGTGTGTCTGTACTAGTAGAGATTTCGCGCCCTGTGTGGCTGCAGTAGCTGTAAAGCTACGTGTTTATAGTGAAAAGGGAGCTATATAAATCTGATATAATAATAATATAATCCGAATGTAAAAATGTCAATCGTCAACGTAAACATAGATTGCCAATATGTTTTTCGCTAGCTTGAAAAAAGTACGATTAAGTGGTTTTAAGTCCGGTACAGAGGCCCCCTAATGGTTATTATTATGAGTAATGTTATCTAAATTTGCGTGTATTACTGTTAAATTATTAGAACAAAAATGACCAATTTTGGATTTGTTTATTACATAATTATGTCGGGCGGTTATATATTCGTCGTTCGAAACAATGTCACTAGGCTTGTACCTCGTGAAAATATTAGACCCAATTCATAACCAACTTTCATGTATCAATATTGTCTAAACACGGCCTTGCTATAAATTATTTCTCAAGTAGTGATGATTTCTCAAGTATAGAACCTTTTTACAAAATCAGTTTTCTTATGATTGGATGTTGTTGGCATAAAAGTAATAAATGTATTAAAATATTGCTATGAGATTAGCCTAATGTATTTTCCGTGAGTTACGGAACAAAGTGGGTATCATACGTTAACACTATATTGCCGCTGTTGGGTGTGTGCATGTATTGAAAGTACAATATACTGACTAAGGATTAGTGTTAGGTTTTGCATAGTTTTAATAGTGTAAAGCCAATGCGTAAAACATAACAAACAAGAGCTGTCATAGGAGACAGCACGCTTGACCATTTCGATGCTGGATAGTGAAACTGGGCACATTTGACGCAGCTGGAGCTATCACTTGGGTGTTTAATGACTCCAACATGGATGAAATATTGGATAATAGCTTGAGTCTGTGTCTAAAGTATAACGTAAAAAGAGAGATAAGGATCAAGTGTATCAAAACATTAAATATGAAATATAATTCTTCGCGAAAAGGGGGCATAATTAATGAAATGTTGGTTCAACAGTGATGCACCTTGTGTTAACAAATCAATTTATTTTAATAACTTGAGATATAGTAAAAATGCATCAAAATTAACCCTTAACTTTAAGTAAAAGGGACAAAATTCATGTAAAATTGGTGTCAGAGTTATGGACCTTGTGTCATATGATGTGGGTGGGACAACTATTTCAAGTTTGAATCAAATCCATTCAGTAACAACTGAGATAGAGTGAAAGTGCATCAAAACTTTAACCTGAAATTCTTAGTAAAAAAGGGGATAAACCATGAAATGAAGGTGCAAGAGTTATGGCCCTTGTGTCTAATGATGTGAGTGATGATGTTGAACAACTATTTGAAGTTTGAATCAAATCCATTTAGTAATAACTGAGATAGAGTAAAAGTGCACCAAAACTATAACCTGAAATTCTAAGTAAAAATGGGGAGATAATTCATAAAACACTGGTGCAAGAGTTATGGCCCTTGTTTTATATGATGTGAATGATGTTGTTGAACAACTATTTTAAGTTTGAATCAAACCCACTTAGTAATAATGGAGATAAAGTGATAGTGCACCAAACTCGTAACCTGAAATTCTAAATAAAAAGGGGGATAAATCATAACATATTGGTGCCAGAGTTGTGACCTTTGTGGCATATGATGTAGGTGATGATGTTGGACAATTTTTTTAAGTTCAAAGCAAATCCATTTAGTAATAACAGAGATAAAGTGAAAGTGCACCAAAACTTTAACCTGTACTTCTAAGTAAAAAGGGGGATAATTCATGAAATATCGGTGCCAGAGTTATGACACTAGTATCATATGATGTGGGTGATGATGAGGAACAACTATTTTAAGTTTTAAGTAAATGTATCAAGTAATAACAAAGATAAAGAGAAAGTGCATCAAAACTTTAACCAAAGTGCGGACGCGGAAGGACGCCGAGCCGACGCCAAATCGAGTAAGATAACTCTCCATATTTCGTATAGTCAAGCTAAAAATGGTATTCCGATTCAACATTCTATTGATTACAACATTTGCAAATGCGATATTCTCTATTCCATTATATCTGCCTAGTTCATTCTCAAGGTGGTGTGAATTATGTAAGTTGCTAACGAATTTGTAACAATGTCTAAATAAGATTCAAAACTGAAGTTTTTCAATTCAGATTATAGTCTAGTTTACAAAGTCAGGCATACCAGTTTTGTATATACTGATCTCACAACCCTCCCCCCACAAAAAAATAAAACAAAAAATAGCCAATACAGACATCGAAATAATTTAATACTGGGCAATCCTAAGTAGTGCTATATCGACCTTCAGTAAAAATAAAATCTTAACTAGAAATTCACGAGAAAACGTATATCTCCCTAGCATACTTACATTGAAAAAAAACACAAACTAAGAGCCATAACTCCAGTTTAAATAACCCAGTTATAACATTCATACAATATACTTACTCGCTCGTGATGTTTGGTGAAATTTCGATCAATGGTGTCAGCAAGTAGTGTAACCAGTGAGCGCGTTTATCGTGAAAATGGCACTATATGTATCTGGTATAAGAATATTTATTATTCCTCATATGTATGTCCAATGCAAATTTCTCAACAGTTTATTATAAATTGAATAATATATCATATTCCCTAATAAATGATTTAATATCTAATGCGCAAAACAGTTATTTTCTTTTCAGCGCATGTGATTTGATCTGTAATGTAATAACGCATGCGCAACAGTTGCTACTTTGGTATTCTGAACATGTAATATTATTTTTCATATGATTCAAAATTAAATCAAAAGCAAACGGCAACAACCAAACCTTGAAAAAGCTGACAAAATCTAGATTTACAATAAAGTTTGATAAAAGTGGACTTTTTACCCTTACAAAATGAAAAAGAAAATCTGTAGTCTATGCAAACATATTTAAGAAAGCAATTGCTACATCTTTAACGGCAAAACAGTTGATGTAAATGATTTTTTTTCTGATGTAAAATCATACTATATTAAGTAATGGATTTTGGCCAAACTGGTGATAAATTAAAGTTATAATTCTGGCCAGATAAGATTCCGTAGAAAATGTTATAGGAGGTCATTTTCTTGACAGCAACGCATAAAACCTCCGTTAACGAAGACATTGGCTGGATAAATGTTTTGATAAATTCGACGATGGAGACGGATATAAAAACTTTTGATTTCAGTAACACAATTGCCATCATTCGGATACCTTTGTAACATTTTTGTAAGGAGTCGGATACTACGCTATAGGAAGTGGCTAATTGTATGGTCCCGTATGAATAGTGAAATAACCCGCATGTAGCTATTCGTACGGCAGTTTTGTATTACAGTGTACTGAAGTTATTCAACTGATATATTTTCAACTGATTTCTTTACTTTTCTTTAATTTTCAGTCGCACATAAACAGGAAATAATTTGAAATATAGGAAAGGGCTAATATAATCAACCAGTCAGAAACGTTATATTTAATTACAATCAAATTGTCTTGGATTTAGACGTAGAGCTTAATGTTCCAGATAGTCGTAATTGTAAAGAATCTAAATAATGTTACCAACCAGCCGGTCATATCATAACGGGTAATTTTAGAAATTTTAATGATAGAGAATCAGAAATATTTTCTCCAAAGGTCCAAAATATAGAATTCCCTCGTCTATTAACATTGAAAAATGTCGCTCTGAAATTAATCAGTCTATTGATGGCTATAGTATAAATGGTGTGAGAAAAAATGCAGATCAGAACGCTCTCACTGAATGGAAAAAGAATACATGTATATTTAAAATCACAAAAACTCGAATTAAAGTTTGTGAATCAAACTCTTCCTTATTACCTCCTAAACCTAAAGTTTTACTTCGATGTTTAAAGAAAGCTTTATCCGAGGTACACAATAATTTTGTTTTTTCTCCTGCAAACAGAGGTTTAAATAATAATATTATTATATAACGCATTGTCTACACAGGAATATTACAACATGAATTGAAACATACAAAAACGTACCGGTTATTGCAACTATATGAGAATAATATTGCAAAAGGTCATGTAAATCCATGTATAAATTTTAATGTTGCACCTCTTTATTGGATCCTTCACAAAACTCTATATAAAACGCGATTCATTGCAAATATAACCTTATACACTGCAAAAAAGCATTTCTTTACTTTTGACTTCATGTCTTACAGCAATAAAAGACCACGTACAGAAGTATTGCTCCAAGGTGTGTGAGAACTCGGGTGTTAATCTGTTTTGGTCCATCAAAAACTCTGGAGATGTTATCAAAAAGCTGAACACTAGCGAATATAACTACTTATGACTTTTCTACTCTTCATACTAATTTACCACATAATCTTATCAAACAAAAACTGGTTGCTTTAATTAAGAAAACAATTGCAAGGGAAAACGTAATTTATCTGGCTTGCAATGAAAATAGAGCATTCTTTTCTAACAGTGCATTTAAGACATACAACCTTTGGAGTTGTGATCAGGTTTGTGAAGCTCTAAAGTTCTACTTGATAACATATTTATCAAATTTGGCAATAGAACTTACAGACAAGTACTTGGTATCCAGATGCGAACCAACTGCGCCCCACTCATTGCTGATTTATTCTTATACTGTTATGAACGAGATTTCATGCTTAGTTTATCCACTGAGACACAATTCGAAGTTATTGAAGATTTTAATGAAACCTCTAGGTATTTTTATGATATCTTAAAAATGGACAACCAATATTTTTCAGAAATGGTGAAACATATTTACCTTAAAAGAGTTACAGCTTAACAAGGCTAATACTTCAGATTTAGAAGCGTCATTTTTGGATCTATATTTAACAGTTGTAAATAATAACTTAGAAACGAAACTATATGATCAAAGGGACGATTTTAATTTTAAAATTATCAACTTCTCCCATCTTGATTGAGATGTCCCTCGAGCAACATCATACTGTGTCTATATTTCACAACTTATTTGTTTTGCAAGAGCTTGCTCAAAGATACAGGATTTTAATGACAGAAATCCTCATATCACCAAACAGTTATTACAACAGGGTTACCGTTATCATAAGCTACAGAAAGCTTCAGTGAATTTTACTACAGATTGTTGGAACTGTTAGAAAAATACAATATTAACCTATAAACACTTTAAAAACTAAGACTTACACACTCGGAATACTATTGAGATGCAGTTGATAAAATTCGAAAAAAAATAACATAGTCATTATTTAGATCAAATATTTGCAAGATGGTTTAAAACGTTTATCACAATAGATACGTTGCAAAAAACCTGAAGCATACCACATGTTTAGTAATTGACCCCTCTACAGTTAATTGCTACTCTTTCCTATTCGATGGTGCAATGACTAATAAAGTGTAAGAATCCATGATGCCTTTCTCCTAAATCCTACATACAACGGACGGAGGGAGTTGAATTTTGTCTTGCAGCTTTCTTAGTCGTGCCCTTAAAAGTTAGGCTCTTGGTGCTCTTATTTCAGACAAGTTATTGAGTACATTGGTGTAATTTTACCTTAGATTTACATAAATTTTATGTTTTTCTTAATTAATCAGGCATTTTTGCGCTAATGTTAGAGCCTTTCCAAACGGGGATTTTATTTACATTGGCTATCAAACTTGTTGAAATAGGGTAATGCGGGTTGGGCACCCAAAAAACGCTTTTTAAACCATTTATCTTTTTTATAGGTTACTGATTTTCCAAGGGTGTGTCTCTATTTTCAACGTGTTTGTTTTCTCTCCTTCTGTATTTTTTTTTGGTATGATCTCGTTGAATTTTGGCATTTATTAAATGTCCGTCTTGTATTTTGTGTTGCGTATGTAGTATTGTATATTGTTAGCAAAAGAGGGTGTGCTGCCGTGAAGACGGTCTAATGCCCCTTCTGGCGGCTTGGACCTCTCTAATCTATCTCGGGTCATGGTTTTTTTCAATTAATAAAATTCATTTTTTAAATTGCCAAAATTTTGTAACTTATTGAAAGCCGGTGCTGGGGGGCGTGGGCAGTGTTGATTTTCCTTATGCTCATAAAGATCAATCAACGGTCGAATTTTTTCATGTTGCCTTGTTCCCGGGTGTTTCCCGAGGGATCTATTTTCCCAATTTAATACATCCTCAGTGCAATTAAATTTTGCTTGATACTTTAATGATGTACAAGATAGTAAAAGTGTGTCGTGTTTTATTTGTGTAAAATTTTAAAAAATGTGTACTACCCCATTTATCACAAACAAAAATCTTTTAAAATGTTTAAAACTCTATTTCCTTTCCAATAGGATTCAATTTGTAGGGTGCATATTTCTTCCCGAGATCAAATTCCCTATCGCGGTACTTAAAAAACATCTTGAAAAACGCTTTTTTCAAAAAAGATTTCTCATACCCGAAATTTCCCCTTGAAATGTTATTCGATAATTTATTTGTATTCGTATTTTTTGCGTAAGTCCCCACATTGCCATTTATTGTGATATTACTCGTTTAGTCCAATTTATTTTGATTTTTCGTTTTTAAAACGTTTTTTTTCGAATCCCAAAAAATTCCGGGGAAAAAAAAACAATATCTAGAAAAAAATCTTTTAATCGATAAGGTTTTATTAGAAATTAAAAAGTTTAAAATTTTTATCGCATCCCCACAAAGTATCTCGGGGCAGTTTAAACCACAACGGAAATTTTTTTCGCAAAACCCTTTTTTCCGAAAAAATAAAACATTCTCAAAATTTAAATATTATCGTAAATAATTATTTAAAACATTCGTGCAGAAATATCCCCAAAAATTTGCTTTTTTAATTTTGATTTTGAAGTCCTAGTGTAATCTTAAAAAAAAAAAATCAAAAAAATTTCTTACCTTTTTAAAATTTCCCTTTCAAATTTTTCTTGATAGTTTTTTTAGTTTATTCTTTAGGATTTTACATAAATTTAAAATTTAAATCTTTTATGTTAAAAGATCAGAAAACAAAAATTAAAAATTTTTACTCAAAAAAATTTTTTTAAAAATCACTTAAAAGTCAAAAGGGGATAGCCCCCAAAATTTTTGGGGATATAAAAATAAAAAAAATCGTATTGGGGTGTAAGGAGCTTGAACTTAGTATTCTTACCTTTTTATATCAATTTCTTATAAACTGAATCAAATTTTTAAAATTTTTCGAGCCGCTGTTTATGTCTCGGGTTGTTTGTTGAAGAAAAAAGTTGAAAAAAAGACTTTTTTTTCCCTTTTTATTCATTTAAAAAACGGCAAAACAAATGCCTTTTCGTATCAAAGTGTTTTACATTGATCAAGCCTCATAGTTTAATATATCCAAACCAACAACAAAGTTTTTTTTTTTATCTAAAATTAAAAAACTGAAAGAGTAAAATCGCTTGGAGTATTTTTTTATCGTTTTTAAAAAGCTTCAGAAAATTAAAACATTTTTTGTTCCCTTTTATTAAAGGAAAATATTTTTTTTATATAACATTTTGTTCTTTTGGTAACAAATTTATTCATTTTTAAAAATTCATCAATTATGTAAAACTTTTTTTATTAGTTCTTCGTTATTTTATTTTCCCCGTTTAAAAAACCAAAAATTAATCCAATTATTATTAATTATTTATAGGGAAACGATTTTTTTGTTAATTCTTTAATTTTTTTCTAAAAATATGAATGCTTTTTATTTGTTTTAAAATTTTATTAAAAGTCAATTTAACATCTACTTTAGGTTAATTATTCTTTTCCGTTTTTTTTATCCTTAGCAATTAATTGTTTTGACCTCAAATTTTTTAAATTATAATTAAATTTCAAACTGTCCATTTGGTGAAATTTATACGGTTTTGAGTTTTATTCCCTTTTCCTTTTTTCTATGTAGGTATTTCTTTTCTTTGGTTTCCCATTTCTTAGGAAAATTTTTTAGCTTCTTCATACTCTATCCCCCTCAATTCCCATGTCACCTTTAATTTAAAATTTTCTGTATTAAAAATTGTTTTTTTTTCATATTGTTCTCTGCGATATGCTTCTTCTAAATCTTCAATTTTTTAAGTATTGCTTCTTTTTCTTGTTCTTTTAATTTCTTAAGTTCATATTCAGGAGCCGGTTTTAAACCTTGCTCTTCTCTTATTTTATTTTCATAATCTTTCAATATCTTTTCAAGATTTTTAACACGTTCAGAGGAGTCTGGTAATGGTGGTAGCGGCTCTTGGAATAGCTGTGGTAAACCTTGATATGTTTGTATATCTTTTATTTCATCACCAAGTGACTCTAATTGTTGTTTTATTGCAGGTAATGCTTTTAACTGACTTGACATTTCTTCTTTTTGACTTTTTATTCCTTCTGTAATTTGTTTATAAAGTTCATTATACATTTCTTGACTAGTAGCTTTTCTTATTTTTTCTCTTTTTATTTCTTCTCTTTTAGCTTTTACTTTTTGTTCAACTAAGTTGTTTATTTCTCTCATTTCTTTAAATTTTGCTAGCATTTATATAATAATGTATGATAATGTAAGATAATGTAAAATAATGTAAGATAATGTAATATTATATATAATGGAAATTCCAAATTATGATACAAAAAGCGATAAATCTAATAACTTTAAGCAATTTTATCCTTTTATGCCAGATTCATGTTTTATAATGTTAATGTGTGGATCTTCCGGATCAGGAAAAACAAATACACTAATGCATATACTTCGAAAACCTCTTATATATTATGATAAATTATACTTGTATGCTAAAAACCTAGAACAATCTAAATATCAGGATTTAATAAATCACTTAAATGAAATTGCAAAAAGAATTAAAGTAGATCCAAATGAAATACTTGAATATTCAGCTGATCCCAACCAAATTGAATCTTGTGAGAATCTTGAATCAGAAAAATAAAAGGTAGTAATATTTGATGATTTTATATGTGAAGAAAAAAAGGTTCAGAATGAAATAACAAAATACTTTATTCTAGGACGTCACAAAAACTGTTGTGTAATTTATTTAAGCCAGTCTTACTATAACACCCCTAAAGATATCCGTATTAACTGTTTACATTATATTTTGTTTGAAAGTCCAAGTAAAAGAGAAAATGATACGATTTGTATTTAACAAAATATAGATTACAACTCTTTTGCTATTGCAACAAAACAAAAATATGATTTCTCAAACCAAGGAAATTTCTAAGAAAAAACTTTACTGGTAATATATAATGGGAGTTTTTAATGATGTAAAACAAATAAGTGAACCTGACAGTATAAGTAAAGTTAAATTTGATATAGATTTAAGTGATTATGCTACTAAAAACAAGTCAAAAAGCTTAAAAAGGACATGGACTCATATTTTCATAAAAATAAGGAACTTGATAACACAATGAATAGAGCATTAGATATGGGAGGTAATGAAATAATCAACCTAGGAAATCCAGATAAACCCAACGATGTAGTTTGAAGACGATTTGTGTTTAAAAAAAATCAAAGTGTAATAGAAGACTATTATTTTGAAGATAATAAAAGTATTAAAAAGACACTAGAAGCACAAGTAAAGAATATTGAAGATTTAACAAATGACTTAAAAAACAATTCATTATTAATAGTTCAATTACAAGGTAAAATTGAAAAAGAAATGAAAGCTATGGTTGATTCTATTAAAGAACTTGAAGAAAAATCTGATTTAACAGACGACAACATAAAAAAGTATTTAGAAGAAATTTTGAAAACTTACACAATCAAGTTCAAGAATTAAAAGATAGTATGATTAAAACTTATACATTGAGTCCTTCTGTTGAAAATAAGTTGGTCACTGATCACATCACTGAAGTTTCTAATTTAAAAGTTCGTATAGACGATCAACAAATTAAACTACCGACCATGTACTGGATTCATAAATTGCATAAACAACCATATAAAGCTCGCTTCATCGCTAATTCAAGCTCTTTTACAACTACAATATTTCAAAACTATTAACATCATGTCTAACTGCTGTGAAAACCCATGTGGAAAGATACTGCGATAAAGTATACGAAAACTCTGGTAAACACTTATTTTGGTCGATTAAAAATTCTGGCGAAATCTTGGATAAGTTTAAAATTAATAATTACAACGTATCTACAGTCAGTACATACGATTTTTCTACTTAGTATACCACTTTACCACATACCTTAATAAATGTCAAACTAACTGCCCTAATTCAAAAGACTTTTGCCAGAGAGAATACTACATTTCTCGCTTGCAATTTTGATGAAGCTTTTTTTACTAGCAATATTATTTAACATATTACAATGTGGACCTGTGACGAAGTTTGTAAAGCCCTTTCCTTTTTATTGAACAACATTTACATCAGGTTTGGGAATGCAGATTTTAGACAAGTTGTTGGTATTCTATGGGAACAAATTGTGCACCCCTTGTCGCAGATTTGTTTTTATATTGTTTTGAAAGAGACTTTATGTTGAGCCTTTCTCCAGATACGCAGGCAGATATTAAAACTGCATTTAATAATACATCACGCTATCTGGATGGTATTCTTAATATGGATAATCCGTTTTTTGGTCAATTGGTGGGTACTATTTATCATAGGGAGTTTCAGTTAATTAAAACTAACAATTCGGATACTGATGCTTCATTTTTAGATTTACATCTCTCTATCTATGACAATATTATACATACCAAAATGTATGACAAGAGGGATGATTTTAATTTTAGTATTGTCAATTTTCCCCATTTGGATGGGGATGTACCTCAGGTTACATCTTATGGGGTATATATTTCTCAATTAATTCGGTTTGTCAGAGCGTGTAGTCATGTCAAACATTTCAATGAACGTAATCAATATATTACAAGTAAACTTCTTCAGCAAGGCTACCGTTATTACAAATTGCGTAAATATTTTGCTAAATTTTACTATCGTAATTCTGATTTTGTTTTAAAATTCAATAGTAATTTAAAGACACTTCTGCGAGAAGGTATTTCTAAACGCGTTTTTTTATAGGGATGTGGGTTCCAAACTTCGTAAGATCTTGGGTCATGGTAATTTTCCAAATGTATTTGATAAAATGATAAAACGTTTTATCAAAAGAGGTTACGACCCAACTGTTTTGAGACATACCACATTAGTGTTTAGTGTTCAACCCGTTTACAGTTGGACACTACGCTTCCCTCTTTGATTGTGTCTGACGGAAGAGGGGTAGGACTCTATGATAAACAGTTTTTAAATCCTACCAGGACTAAACTGTTTTGATATCTCTCTTCTGGTCTGTTTCGTCGGGCCCTTAAGGGTGTTTCTCTTGTTGCTCTGTCTTCTGAAAAGGCATTGAGTACATACGTTTTTGGTTCTTAAGGTTTGCTTTTTATATATTTATAAACGAGCATTTTTGAGTTTAACATGCCATGCCTTTTTGTTTCCATTACTTGTGTAAGAGATTCACCTGGAGGGGATTACTTTTATTTACACTGTCCCGTGTCTTTGGAACATGGTGGGGGTAAGAGTGAGGTTGGGTGCGCACCATAATCCGGTATAAACTCCCCAGTGGTGTTTTTGCCACTGACCGTTCCAAGGCGGTGCCCCACTGTGTTCCTTTGTTTGTTCGTTTTGTCCTAATGTGTTGGCTTTGTGTGTGCGCGCGCGCGTGTGTGTGTGTGTTTGTGGTGCACGCGTCTGCGTGCTATCGCTTTCGTTTTGGGGAGGCTGCAGTTTTTGGTACGTGGCATTCCCTGTTTGATATTTGTCTTTGTTTTTTACAAAATTGTAAATAAACTCCCTCTACTTGGTTAGCCTTACGGAATCCCTACGTTTCGCTCCCACAGTTCAAAAATGATGAAATAGTTTATCAAATATTTCTAGAGAATGAGAACCACTAATATTAACAAATTTGTAAAGATATTTTCTTAGTTTAAAACAACTTTTTGCTCTTGATCAGCTAGCGTTTTCGTATACTTCGCAGAATGAGCCACCTGATACGAAAAAAAAACCTAAATATGAAAGTTTATTAACTCCATCTAGCTAGGTAGTTTCAAAATAAAAGCTTAAATTTCATGGTAACATGGCCCCTTTTCTGAAAAATGTAACTTTATTTATTTATTTACTTTGTTTACACATTGAACAATACGACTGCAGAATATTCAAAGCTTTTTGAAGTAATATCTTTCTAGGGGCACAGACTCTTAATACCGTAATCATACAGCTTTGAACATCATAAAAACATATAAAAAATATAACATATAGACGAAAAGCTCATAATATAAAGGAACATGTTGCAGAAACGCCTTGAAACTTTCAAATCAGAATCACCGCTGGCGTTAAAAGATGTCAAATATGCATCTTTCAATGAAAAGGTTAACTTTAAATATCTTTTTTTGAATGTTGAAAATCCTCATCTTTAACTTGACCAAATATATAAGCGTACTTTGCCTGTAGAGCTTCATTCAAAATTAAATGTCATGTTGTACAATCATTTGTTAAAAAACAAACTTTAAAATACTTGAAAGCCAAATGTCTGAAGTCATTGAATCTTTTAAAGGTAATTTCAAATAATCAAGGTCTTCGTTTTGCTCTTGGTGCATTCCGAACATCACTAGTTGAATGTTTATATGCTGATGCAAACGAACCCTCTCTTTACACACGCCGAGAAAAACTTTCATTGCAATATGCTTCTAGGGGAATGGCACCAAGGGTACAGATCTGTTCGCAGGGAGGAAGTTGTTCTTTCTCGCTGTCGAATAGGTCATACCCGTTTGACTCATTCTTATCTTTTGATTAAAGATGATCAACCCGAATGTGTACCATGTCAAACACCGCTAACTATTAAACATATTTTAAACGACTGTGGATTTTGCTACACAACGCGGTGCATATTTCGACGTTCAATCTTTGAAAGAGTTATTTGAAAACGTTTCAGTCGGAAATAATTTATCGTTTTAAAGCAGATAGGAATATATATAAAAAAAATCTACAATTTCATATTTTTATTTATATCTTGCAAAATTATTATGTTTGCAGCTGATATTTTAACACACACGTATAAACATTTTTACATAAATGATAGATATGCTTTACATTTTTACATGGATGTTTTAAGATATGTGTTACATTATTCGTTATGTAAATTTTGTCACTATCAATCGGAATTAGTTAGTCAATGTTAAAGTGATCGAACGACTCTTCTGCAATTACGCGATTGTTATTGAGATGTTACTTACAAACTTCTTAAAAAAAATGCGCACACAGCCTTTTCCTACCATCAGTTAGTAAAGCTATTTAAAGTATTATATCAAGAAACAATGACAGTA
Organism: Mercenaria mercenaria; assembly: GCF_021730395.1. Classification (NCBI taxonomy): domain Eukaryota; kingdom Metazoa; phylum Mollusca; class Bivalvia; order Venerida; family Veneridae; genus Mercenaria; species Mercenaria mercenaria. The sequence continues at coordinate 80,751,777 of NC_069372.1, forward strand.
TTGTTCTTACATACACCTAATACTTACTGATCGGTCATTTTGCAGTTGGTCATTACGCTTTGATCATTGACAGTGTGAATACGGTTCAGGTGGTGTACTGTCTTACAGTTTTCTCTTGCGACTGCTATTCTTTGTCATGACCTAAATGTTGTTTCTCTTCTCTTGGTGAGGTGTGCGCCAGTAAATTAGTTTAAACTTCCCAAAGATGGTTTTCGTATTACTGTTCCAAAGCGATGCTCTGTTGTATTCCTTTTTTATGTAAAAGATAAAATGTAAGGGTAGATTTCCCGGAAGTACAGAGCACACAACGTTTATATTTGTTTGATGTTCTGTATGTGAATATATTGACAAGTTATCCTATTTCCAATGCCGGCTGCTTTTGTTGAAGGTGTTTTTTTCTGTTGGACTTCCTGTTGTGATAAATCTTTATATTAAAATAATCTTGACCAAAATGAAAGGAATACATATATGAGGTGAATTGTATTTGAATTATCCGTCTATTTTATATACTTTAAGTTATTTAACTATACTTGGATGCAAAAGAATAGGAATTATATGTAATCGGAAGTTGTTAAATTGTTACAAAACTGACGCCATTAATGTGTGTGTGTGACGTTCCCCAGTGCGCGTGACGCCGCGCGGTAAATACTTGCATTAATTACGAAAGAACAGTAAAAAGAAATGAAGTAAAAAGAAATTTGTTTGTTTTACAAATAAGGTTGCAAAACTCTTTTATTGAGTTCACAAAGGATGCTATATGTTTACAGGGGTTCATGCGTAAAAGGTATTTTCATACAAAGAAAATCATATGAACGATTTATAATATATTGCTTTGCTTTTATAATATACAATAAGATCAGTTCTGATGTAAGAATGAAATGCTGATGCATTAACTTTTTTGTGCACTATCGTATATTTTTAAGAAATAAATAGCACAATACGACAATTGTCTAGGAGCAATAACAGCATAGTTACAGAAAGTAATTTTGATAATCAATTATTTCTTTTATAGTTATACAATACAAGGTATTTATCATCATTTATATAAAAGTATCATATATGTTAACGAGTCAAAAATGTGTTTTTGATGAACTCAAGTAAAACAAATATTCAAATTTACGCCCTTGTTGGGATGAATTAAGTTGTCAGCAATTAATAACAAAAGATATATTTCCTTATTATTTATAAGCCATTCACTTGAAACACGAACAGTTTGATTTTATTTTCTATACATATAAGACTGATATTATAGCCCATGTACCTGACTCATTTTGCACTAGGGGGTGTAATAATAGAAAGAGCATTGAAACTTGAGGGTAAATGATTTGTTCGAGGGGGCGTAGGGTAAATGATTTGTACGTATCCCCCGAGTATAAATCATTTACCCGAGAGTTTTAATGTTCTTTCTGTTTGTATCATAGTCATCCATATATGGTAGATGTAGGCGGTCCACATTGCCATATACAGCAGTTCAGTGAGTACTTATTAAAATCCTTGCTTTACAAATGTTTAAAACCCAGGTAAAATAAACTAATGCTAGAGCAGAGAATCAATAAAATATACTTTGCTGTCTACTGTTCCAGACACGCTGGCATACTTTCCTATCTAACAGTGCGGTAACTAGCGTGCGGGTATTAAATACCTGCACACTTTTAGTTACCGCACCCTGTACTCAGAGTATTTGAATTACCTGCACCAAATTTTTTAAGAAAAAACCACCGATCTATGATACAATTATTTCTTTGAAAACGAAATTAATTAAAAATAAATTTGTTTGTTTGACTAATAAGATTGAAAAATTCTTTCATTGAGTTTACAAAGGATGCTATATTTTCACGTGGGTTCACGCGTAAAAGATGCGTCACTACGCAGGTAGATTTATTTACAATGCCGATCACTATGTAGAACGTCCGAGTGAAATCAATTTATATCAATGAAATCTGTAAAAAGATCCTTTGGAAGCAAAGAATGCAACCAAGTGGAATAATAGCAGACTCGCGTTATGAAACTCTAAAAGTCTCAATACAATCATGAAGGTAGACAGTCTGTGAAATCCTCTATCATAAACAATTGACACCTTAGTGATTAAGCAGACATAAGAGAACAAATGCATGCATCTTTTCCCTAGCATTTGCTGTCTTCACATGCTCAAGAGGTCATTAAATCAGATAATGGGTATTGATAGGCGGTAAAAAGTAGATTTAAAGATAAGTACACGTGCTTTAGACGTGATCTGTTGAAAGTGTTACCTCTAAAGGAAACAATTGCTTGTTACTTAAATAATATTTTTTGATTTGGTTTAACGCCGTTTTTCAAAAGTATTTCAATTATGTTACGGTGGAGGAGAAAAGATTTCAGGCGCAATGTATGTTTTCAAATACTCACGGAGAGCATACGCACCGCCCAGTGATCGAACTCACGACCCCGCGATCCGTATTTCTGCGATTTCCCTATTAAGCTAAGTGAGCGGATAAAGAAATTAAGAGATACAGGATAGTTTTTCAAGAAGTTTTTACTTTATGTTCTGCCCTGTACTCAGACAGCTTCCAGTTTAAAGTATTATGGAATGTTCCAGCACGCTAATGTATCACCAAGAATAAAAAGAAGGTTCTGGATAAAGAAAGAATAAGATAGACTTAAAGACGCTCGCTGCAGTTTCGTAATTTTTTTCCAAATAATAAATTTTGATGAATGTTCTGTATTACAAGATCATGTTATGATGTATTGAAAAATGAAATAAAAATACTAGGTCATTTTATTTGCCCTAAGCCTAACCCTAATCTTGCCCCAAGATAAGATGCTATTTTAAACATTTTTCAAAATTTCCATACTCCTAAAATATGTTTCAGTAAAGTATAATAACCAGCATCAATTTGATATCTAATTATTTTTATAAAGGAAAACAATATATCTAGTGCAAAAATGATCAGAAGAATCTTAAGAAATTGATTTTCTAAAAAAATAATACTTGTTCCGAAGACCCAAGGTGTATTGTTTTCATTTTTTTGTCGATCTTAAGTTTGTATTTCTGCTATTTTATCGAGTTTCACATAATAGAATTAAAACAAACTCTGCACATACATTCGGTTATGTCTACATAATCTAAAGCAAAAAGAAAATTCATAGGTCACCATATTAGATTTGGCTTACATCAAATTACAACGACGTGGGGTGTGGCTGTTATTTATACAACGCAGGTTGGTACAAAATGCGTAATCATTTTTTATTTCAAACAAGGGCATATATTCAGCTAAACTTTTGACAGTATTCTGTATTTGTCCACATCTTAAGGCAAAGATAGTTACCAAGAGAATTAGACTCGCTGAATGTGTGACTGAAGAAACTGTAAATTTACCTGTATTTCTATAGGAAGAAATCATGTCAGCTGCTGTATCCTTTGCCTTTAACATGTTAATCTTAAAAGCAGTAGAGGTTATCTACTCCATCTAGCCAATCACCCCACTAAGTTTGAAGAGTGCAGTTTAAAGGCTTCTCGACAAATGCTACGGAAACTCTTTCAGTGTTTGAGCAAGTGACCTAGTGATCAAATGATCAAACGGCAAATTTCTTAATAAGCGGATTTTACGTGTTTCTGAAGTATTTTAATGTCATAGAATGATGTAGGTTTCCGCCATTCACCGAACAAAAACCTATAGTTCACGAATACGGATGTACGGTATGGGTACGGTACGGAATTAGAAACAACCAAATTGGCACGGTACTGGGGTAAATATCGGCCCGTCCGAAAAAACTACCGCGAGCGCCTTTAAAAATAATGTAAACATCCTGTTAATTTAAACTTCTAGGAATATAAATAGGTTATTGACATACTTGCTGTCTCAAACTAGGACAGGCTTTTAGTGCACTGCCGTTTGTTATCCCGCTCAAAAATAATTGAAAAATGTAGCCAAATATACCAAATTACCAATTATTTCTGGGTCTAAGACAAAATAATATACATGTATCTCTTCTGGGAATCGCGACTGTTTCGGGAAATGACGTTATCAATATGGCGACCGAGTATGAAAATAAAACTGCAAATAATATCTGAAGAAATCGGTAAAAATTCTTATAATATCAAATATGCCATGAAACAAGCTAAGGACCTTGGACATTTTCCTACTCAGATTGCCTACCAAATTCAGGAAAAATTGACCTAGGGCTAGACTTCTGAAATTGCATAGTAACGATAGTTGAAGACCATTTCTTGATAAATGTGACCTCATTTTACAAGTTTCACTGCGAAAAAAGAGTTAATATACGGGAGTGTACGGGATCCCGTATATTACCCGTATACGGGAAGAAATACGGGAAAACTAAAATACGGGCGTGTACGGGGCTTGTATATTTAAAAGTCCGTATACTAATAAAATACGGATTTCCATATACTATGAAATACGGAATTCTTAGTATACGATACCCCGTATATTATTGAAATACGAGAAATTCTAAAAAGGGTTATTCTGATCGTATACAACACCGTATATTCCCGTATATGTCTGGTGTACGGGAATACATAAATCCGTATATTACGAAAATACGGGACGTATATTTCCCGTATATGTTTCATATACAACCCCGTATATTGCCCGTATATGCCGGAATTACGGGATTTAAATAATTGGTATATTTCGAAAATACGGGACGTATATGTCCCGTATATGTTTCATATACAACCCCGTATATTTCCAGTATATTCTTGATATACGGGATATGTATAGTTTGTATATTTCGAAAATACAGGGATTAAATTTCCCGTATATTCTTCGTATACAACTCCGATATTTCCCGTATATGCCGGAAATAGGGGATTTAAATAATTTGTAATTTCGAAAATACGGGACGTATATGTCCCGTATATGCTTGGTGTACAATCCTATATTTCCCGTAAATGCCAGAAATACGGATTTAAATAATTTGTAATTTTAAAAATATGGGACTTATATTTCCGTATATTCTTTTTATGCAACTCCGTATTTTTTCCCAGTATATCTGGATATAGGGGTATGTAAATTGTATATTTTGAAAATACAGGGATTAAATTCCCGTATATTCTTCGTATACAATCCGTATATTTCCGTATATGCCGGAAAACGGGGTTTAAATAATTTATATTTTTCAAAAATACGGGATGCACTCAATATGTGTAGTGAAAATTATATTCTTCCGGCCATTTCAAAGGTCAAACGTTTTGATGTTTTCGAACTTGTACGTGTAGTAGAATGAATGCCAAATTGAAAGAAAGAAATGTTTAATACTAATATGACATAAACTGAAAAAAGCATTCGGCCCAAAAAACAGGTATAAAAAAAAAAAACATGATGAATCCATCATTTCATCTAGCGCGTTCCCGATTTATTTTAACATTTAATCTAATAGCCGATTGAGAAAAGAAAAGGATTAATCAATTCATCCTTTTTATTTGTAGTGATAAATACTCCGTGGATCATCGCCAATTTAAAATCTAATGCATAGCATAAATTAACTCTTTTCTGCACATTTCCAACGCTTGTGCATACAATGCAAATATTTATAGAAAAAAAGGGAACTAACCCATTTATATTTGTACTGAAAAAGTTTTAAGCATGTATTGTACTTTACTTATTAAATCAATTTAATATTTTTACAGACGAAAAATAATCGTATAATGTGTCTGCGTCCAAAGATTCGAACAAACGCCTTTCTTTCCCGGATTTAATACAGTATCGTCTGCTACCGACCGAGTAGGTCGTTTTTTTTGTGTGTTTTTTGTTGCGCGGACACACTTATAGGTCCTTTAGCGACTTTCCTGTTTTTTTGGGTGGAGGAATACCCCAGGTGCCCTACGTGCATTTTTTCATCGTGACGAGCGAGCACCTGCTTATGTCGTCCTCACATGGAAAATTTTAACACTCTGGTGGGGTTTTGAACCCGCATCGGTGATGGGCAACTGGTTTGAAGTCTCGATCTAAATCACTCGACCACGGAAACCCACTCCGGGTGGGTCGATCTTTAAACCAACATGTAGATAACTTTCCCATTTGGTAATAAAAAAAGCACAAAATCTCCCGAAGTCTTCAGTTTAATATATTCAAAGAGCTATAAAATATGTATTTTATACCTTTTTGTTCAATGTTCACTTTCAGCTGTTATTTAAATTAAAAATCATTAATTGAAAAATATTTTCATATCCGTTGACTTTTGTTTCGAAGTAATTCTGCACATGTTCTAGGGATATACGGTGGCTTTGCGAGGACATGGGAAATATTTATTTTTCTGTGCGCACGTGTTAGCTACCACGTGCGTATGTGGTAATTCACACGTGCGCGGGTGATAACTATCACGTGCGCAAGTGAAGCATGTTATAAAACCATGTCCCCTTTGTGATAACTAACACGTGCGCACGTGTTAGTGATCATGAAAAGCGTGAAAGATCTGCAATTTTTCTAAATGGATGTCTTTCATAAGGAAGTGTTATTTATAGTTAGCTGAAATTTACAAAGTAAGTGTTTCTTGTTTTTGAAAAAAGGCTGATATCTCGATTAGTTTCGTTGGAAATATTTCACGTTCGCACGTGTCACTAACAACTGCGAACGGATAGCTATCACATGCGAACGTGTTAGCTAAATAGTTTATACGTGCCACGTGTTAATCAAACATTCGCAGGGTGGTATCAAAATGTGCGAATGTGGTGCTAAACGTGTGCCACGTGATAAATAAAATGTTTCCTATGTCCCCTCTATTCCATGTAGTATACACTGTGGCGGGACATTTTATTTTCGTGGATGTAGGGTCCTTTAGTATTGACTAGCAATGTGAATATTTCGTATATTTCGATAAATTCATTTTCAATGTCCAAACTAAATGGGCGATACAAATATTACATATATAATTCTTAGTTGATATTATACTATCGCATGTGCAGGTAGCGGGGCGGCAAAGCGTTTAGCTGCCAATATCAGGGTAGTGGGTTCGGTTTTGGCCATACCTTTTCCCCCTAAATTTATTTGCAACTTTCACTTATTTGTCAAACGCACCGTGATATTTATGGTCCATTTATTTAAAGTTATCATATTCACCCGTTGTAAAAAGTCAATTATTTAAAATATTCTAGACAAAAAGAAAGACACATTACCAGTCACAAGCGTACTAAAAAATAAATACTTTAAGAGAAAAAAAAATTTATAAAGATAAAACAGGTAGCGATAACATCACATTACTTTACTTTAAAGAAATGATAACCGTGGTAACGGGATGGCGTGACACTGATTGACTGTATAAAAATACAAATATTGTTTTAAAATTAACGAAAACGCTCGAAAAATTATTGGCAAAGTTTAATGAGTGTCTTCCATTTAAATCAAATGATATAAGCATTAAAATGATTTACCCATTCCACGAAATAAACTGTACATAAATTTCCTGCCGAACAGTTTTACTCAACTTAATTGATAATAATTGTAGTATTTTAACTAAATCAGATAGATAGCCCATTGTACCCTAAGCCTGGTAATCCAGTCTGACAATTTCTAACATTTTTCTCCCTGCAAATTGACAATATCAGAACTCGATGAATGCCAATTAACACAAATTAGCGCAAATTAAGTGGGATCTTTAATGCTAGATTTGGTACCCAATCAGTTGGGAACACGCTTCGCGCGTTCAATATCCCGAAGCGATAACATCTGGCTCAAGTGCCCGCACGCGATATCTGTATATTGCATATTTCAGGGGGAAAAGGGAAAGTCACGAGAAAGTACTTATTTGATTTAATATGTTTTAATTTTTAATAAACTGATTTTTTTTTTGTGACAAACCAGACCATAAATTTATATTAAAATTAATCGGAAACCGGGTTGCTTTTTTTTGCTTTAACAAATTCAAAAGCGTCAAAAAGGTCAGTTTAATTTTATAATTTAATATAAAAAAAAAATTCAGAATAGCCGTTAAATAGTTCATTCATTCATTCATTCCATTCGTTTAAATCTTTTCTTCCAACTAATCATTTAACTATATTTCATTCATTCTTTCATCGATAGTCTACAAGGATGTCAGTCACCAAATTTGATGTTGCAAGTGTTTGAAATAAAAAAAATATCGTGCAAAAATCATTTTGATGAATACCATTGGGGTTAAACGAGATTAAAGTTGAAAGGACAAAACAACTCCTGATAGAAGTTTCATTTCGTAAAGTAGGTAGCCGGGGCTAGTTTTTAAGAATGAAATAAGGCGGCACGCACGTTCATTCATTCGATTAAAACTGGAATCTCGGAAAAGCATTAATGAAGTTAATAGTTACAATCTTTTTTTTTTAGAAAATGGGAAACCGGTTAATCTGACAAAAAACGCTTTTTTCTAGATGGCACTTTCGCAAAAAATTACAACATCTCTTGCTCTGTTAGAGAGAAAAATGTTTTTTTCTGCGAAAAATATCAGTGTCGGTATGTAGAAATTAATCTTTTACAGATTATTTTATCTCTACAGACTTTGTAAGTTTTGTAAGCGGTTGATGCGTATTTTTTTTTTCAAGTATTAAAATAAAAAAAGGTTGGTAAATAATAAAAATTTTATTTGTAGAATTTGATTATTAATCTGAAATTTTTTAAGAATTTTATAGTGCCCAAAAATACATACATACTATAGATCTTTTGCATTACCAATTTTTAGTAACATCTTTAAAACGATTAAGCGGGAGAGCTTTACTAAGACAAATAACCCAATTTGTCGACTTCCCGTACAAAGTGTTGTGTTGTAGTAACAGGGGGGGGGTGGGGTGAATCGATAACTAATAGTTTTGGTCATTATAATTTTTTATCTGATGCATTTTACAGGCAAACGGTTTACTGACGATGTACTTGAATTGAAGTTTAAATTAATATTAAAGTGAAATGGGGAACAAGTCGAATATGTATAAAATACTTTATTATTGTCAAATAAAAGTAAAATTTAGTAATATGAATATGGTATCTAACATATTAAAATCGTTAATATTTTACATCTAAAAGAAACATTTACTTTCAGGACCTACATGTACAAACAAAAAGTAATTTCTCAGCTTAGTCTGTTATTTTAAATCGATTTTAACGGACCATTTTTACATTTTAACAAAATTAAAGTTGACGATATTTCCGATTGACTGGTATTTTTTCAGTTCTCGTTTTTACTCCATTTTAGAGCTGTAAATCTTCAAATATGCACAAACGTCTTTTTTTCAGCAGGGCGCAAAAAGATGTACTTAACATGTTTTCTAAGTACCGTTTCTATATACAACAAAAATACGGCAAAAATTGGTTGTGTTAAAATTATGTCTCCGATGATATATAATTTGTCAAGTTTAATTAGACGTCATTTTGCGTAAAGACGCCCGTATTTATTGAAACTGTCCGATTGTTTTTTAACAATTTTGAAAAAGTGTACATGGTTTCATTCATTATCGATTTCAAAAATAAAAAAAAAGGAGAAAAATGATGGGGAGGGGGGGGGGGTCACCATTTAAGAATTCGATGTATTTACCATTGCGCTTCCCTACCCCCGTAAAAATAATGATATCTTTAAATGTTTTTGTGAAATTTGGGCCAGGATCTTTACTGTTCAATATTCACTCAGTATATGCAACTCTATTAACATGTCCATTACGATAACTTATTACTGTTAATTCTAAGGCTGGGTAATAGTTTGTACTGATTCCTCCGTCTGTCATAAGATTTATGAAGGAGTGCAAAATCATGAAAGCTAAATCCCGAAGAAAGAGAAAAGACGATATAAAGACTGAAGAAGGAAAGTGATATGTATATTACAATGCAAAAAGCATAAAATCATAAAATTTAAAGTACCTATCACTTGTAGTAAGTGGGGTTAACATATTTTTATGACCCCGCTTGAAACACACTGACCGGATATTTCTTATCCCGAGGCAAAATTGTAATACACAATTGAAATTTAAAGGGGGATTAAACATTTTTCCAATTAAATTATCTTAATTTTTAGTGTAACTGTATGCAATCTTGGGGTTAAAATAAATTTAAGAAATAACGCAATGTTTAAACGAATACTAAAAAAGGCACTGGCCTCCAGATCGTCCGACAAGAACAGAAAAAAAAAATATATAATTGAGCCGTGCCATGAGAAAACCAACATTGTTGAGTTTTCGACCAGCATGGATCGAGACCAAACCTCGCATCCGCGCAGTCTGCTCAGGAATCCATGCTGTTCGCTAAAGTTTTTTAATTCAATAGGCTTTGAAAGCGAACGCATGGATCCTGACCAGACTGCACGGATGCGCAGGTGGTCTCGATCCATGCTGGTCGCAAACCCCCATGTTGGTTTTCTCATGGCACCCGGGATTATATTTTTTTAGATATATGGATATTAATGGTGTGTATTATTTCTACGTATACTGACAGACTATAATGTTGCGGAAACACATGGAATTAGATGTTTTAACTAATTTTTACGATAAAAATTGTTTTATTTAACGCGATTAAAAACACTAACCTCCTTTGCGTTATAATTGTAACGACAGTGGAAACTTTTTATTGCCGCTGCGGTCAGGGTTCGTTTTCCCGCCCCGACCATCTTTTTTCTATATATGACATTTTTTAATAGTTTATAGAAACAAATGATTCCTATTTTTTTTCATAAAGTGACAACTTCAGCTTAAAGGTATCCTTGATGAATGATAATTCTGCTTTTTAATCGAACCTCCTTTCAATATTTTACCCGTAGATGTCATTTGTAGAATTTTATGTCAAGATATCTGTGCTTTAAAAGGGTATTGATTAAGGAATATTAAAGTGTTTGCCTGGGGTCTATATATTTCGAAAAAAAAAACTGTGAGAAAAATAAACACTCGCGGGAAGGTCTATCTTTTCATGTCTACGTTTTTTCGTTATCTAGCCAGGGTGTTCACGTGCCGAATGACATTGCGCTCGTGCAAAACAATCATTTGAAAACAAAGTGGTCATTTGTTAGGAATGAAAACGAGAATGTCTGTAAATTCGATCTTCAACATTTAATCAAACTAGTACCAAGTCTTTCATTTTACCACAGATTAGACATGTATACACTGTTAATAATTATTATCGAATATTCGGCAACTCTAATATGAAAAAAAGAAATTATATTTATAAACCCCGTATTATTTATTATATTTAGTTAGGGTTTAAACTATGAGATTTGGATAATTTTAAATCCAGATTTACAAATGCATTATATTTATTTGAACATAAGAGATGAGACGTTTTTGATGAATATTTTACTTGTCTAAAATATTTTACTGACCGCGAGACTGTAAATTCTGGGAAACTTTTAGATTGTTTAACCAAATATTAAAACGTTTAGAGGCAATAAAATCGTTCAAACTTGTTCAGTCACAAGTTTAAAGAGATGTTTGAAATATTGAATTAAAAAAAAAAAGCTTAACAACGGGGACTGTTATGCATTCTCATCCATCAAAAGTTCGTCAAAAACCCGGGGGAAACCCCGGTATACCTCTGGTATGCGAAAGCTGTTTTTGTCACTCGATATATTTTATCCAACTGTACAAAAGATTTATTGTGCATTTTGGGAAAAAGTTCTAACACGGAGGATTGCGAATGGCGGACAGGTTAAGGAACATAATTTAGCATAGTTTACGTTAACACTAGGTTGGTTTAAATATACCGTGGGTGTAGTTTTGACATTTGGTAGGAATAAAATGGGGAAGTGTTATTTAGATCCCATTACCGCACTTTATGTGCTTTTGAAGTTTTTTGACTTAAAACTTTTCTTGAAAAAAGTCTCTCCGATTTATGTTATTACTGTATTCAGTTTGAAGACAATCCAACAAAATGAGGTAGGATTTACCGGACAAGTGTGACGGCACTATGAACATCATGCATTTATATTAAATATAATTTGGGAGATAGATTTTAACGTAATATAACCATAAAATGCAAATAAAACACTACATAGATAAATTTTTATTAAATATACAACAGGCACGTTTAATGATATCTAATTTCTTTTCGGACGAAATGAGTATGGTGCGTTCTGACCTTAATGATGTCGTCATCCCCGCCCACATGTCATTTTATTCGTCATAAGTTCACATCATTTAATAGATATAATTATCAGTATCTATGAATTGCAAGAGTCCATTTTTTATAACTTTTAATGCGTGCATTTTTTTTATTCCCGGTTGACACAAGAGTTGTTACGGAATCAGAAACGGGACGACTATTTATTTTCACGATAGAGAATATACTTATGTGTGATGTTTCTACTAGTTTGATCAACAGATGCAGACAGAAGCCCCGGGTGAGCCATTCGTTCTCAGTGACATTCGTAAAACAGATAAAAGCTTATACTTATTGAGAACAGAAAACTGAATATTTCCATGTGGTTCATCATTGTAACCTGCTTACATATCGTTTCCAGTACAGAAAAAACATGCGTCTTTTTAAAGTACATCTTCGGACATTAGGAGGGTTTTTCGCTCTTTTTAGAAGATGGCAAATCGAAAGCCTATAGCGGTAATCAACATCATGGGAATAACGAAAACATTACAGACAATGTAAAAGAAGTGATACCAACTGATTTGTTGAGTCAACCGCGCAGAATTAAATGTGCGAATTGCTAGTTTTTCAATTAGAAATGAACATAATAAATTAAGAAAAGCTTGATGTTATTGATTACTCACATTTTAATTCTGCTTATTTTATTTGGACAAGAAATGAAAATGATTCATAATCGTTTGAAAAACTGATTTAAAAAGTATTTAAGTTGAATAAAATGTTAGTTTAATCTGACATGTCTCCAATTAATAACAATATGTTTTTTTCTCAAGTCTTTGTCTTGTCTTTTTTCTAACATACCCTATTTTTGCTGTAGGGATCACCGACATTCATTTTTGTCATCTTTCAGTGTGGCCATATACGAAACAGTTCACATAAAAGAAAAATACGGGATTTGTATACCACATGCATATACGGGAAAAGTCTGGAAATGTATCTTTTAGAAATACTTGTCCCCGAATTCCCCCAATACGAAAACCAAATTCAGTCTAAATGTACACAAAATATGGAATCTGTATACTCTGCATATTTGCATAAAAAGGGGAAAAACCTGGCCCGTATATCAAAAACTACAGGTTGTATATCCGTATATCAGATGCAAATACATTCCATATTGACACAAGTACGGGATCCGTATATTGCGTTAACCATGCATATACGGGACTAGTCCGTAGCCCGTATAGTAAAAAAT